>NC_133325.1:474105229-474779729 GCF_042186555.1 Aquarana catesbeiana
ATTGGGGGAACCATGAATGCCAACATGTACAATGACATACTGAAGCAGGGCATGATCCTCTCCCTTCGGAGACTGAGCCATAGGGCAGTATTCCAACACGATAACAATCTCAAACACACCTCCGAGACCACTGCCTTGCTAAAGAAGCTGAGGGTAAAGGTGATGGACTGGCCAAGCATGTCTCCAGACCTAAACCCTATTGAGGATCTGTGGGGCAACCTCAAACGGAAGGTGGATGTTGTCGTGGAGGAGTAGAAGAGGACTCCAGTGGCAACCTGTGAAGCTCTGGTGAACTCCATGCCCAAGAGGGTTAAGGCAGTGCTGGAAATAAATGGTAGCCACACAAAATATTGACACTTTGGGACCAATTTGGACATTTTCACTTAGGGGTGTACTCACTTTTGTTGCCAGCGGTTTAGACATTAATGGCTGTGTGTTGAGTTATTTTGAGCAAATTTACACTGTTATACAAGCTATACACTCACTACTTTACATTGTAACAAAGTGTCATTTCTTCACTGTTGTCATATGAAAAGATATAATAAAATATTTACAAAAATGTGAGGGGTGTACTCACTTTTGTGACATACTGTATATATCTATATATATAATATTGTAGCAGGGTGATTCTGTGCTACTGGGTAAAATGGTGGTTTACACCAGAGTTTCTAAGAAGCAAGCACACTAATGGCGTGTGCTGGCTTCATATGAGAGCAAGAGATAGAGCTCAGATCCCCACCTCCTCAAGGAGGTCAATGTGTGAAGGGAGTTGTGAGAGGTGCTGGTGTGCACCATGGTGTCCAGGTCGGGACAGAGGAAGGTCCAAACCTGAGAGAGTCCATGAGGGACAGAACAGCTAGGAAGCTGTAAGGAAGATGGTCAGGAGGACCAAGGAAAGGTACTGATGTTCAGGAGGGACCCCGAAGAGGTACTTGGAGCAGTAAAGCTGCCACAGGAGAGCCAGGAGGCTGAATGTTATGTTTTTGCAGTGATGATGAGAACTCCTGCGTGGAAAAACATACTGTACCTTTTGGAAGTTTTGATGTTCGTTTAAATAAAAGTGAGCAGGAAAGCAATGAAAACTACAGTATATCTGGCGTGGAGTAAACTCAATATTTTAACACTACCATTGAGCTCAGAAACCCGATGTGTCACTATATATATATATATATATATATATATATATATATATATATATATATATATATATATATATATATATATATATATATATATATATATATATATAGTGAGAAGTTATGGGTGACGATATTCCGCGCTTAGGAGAATAGGAACAAGGAAGGACTGCTGCCCCCCTAAAAATGAAAATCACCTAGGTGAAATCCAGTGTACAGAAATTGCTATAAACAGGGGAATTGGCGCTGTCCGGCTATATATGCATTAAATAATGATTCCTACAAGTGTAAGAAAAAAGGAGGCATACATGTAGAAAAAATAATAAAAAAATAAAAAATAATAAAACAATTAATATGCGTGTGACCAATGTGTTGTGGGAGCTATTAAAGTGCAAACAACACTCCCAACAGGTGTTAGAATAATAAAGTGCAACTTGCTCCTGAGATAAATATATATGTGCCAATTTCTCAATAAGAACCAACTGCCTATATATGTATAGAAATGTGCCCAAAAGTAAAAACAAGAACTCCGAAATAAACACTTATGGCAATAAAACAGTATTGGCAGTAAAGAACAAACAATTATGACAGTAAAAAATCCCCAGCATGTGTGCATAAAAAAGTCCAACAAAGCAATGTGTGAAAGGTAAAGAAAATATATATGTGAAAAACAACAAAAATGTATAAAGCAGTAAGTGTCCAAAATCAAGGTCCTAAAGTGTATCCTTTTGGTGAAAAAAACGTGATTTCAGCATTGACTGGTGTTGTCCCCGTCCTTCACTGCACCCCCACTCGTGCTTACACTCACCGGACTGCCTAACCCCTGCAGGGGTAAAAGGCATATGTGGAAAATCCTGCGATGGCAAAGTCCAGGAAGCGGTCCTCCGTCCAGGGGTGTTTATCCTTCTCTGATGTTTTTGTATCCCCAAATGTTAAACATCACTTAAAAAATAGAGCTTTCTTTTGGTGGTATTTAACCACCTCAATACAGGGCACTTACACCCCCTTCCTGCCCAAGCCATTTTTCCGTTTTCAGCGCTGTCGCACTTTGAATGACAATTGCGCGGTCATGTTACACTGCACCCTAATTAAATTTTTATCATTTTTTCCCCACAAATAGAGCTTTCTTTTGGTGGTATTTTATCACCTCTGCGGTTTTTATTTATTGCGCTATAAACAAAAGAAGAGGGACAATTTTGAAAAAACACAATATTTTTTACTTTTTGCTATAATAAATATCCATTTTTTTTTTTTTTTTTAACAAATTTTTTCCTCAGTTTAGGCCGATATGTATTCTTCTACATATTTTTGGTAAAAAAAAATTGCGATAAGCGTATATTGATTGGTTTGCGCAAAAGTTATAGCGTCTACAAAATAGGGGATAGATTTATAGCATTTTTATTATTTATTTATTTTTTACTAGTAATGGCGGCGATCTGCAATTTTTATTGTGACTGCGATATTGCGGCGAACACATCGGACACTTTTGACACATTTTTGGGACCATTCACATTTATACAGCGATCAATGCTATAAAATTGCATTGATTACTGTGTAAATGTGACTGGCAGGGAAGGGGTTAACACTAGGGGGCGCTCGAGGGGTTAATGTATGACCTAAGGAGGTGATTCTAACTGTGGGGGGAGGGGACTGACTGGGGGAGGTGACCGATCGCTGTCCCTATGTACAAGGGACACGCCATCGGTCTCCTCTCCTCTCTGACAGGACGTGGATCTGTGTTTACATGCACAGATCCACGCTCCTGCTCTGTTACCCGGCAATCGCGGGTGCCCGGCGGACATCGCGGCCGCCAGGCACGCGCACTGGGTTCCGAGCGACGCAGCGGGCATGCGCGCGCGTCGCTGGCGGCGAGCGCGCGCCCCCTAGTGGCTCGGGAGGGCGAGGACGTCATATGACGTCCTCCCAGAACAACAGAAGCCTCGTCCCGCCGTCATATGACGGTGGGCGGTGGCTTAGTGGTTATTAATCACCGCTGGTGTTTTTTATTTTTTACAAAAAAAAAGACCAAAAATTTTGAAAAAAAAAGTTTTTTTACTTTTTTCTATCAGTAAATTTGGTAAGTAAATAATAATAATAATAACTCTATGCATCTAAAAATATAGAAAATATAACCAATCAAATCATTATTCAACCAAAAAATAAAAGAAAGCCTCATGCATGTGTCCTGCTTTTTAATATAGGGAGTCAACAATGCCAAGAGTTGGTGAAAGCAGGGGTCTGTCATCCAGAGATAATTCCGAAAATCATCCGGATTATTCTCCTGGAGCTCTCGCAGCAAAGGCATATGACATGATTGGTCACGATTAATAAAGCAACCAATTTTTGGTCCAAGAAATCCTCCATCTACTGTTCCTGGACTGGACTTGGTTCAAAGCAATAACTCCAAGGCCAATAATAAATAACACAATATCTCCTCCGATTCTCTTTGTAAAGAGGACCTGCCATGCCCTATTCCTATTACAAGGGATGTTTACATTACTTCAAAAAAAGAGGGGAGTGGGAATAGGACCCAAGACGCCCTTGGAAAAGGAACAAACTGTGGTTTAACCTGATAAAACTTTAATAGAACAATTAGTAGAAAAAAAATTATAATTGAAAGGAAAGCATAAACAATAGGAAATTGCACATGGTAAAAACTGACAACGTTGTCACTTAAAAACACGGGGCGAGTTCTGGGAAACCTTGGTAACATTGTGCTTAACCATGGACCTCCAGACTTCCTATATGCCTTTAAAGCTGCTGCATTGGGTATCTACAATATTGAAAAAGGCATTGATAATCACAGACAAATAAATGCAATTTTGGCTGGAAGGTATCCCTTCCAGTTAGTGAACAAGGCATATTTGGTTTCTTGGTGTAGCACTATTAGTCATAGAGATAGGAAGGTAGTGGAATGCAGCACGCAGTGATGTAGCAATGTGACTTGAGTCAAGGAGGAACAATAGATCCACAGTGAGCCTGTTAATCATTCAGCACCATGTTTCCATGAAATTTTAAAGACAGCATTGCATATAAGTTGGATAGAAAGATATAGTCAGCTGAGTCAAATCACAAATCCCCAAAAAGTGTTCAGGCTGTGGTTGCTTGCTAGGTATACCAGCTTGAAAAAGACTCACTGTTTAGACTATATTGATTTGGTCCTCGATTGCAGCGACAAGGTGGTGAATCCAGAGTCCTTTGCAGGGGTCCACAGGTATGCAGGATACAAATCTCTGACTTCCTAGTCCTGTTGACACGCACAGGGTGTCATCCACTCAAAACCAGCATTTGGCCGCTTGGCCGTCTATTTCCGGTTTTCGGTTGTTCATGGATTTCCAGTTTGCGGAGACAGGGTGATGAAAGGCCCAGGTTGGCTATCGGCAGAGGGCATGTGTAGGCACACACACAGACATGTTTTACCCACTTGTGACGTGGGTTTCTTCAGGGTGAAGTATTTGCCTGAACAGAATCCTTTTTATAGGCATTCAAAGTGACACTCAGGGAATTACTTCCTGTTACATCACTTCCTGCCTAGACATGGTCATGTTAACCCCATAGGGGAATTCAGACTGCTGTAAGGGAAAAGTATTTTTACACTGCTGCTACTTGTGGCAGTATATGATTATTACAGTTCATATGGGCATTGATGTATAAGGTAAATCAACATTCACAAGTTGACATTGTATGCTTTTAATCACATTTATTGAATTCAGTAGTAGTTGTATTAAAATGTGAATGTAAAACTGAATACAGATAGATACATTTGTACAAACTGAGGCTTGGTATAATATTTTGACAACTGGTCAATTCGGTGGAGATCAACATACGGAGTCAAGAATACCTGTAAATCCAGCTCAGTGTTTAATCCATTCGGCGCGAACGTCCCTAGCCAAAAAATCCCCTCCTTTTCAAGGGGTTCAATAGTATTGTGATGTTGGCAATGGTGTCAGCTAAAAAAAACAGAATAAGTGCAGCGCTAAGACAAGATATGAATTGTATAACATACTAAAAATGACCATAAACAAATAAGGTTAATCCACCAAAAATGAAATATAAATATACAGAATAAGTCTCCCATAAAGGACAGAGACAGATGTTTCACCATATAACAAGTGTGAAAAATTATAAAAAATCACATATAAATAAATAAAAAATGTGATAGAGTGAGTCCCAATTATAAATATTCAAAAAAGTCCATAAGTAAAGTGAATAGATGCTCAAGGTGCATATAATCAGGAGAGATGTGACACAGGTGATACAGGTGAATCCAGCATCCAGTGTGACTTGCACCCAAGTGAGGTATGAGGCTCCTTACCAGCTCAGAATGACCACTATGACAGTGGTCTCACCAGGCATTTGGGAAATTATCAGGTCACCCACAACCTATACCGATCTATCCAGTAGTAAATGTGGAACTCAAAAGACAAAATCAAGAAAAAGCTCCCATAGCATAAAATTGCAAAACAGTGTAATTTATTAAGCTAAAAGATTGCACTTACAAAAATCTTCTTTCAAAGACAGCGTGTAACCAAACATAACGATCGCGGCGTCTCCACGAGCTTCCGCCTGCCTACTGTGTATGTCCCATCAATCACAGAGAAAGCGTAATGACGTCAGCGTCACAGGCTCCTCCCTACGCGTTTCGTCACGATAGGACGTCGTCTGGGGATTGGCCGGGTGACGCGGTCATCACGCTTATGGTTTAAATAGTCCCGCACCGCCATATTGACTACTGGCCATTCAGACCAAAAGGATGGGAACAAAACAGACGCCACCATATTGACTTCTGGCGGCCTCTTATAAGCCAAATAAGGAACATACAAGTAAGAAAAAATATATAGAAATTCCGCCATCTAGTGGTAGCTAATAAAAATACCAATGACAAGTATTTAAAAAATAAAGAAACAAAAATTGGAATAAAATTTTCGCCATCTAGTGGACAAAAACCATACCACTAATAGGCCGATGGGTCATACACACCAGCAGGCTAAAACCTCATGGACAGCACAAAGCCATACCACAAAAAATATGTTTACATATTACATAATTATGATAAATACTCTCTCAAGGGGAACAAGCTGTTCTCAGTCGAGGGCTTAAGTTTGCACCCCCCCGTGCACTAAACAAATCTGAAACATTTATAGATGTCCATAAATTCATTCGGAAAATGAACATAAAAAGACATTTTTTGTTAAATCCGATTGGCAATCGGAGTCAGGTGGCTTCCACTAATGCATATCATAATACTAATGTGGTCCCTACTACTATTACCTCTGATGTTAATCAAGAGGTTAATCTTACACCCACTGGTGGATTGGTAGAAGCAAATATGGTTCAGATTAGACATACTAATCTGGCTAATGCTTCATTGTTCAACCCTCCTGGTTTTGTAGCTCCTTCCATTCAAGTGTTCAAAGAGATGGTGATTAAGGATTTAATTGCTCTCAAGACACCAAGATCTGGCAGCAATTATAATCTTCAACATAATATTAAACAAATCTGTGCACGTAATGATATTATTATACGCCCCGCTGATAAGGGTGGTGGTGTCGTTTTGAATAAAACGGACTATCTAGATGAAATGAACAGACTTTTATCTGATAGTGTAACCTATACTAAATTAAGGTCGAATCCTACTTTTAAGTATAAGAAAGCACTTCTATCATTGGTTGAGTCTGGATTTCAAATGGGCATTTTGAGTAAAAAAGAAAAATTACATCTGGTGCCCTCAGCACCAAGGGTACCAGTTATGTATTATCTGCCCAAAATCCATAAAAGTCTAATAAAGCCACCCGGTCGCCCTATCATTAGTGGCATAGATTCGATTACATCAAGAATAGGCCGTTATGTTGACAATTTTTTGCAACCTCTTGTGGTTAAAACACCTGCTTATTTGAGGGATACAACTCAGGTAATCAAACTTGTGGCTGAGTGTGACTGGAGGGAGGGTTGCATTCTGGCTACTGCCGACGTTGCCTCTCTCTATACTGTCATATCTCATGAACATGGCTTCGAAGCTGCTAAATTTTACTTGGAACAGGATCTACTCTTACCTGCCAATCAGAGGGAATTTGTTTTAAATCTTTTGTCTTTTGCTACCGTCATAATTATTTTTGGTTTGGGGGGGATTTTTTTCTGCAGACAGTTGGTGTGGCTATGGGGGCTAAGTTCGCGCCCAGCCTGGCGAACCTCTTCATGGCCCGCTGGGAAAGTGAAGAAATTGATGCCAATCCCCCTAAAGAGCTACGCCTCTGGAGAAGGTACATCGACGATGTCCTTCTCTTGTGGGAGGGCGATTTACCTTCTCTAGAGGCCTTTTTTCACAAGTTCAATTCAAATGACAGAGGGATCTCCCTGCAGTATGAGACTAGCCACACTCAAATTCATTTCCTAGATCTTAATATCTGTGTCAAGGATGGTAAATTGATTACAACCACTTACTTCAAAGAAACCGACCGTAATGCCTATATTCCGCTTGATAGTTGTCATCATGCCTCTTGGCTTAGGGCAGTTCCTAAAGGGCAGTTCCAGCGGATTAGGCGTAATTGCACCAACTTAGCGGATTATCAGCAACAGGCCCAGATCCTGAAAGTGAGATTTCTGGATAAGGGATATGATGAGAGGGAGATTAATGATACCATCATTAGTGTTGGTAATATGAACAGGGACACTATGCTTCAAGGACCCAGTAGGATTAACCAGGGAGATATTAATAAATTTGCTTGTTCCTTGGTGACAGGATATTCCAACCAGCATTTCTCAGTTAGTAAGATCTTTAAGAGGTATTGGAACCTGTTGAAGAATGATAAAGTGTTGGGTCCGGTTCTCCCTGACCAACCTGTAGTTATTTTCAGAGGAGCACCTTCTTTGCGCCATAGGATTGCCCCTAATGTTGTAAACCCCCCAAAACCATCTCCTTTTTTCAAAGCATGAAGGGTTTTTACCCCTGCAGGAAGTGTGAAATATGCCATATTAACTCTTTTAGAGGACGCAGGTGTGAATCTTTTCAATCCACCCAAACCAACAAATCGTATAATATAGAGTCCTTTATTACATGCTCGACGGAGTGTGTAGTTTATATGATTCAGTGTCCATGCTCTAAACAGTATATAGGGCGTACTAAGAGAGCTCTGCAGGTACGCCTTTCTGAGCATATAGGGAACATTAAACGCGGGTTTAGTAAACATAACCTTTCTAGACATTATGCGAAATACCATAATAAACAGCTTAAAGGGACCTTGTTTGTTGCTTTGGATAGGCTCCAGCCCCACTGGAGGGGTGTTATTAAAGTGAGAGCCATATCTAGGTGTGAAACTAAATGGATTTTTTTGATGAAATCCTATGTACCCCTAGGCCTTAATGTAGATTGGGACATAAATTGTTTTATCAATAATTCTTAATTTTATCCCATTCTTGCTTTTTACTTTTCTTCTTTTATCTCATTTTTTTATTTTTATATTTATTTTTATTTTTATTTTTATTTTTTTTATTTTTATTTTTTATTTTCTTTTTCATTTTTATTTTTATTTTTATTTTATTTTATTTTATTTTTATTTTTATCCTATCTTTTATTTTATTTTTATTTTAGTATTTTTTATTTTTCTTATTTTTATTTTTATTTTTATTTTCCTTTTTCTGTAATTTCTTTAATGATCATATATTTTTTGTGATTCTGTATTTTTTGTATTTATCATAATTATGTAATATGTAAACATATTTTTTGCGGTATGGCTTTGTGCTGTCCATGAGGTTTTAGCCTGCTGGTGTGTATGACCCATCGGCCTATTAGTGGTATGGTTTTTGTGCACTAGATGGCGAAAATTTTATTCCAATTTTTGTTTCTTTATTTTTTAAATACTTGTCATTGGTATTTTTATTAGCTACCACTAGATGGCGGAATTTCTATATATTTTTTCTTACTTGTATGTTCCTTATTTGGCTTATAAGAGGCCGCCAGAAGTCAATATGGTGGCGTCTGTTTTGTTCCCATCCTTTTGGTCTGAATGGCCAGTAGTCAATATGGCGGTGCGGGACTATTTAAACCATAAGCGTGATGACCGCGTCACCCGGCCAATCCCCAGACGACGTCCTATCGTGACGAAACGCGTAGGGAGGAGCCTGTGACGCTGACGTCATTACGCTTTCTCTGTGATTGATGGGACATACACAGTAGGCAGGCAGAAGCTCGTGGAGACGCCGCGATCGTTATGTTTGGTTACACGCTGTCTTTGAAAGAAGATTTTTGTAAGTGCAATCTTTTAGCTTAATAAATTACGCTGTTTTGCAATTTTACGCTATGGGAGCTTTTTCTTGATTTTGTCTTTTGAGTTCCACATTTACTACTGGATAGATCGGTATAGGTTGTGGGTGACCTGATAATTTCCCAAATGCCTGGTGAGACCACTGTCATAGTGGTCATTCTGAGCTGGTAAGGAGCCTCATACCTCACTTGGGTGCAAGTCACACTGGATGCTGGATTCACCTGTATCACCTGTGTCACATCTCTCCTGATTATATGCACCTTGAGCATCTATTCACTTTACTTATGGACTTTTTTGAATATTTATAATTGGGACTCGCTCTATCACATTTTTTATTTATTTATATGTGAATTTTTATAATTTTTCACACTTGTTATATGGTGAAACATCTGTCTCTGTCCTTTATGGGAGACTTATTCTGTATACTTATATTTCATTTTTGGTGGATTAACCTTATTTGTTTATGGTCATTTTTAGTATGTTATACAATTCATATCTTGTCTTAGCGCTGCACTTATTCTGTTTTTTTTGGTGTTTTGGAGTTTAGTATTGGACTTTTAGTGCTGGCAGCTTTTACTATTTCACTTATTAATTTACACTGTTCTAGCGCAGCGTTAACCCTTTTCTTGGGTTTTTTTATTTTAATGGTGTCAGCTACTTACGAGTTCCTGTATGTGGACGTGGGGAAGAATGGCCGGATGTCCGATGGTGGAGTCATCGCCCAGACGGAGTTCTACAGGCGTCTCCAGAATGGCAGCTTGGACTTGCCACCTCCAGAAGACAATGTGGAAGGACTCCCATTCATCTTCATTGCTGATGAAGCATTTGCACTGGGGGACCATCTTATGTGACCATTCCCGATGAGGACCCTCACCCCGGACCAGAGAGTTTTTAATTACCAGCTGGCCAGAGCCAGAAGAGTGGTGGAGAACACATTTAGAATCATGGCCAGCCGGTTCCACCTATTTCTTACACCCATACACATGGCGGAGTACAAACTGAATCATATCATCCTGGCGTGCTGTGTTCTACACAACTTTTTAAGGCAAAATTCTGCCAACTATGCTTCCTCAGTTGGGCCTGAGGCCAGAATTCAAGCAAATGAACCAACCCTGACGGCGCTTGAAAGTGTCTGTCCTGGCTTGCCCCCCCTGAGTGCCCGTGAGGTCCGTCTTAGATACCTTGATTACTTTGCGGGTAGGGGGGCCATCAATATGCCAGACAATGTCTGAAACATTTTTAAAATAAAAAAATAATTTTAACTACTAGAAAAGAAGAAAGACACATACTGAGAAGATATAAAGTGCTGCACACCCCGATTAATGTCAAAAAAAAAAAGAAAATATCCCCCGTGGGGTTTTAAAGCAGCAAAAAATTATGAAATAGTAGGTTGTTACTTGAAAAAGTTTTTATTAATGGAACTTAACCATAATGGTTAAAATAGGAGCTGTGCTACAGGAGATAACACAATTGAGGCTGGCACAAGTATTATACAATGGTCAAGCGCTAAAGTAGGGTGATAATCCTGACGCGTTTCGACCCCGTTGGGTCATCTTCAGAGGATTAAGGCGCTATGACAAAATATGCGTATTAGAATTCATGGGTGTGACCATAAAAATATAATATAATATATATATGTTTGACAGTATAATTACCAATCACATTTTGTTTGAGCAGTTTCTCCTGAGCTTGTAGTTCACCGACGTCTCCCCCACCGGGTCCCGACAAGAGTCCCCGGCCGTCCACCACGTCAACAGGGGAAAAGGGGGGTTAATCGTCCATGCGTGTCTTGCAAGGAGTCACACGAAGCGGATACCTCCCAAAACTGGGGAGGAGCGCGGGGGCATGCGAGCGAGACCTGCAGCCAAAGCATCAAACGACAGACAACATGGGGGCCATCAATATGCCAGACAATGTCTGAAACATTTTTAAAATAAAAAAATAATTTTAACTACTAAAATCTTTGGTGACATTTACTCCTTTTGCTTCTTTTAACTGACCCTGACAGAAATGTGTTGAGTCCTGAAAAAGGCGTGATTGTGTAACATTACAAAGCACTGTTGGGTGTTATTTACTAAAGGCAAAGACACTTTGCACTACAAGTGGACTTGAAACTGCACTTGTAGTGCAAAGTGGATTTTCCCTTAGGAAATAACCCCCATTGTCACAGAAAACACCAATTTGAGCACAACAAAAGTTTTGGAGCATTGAAACAATAATCCACACATAGTTAATACCAGCACAATCACATGTGCATTTATAAAAGGTTTTTAAAACAAACCAACATGTTTGTTGTATAACAATTTTTGGGCCACATTACTAAAAGTAGAAATGTCCATTTAAGGTAAAACAGGCATGTTTAAAACCAGAAAGACACAAATCTTGAACTTACAAAGTTCAACTTTTAAAGAAATTGAAGGCAATATCAGACATGAGTATTTCTAAACTGTGTTTGATATTGTGTTCAGATGGGGTGAAGTCAGCCCTGGAAAAGCCAAATTTTGAAGATGCACACAAATTGCTGAATGTCAACATGTGCGGCCTGCCATCACAGGGGATCAAGGGACGTGTTTTGGGGGTGCAACCCCTTCCTCCCATCTACTTTATTATTGAGGAAGGGGTTGCACCCCCAAAGCGCATACATTGATCTCCCGTGATGGCAGATAGCACATGTTGACACACTGTGTGCATCTTCAAAATTTGGCTTTTCTCGAATATGTCAAAAAATTTTCAAAATTTTTAGATCCCAAAAAGCACAAAAAAGGGAAGGGATTTGGAGGGGGTTTTAAACTCTCCCTAAAATATCAATGATGTTCTTCATTTTTTTTTAACATCATTGATGTTTTTCTGGATGTTTTCCAAGTCCCTATTACACCCCATAATCTCCCCGATCAGGATCTGTGCACTTTCAGAGGTGAAATGCCTGATCCACAACAACACGATCACCTAAAAAGATAGAAACAAAAACACACCATGTATTATAAATATGCCGGCATCCATCTCTTACCTGAGCCTGTGGTCGCAGACACTCACCTGTTGTGGTGACAATTTCCACCATGTCTCCTTCCTCCTCCTGTTGTCTTTGGTGGGTCTCCACTTCTTCCTGAGGTGGGGGGGTCTGCTGTCTCCTTGGATGAGGGGTGTCCTCTGAAAATAGGTATACTTAGCACAATGATATTTAATGGCAGAAACCGGAATATGAAACATTGCTTGGAAGTGGGGAACAATTGTCTGTTTGGTCAGAGTTCCAGGATGAAGAAATATTTTTGTCCTTTGTCAAGCTTGAATACTTACCTGTACAAGCTTCACAGATGGAGTCATCCATATAGTATACACTGGAGCACCTGTGTGGGGCCCCCTAATAGAAAGGGTGTTCTTGGGTCCCACACTAGTGCTCCAGCGTCCAGATGTGAAAACTGCTGCTCTCTGTCCTCTCCTTACACAGAATCTAGTTTGCATTTCATTCTAGTTACAAACCCATCTACACAACCAAATTATTTTAAGAGAAGTAGGGCATAAAAAATGTATTCAAATGCATATGACCAAAACAATGGTGTTTTCTAGGCCGAACGAACAATGTTTCATACGAACGAATAATGTGTCCATGAACATGAAAGTTGCCATTTTAAACTGGACAACAGTTAAGAAAAGCACATGGAGCAGCACGAACATAATAAAAATAAAGAATAGGAACACAGCACAGCTACTTACTTTTTTGCAGCACTCTCCTGATCCTTCTGTACTGCTCGTGCTTCCTTAATTTGAGGTCTGACCACCGCTTCCTAAGCTGATCTTTTGATCGTCGTACCTCAAAATTATTCTGCAGACTTTTGACCACTTTCTCCATGACCTTGGCCTTTCTGACATTGGGGTTGGGGTAAGGTCCATACTTCCCGTCATAGTCGGTCCTTTTTAGTATGTCGACAATCTCCAACATCTCCCCAAAGGACATATTTGATGCCTTAAATTGTCTCCTTCTGGATTGGGACGTTTCTGGCTCCGGGCTTTCCTCCTCCTCCTCCTCGTTACTGTAATTAGCACACACCTGTTGTGTCTCCCCCATGTGCTCTTCCCCCACTGCACCGAACGAGAAGGGGCAGGGAATAGACTAGAAAGAACGTCAGGGGCGGGCGGAGTTTCACGCATGTGCAGTGTATATAAAGCGTAACACGCGTGCGTAGTACGTAGGATCTGTGAGCGGAAGAAGGAGTATCGGAGGCACCGATCGTGATAACGAAGGTAAGGTCTAAACTTGACCCTATACTGCTTCTAGATTGAGGCCTATATTGTAACAAGATTAGGAGAGTTTTGCATGACATTAGGGTTTGTCTTGTGTTGTGTCTTGCAGAGAAAATGGATGGCTTCAATGACCACAACTTCCTCCCCCTGTTCATAGACAAATACAGGGAGTTGTCCTGTCTGTGGCAGGTCAAACACCTGCATTATAATCATAAACAAAAGAAGCAGGCAGCGCTGGAGAAACTGCTGGAGTTGGTGAAGCCGGTGGTCCCCACAGCAACCATCCCCTATTTAAAAGCCAAAATTGGTGGCCTGAGGAGCACTTATCTTAGGGAGCGCAAGAAGGTCACGGATTCCCAGAGATCCAGAGCTGCAGCAGATGACATTTATGTCCCCAGACTGTGGTACTATGAGAGACTGCGATTTCTGTCAGGCCAGACTGAAGTCAGGGAATCCCTCTCCACTCTTCCTTCCACTCTTCCTTCCACCCCAGCTGAGGCTTCCGATGTCCAACCTGGGACTTCCAGCCAGGAAGAAGTAGAGGAGCCCAGCTGGAGCCAGATATAGCATTCTTCTACAGATTTCTGGTCAATAAATAAATGATGTTTACTAGATGTTATTATTGATCACTAATTGCTGATTTAATAAAGTGTTTGACATATCAATAGACAGTAGTGGGCAAAAATAATTGGGACAAGAATGAAAAATGCTGGGCTCAGAATGATAGTCTGTTATATTTGTTAACATTCAATTTGCAACAATCATGAGGTGAAAATTGTGTGTGATTGATGAATAAAAACTCAAACTATGTCCCTTTTTCATACACAGGAAGACCTCAGCAAGGAGGAGGAGGCTGTGGAATGTGGTACAAAGGAGGAGGCTGTGGAATGTGGCAGCCAGGAGGAGGCGGGGGTTAGTGGCAGCCAGGAGGAGGAGGGGCTAAGTGGCAGTCAGGAGAATGCCAGGCCCAGTAGGAGCTTGACAGAATCGCAGGTTCCTCCCCTCCGCCTTCCAACCAAAAGACCCAGGAAGGGGAGTCACGTGCAGGATTCAGCACTCAGGCTGATTCAGGAGGCTTCTGCGTCCCTCAGAGCCACCCCCACTCCTGAAGAGCCCTTTGCCTGCATGGCTGCCACCAAACTGCAGCCAACACCTCCTGGTGTGGACCTTATTTATAAAGTCTTAACTAAGGGGGTGAGGGGCGAAATCACACACAAAACCCACCTGAGTGAGTTGGACCATCCTCCTCCTCCTGCCACAACTCCACCACCAGAGCCACAGCGTGGAAGGAAGCGTGGAGGGAAGACCAGAAAGTGATGACCTGGGTTCAGTCTGGTCTGGCAAAAGATGCAGGCTCTTGTATGACCACAGCCTGGGGACACAGATGTCATCTGCTGCTGTTCAGGATCTCTGGGACTTCTGGACCAGACTACACTCCCTTAGATATGGACTCCTTAGGCCACCAATTTTGCAGTAAAATAATTAATGTCTGCCCTGGGGGCCAAAGGCTTCGCCAATTTCTGCTGTTTCTCCAGCGTTGCCTCCCTCTTTATTTGGTTCTGAGCCCTTAATAAAGGATTTTTTGTTTCAATTACACTCGCCTATGTGT
Organism: Aquarana catesbeiana; assembly: GCF_042186555.1. Taxonomy (NCBI): domain Eukaryota; kingdom Metazoa; phylum Chordata; class Amphibia; order Anura; family Ranidae; genus Aquarana; species Aquarana catesbeiana. The sequence continues at coordinate 474,120,475 of NC_133325.1, forward strand.
GTTTTCCTTCAAAAAGGACAGTTTGTTTGTGAGGAGGCAGGTACATTTGTAAACTACAATGTGAAATTAACAAGAGGCACCAACACCAAGCAATCTCCTTGAGATTAAATAATACAAGATAATAATGGTGTTGTGGTAACTTGACACACAAAACACACACAAAAATATTCAGGCTGTAAAATCAAAAAATAAAAATAATTAACAACAAGATCAGACTTGAAAACAATACAAACCAAAAAAATAAAAATAATATCAGGCTTGAAAAAAATACAAACCAAAAAAAAAAATAATATATAGATTTTTTGTCAGATGTGACAAATCAAAATATATTGATGAAATCAGGAGAAAAAATAAAGAAAGACATTTGAGAGAAGTCTGTGTGAATATGAGCAGCAAAACGACTTCATTCTTCTTTATAATGAAGAAGAGAGTGCGCTGCATTAAACTATTTTAAACATTGCAGCCTGACGAAAGTGCTCTATCCATTCCGAGCGCTAATTTTACCAGAACGAGCTGTTCCGTCTCGGAATTTCTTCTGAGCATGCGTGGCACTTTGTGCGTCGGAATTGTCCACACACGGTCGGAATTGACGGATTGGATTTTGTTGTCAGAAAATTTTATAGCCTGCTCTCAAACTTTGTGTGTCGGAAAATCCGATGGAAAATGTCCGATGGAGCCCGACAACAATTTCCGACAACAAGCTCCGATCGCACATTTTCCGTCGGAAAGTCCGACCGTGTGTACAGGGCATAAGTATTTGATATCAATTTTCCATTTTCCTGGCCCACCTCACAGCAGCACACTACAAGATATACCATAGCTGAATAAATGGTTGGGAGAGAACAAATGAAAAGAGACACTGCCAATTAAAGCTGCTTAAGCCAAAAATAATTATTTCTCTCTTGCCCCAAACTTGCTGACTGCACATTTAGTTTGTAAAGTTGAATGAAGGCCTCACAAGACCTTCAAGCTAGCCATCTTACATATGTCTTCCAAGAAATCCTGGCATAACTGCCCCAAAGGCTGCCACCCCTCTAGTCAAAAAGGCTTGTAATTGTTTCAGAGCAGAAAGGCCTACTTCCTGCATGCCAATCTAATCACCCTGGTAATCCAACAGTGGATGACTCTTGAGGACCTGATGGCTAAATGAAAAGATTGCCCGCTTTCCTCTTTTGACCAAGTACACTGTTAGCAACTTGACCATGTGTAAGAGTCGGGTCTGGGCTCAGCCCTTCCTTCTCTGAGCTGGCCGCTCAGCTGTCGGCTAATTGCCTGCTCCTATCTCTCCACAGTTACTCACCTGTTGATGACATCCTGCTTGTCAGTCCTGCCTACTTAAGCCGTCCAGCCCAGGGGATCTCTGCCTTTGCCTTGGTCAACATCACAGAGACTATCTCCTGCACTCCTGTTAAAGACTTGCTTGTCTGACATCCCTTCTGGCTCCAGATCCTGCTTGCTGTTCCACTACACTGATCCCTGACTTTCTGGCTTGGCTGACTATCCGTTCCGGTTACTGAACTTTGGCTATATTTTGAATACGTTTGTTCTATTTACTTTTGTTATTAAACAAGTGTGATTCAACTGTACTTGGTTTGATTCGTGATTTCTGACAATAAGGAACTGAAGTCTTCCTGCTGTGCACTCAGTGACTCTCGTGTGAAAACTCAGAGGGACTACTTCCCAGTTTTGCTGGAAACTGGATACCACTTTAAAATACAACTTTGGAGATAGACATAGTATCCCTATTTCTGGTAAAAAAAAAATAAAAGACACCAAAGGGCCCTTGCAGGAAAGTGTTGCAATCTTCAACATCCTTCTGTCTGAAGTAATTGCTGCCAGAAGAACTAGTTTTACCATGAGGTGCTTCAATGGAAACAAAATCATTGGAGCAAAGGGTGCTCTCAGATCCAAGCCTAAGTCCCACAGAGGGAACAAGGATTTCACTCAAGGTCATAAATAGATAGTCACCTGCAAGAGGCATCTGGTCACTGGCTTTTGCACCCATCTGCAGCCTATGAAAGATAAGATATAGATCTGTACCCTAAATGGAGTTGTATGCCAGACCAACCTTTAGCGCTGACTGTAAAATGTCCAGGATATTAGCTAGAGCAGGAAGAAAGCTTTTGCTGAGCAAACAAAACAAACTTCTTTCATATCCTCTCATATGCAGCATTCATGGATGATCTTCTGGTCACCAAGGTCTGAACAACCTTGGATGAGAATCCCTGCACCCCCGAAAGAAGCACAGTGGCGCTGTCCAAAATTCCAGTTCTTGCTGAATTTGTATAGGCACAAAGATTTTCTGATCCATAGACAACCCAGCTCATAGACTAAAGAAGGCAAATTGAAACGCTCTCATGTGCCACCTGGCCCAAGGTACCACTCCTCGGGCTGTGCCAATTCTGCAAAAGGCAGACACCTGAACTGGAAGTGACATCTGGCCACTGCAAATCTCACATGCCTCTGGTGCTGGTCATTGATCGGTACATGGAAGTATGAGTCGGCAGGTCGATTGACACTAACTGGTCCTCCTGCTGAACTATCCCTCTGACTGTCTCCATGGACTCTATCTTGAACCTCTTGGTGTGTATGAACACATTTGATTCCTACAAACTGAAACAGGCAAGAAGGCTCCTGCCTTAGGTACTAGAAAAACTAGGGAGAAAAGCCCGCAGATGATTCTATGTTTTCGGCATCACTAGCATGGTGGTCTTGTAGCAGTATAAATTCTTATACACAATTTGCAAACATTTTCCTCACAATGCCCCCTCCTACCTTTGCTAGTCTTCTGTGCCACTAACAGGTGTGGCAAGCTCATATTTGCACAAAATATATCGAGAAAACCATATTACCCCTCACCAAAATACAGGTACACTGTCTCTTTAAGACCCATCTGCCTTCCAAAAAAGAACACTTTAGTTGGGGAGGGGTTGTCTACTATTTAGCTAGGAAGAGGTGGTCCTGTGGGGCACCAGAGGAGGTGATAACCCATTGTGTGCTGACGTGAGGTGGGCCAGGAAATTCAAATTACTCATCTGATCTGTTCTATACATTTTCCAGAGTCCCATCAGTAAACACATAAACTTTGGCTGGATGTAAATTCTTCTTCATTTGGTACACAAGTAATTTACATAAAAAATACCCTTAAAATGCATGTAAAGTAACACTTTTGAGCTACGCACTTTTATAATAATGTTTCATATTTGAAGCAATGTTCTTTTTTTATATTTTTTTATAAGGCATTTTTGCTGCTTTGCCAACTCTGAAATGAAGTTGTCTGAGAAGTGACCTCTTTTGGCCTGCGATCTCTCTTAGCACAGCTCTCATTGTGCGTATAAAGATTTCACATTCAGATCTCCACTGCTTGTCTCCTACAATGACAGAAGAGAAGCTCTTTTGATAGTGTATACCCCCTGAGAGAGCCTAAGCTAATGCAAAGATCAGTTCTGTGTCTGTGAGGTCTGGCAACCCTTTCTGTGTTTGTTTTCCATCAATTATCCAGCTTTTAAGGTAGCAAGGAATCAATGCATGCAGACAGAACAGCTGCTTCAACACTCAGAGAAGCAGCAGTTCATAACAAGAAGATATATTTCCCCATTTCCAGAAGGAATACACCCCCCCCCCCCCCCCGAGCTATGCTTTCCATGTTCAATAACACTTCACTATTTGGCTAGTGATATCTCGCACCTGTACTTTTCCTACTTTTTCACACCAAATACGATTTTTTTTACATTATAATAATAAAAAGTACAAACATATTAATAATAAAAAGTACAGACATACAAGTGAAAATAAAAGTCTCTCAGAGGCTTTAAGTGGTAAACATTTACTAGTGTGTAGCTTTTTAAATTTGTATTTAATTTGAAAGGTACAAAATTATAGCAAATACAATTCTTTATAGCACATACAATTTCTACTCATGCCATATTGTAATTTAATAGTATTAAAAGTTATCATTCCTTTTCAATCTGCAGCACTGTGATTTTCTGTAAAATTCAATGCAATATGGCAACCTGGAGGTGTTTTGTACACTGTTAGTGTACAGAACTCTCCAGGCCGTCTTTAAGGCAGGGCAAAAGGGGCAGCTGCCCTTGGCCCTGTCATTGTTGTGGAGCCTAAAGCAGCTGCCTCATACTTGCCGACTATCAACGTTAAATTCCCTCTCATCTCTTGAGGTTTTAGTCCTGTGCTGTGTCCTGATATCTCAATGTGAAGTTCTGTTACTAATGCTGCCCAGCTCTGCCCTATTGTTGTGTACAGATGACTCACCTGCAGACCCTGTGTTTACATGTAAATACCAGAACTGATATGTAAATAGCGGTGGCATTTAAATGTAAATAGAGGCGGTATTCATATGTATATCATGCCCCCCTGAGGTCATATCTACCATCACCTATACTGAATGCTGCCCACTGGGGAGATAAAGGGGTATGCTTGAAAGTCCTGCCTACAACTGTGGTCATTAAGCCTGCCATCAGCCTGTTCTGCAAAGGTAAGTAAATTAGTGGGGGGGGGGGGTAGTGGGGGGTTTACATAGGTAGGCAGAGAAGGAATTACAGTTTGGGGTGCTCAGGTGACCAAGGAGGGGATGTATGGAGGTAAGGAAGGTGGGTGCACTTAATGGCACTGCTGTGTATCTGCTAAAGGGCAACACGTTTCTGTGGTGTCAGGAAAGTGATTTTTCATGCGTTCCTGACACACACAAATGTGAAGGCAGACTAAATGTCTCAGTTACATTGGTGGTCAGAGTAAATCTTCTCATTAGATTGGTGCTTGGTGTAGAATCCTTTCATTCACACAAGTGGCCAGTGTGAAGGCCCCCCTTACATTGGTGGTCAGTGTAAATCCCTTCTTAAATTGGTGGTTACTGTGATTGCTTCTATTACATTAGTGGTCATTGTAAACCCCTATTACATTAGTGGTCAGTGTAAACCCTTATTACATTGGTGGCCAGTGTTGAAACCACTCTTTTTAAAAATCAGCATTGCCATTGATCACACATTCTACTTCCCCCAGCACCGTCACTTATCCCAGGAGTCCTAGGATCCCTAGGAGTTTTCTATCTATTAATCGGTCCCCTCACCTCCCCTGCAGGCAGTGAGGAGATGATGTGCTGTAACCTCTAGCAACCAATCAGTAAGCAGTAATGATGTGCAGTAACCTCTAGCAACCAATCAGTGAGCAGTATTGATGTACAGTAATCTCTAGCAAGCAATCAACAAGCAGAAATCATATGCTGTAACCTCTAGCAACCAGTCAATGAGCGACAATGATACACAGTAACCTGTGGCAACCAATTGCAATCGCTGCCTGATCTGATTCAGTTAACAAATTTTGATTCTTGCTGCTATTTATTGTATGTCAGAGCAGGTGGAGAGTGAAACTGCATGGAGAGGGGGCAAAATTTTTTTTTTCCAGGGTTCAATCAATATTAAAGATGGCCCTGGAACTCTCCCAGAAATGTAATTTACTGTGCGTGGGAATAACTCGCACTAAGATACAAGTCAGACTTTAGGCATCCTCTGCAATGAGTTAATCACTTCTAAATGGATTCCAACACTGCAACCTTTCTCATCAGAACCATGAAAGTGCACCAACTGATTAAAATGAGTCACTCTCGTTCAGAATCAGTATCTAAAAGACACAATTGAACAAACAGCTTCAGAGCAGAAACATGTAGGAATTTGCAACAAAGTCCTTGCAATGTATCTTGATCAACCAGAAGGGATTGCTTTTTCAACTAAAGTGCCAGACCAGGGTAAAATATAACTGAAATATACAAAAGGCTTTATTTTACCTACCAACAAAATTGTAATTCGGTGCAAACAATTTTGTAATTCATATACCTTTGTCAGACAGTATAGCCAGGTCAATGACCACACTTTTCCAGCGCAGTTAAAAACTACACCTTGTTCTAGACACACCCTAGCAGCATTAAGAGACTAATAAAGTCATTATTATGCTCACTCTGCTCTCTCTTTCTATCAACACATTCTGATTTTTGAAGGAGCGATTTGGCTCATATTGCTGCCCCTCACTCTTCAAGTCCAATTGCTGCTGTACATGGGTTTAAATAAGGTTAATATCAAGACAGATTCACATGCTTACACTAGTTATATCTAGTTTAGAAAATAATAATAATACAATTGTTTTTTAATAAATACTTGCAAATATATTGTTTTGTATATATATATATATATATATATATATATATATATATATATATATATATATATATATATATATATATATATATATATATGGTTGAGCATTTGATTTAATTTAAAAAGTTATGGAAAAGAGCAATTTTTACATTTCTGCTATGGATCTGTTTATTAAGCAATATTTTTGTCACTACTTAAGATAACAAAGAATTACATATATTATTTTTAGGACAAAGTTCTCTTTTGATGATATTGTCTTGCAAAAATGACTGTGATTTTTTATGCAATCCAAAAAACACAACAAAGTAAAACATTAATTTGATTAGTTCAAAAAAATTACTTTAGTTATTTTCTGGTGCGAGCAAATGCCCTGTGTTTGAGACCTGCATTTGGGCTGTTGTTAACTTTGCACTGACCCCCACAGCTGATCATAAGCGACGTGTGATTGGAACACAGCTTTCCCACACTACATTCTAGTATACACTTTGTATTTGTGCTTCATTTTTATTTGTGTTGATGCCTACAAATTATTTATTTTGCTTTATTTTTTTTTTGCTGTTTTTTCTTTCTGTGAAAAAAATATAAAATAACAGAAGGCCATTTTGTGGTATAAGCACAGGTTCAAGATAAATTAAACACGTTTACACAACTTTCAAGAAGTAAGAACTAAAATCTGTTTGCACCCTTAAAAACTCCCAAAGCCTCATTATTTTGCCTTCCCAAATGACTCCAATGCTTTTTTGCCAAAATCGTGAGGTTTTGAAGACCTTTTTTTTCAGCAAAATTTCAGGAAAATGAAAAATCTCAATTGTATTCATCTCTATAATTGATTAAAAGATGTTTAATGAGCATGCTTTGTCTGTTCATACAACATGTATTGCAAATATAACTGTCATGGTAAGGAAAAAAAACAATAATTAAACCTAATGTGGTGTTATTTGCACTAAGTAATAAACAGGTCAAGTGGGTAATGAAATACTGGTTATTGTACAAATTTTACTCTCAAAAAAGCATTTCACACTCAAACTGGACATTTTATTTCTGTATATAAATTATATATATCTATGATTGCATGGTTTAAGATATTTTACAGTTAATTCATGGAGGTTTTTTATGATGTTGTGAAACTTCTGATAATGATTTGTTTTTATGGTTTAGGAGGATTTATTTTTATCTGTTTTATTGTAAGAACTTTTTTGATTTATTAGTCTTTACTGGTCCATTTTATAGGTAAAAAAAGACATATAGTAAAGTATATTATCAACTAATCAGTATATACAACAATATACATACAGATATAAAAAAATGAACTAGTATAAGGAGTCAGCCTCATTTTAACACTAAAAAGATTTCCACTCATGCCATATACTATAATACATATCAACTATCATATACAGTAATACATATCACCCATCACTGATAGCATGTCTTCACATTACAAATAATACATAGAATATATCATATAATACATATTATCAATACTAAAATATATATCACTCATCACTGACCACAATGTGTTCATATTACCTATGCGATAATACATATACTGTATATCATATACTACATATATGATATAATACATATTGCCAATACTATAATGTATCAGCCATACTAACCGCCAATAGTATAATACATATTGCCTATATTGATCGTCAGTACTATAATACATATCACCAATACTATAATACATATTGGCAATACTAATCGCCAATACTATAATACATATCAGCAATGCTAAAATACATATTGGCAATACCAATTGTCAATACTACAATACATATTGACAATACATACACATCAGCAAAATGAATTGTCATTACTTTGATATATAATGGCAATATCATAATACATATCAGCAATACTATAGTGCATATTGGCAATACTAATCTGCAATATTGTATTACATATCGCTAATACCAATTGACACTATTATACATATTGGCAATACTAACCATCAATATTATAAATACATATTGTCAATACTATAATACATACTAATCACCATACTAATCACCAATATTATAATCATATCACCAATACTAAAATACATATTGGCAATACTAATTGCCAATTCTATCATACATATCACCAATACTAACCTACATATCAGAAATACTAATCAACAAGACTATATTACATATTGTCAATGCTAATCGCCAGTACTATAATACATATCGATAATGCATATCAGTAGTACTGATCTGCCAATACTGTATTACATACAGTGCCTTGAAAAAGTATTCATGCCCCTTGCAATTTTCCACATTTTGTCATGTTACAACCAAAAACGTAAATGTATTTTATTGGGATTTTATGTGATAGACCAGCACAAAGTGGCACATAATTGTGAAGTGGAAGGAAAATGATAAATGGTTTTAAATATTATTTACAAATAAATATGTGAAAAGTGTGTATTCAGCCCCCTTTAATCTGGTACCCCTAACTAAAATCTAGTGGAACCAATTGCCTTCAGAAGTCACCTAATTAGTAGAGTTCACCTGTGTGTAATTTAATCTCAGTATAAATACAGCTGTTCTGTGAAGCCCTCAGAGGTTTGTTAAAGAACCTTAGTGAACAAACAGCATCATGAAGGCCAAGGAACACACCAGACAGGTCAGGAATAAAGTTGTGGAGAAGTTTAAAGGAGACCCATGGTAACTCTGGAGGAGCTGCAGAGATCCACAGCTCAGGTGGAAGAATGTGTCCACAGGACAACTATTAGTCGTTATCAGGAACCATGATTTAGACCGAGACAGAAGAAAATTAAATCACACTTGTTTAATAATAATAATAATAATAATAATAATAATAATAATAATTATTATTATAAGGTAAACAGAGTAAGCGTAGTCAAAACAAGCCAGAGTTCAGGTAGTCAGCCAAGCAAATGTCAGAGAGCCAGAGATAAATGTAGTAGTACAGCAAGCAGGATCAGGAGCCAGAAGGAACTTCAGCCAAGCAAGTCTACAGTAGGAACACAGGAGAAAGTCTCTGTGATGTTGACAAAGGCGAAGACAGAGATCAAGTGAGCTGGACGACTTTAAGTAGGCAGGACTGATGAGCAGAATCAACAACTGGGTAACTGTGGAGATAGATGGGAGCTTGCAATTAGCCGACAGCTGAGAGGCCAGCTCAGAGAAGGAAGGGCTGAGCCCATCCCTGACAGTACCCAATCCTCAATGACCCCTCCCCCTCGGAGGACCACCGGGCTTGAGGGGAAAACATCTATGGAAATCACGGAGGAGGACAGGGACATGTAAGTCTGAGGATGAGACCCAAGAGTGTTCCTCCGGACCTTACCCCTTCCAATGCAACAGGTACCGTATGCGCCCATGGAACCTACGGGAGTCAACAATGGATTGTACTTCATACTCCTCATGGTTCTCAACCTGTATAGGGTGAGGACATGGCACTGAGGTGGTAAAGTGATTGCAGACCAAAGGTTTCAATAAGGAGACATGAAACACATTTGAGATGAGCATACTAGGAGGAAGGTCCAAGGCGTAAGCCACTGGGTTAATCCTGTGAAGGATACGGAAAGGCCCAATAAAATGAGGTGCGAACTTCAAAGAAGAAACACGAAGTTGGAGGTTGCCAAATGACAGCCAGACTCTGTCCCCAACCTGGTAGGAAGCTGCAGTCAGGCGTCTGCGGTCAGCATGAAGTCTGTACCTATCGTTAGCATGTTGCAAAGCCTCCTGAACTTGTGCCCAAGTAGAACGAACACCACAGAGATGCTCCTCTAACGCAGGAATACTCTGCGGAACAAAGGAGTCAGGCAACATGGAAGGTTGGAAGCCATATTTCATCATAAACGGGGATAATCGGGAAGCAGAATTCAAGGCACTGTTGTGAGCAAACTCTGCCTACGGTAATAGGTCTGACCAGTTGTTATGATGGTCAGAAATATAGCAACGTAAGAATTGCTCCAAGGACTGATAGGCTCGTTCTGCGGCCCCATTAGACTGTGGGTGATACGCAGAGGAGAAAGCAAGCAGAATTCCCAACTGTGCACAAAAGGCTCGCCAGAACCGGGAAACAAACTGACTACCCCTGTCCGAGACAAACACCTTGGGTAGTCCATGTAAGCGAAAGATCTCCCGAGCAAAAATGGAAGCCAGTTCCTTAGAAGTGGGCAGCTTCTTAAGTAGAATACAATGACACATCTTTGAGAACCAGTCAACCACCATAAGGATAACAGTGTTGCCTTGGGGGTTGGGTAACTCCACAATAAAATCCATAGACAGGTGGGTCTGGGGCCTCTCTCCATTGGGTATGGGTTGTAGGAGGCCCATTGGAAGGTGTCGTAGAGTCTTACTCTGAGCACACACGGAACAGGCAGCTACGAAGGCAGTTACATCAGCGCATAGACTATGCACCAGAATTGTTGGGAAATGGCCCAAACGAGTTGATTCTTGCCAGGGTGGCCAGCTGCCTTGGGAGAATGGTAAGTCTGGAGCAAGGCAGTACGGAGACTCTCTGGGACAAAGCAGCGGTCACAAGGTTTCTCAGGAGGAGCATGGACCTGAGCAGCAAGAATTTTGTCATCCAAAGAGAAGTAAGACTGGTGCGAACCGTAGCCAGGATACGATCAGGAGGAATCACAGGAACCGGAACCGACTCCAACTTGGAAGTGGAGGAAAATTGTCGTGACAAGGCGTCAGCCCTTACATTCTTAGTACCGGGTAAGAATGAGACAATGTAATTAAAACTCAACAAGAAAAGAGCCTATCGCGCCCTTCTGGGAGAGAGGTGCTTAACCTCAGACAAGAATGTGAGATTCTTATGGTCAGTAACAATGAGAACCGGCACAGTGGTACCTTCAAGGAGATGTCTCCATTCTTTCAGGGCTAAAATGATCACCAACAGCTCTCTGTCACCAATCTAGTAATTGCACTCTGCAGGTGACAATTTCTTGGAAAAGTAGGCACACGGATGCAGAGTTAGGACGTTGAGACAGAAGAGTGCCAACTCCAGTCTCAGAAGCATCAACTTCTAGGATAAAAGGCAACGTAGGATCAGGATGTGCCAACACAGGAGCAGAAACAAAGGCAGCCTTGAGACTCTCAAAGGCCTTAATGGACTCTGGAGACCAACTCTGTGGGTTACCGTCCTTTCTGGTCATATCAGTCAGGGGCTTGACCAGAGATGAGAAGTTATGAATAAACTTCCAATAAAAGTTGACAAAGCACAGGAAACGCTGCAGAGGATGTAAACCCACGGGTCGGGGCCACTGTAGGACTGCTGAAAGTTTCTCTGGGTCCATCGAAAAACCAGCAGTGGAAACGTCATAACTCAGGAATTTAACTTGTTCACGATGGAACTTGCACTTCTCCAGTTTACAATAGAGATTGTTTTCTCTTATGCAGCGTACACACGGTTGGACTTTTCAACTGGACTGGAGTCTGGCAGACAATCCGATCGTGTGTGGGTTTCATCGGACCTTCAGCGGACTTTTCCAGTTGAGAATCTGACGGACTTTAGATTTGGAACATGCTTCAAATCTTTAAGTCGTAACTTCGCCGGACCCAGAAATCCGCTCGTCTGTATGCTAGTCCGACAGAGAAAAACCGACGATAGGGCAGCTATTGGCTACTGGCTATCAACTTCCTTATTTTAGTCCGATGTACGTCATCATGTACGAATTCGTCGGACTTTGGTGTGATTGTGTGTAGGCAAGTCGGTTAGTTAAAAAGTCAGTCGGAAGTCCATCAAAAGTGAGTTGAAAGTCCATCGGAAAGTTCGTCGGACCAGTCTGGTCGAAAAGTCCGCCTGTGTGTACACGGCTTTAGTTTCTGAAGCACACGACAGACATCTGTGCGGTGGCTCTCCAGGGACTTAAAAAATATGAGGATATCATCGAGATAAACCACCACACATAACTGCAACAAATCTTGGAGGACATCGTTAATAATAATTTCCTGGAAAACTGCCGGGGCGTTACAAAGGCCAAAAGGCATGCTTGGCCAGTCCATCACCTTTACCTTTAGCTTCTTTAGCAAGGAAGTGGTCATCTTGGAGGTGTGTTTGGGGTCGTTATCATGTTGGAATACTGCCCTACAGCCCAGTCTCTGAAAGGAGGGGATCATGCTCTGCTTCAGTATGTCACAGTACATGTAGGCATTCATAGTTCCCTCAATGAACTGTAGCTTCCCAGTGCCAGCAGCACTCATGCAGCCTCAGACCATGACACTCCCACCACCATGCTTGCTTGACTGTAGGCAAGACACACTTGTCTTTGTACTGCTCACCTGGTTGCCGCCACACAGGCTTGACACCATCTGAACCAAATAAGTTAATCTTGGTCTGATCAGACCACAGGACATGGTTCCAGTAATCCATGTGCTTAGTCTGCTTGTCTTCAACAAACTGTTTGCAGACTTTCTAGTGCATCATCTTTAGAGGAGGCTTCCTTCTGGGATGACAGCCATGCAGACCAATTTGATGCAGTGTGCGGCATATGGTCTGAGCTCTGACAGGCTGATCCCCCACTCCTTCAACCTCTGCAGCAATGCTGGCAGCACTCATACGTCTATTTCCCAAAGACAGCCTCTGGATATGACGTTGAGCACATGCACTCAACTTCTTTGGTCGACCATGGCAAGGCCTGTTCTGAGTGGAACCTGTCCTGTTAAACCGCTGTATGGTCTTTGCCACCATGCAGCAGCTCAGTTTCAGGGTCTTGGCAATCTTCTTATAGCCTGGGCTATCTTTATGTAGAGCAACAATTCCTATTTTCAGATCCTCAGAGAGTTCTTTGCCATGACATGTTGAACTTGCAGTGAACAGTATGAGAGAGTGAGAGTGATAACACCAAATTTAACACACCTGCTCCCCATTCACACCTGAGACCTTGTAACACTAATGAGTTACATGACATCGGGGAGGGGAAATGGCTAATTGAGTCCAATTTGGACATTTTCACTTAGGGGTGTACTCACTTTTGTTGCCAGTGGTTTAGACATTAATGGCTGTGTGTTGAGTTATTTTGAGGGGACAGCAAATTTACACTGTTATACAAACTGTACACTCACTATTTTACATTGTAGCAAAGTGTCATTTCTTCAGTGATGTCACATGAAAAGATATATGTGAGGGGTGTACTCACTTTTGTGAGATACTGTATTTATAAACTGCTGCTAGCACCGATCATGTAGTCAGTACCAGTGTGCAAAGCTGTGTTTGCTTTTGAAGAATAAATCACTGCTGATGTTGGGTGTCCTACGCATGTTGTTGTGGTTGTTGTTGTTGTACATTATGTAAAGCTATTAGTTCGTTTTTTTAAATTTTAGAATGGGGTGCCTCAAGATTTAGGAATTTTAAAGGGTGCCTTGACTGAAAAAAAGGTTGAAAACTCTGCCATAGCTAATATTGGATGCTTGCATCAAGCACTGTAGACATATCACAACCTCTAAAGCTTCATATAAAAGTCTATTGTCCAATGTCAAATAACTCCATAATGTCAATGGCTACCAAATACACTGGCAAGCAACCGTCCAGCTGGATTCACTAGTCACTATCAATTTTTCTAAAGGCCATGTATAGTGTTTTTGCATATATTTTCTTTCTTTATTTATTATGTTCAAGAGCAAAAATTTAACTAACACAAAAATTTGAAAATGTTGCATATGTATAACCTACTTGCAGTTTGCACAATCTTCATTGATTGTGCTATTTTGCAGTGAGTAGGCACTAATCTGATCTGCTTGTCATAATACATAATTATATCAAATATCAGTTTACAAACCAAAATTGACCAAAAGTATTAGTTTCCCTTGTTGCCATGCATTGTATCTTTTATATTTACTTTGGGTATTACGAAAGACACAGTACTTATAATCTTCTTAGTGGTGAAATGATGTTTAAAGGAAAACTATGGTGGTTTTGGTCAATTTTATTTAACCACTTGCCGACCGCCTCACGCTGATATACGTCAGCAGAATGGCACGGGCAGGCAGAATCATGTACCCATACGTGATCTGCCTCCCTATCGGACCCCCCGGTGCCGAGGCGGTCGGCTTTGGTCTGGGAGCGTTCAGTGATGAGGGGGAGGCCATCCATTCGTGGCCCCCCCCGCAATTGCTCCCAGCCAATGAGAATCCTCCCCTGCCTGTGTGTAGTACTCACAGGCAGAGGATGTGATGTCATCTCTCCTCGGCTCGGCAGTTTCCATTCCGGCGCCGAGGAGAGAAGACATCTGAGTGAGTTGCACAACACATACACTTACAGTAGAACATGCCAGGCATACCTTACACCCCTGATCCCCCCCCGATCGCCCCCCGATCACCCTCCAATCACCCCCCCCCCGTCACACTGACACCAAGCAGTTTTTTTTTTTTTTCTGATTACTGCATGGTGTCAGTTTGTGACAGTTACTGTGGTAGGGCAGTTAGTATTAGCCCCCTTTAGGTCTAGGATACCCCCTAACCCCCCCAATAAAGTTTTAACCCCTTGATCACCCCCCGTCACCAGTGTCGCTAAGCGATCATTTTTCTGATCGCTGTATTAGAGTCGCTGGTGACGCTAGTTAGGGACATAAATATTTAGGTTCGCCGTCAGCGTTTTATAGCGACAGGGACCCCCATATACTACCTAATAAAGGTTTTAACCCCTTGATTGCCCCCTAGTTAACCCTTTCACCAGTGATCACCGTATAACTGTTACGGGTGATGCTGGTTAGTTCGTTTATTTTTTATAGTGTCAGGGCACCCGCCATTTATTACCGAATAAAGGTTTAGCTCCCTGATCGCCCGGCGGTGATATGCGTCACCCCAGGCAACGTCAGATTAGCGCCGGTACCACTAACACCCACGCACGCAGCATACGCCTCCCTTAGTGGTATAGTATCTGAACGGATCAATATCTGATCCGATCAGATCTATACTAGCGTCCCCAGCAGTTTAGTGTTCCCAAAAACGCAGTGTTAGCGGGATCAGCCCAGATACCTGCTATCACCTGTGTTTTGCCCCTCGGCCCGACCCAGCCCATCCAAGTGCAGTATCAATTGATCACTGACACTTACAAAACACTAAACGCATAACTGCAGCATTCGCAGAGTCAGGCCTGATCCCTGCGATCGCTAAAAGTTTTTTTGGTAGCGTTTTGGTCAACTGGCAAGCGCCAGCGGCCTAGTACACCCCGGTCGTAGTCAAACCAGCACTGCAGTAACACTTGGTGACGTGGCGAGTCCCATAAGTGCAGTTCAAGCTGGCGAGGTGGCAAGCACAAGTAGTGTCCCGCTGCCACCAAAAAGACAAACACAGGCCCGTCGTGCCCATAATGCCCTTCCTGCTGCATTCGCAATCCTAATTGGGAACCCACCACTTCTGTACTTCCCCCATTCACATCCCCAACCAAATGCAGTCGGCTGCATGAGAGTCATTTTCTTTATGTCCTCCCAAGTACCCCTACCCAACGAACCCGAAGATGTTGTGTCTGCAGCAAGCGCAGATATAGGCGTGACACCCGCTATTATTGTCCCTCCTGTCCTGACAATCCTGGTCTTTGCATTGGTGAATGTTTTGAACGCTACCATACACTAGTTGAGTATTAGCGTAGGGTACAGCATTGCACAGACTAGGCACACTTTCACAGGGTCTCCCAAGATGCCATCGCATTTTGAGAGACCCGAACCTGGAACCGGTTACAGTTATAAAAGTTACAGTTACAAAAAAAAGTGTAAAAAAAAAAAAAAAACACAAACAAAAATATAAAATTAAAAAAAAAATAGTTGTCGTTTTATTGTTATCTCTCTCTCTATTCTCTCTCTATTGTTCTGCTCTTTTTTATTGTATTCTATTCTGTAATGTTTTATTGTTATTATGTTTTATCATGTTTGCTTTTCAGGTATGCAATTTTTTATACTTTACCGTTTACTGTGCTTTATTGTTAACCATTTTTTTGTCTTCAGGTACGCCATTCACTACTTTGAGTGGTTATACTAGAATGATGCCTGCAGGTTTAGGTATCATCTTGGTATCATTCTTTTCAGCCAGCGGTCGGCTTTCATGTAAAAGCAATCCTAGCGGCTAATTAGCCTCTAGACTGCTTTTACAAGCAGTGGGAGGGAATGCCCCCCCCCCACCGTCTTCCGTGTTTTTCTCTGGCTCTCCTATCTCAACAGGGAACCTGAGAATGCAGCCTGTGATTCAGCCAGCTGACCATAGAGCTGATCAGAGACCAGAGTGGCTCCAAACATCTCTATAGCCTAAGAAACCGGAAGCTACGAGCATTTTATGACTTAGATTTCGCGGATGTAAACAGCGCCATTGGGAAATTGGGGAAGCATTTTATCACACCGATCTTGGTGTGGTCATATGCTTTGAGGGCAGAGGAGAAATCTAGGGTCTAATAGACCCCAATTTTTTCAAAAAAGAGTACCTGTCACTACCTATTGCTATCATAGGGGATATTTACAGTCCCTGAGATAACAATAAAAATGATTTAAAAAAAAAATGAAAGGAACAGTTTAAAAATAAGATAAAAAAAGCAAAAAAATAATAAAGAAGAAAAAAAAAAAAAAAAGCACCCCTGTCCCCCCTGCTCTCGCGCTAAGGCGAACGCAAGCGTCGGTCTGACGTCAAATGTAAACAGCAATTGCACCATGCATGTGAGGTATCACCGCGAAGGTCAGATCGAGGGCAGTAATTTTAGCAGTAGACCTCCTCTGTAAATTTAAAGTGGTAACCTGTAAAGGCTTTTAAAGGCTTTTAAAAATGTATTAATTTTGTTGCCACTGCACGTTTGTGCGCAATTTTAAAGCATGTCATGTTTGGTATCCATGTACTCGGCCTAAGATCATCTTTTTTATATCATCAAACATTTGGGCAATATAGTGTGTTTTAGTGCATTAAAATTTAAAAAAGTGTGTTTTTTCCCCAAAAAATGCGTTTGAAAAATCGCTGCGCAAATACTGTGTGAAAAAAAAAAAATGAAACACCCACCATTTTAATCTGTAGGACATTTGCTTTAAAAAAATATATAATGTTTGGGGGTTCAAAGTAATTTTCTTGCAAAAAAAAATAATTTTTTCATGTAATCAAAAAGTGTCAGAAAGGGCTTTGTCTTCAAGTGGTTAGAAGAGTGGGTGATGTGTGACATAAGCTTCTAAATGTTGTGCATAAAATGCCAGGACAGTTCAAAACTCCCCCAAATGACCCCATTTTGAAAAGTAGACACCCCAAGCTATTTGCTGAGAGGCATGTCGAGTCCATGGAATATTTTATATTGTGACACAAGTTGCAGGAAAGAGACACATTTTTTTTTTTTTTTTGCACAAAGTTGTCACTAAATGATATATTTCTCAAACATGCCATGGGAATATGTGAAATTATACCCCAAAATACATTCTGTTGCTTCTCCTGAGTATGGGGATACCACATGTGTGGGACTTTTTAGGAGGCTAGCCGCGCACGGGACCCCAAAAACCAAGCACCGCATTCAGGCTTTCTAAGGGCGTAAATTTTTGATTTCACTCTTCACTGCCTATCACAGTTTCGGAGGCCATGGAATGCCCAGGTGGCAAACCCCCCCCCCCCCCAAATGACCCCATTTTGGAAAGTAGACGCCCCAAGCTATTTGCTGAGAGGTATAGTGAGTATTTTGCAGACCTCACTTTTTGTCACAAAGTTTTGAAAATTGAAAAATGAAAAAAAAAAAATGTTTTTCTTGTCTTTCTTCATTTTCAAAAACAAATGAGAGCTGCAAAATACTCACCATGCCTCTCAGCAAATAGCTCGGGGTGTCTACTTTCCAAAATGGGGTCATTTGGGGGGGGTTTGTGCCACCTGGGCATTCCATGGCCTCCGAAACTGTGATAGGCAGTGAAGAGTGAAATCAAAAATTTACACCCTTAGAAATCCTGAAGGCGGTGATTGGTTTTCGGGGCCCCGTACGCGGCTAGGCTCCTAAAAAGTCCCACACATGTGGTATCCCCATACTCAGGAGAAGCAGCTAAATGTATTTTGGGGTGCAATTCCACATATGCCCATGGCCTGTGTGAGCAATATATCATTTAGTGACAACTTTGTGCAAAAAAAAAAAAAAAATTTGTTACTTTCCCGCAACTTGTGTCAAAATATAAAATATTCCATGGACTTAACATGCCTCAAAGCAAATAGCTTGGGGTGTCTACTTTCCAAAATGGGGTCATTTGGGGGGGGGGTTTTGAACTGTCCTGGCATTTTATGCACAACATTTAGAAGCTTATGTCACACATCACCCACTCTTCTAACCACTTGAAGACAAAGCCCTTTCGTTTGGGTACAGCATTGCATGACCGCGCAGTTAATTAGCAGTTAAAGCGACGCAGTGCCAAATTGTAAAAAGTGCTCTGGTCAGGAAGGGGGGTAAATCCTTCCGGGGCTGAAGTGGTTAAATTGTTTCAAAAGTTTAGAAATTTAGAAACTGACATTTTATATCACAATTTTCACTATTATATAACATTCTTATTCAACAATTAAACGTTACGTTTAAACAAAGCATTGGTTATGCACTAGTTAATTCCTCTTGCAAACTGAAGATGTAGATTACACTATCTCTTCAGAGATTCCTAACTAGTGTTGCCAGCGGTCAGTATTTTTACTGGTAGCCAGTAAAAAAATTGGTACTTTTTTCCTGCCAGTAAATGCCAGTGACAGGTAAAGGTTGCCAGTAAAAAATATGGCTGTGACATCCGAGTGCCTGCTACAGTGTGTTCCGGGGCCACCGGTGGAAGGCGGGCCTGGCATAGGCGGTGCCTGAGTGTGTCGTGTGATGTCAAGGAGCCTAGCAGAGCAGCTGGATCCTCGTGTGCAGGTCTGCAAGCAAAGCAAGCCGGGAGCTGGAGTGTTGGTGCTGTTTGGACTGGAGTGGAATGAAGGGACCACCTGGCATGGAGAGAGACTGTCACTGTGACTCAGGATGGGACATGTCATGTCAGTGAGGTGTCATCATTAGGGATGAGCTGAACACCCCCCCACGGTTTGGTTCACACCAGAACATGCGAACAGATAAAAAATTCATGCGAACACCGTTAAAGTCTATGGGACACAAACGTGAAAAAGAAAAAGTGCTAATTTTAAAGGCTTATATGCAAATTATTGCCATAAAAAGTGTTTGGGGACCCGGGTCCTACCCCAGGAGACATGTATCAATGTAAAAGTTTTTAAAACTGGTGTTTTTTCAGGAGCAGTGATTTTAAGAATGCTTAAAGTGAAACAATAAAAATTAAATATTTCTTTAAATATCGTGCCTGGGGGGGTCCCCTTCAGGTCTGGTATGGCTGTTAAGGGGAACTCCATGCCAAAATTTAAAAACAATGGCATGGGGGTCCCCCAAAATCCATACCAGACCCTTATCTGAGCATGCAACCTGGCAGGCCACAGGAAAAATGGGGGACGAAAGAGCACCCCCCCTGAACCGTACCAGACCACATGCCCTCAACATGGGGAGGGTGCTTTGGGGTCCCCAAGGCAAACTCCACAGGGGCATGTGGCCTGGTACAGTTAGGAGGGGCACTCTCTCCCCCCACCTTTTTCTGCGGTATGCCAGGTTGCATGCTCGGATAAGGGTCTGGTATGGATTTTGGGGGGACCCCATGCCATTGTCTTTTTTTTGGCGCAGGATTCCCCTTAAGATCCAATGTCAGACCTGAAAGGCCTGGTATGGATTTTGGGGGGAGACCCCACACCATTTTTTTCATTTTGGTGCGGGGTTCCCCTAAAAATCCATACCAGACCTGAAGGGCAGGGTTCCCCTTAATCACTTCAATACACTGTTATATAAACTACACTGCCTGCATTGACTGAATATAGAGTATACACTGAATATCTAGTCTACGCTAAATGCAGAGTATATATATATATATATATATATATATATATATATATATATATATATATATATATATATATATATATATATATATATATATATCTCTCAAGAAGAAAGTGACCTCCATCATGTCAAATGTGGAGTGTGGTGGTCCCATCCCTGATGTAATAGAACAAGGAAAAATATCCCCCTCAATGGGACTTTGACAGACCACCAACTCTTATGATAAAAATAATATGTTTTTAATGGTATACAATAAAAAGATGTAAAAGCATCTACACGATACAAAAATACATTCCATGAAGAAACAAAACAAAAAATATACAAATATGAATCATCATGTCATATGTACTTTCCTAGGGGTGGTATACCCTAATACCTGACGTGTTTCCAGTATTCTGATACCTTCATCAGGGGTTTGAAAATTGACAGTGTTGAGAATGTTTTACAAATGTATGAATTCCAAAAATATAAGGAGACATATCAGAAGAAGAGCATCACATTTGGAACGCGAGTAATATAGAGCTGTAAAGACCCAAAGAGCAAAAATTAATAAAAAATAAAAACATAAAAAAAATAAAATGAAAATATAGAAAAAATAATAATCCATAAGTGGGTAAGAAAACAAAAGAGGATGGGTTGCGGGTAAGTAGATAAAGATTCATGACAACACATACCCAATGGGATGATTCTATGTTCAAACAGCACTAGAGATGATTAAATCAAGTAAAGTATTCCATGGACGCCAGACTATAGTGGTGGAAGAGTTGTAGGTGTACTGTATTTCCAGCATCTATATAATAAAAAAATACTGCATGGTTGTAATATTACAACTAGAAACAAACAAAAAGGGAAAAGGAAGTGAAAAAAAAATGAAAAATGAAAAAAAAAATGAATATAACATATTTTTATACGATATTTTTAAAATGATCTGACTAAAAAGAATCTGAAAAAAAAGATTACATTCTTTGCAATACATAAACAAATAACTTTGCCAAATTGTTCTCTTTAACCTTTTGACCTCTGTAAGATTTTACCCCCTTTATGACCAGGCCATTTTTTGCTATTCAACACTGTGATACTTTAACTGCCAACTGTGCCATGCAACATTGTACACAAATTAAATATTTACCTTTTTTTTCACAAAATGTGAGCTTTCTTATGGTGGTATTTGATCATTACTGTTTTTTTTTTGTTTTTTTTGTTTTGCTATAGAACGAAAAAAAGACCAAGCATTTTGAAAAAATGCTATATTTTCTACTTTCTGTTATAAAACAATAACATCAAATGTATTCATAAATTTAGGCCAAAATGTATTCTGCTACATGGAATGTTTTGAACTGTCTTGAATCGGTTACATTCTTAACAGCTGTGATTTACTGTTGTGTGCAGTGATTGGCCCACAGCTATCACATACAGGATGCTGTAATTGGCCCAAGTACCATGTGATAGTTGTGGGCTAATCAAAGCATCACTATAGGAATCGCAGCTTTGTTGACATTGTGCCGCCCTGCCACAGTAAATGTATTGTGGCCGGTTGGCAACTGTTTAAAGTGGAAGTAAATCCTCCTATCCTTGACAGGTGAAGATGGCGCCATCTTAGTCTCTATTTAGATCTGCAGTTGCAACGGTGCTGCACATGTGATCAGCTATGACACTAGCCATTGAAAAAGTATTCATATCCCTTGATATTTTCCACATTTTGTCATGTTACAATCAAAACCATTTATGTATTTTATTGGGATTTTAAGTGATAGACCAACACAAAGTGGCACATAATTGTGAAGTGGAAGGAAAATGATAAATGTTTTTCAAAACTTTTTACAAGTAAATATGTGAAAAATGTGGCATGCATTTGTATGGCACCCCCTTTACTTTGATATCCCTAACTAAAATCTAGTGGAATCAATTGCCTTCAGAAGTCACCTAATTAGTAAATAGAGTCCACCTGTGTGTAATTTAATCTCAGTATAAATACAGCTGTCCTGTGAAGCTCTCAGAGGTTTGTTAGAGAACCTTAGTGAACAAACAGCATCATGAAGACCAAGAAACACACCAGACAGGTCAGGGATAAAGTTTTGGAGAAGTTTAAAGCAGGCTTAGGTTATAAAAAAATATCCCAAGCTTTGAAGATCACACTGCTCAATCGATCATCCAAAAATGGAAAGAGTATGGCACAACTGCATACCTACCAAGCCATGGCCTTCCACCTAAACTGACAGGTCGGGCAAGGAGTGCATTAATCAGAGAAGTAGCAAGAGGCCCATGGTAACTGTGGAGGAGCTGCAGAGATCCACAGCTCAGGTGGGAGAATCTGTCCGAAGGACAACTATTAGTTGTGCACTCCACAAATCTGGCCTTTATGGTAGAGTGGCAAGAAGAAAGCCATTGTTGAAAGAAAGCCATAAGAAGTCCCATTTACAGTTTGTGAGACACCATGTGGGGGACACAGCAAACATGTGGAAGAAGGCGGTCTAATTAGATGAGACAAAAATTTAACTTTTTGGCCTAAAAGAAAAACGCTATGTGTGGCGAAAAACTAACTGCACATTACCCTGAACACATCATCCCCACTGTGAAACATGGTGGTGGCAGCATCATGTTTTGGGATGCTTTTCTTCAGCAGGGACAGGGAAGCTGGTCAGTTGATGAGAAGATGGATGGATGGAGGCAAATACAGGGCAATCTTACAACAAAACCTGTCAGAGTCTGCAAAAGACTTGAGAATGGGGCAGGGTTTCACCATCTAGCAGGATAACGACCCTAAACATACAGCCAGAGCTACAATGGAATGGTTTAGATCAAAGCATATTCATGTGTTAGAATGGTCCAGTCAAAGTCCAGACCTAAATCCAATAGAGAATCTGTGGCAAGACCTGAAATTTGCTGTTCCCAGACGCTCTCCATCCAATCTGACAGGGCTTGAGATATTTTGCAAAGAAGAAGGGGCAAAAATGTCACTCTCTAGATGTGCAAAGCTGGCAAAGACATACCCAAAATGACTTGCAGCTGTAAATGCAGCGAAAAGGTGGTTCTACCAAAGTATTGACTCAGGGGGGCTAAATACAAATGCAAGCCACACTTTTCACATATTTATTTGTAAAAAATTTAAAAAGCCATTTATCATTTTTCACAATTATGTGCCACTTTATGTTGATCTATCACATAAAATCCCAATGAAATACATTTACGTATTTGGTTGTAACATGAAAAAATGTGGAAAATGTCAGGGGGTATGAATACTTTTTGAAGGCACTGTACCTGTCCAGGGATCTCGTTCATCAGCTCTGGGGGCAGATGCTGGCATCTTCATTAAGGGAAAAAGGAAGTAAAGCCTTGTGGCCTCACAGCCAGTTTCCTACTGTACATGAGTCGCTTTCTAAATGGTCCTGCTGTCTTCTGGGACCTGTGTGTCTCCCAGAAGACATCATGGGGAAGGAAGAGGGACCGGAAATTGTGTAGATCTGTGCATAATGATTGTGGTAATCTTACCAGCTTGGAAGTGGGAGCGGGTACCAGGTTTTGAGAGGAAGGAAGCAAACAAGCGGAGCTTACCCTTTTGGGTGGAGCGCCGCTTTAACATTCAGATATGAAAGCGCTTCTTTACAGTAAGTGCTGTAAAAATGTGGAATAGACTTCCACGGGAAATAGTTCTAGCCAACTCAGTAGATTGTATAGAAAAGTAGAATTTATTCTAATTGCACAGAATACCCTGTTTCCCCGAAAATAAGACCTAGCGTGATTGTCAGTGATGGCTGCAATATAAGCCCTACCCCCCAAATAAGCCCTACCCTGTTTCCCCGAAAATAAGCCCTACGCTGAAAATAAGACCTACAAGGACTTTAACTAGGGCTTATTTGGGGGGTAGGGCTTATATTGCAGCCATCACTGACAATCACGCTAGGTCTTATTTTCAGGGAAACAGGGTATAACTGGATATTAAAATGTAAATAATAACACTGTTCAAAACTTTTAAATAATTTACAGGGCTAAGGGAACCCCTGGTAAAATTACTTACAGTGGGGACGGAAAGTATTCAGACCCCTTAAATTTTTCACTCTTTGTTATATTGCAGCCATTTGCTAAAATCATTTATTCATTTTTTTTCCTCATTAATGTACACACAGCACCCCATATTGACAGAAAAACACAGAATTGTTGACATTTTTGCAGATTTATTAAAAAAGAAAAACTGAAATATCACATGGCCCTAAGTATTCAGACCCTTTGCTCAGTATTTAGTAGAAGCACCCTTTTGATCTAATACAGCCATGAGTCTTTTTGGGAAAGATGCAACAAGTTTTTCACACCTGGATTTGGGGATCCTCTGCCATTCCTCCTTGCAGATCCTCTCCAATTCTGTCAGGATGGATGGTAAACATTGGTGGACAGCCATTTTTAGGTCTCTTCAGAGATGCTCAATTGGGTTTAAGTCAGGGCTCTGGCTGGGCCATTCAAGAACAGTCAAGGAGTTGTTGTGAAGCCACTCCTTCATTATTTTAGCTGTGTGCTTAGGGTAATTGTCTTGTTGGAAGGTAAACCTTCCGCCCAGTCTGAGGTCCTGAGCACTCTGGAGAAGGTTTTCGTCCAGGATATCCCTGTACTTGGCCGCATTCATCTTTCCCTCGATTGCAACCAGTCGTCCTGTCCCTGCAGCTGAAAAACACCCCCACAGCATGATGCTGCCATCACCATGCTTCACTGTTGGGACTGTATTGAACAGGTGATGAGCAGTGCCTGGTTTTCTTCACACATACCGTTTAGAATTAAGGCCAAAAAGTTGTATCTTGGTCTCATAAAACCAGAGAATCTTATTTCTCACCATCTTGGAGTCCTTCAGGTGTTCTTTTAGCAAACTCCATGTGGGCTTTCATGTGTCTTGCACTGAGGAGAGGCTTCCGTGGGGCCACTCTGCCATAAAGCCCCGACTGGTGTTGGGCTGCAGTGATGGTTGACTTTCTACAACTTTCTCCCATCTCTCGACTGCATCTCTGGAGCTCAGCCACAGTGATCTTTTGGTTCTTCTTTACCTCTCTCACCAAGGCTCTTCTTCCCCGATAACTCAGTTTGGCCAGACGGCCAGCTCTAGGAAGGGTTCTGGTCGTCTCAAACGTCTTCCATTTAAGGATTATGGAGGCCACTGTGCTCTTAGGAAAATTAAGTGCAGCAGAAATTTTTTTGTAACCTTGGCCAGATCTGTGCCTTGCCACAATTCTGTCTCTGAGCTCTTCAGGCAGTTCCTTTAACCTCATGATTCTCATTTGTTCTGACATGCACTGTGAGCTGTAAGGTCGTATATAGACAGGTGTGTGGCTTTCCTAATCAAGTCCAATCAGTATAATCAAACACAGCTGGACTCAAATGAAGGTGTAGAACCATCTCAAGGATGATCAGAAGAAATGGACAGCACCTGAGTTAAATATATAAGTGTCACAGCAAAGGGTCTGAATACTTAGGACCATGTGATGTTTCAGTTTTTCTTTCTGAATAAATCTGCAAAAATGTCAACAATTCTGTGTTTTTCTGTCAAAAATGTAAGGGGGTCTGAATACTTTCTGTCCCCACTGTATAATTATGTCCAAAGCTTGTGGTACACATAAAGTGATCAGAAATTTATAGAAACACATTACTCCATATCTTCTGGGACTGTCCAAAGCTCCGCCCTTTCTGGCAACAGGTCCTGCAGATCGTTCACAAACTTACAGACATCTCAATCTTTGACAACCCAGCTGCGGTGCTCCTTAACTTAACTCCTATGTCCAGTAAGAGATACTGTAAGTCTTTGTTGAAACATCTTCTGAATGCCACCAGGGCATGCATCCCCAGCATGTGGAAACAACAATCCCCACCTACTGTGTCACAATGGTTTGCCAGAGTGAGCGATATTTAACAGATGGAACATCTGACCACTGCCCTCGGGGACAAGACGGAGGAACACAACACACGATTGCTGTACTGGGATTTGCTCTATTTCTCAGATGAATATTTGACCTACTCTTAAATTGAGATTACTCCCCCTTTTTATTCCTTTTATCATTGGGTATAAATGCCCCAATCCGACACGTGATTTGATGCTTATGCCTAGATCAGAAATTTTAGGAATACTTTACATTGCTTATATCTGTCTGAAACACGTCCTGCCTGCTTTAATTTTGAACTCTGTTTTCAATGATTTCTTTATGATTACTACCAATAAGGATTGTCATAGGAGATAGAGGATTTACTTATTACTAAGGATCCAACTACCTACCAGAGCTTTCTTCAGCCCCTTAAAGGGGAAGGCATATATTGACCTATGGAAGGTCAGTAATGGAGGTTAGCATATAGTTTGGAAGGTGGCGGGCACTAGAAACTGCTGTGAACCTTTTATGTGACCCATGACTAGCCTCTTCACTATAATAGACTATTTGTGTTTAAAGCTTACTTTATATCACTGGAAACGCCTATCACTGATTATCACTGGTTTAGGCATCACAGTGGTCTTTTATTTAAAGTGTCTATTATTTATATATTCCACACAATGTATTTGGTTCTAATGATTTATAGGACCTCACATGTAGTGTGCTCTTAGTGTGTCGTATTATACATTATGAGTGTGTTTTACTATGCAGTACTAGTGGGGAGCGCTGTACCACATATCTAATTTTTATCACTTAACTAAAGACTCCCGCCCATGATGGCGTGGCTGTTGACCAGGTTCAGACACATGCCTAATGGCAGCTCTGATGTGAGACTAGCTGCTCTGTGTGTCCATTCAGACACTGCCCCCTCTCTCTCCTAATTGGCTCAATGACTTTAATTGACAGCAGCGGGAGCCAATGGCGCCCACTGTGTGTCCTAGCCAATCAGGAAGGAGAGTCCCAGGCAGCCGATTCTCTCATGCAACATCGCTGGATCGAGATGGGGCTCAGGTAAGTACTAGGGGGGCTGAGGGGGGCTGCTGCACACAGAAGGTAAACAAAAAAAAAAGAATGTATTCTCCCACCCCCCAGTTTACCCTAAATAAAAAATGGGAGATCTAAAGTGCAGGTACCTACTTTCCCTGTTTGATTTACCTACACAGAAAATCTAATTTGGCTATGTTGGGGCTGAAAAATATAAAAATATCCAAAGCTCAAATAATATATAAAAAAAAAACTAAATGTTGGACTAACAAGAGTACACCAAGCTTTTCCTTCCAAGAATTTGAAAGCACAGGAGCAGATATGAACATCAAACTTTCTTTCCCAAGTGTTTAGAAGCATAGAAGCTTGTCAAAGTCCTCCATATTGGGTGGTGGACCACAGAGTCTTAGATATCTGTGATCAAAACATCTAAAGCACAGCAACTGCAATGTTATAGAACTCAAAACTGTAGAATGCAAAATCCATTTCATCCTCCGGACTATTGCAGTTCACAAGTCATAGACATGCAGACACTTGAACCACCATGGTAGAAGGAACTTTTGCTTACTTGTACAGACAGTCGAGTTACTTGACCATCAGAGCAGTAGAACAGTTTAGGTACTTGACCATCATAACAGGTGAAACTTGCACAAACAGTTCAGATGCTAAGTGGCAGCTGTCAAAAACGTGTGTCTCCTTTCTCTAACATGCTTCTGGTTGACATCAAGGCAGGTGCTACCAAGATTGTCAGCCCAACATTCCATAACTAACAACAATGCCCATATAGTCCATTATAGATTTTAGAACAGGCAAATTAATGATCCCTAGTGACCTGGCATAACACTAAAAGAAAGACAGCTTTTTGGTTAAGTGTAAAATATTGATGCAGGAACACCACCCATCTCCAACCTGAACTCTACATTACATTGTATCTAAACTAAACTGTCTAAGTAGACAAAAAATAACTTTTTCACTAATGAATAATATGATTAGCTTAAATTCAAACTGTTATTCATGTAGAAAAATGAACTTCAAAGCAGATTCCATTTGTATGTAAAACCCAAGATAAACCTTTAAACTGATAACATTTTACTTATATCACCCTTTCTTTTCCTGTACAGTACTGTGCACATCCTGTGGATTCTGTTTTTCACTCCACCAGTGGTTCTGCCTTATGGTTCCACTACAATGATTATGGCAGAATAAACGAAAATACATGCTACTATAATCTAGCTTAAATACACATAGGAAGGGACAATATAAAAAGATATACAACCACATTTTTAGTGTAAATGTTTGGGTATTCTTACACACTTCAAACCATTACAAATATGTAAACCATCCCAGATCTAATAAAATATTATTATTAATCAAACACTAGTTTTCTCTATTGCTGTTTCAAATTATTCAACTTAATCAGAGAAAAAAATCTCTTAAATACCCGTCATGCAGCATTGGTTTACAGCAACTTCCATCACATTTATATATTACATAAAAACAATAATAATTCTTCTTTATTTTTGTTCAGTCAATAGTATATTAATGCTATTAAGTACAGTCTAGGAACTAGACAAAATAAAAGGTCTTACTGAGGTATCAATAAAATTCCTTCCTAGAAAGACAAAAATGGTTAGCACAAAACATTTGATTCATGAGTGCACTCTATTACCCATATTTAACCACTTAAGGACCGCCCTGCATACATTTACTGTGGCAGGGCATCCCCTAAGCACAAGATCACGTACCTGTGCGTGATTCCTGTTCTCTGCTCTGGGGCGCGGTGCGTGATTGGACACAGCGGGAATCAATCAGTCCAATCATTCATAGGAGAGGCAGAATGAAGAAAGAGATCTTGTGCTTCTGCTAATCTGGAACACCGATGTCTCTTTCCCCAGTCAGTCCATCACCCACACAGTTAGAAAGCATTCCCTAGGAGCACACGTAACCCTTTGATCACCCCTGATGTTAACAGCATCCCTGCCAGTGTCATTTATACCGTGACAGTGCTTTTTTTTTAGCACTGATCACTGTATTGGTGTCACTGGTCCCCAAAAAGTGTCACTTAGTGTCAGATTTGTCCACTGCAATGTCGCAGTCCCGTTAAAAATTGCTGATGCCATTACTAGTAAAAACAATTAAAAAAATAAAAAGTTTATAAATCTATCCCATAGTTTGTAGATACTATAACTTTTGGGCAAACCAATCAATATACGCTTTTTGGGATTTTTTTTTACCAAAAATATGTAGCAGAATACAAATTGGCCTAAATTGATGAAGAAATGTGATTTTTTAAAAAAAAATTATTGGATATGTTTTATAGCAGAAAGTAAAAAATATTGTTTTTTTTTCAAAATTCTCATTTTTTTTAAATTTATAGCGCAAAAAATAAAAACTGCAGAGGTGATCAAATGCCCCCAAAAAAGCTCTATTTGTGGAAAAAAGGACATCAATTTAATTTGGGTACAGCGTTGCATGACTGTGCAGTGCAGTGCTGTATCGCAAAAAATGGCCTGGTCGGGAAGTGGGTAAAACCTTCCGGAGCCAAGGCCGGACTGGGAATAAAAAACATTCATACCAGCCCCATAGCATTATTATTATTATTATTGAAGAGTGTATTATATATTATATATAGAGAAGACAGATATGAAAGCACATTGGACTATATATATCTAGATATATATATATCTAGATATATATATCTAGATATATATATCTAGATATATATGTGTGTGTGTGTGTAGCCCCCTCTACTTTCAGGTAGGTGCTATATTAGTGTTTTATAGTGTGAGGCTTAAATACAGGTAAATTTAGCTAGGCCTGTGTTTCATATCAGGCCTGGTTGTTTTGATCTGGGAGTGGGAGTGTCAGTATAGCGGGGGGTGTGACCACCTACACTTGGGCTCATAGATACCACCTCTGCTTGCAGAAGAATTTTTCTGGAAGGGAGGTTGGACCTGAGACCTGAGTGGCAGGCAGCTTATGTGAGAGCTCTGACCAATCATTAACCTGCATTGGCAGGGGGCGGGTCTCTCATATAAGAGGGGGTCACATGCTTCTGGGGGGATTTTTCCAGCCTGGAGTTCCAGGTGGCAAAGGGCCTGTGGCTCTGGAGGAGGAGAGTCGTCAGAAACTTCTCAAGGGAGGTCCAGGTTGGAGGCCTGGAGTACAGGGGAGACAGCATGTAGCGCTGGGGATGGTGCCGGACATCTCCAAGCTGGAGATAATCCGGGTGTGCGGAGGAAGTAGGAGCAAAGCAGAGGAGTAGAGCAGAGCACAGAACTTCGATCAAGAGGAAAAGGTCAGTGCAACGTAAAGAAGCCAAGGCAGGAGTGAGTAGAGTAGCATGCTGTGCGGCTATGGAACACAGTATAACCAGTAATGACTGTAACTTCCAAAGACTAAGGTTGTCCGGTAATGTCGTCATGGAAGATAGGTGGTGCAGGCCTTTTGACTCTAGAATTGATAACCAGAGAAATCATTTCAGTCAAAAAGAGGAATTATTCAGAGTGATCCCTTCTGTTCAACTTGGAAGTACTGTATGGAGAAATTTATAGTCGGATAGTCTGAATTGCACAAGAAGTAGTCTCAAGAGGGGATGACACAGGGAAAGTCCAGTTTCAAAGGCCACGGCCATGGATGATACCCTTATAGGGTGACATTTATTGGGGCATCTCATATTTTCTTCATTGATAACCCAGTTTATCCCGCAAATAAAAGCAAGAAAACTGAACTACTGACTGTTTGGTGTTTTGCACTTGATGGAAGATCAGAAGCAGGGTGAATTGGCAAATTGCTATAACTCAGCAGATCCTATGGGGTACCTATATATATATATATATATATATATATATATATATATATATATATATATATATATATATATATATATATATATATATATATATATATATATATATATATATATACATATAGTAAGTAAATTCCAGTTAAAAGTGGTAAAAGTGGTCAATCATCATGGGGGATCCCATGAACTCTGGGAACGTGGGGGGGGGGGGACTGTTGACCAGAGACCACCTTCGTAGAAAGAATACACTAAGGTAAGAGGGGGTGGGTTACTGATATAAGAGGGAAACCTTTATATCAGTGCCCCCTTACATTATTGTATTCACTCCCCCCCTTACATCAGTGACCCCCTCCCCTCAGACTGGCGTGGCGGCGCTGTCACTGGCCTCCTCTCAGGTGCACCGTGCAGAGCTCAGTCAGTTGGCTCCAGCTTGGTGGCTCTGGTTTTAACCTATAGTCTCCTCTCCACAGTCCACACATGTCTGACTTCTCCCATGACCCCTATCCTGGTGGCACGCCCACTCTTGACTTCTCTCCAGACTCCCTCAGAGACTGCAGACATGATATAAGACAAGAGATGGTTAGAGGTTTGGACATGATACAAGAGATTGTTAGAGGCTGTGGAAATGATACAGGAGATGGTTAGAGACTGAGGACATCATACTAAAGATGGTAAGAGAATGCAGACATGATACAAGAGATGGTCAGAGACTGCAGACATGGTAAAAGAGATGGTCAGAGACTTCAGACATGATACGGGAGATGGTCAGAGACTGCAGACTTGGTACAAAAGATGGTCAGAGACTGCAGACATGGTACAAAAGATCAATGCAGCCTCACCAGTGCCCATCAAATGCAGCCTCATCAGTGCTCATCAAATGCAGCCTCACTGTGCCCATGAATGCAGCCTCACTGTGCCCATCAATTCAGCCTCACTGTACCCATCAATGCAGCATCACTACACATCAATGCAGCCTCAGCCCATCAATGCAGTCTCACTGTGCCCATCAAAAGCAGCTTTACTGTGCCCATGAATGCAGCCTCACTGTGCCTGTGAATGCAGCCTCACTGTGCCCATGAATACGGCCTCACGTGCCCATGAATGCAGCTTTACTGTGCCCGTGAATGTAGCCTTGATGTGCCTATCATTTCAGCCTCACTGTGCCCATGAATGCGACCTCACTGTGCCCATGAATGCAGCCTCATGTGCCCATGAATGCAGCCTCACTGCCCATCAATGCAGCCTCAATGTGCCCATTAATGCAGTCTCACTGTGCCCAGGAATGCAGCCTCACTGTACCCATCAATGCAGCATCACTGCACATCAATGCAGCCTTAGCCCATCAATGCAGTCTCACTGTGCCCATCAAATGCAGCTTTACTGTGCCCATGAATGCAGCCGCACTGTGCCCCCTGAATGCAGCCTCACTGTGCCCATGAATGCAGCCTCGCTGTGCCCATGAATGCAGCCTCACTGTCCACCAAATGCAGCTTTACTATGCCCGTGAATGCAGCCTCGATGTGCCCATCATTGCAGCCTCACTGTGCCCATGAATGCAACCTCACTGTGCCCGTGAATGCAGCCTCACTGTGCACATGAATGCAGCCTCACTGTGCCCATGAATGCAGCCTCACTGTGTCCATGAATGCAGCCTCACTGTGTCTTCGAATGCAGCCTCACTGTGCCCATCAATGCAGCCCCACAGCCCATCAATGCAGCTTCACTGCCCATCAATGCAGCTTCACTGTGCATTAGTTGCAGCCTCACTGCCCATCAATGCAGTCTCACTGCCCATCAATACATACTCACTATTGCCTGGATCACACACACGCAGTGGGCATCTCCCGCTGTGTGTCACGGAGCTGGGTCTGTGCTCAGCGGCACTGTAACAAGGTCCCGCCCCCCCCTAGACTGGCTTGCGTGATAGGTGGAACACTGATTGAATCAGTGTTACATCTACTATCACACTAGCCAGTCTAGGGGGCGGGACCTTGTTACAGCGCCGCCGAACACAGACCCAGCTCTGTGACACACAGCGGGAGATGCCCGCTTTGTGTGACACATAGGAGGAGAAACAGAGGGAGGGAGGGGAGTGCTACAGCCAGCCACAGGTCAAAGCGCCTACCGGGAAATTTCCCAGTATCCTGATAGACCAGTCCGGCCCAGTCTGGAGCTGAAGTAATTAATGAGCTTATATTAATTAAATAATTATCACCATGCGGATTTTCATTAAAGGACATTCATCAAAAGTTGTCATTAATTTACTATGGTTAAAATTATATTCACTATAACATTTATAGTGTGTTCATCACATTTGTGCACAAACATTATACATCAACATCCATATTGATATTTCTATTTCAACCTCTTGTTCAATTCCATCCAGATCTTGGAAACTTCTAGAAACAGATCTGGGCCCTTCTTTATTAATGAAAAAAAACAAAAACAATTAGTGTTATATTATAAAAATATCAAACTTCCTTATAATCACAAATAAGGACATTACAAAGTAGACATACATCTCCAGTGATCATTTACTATTGTCCTATCTTATGCTGTTAAACACAAGTATTCAAAGCCTGGTCTTTACTAGTCGTTAAATATCTTGTTCAAATGACTGCCATTAAAGAAACACACACCGTTTGTCAACCTGAATTAGCCATTTTCTTTTCTTTGTCTTAAATTAATCCTAGAGTTACTTAAAAAGAAACTAACAATTTCAACTAGGATTTTATTTTTGCAAAAGTATTTAAACATTTCAATTTGCATTGTATATCAGCCACATTTAATCATACACATTATACGCATTTCTTAGATGGTCAAAAAATGCTGCTTCACAGTCAGGCTTCCTTTTAAGGGGGTTAAGAGGGGGGAATGTCTGCAAACTCAAACACAGGAGACACATGCAGTGTCAGACAGGCAGACAGCTGCAGACTCACAAGACATGTAAGAGAGGGGTCATCCATCTCTGCTACAAATCATTTTTTTCAGTTAAACATACTGTACAGAGGCTCACTTTTCTCACAACTTTTGCATTAGTTTCATTACTTAACCATTCTAATGTTAAACTTAGCGTTACCTTTCTTAATTCAGGTAACACTGTCACATTTACCACAGACAAAGCAAAATGCATTCATCATATCTTCACACAAATACCATGTCATCAACATTAGCTAGCTACAAACAAAACACGTTTAGATTTGGACATACACACGTCTTACGTTACTGCAGTAATCACATTCTGAGCATCAGCTTATCGTTTTAAAACCTAAAACAGCTCATTGCTATGAAAAGCCTACAGTTCAGGGTTCAATGCTTTTTACTATTACAAATTGAAGTAACCATTCCCTTGTACATCAGTTTGTCACAAAATTTATCAAACTAAAATAAAAATTTGTGAGTGCAATTGGATTTACCCAACACAGGAATGGGCTCGCACCTGATCACCTACAGGCATCTCAATTAAGCCAACTAAGTATCTGATACATTTTCTACACTTTCTACACA
This sequence comes from Aquarana catesbeiana, assembly GCF_042186555.1. Classification (NCBI taxonomy): domain Eukaryota; kingdom Metazoa; phylum Chordata; class Amphibia; order Anura; family Ranidae; genus Aquarana; species Aquarana catesbeiana. Next base: position 474,154,647 of record NC_133325.1, read on the forward strand.
CAACATTAAACCCAGCACAAACAATCCAGCACAATCCTGCATCATTATTTGTATCTTTTTTTTTTACACATATTGAACCTCACTTCTGGTACCATGTGTTTCATCACGTTTTTTGGGGTTGTATTCGATATTTGCAAAGAGAGATCACACAAATGCTTATAAGTGTAACATTTATTAAAAGTAATGACAGGTACAGATATTATTAGAAAATCAAATAATAATACTTAACTAAAGATGCTGTTTCGCCACAGAGTCTCCCTATAAAGGCATGGACAGGTAATTAGACCAGACGCTTACATGATGCATGATGCAGTTCTGGAGTTGAGACTAAGGTCTTTCCAGTTTTGGCTGTGGTAATATAGAACTGGAATGTAGGAAAATGGGCAATCATAGAGAAGAAAGTAGGCTCGGTCACATCCTGGTCAGTTAACAATAACATTCCTTTGGTGTAAGTCATCTAAAGTAAAACCATACCTATGTCCTTACATGGCTTGTATGGCCCCTTAACCAAGGTTGCTGATTTGTACCCCTCCCAAATGAGCAGTTTATAGAATTTAACAGGATGGAAATATAAACTTACTTGCTTGATGAGTAACCTGCATTTTACTGAGCAATAAAATTGAGTCACAGCTCAATGTCCCTGCAGAATAAGACACCAATGCTTTTAGTAAGCCAATCCCTTATTTAAACTGTTAACTAAATTTAGCACCCTATGGTGCCATAGGACATATGAGTTGGCATCAAGGTAGCTGATGTGTGCACACTCTCCAGTCCTCTCGCTATAGTGATACCATTCTGTATGACTATTGCGTGGGGCTAGTGGAGGGTACAATACATAATTAAATTTATAAACAACAATTGAATTTGTGACGCAAACAAATTCTAATGTACCATCCACATGAGTTAGCCTCATGAATGGTTTGAGAAATTAGTCAGTAGGAGTTTAAAACCGCGTTACCATAGTAACTAATGCACCCCAGGTGTGACATCACATCTTGCCTTGTGTCCCACAGTGGCTCTCCTCACTTCCTGGAACATTGAACTTGGTTTGCTCACTGACAACACGCTGTTTGCTGTCACAAGCGGCTCTGCCACTGGATGGCTTCCATCCAATGTGGCATGGCTGCAGATAAGCTTTTTGATTTTTAAATTCTGTTAGTATGACCATCATTATTTTGCTAAAAAAGAGAAAAATAATACATTGAATATGTAACCAAACTTCTGCAGTATCACAGCTATGGTGCCATATTTTGCCAGTGTTTCAGGACCCTGGACAGTGATTTAAGAATTTGCTCTGTCTCTGCAAAGCAAACTACAGTAACATGAAGTACTACTGGACACATTTGCAGATCCACCGTATCTGTTTTAAAGTTACACATGTTTATCGAATAGGGGACACAGCTACAGTGGTAGAAAATTAATATAAGCATAGGAAAATACTTATAGAAAGTGCACAATGCATTAAAGGAATATTAGTATATATATATATATATATAATTGCAAAAAAAGATATTTTGTGATTTAGTATTGTTAAAAATGAAATTTTATTTATTTTCTCAACCAGCCATAAGTTTGAAATATTCAGGATTTGTTCATATTTGTCCATTGTTCTGCAATAAAATACATAGGTTTTACTGTATGGAAATGCTTTTTAGGTAGAAACCCCCTTTATTACTACATTGCTAGTTTATTTAAATCAATAGTAGAAATACATGATACAGAAATATGCATGTATCATGTGTTATTTTGCAGTTTTATTGCAACCATATGAGTGAAAATCACTATTATTCCTACTTTTCTCCCCTTTGCATAATGCATAAAAAAGTATACCCAAGAAATAAAAAAATGGATATCAACACATTTTAGGCATGCATGTGGACATTGTGGAGGATTAGCTCAAATCGGATCACCTTCCCTGGGAAATAGGTAGTCCAGACAGCAGGTCTTTCTTAAAAGCTGACTTGTAGGCAGTTTTATTTAAAAGGTTGCATGAAAAATCAAACAAACAAAACAGAAAATAAACCCTTGCTATCCAGGCAGTAACTAAACATTTTAGGTTCCTAACTCATAGGTGACGGGCTTCTCCTAATCACCCAAAAAAACAAAGATAATGCAAACCTCTTTCTTTCTCTCACAAAGCAAACTTCACATCAGTAGCTCTCTCAGGTATGGGTTCCTGAGTCCCAGGCCAAGAGCAATCTCTTGCTCCTGTCCTGCTTTTTTTGTACCAGCTGCTGGTGGTCACTAGTGGACTGCAAACTCTGATCTGGAACCAAGACTGCCAAGGTGGCTTGTAAAACCTGGACTGGATTCCACCTTAGTTCCCTGCAAATGAACGCATGTGAGCTAAATCATAACGTCCATCAATAACCTCGCCTTTCATAATGTCACATATCCCCCCCTTCTGCTCAAGCCTCTGTGACTGAGCAACTGTCCCGATAAGACAAAGGACATGGGAATGGGCATCTGCATTACTCTGAAGTTTCCCAGCTCTATGCTCTACTGTGAACTTAAATTCTTGAAGAGCAAGGAACGACCTTGTCACACAACTGTTTTTCTTTTTGTTATCACACATCCATCTGAGAGGGGCATTATCAGTGACTAGTTCAAATGGTCTCCCCAACAGGTAATATTTGAGGGTATCCAAGGCCCATTTGATAGCTAAACATTCTTTTTCAACAATGGCATAGTTTTTCTCATGCCTGTTAAGCTTTCTGCTATGGTAGACCACTGGGTGCTCCTCCCTATCGCTGATTTGGGACACTACAGCACCCAGTCCCACATCAGAGGCATCTGTCTCTATCACAAACTCCTTAGTGAAATCTAGGGTCGCTAGCACAGGTTGTGGACAAAGAGCTTGCTTCAACATATGAAATGCCTACTCTGCCTCAGGATTCCATTTAATTAGGACCGACCCTCTACCCAGATCTGTCAGTGGGGCTGCAATGGGGGCAAAATTGGGTATAAAATGCCTGTAGTATTCTGTGATCCCAAGAAATGCAAGAACATGCTTTTTATTTATAGGTTAGGGCCACTTTTGAACCGCCTCAATTTTATTGATCTGAGGCTTGATCAGCCCTCGACCAATAACAAAGCCAAAGTATTTGGCCTCCTTCAAGCCTATGGCATACTTTCTAGGGATGGCAGTGAGTTTTGCTTTCCTTAGATAAAATAAGATAAGATAGATAAGATAAGGTTTATTGTCATTGTAGAGAAAAAATTCACAATGAAGTTACATTTCTACTCCACAAATTATTCATACGTCACAATTATTAACAATGCATTTACCGCAGAGGATTTAATTATACCAAAAATATAAAAAATGTCCCCATATTAAAAACTAGACAAAACAATAAAAAAGGGAATCTACTACTGGTTGCACCCAGAGCAAATGAGATTTCCAATCTGGGCTGTGGATGACTACATCATCCAAAAAGGCGGCTGCATATTGGTGATGTGGTCTCAATGTCTTCTCCATCATTCTCTGGAATAAGGCACGAGCACCATGCAAACCAAAAAGCATTAGCTTATACTGGAATGACCCCTTAGGGGTAGAAAATGCTGTCTTTTTCTTTGCAGATTCCGTTAAGGGTATCTGCCAGTAACCTTTAGTCAGATCTAAAGTAGTTATGTTCCGGGCACTTTCCAATCTGTCAATAAGCTTGTCGACCCATAGCATTGGGTATACATCGAATTTGGACATGCTGTTCAACTTCCTGAAATCATTATAAAACCTTATAGTTCCATCTGCCTTTGGAATCAACATTATGGGACTTGACCAGTCACTGTGGGACTCCTCTATCATGTCCTACTCTAACATGTTCTTTATTTCATTTGCAGCTGCTTCCAGCCTAGCCTAGGGTATTCTATAGGGCTTTACAATTACATGGACACCTGGTCTCCTAATTATGTCATCCTGTATAACTGTTGTCAATCAGGTAGGTGAGAGAAAGTCTCTATTCTTACTCACAAATTCTTTAACGTCCTTCTGTTGAACCACTGACAAGATTTCAGTTATGGGTACCTCTGGTGTCACAGAGTACATGTCCTTTTATGGGTTTGGCACTGCCAGTAAAGTCTCTCTATCCTTCCAAGGTTTCAAGAGATTAACGTGATATATTTGCTCTGGCTTTCTCTTCCCTGGCTGGTAAACTTTGCAGTTTACTTCCCCCACTCTTTCCATAGTTTTGAAGGGACCTTGCCAATTTGCTAGGAATTTACTCTCAACTGTGGGGACTAGTACCAGCACTTCATCCACAGGGTTGAAGGTCTGGGTCTTGGCACCCCAATTGTAAACCCATCTCTGGGCTTACTCCATATGTTCCCGTACAAGTGGCATGATAGCCGCACTTCTATCTTGCATCAGTGAGAAATGCTTGATGGCGCTTCTATAAGGCGTGGTCTCTCCCTCCCACGCTTCTTTTGTAACATCTAGCAACCTCCTAGGATGTCTACTATACAGTAGTTCAAAAGGAGAGTAACCTGTAGATGCCTGAGGTACCTCCCGTATAGCAAACATGGGGTATAGCAAAAATTTCCAATTTCTCCCATCTTTGTCCACCACCTTTTTTAACAGGTTTTTGAGCGTTTTGTTAAATCTCTCCACAAGACCATCAGTTTGGGGGTGGTAGACAGAGATACTGAGATGGGGAATTTTGAACAACTTACATAATTCTTTAGTGTCTCTGGACATAAATGGTGTGCCTTGATCTGTTAACACCTGTTTTGGAATACCCACACGAATAAATACCTGGCCAAGCTCTTTGGCAATAGCCTTTGCTGAGGTATTCCGCAAGGGAATGGCTTTAGGATACCGTGTGGCATAGTCCAGTATTACCAGTATTTGCTGATGGCAGACTTTACTACTGGTCCCATCAGATCCATGCCAATTCTTTCAAAATGCACTTCAATTATTGGTAACGGTACCAGCTGACTGCGAAAATGGGGCGATGAATACTGACACTCTGGGTATGACTCACAATATTCTTTGACATCTGCATGTAACCCAGGCCAAAAGAACCTCTGGGTTTTTCTCTCCCTAGTTTTCTCTACACCCAGATGTCCAACAATTATATGACAATGGGTTAAATCTATTACCATCTGACGAAAGGGTTTGGGAACCACTAGCTGTTCTACCTCCTCCTCCCCTTGCTTCACCACTTGATACAGCAAGTTATTTTTAAGAGCCATGTAGGGCAAAGACACCCCTACATTAGGTTCAACAAGTCCACCATCAATCACTTTAATGTTTTCTCTGGCTCTAAAGAGTGTGGAGTCTCTTAGTTGTTCCATACAAAAATCATCTTTCCTTACTCCTAAGTCAGGCACCACATTCTGTCCCTGTTCACTATTATGCCCTGTACACACGATAGGATTTTCCAATGGAAAATGTGTGATAGGACCTTGTTGTCGGAAATTCCGACCGTGTGTAGGCTCCATCACACATTTTCCATAGGAATTTCCTACACACAAAGTTTGAGAGCTTGCTATAAAATTTTCCGACAACAAAATCTGTTGTTGGAAATTCCGATCACGTGTACACAAATCCGACACACAAAGTGCCACGCATGCTCAGAATAAATTAAGAAACGAAAGCTATTGGCTACTGCCCCGTTTATAGTCACGATGTACGTGTTTTACGTCACCACATTCAGAACGATCGGATTTTCCGACAACTTTGTGTGACCGTGTGTATGCAAGACAAGTTCGAGCCAACATCCGTCGGAAAAAATCCATGGATTTTGTTGTCAGAATGTCCGATCAATGTCCGACCGTGTGTACAGGGCATTAGAGTCAGAGATAATTTCTTGTTCATTATCCTCGACCTGGGGGCTGGATTCCAGCTCCCTCTGCTCCACTGCCATTACAGAAAAAGGAAAAGGATCTACCCCTTCCCTGGACACACCAACAGTTTCCCTTTCAACTTTGCAATCAAAAGAGTCCAGAGTGAGTTCTCGAGATTCCTCAGCAGGGGGAGCTCTTTTTTTTCTGTTTTACCACAAACTCTAAAAGTGTGGAAAATGTCTCCCCACTAGGGCTTCATGAAGCAGTGAGGGTACCACCCCACTGAATGTGTCACAGTGCCCCAATCTAAACCAAAGCAGTCTGGTAATCACATGTGTCACTATGTATGTGAATAACCCCAAAGGTGCTAAGGTGTAACTTTGCAGGATTTACAAAATCACCTTTGATTATTGTCACAACACTACCAGAATCTAGCAGACCAGTAACAGGCTTTCCATCCACTGAAATCATACACATTTGTTTTTCCAATGTGTCCCTGACATGATGCAGTATACACCACCTGTGAAAAAAAAGACATGCGCTTTTTCAAATAAGTATTATCACATTGCATTAGTTCATCATTTAGCGAACAGTTAGCAGAAATATGAACGCATGGCAATGATAACATTTTATGTGTTCTGTACCAAGTTTCCTAAATGGCCTCAGAGACCTTCCTGACCTATTTGGCCAGTCTCCAGGTCCCACAGTCTCATTTTCTGTAGCAACAGTCTTGCAATTTTTCCCCCCAAGCCCTTGAACCCTGGAACAGTCTTACCTGATTCTCTGGGCAGTTTTTGAACCCTAGAGACATTGGGGTAGGGCACGGATGGGCTTAACAAGTCCTCAGCAGCAGTATATCTCTCCACCAGGTCCACCAGCTGATTTGCAGTAGTAGGGTCTCCATGGCTGACCCACTTCCTCAAAGTGGCAGGGAGGGCACGTAAATAGCGGTCCATGACCACATGCTCCATAATCTTAATGGCTGACAAAATCTCTGGCTACAGCCACTTCCTAGTGAGGCGTATCAATTCAAACATCTGGGAGTGGGGTGGCTTGTCTATACAGAATCACCACCGATGCACCCGTTAAGCCTGGACTGCAATGGTGGCGCCCAGGCATGCAAGCATCTCAGCCTTCAGCATCTCATAATCCTGGGCAGCATCTGGTTCCAGGTCATAATATATCTTTCGGGGTTCACCTGTCAGAAAAGGCACTAGCAGTCCTGCCCATTGCTCTGAACAACGAATCTTTCAGAAGTTGCGAGGAAAGCTTCCACATCATCTGCAGGTGTCATCTTCTGCAGGTATCAGCTGGCACACACTATTTTCTGTTCCACTGGCAAAGGACCTCTGGACCCCTTCTTTAATTCCATCAAGGTCTACACAAACTGGCAGATGGTGACCTGGTGATTCACCTCCTGCTGTGTTGCAATGGCCTCTGCGAACTGGCAGATGATTTCCTGCTGGGCCTCCGCAAACTGGCGATTCACCTCCTGCTGTTGGTGGTTGGCTTCCTGCTTCTGGCAATTGGTTACCTGCTGGGTGGCAGTAGCCTGCAACAGGGCTCTTAACACATCCTCCATCTTTCCACTTGCTCAGGAAGTTGCCCGCCCAAATGCACCATATGTGGGGGGTTAGCTCAAATGGGGATCACCTTCCCTGGGAAAAAAGGTAGTCCAGACAGCAGGTCTTTCTTAAAAGCTGACTTGTAGACAGTTTAATTTAAAAGGTTGCATGAAAAATCAAACAAAACAGAAAATAAATCTAAACTAAAAAACTAAACATTTCAGGTTCCTAACTCTTTCTTTCTCTAACGTAGCAAACTTTACATCAGTAGCTCTCTCAGATATGGCTTCCTGAGTCCCAGGCCAAGAGCAATCTCTTTCTCCAGTCCTGTTTTTTTTTCAGCTGCTGGTGGTCACTAGTGGACTGCAAAATCTGGTCCAGAACCAAGGCTGCCAAGGTGGATGGTAAAACCTGGACTGGATTCCACCTTAGTTCCCTGCAAATGAACGCATGCGAGGTGAAACATAACGTCCATCAATCACCTCGCCTTTCATAATGTCACAAGATTTATAAAATACTTGCAAAGAAGGTTGTATGTCTTCTAAAGTAATGTCAGGGATAAAGTAAAATGTTTCTCATTATAATGCTGCAAATGTCTGTTTCAGCAAGTGCTCTGGTGCACTTGCATTTCACTTAAAAAATATAAGATACTGTGTATTATTTAAAGATAAATAAAATATATTTATAAACATTGTAAACATATACAGTATACTGTATATAATACAAATACATGCACACACAGTGTATATATACTCATGTGTGTACACTACTGTGCAAAAGTTTTAGGCAGGTGTGCAAAAATGTTGTAAATTAAAAATGTTTTTATTTTTATCATAAAAGTTAATTGTACGCAGCGCTAGAAGCATAACATTAAAAATAAAAGTCCATAGTGTTTGAAATAAAGTCCTTATTCAGGGAAAGAAAACTGGAATCACACACAGTGTAGACAGAGACACAAATTAGGTGAACACAGACTTATCCTCCACCAAACATCAACACACCAGGCCTTTTACCAAAAAGAATGGACCACTTAATTACAGGTGGTCAGACAAGCATGATAAATCCACAGAGCCATGAAACCATTTCATGAGGATCATAGATGGCTGGGTCTTGTAGTCTCCCCAGATAAATATTCAGAGATGCATGCATAAGATACAAAATAAGGAACTCCTCATGGTTTAGTATTATAAAACCAGGGTCATGTTTATCTAAAGAAATATCCAGGGTACTCACATTTCAGCGAATAAAAACAGGCATGTTCAAAAAGCAGCAGTCTGTATAGGCAGTGTTTGTTTCCAACCAAAAAGATGGCCGCGGTCGACACGTTGCAGCATTGTGACGTCCAAAAGGGTGGAGCTCCGATGTTGCGTGACGTCATGCTTGTCTGACCACCTGTAATTAAGTGGTCCATTCTTTTTGGTAAGAGGCCTGGTGTGTTGATGTTCGGTGGACGATAAGTCTGTGCTCACCTAATTTATGTCTCTGTCTACACTGTGGACGATTCCAGTTTTCTTTCCCTGAATAAGGACTTTATTTCAAACACTATGGACTTTTATTTTTAATGTTATTCTCGTAGCGCTGCGTACAATTATCTTTTATGCTTTTTATTGTCACCATACAATTTATGTCAGCTACTTCATTACCATTACTAGCACAGTGATTAATCTTGAATTTATAGTTTATTTTTATCAATTAAAAAAAGGAAAGTAAAAGAAAAGAAGAGAAATCCAAATCAAATCAATATTTGGTTTAATTCTAGTAAAAGAAAGAGACAATATTTGGTGTGACCCCCCTTTGCCTTTAAAGCAGCATTAATTCCTCTAGGTTTACTTGGGCACAGTTTTTGAAGGATCTTGTCAGATAGGTTGTTCCAAACATCTTGGAGAACTGACCACAGCTCTTCTGTGGATGTAGGCTGCTTCAAATCCTCCTCTCTCTTCATGTAATCCTAGACAGACTCAATGAAGTTGAAATAAGTGATCTGTGGGGGCCAAACCATTGCTTCCAGGACTCAGTGTTCTTCTTTATACTGAAGGTAGTTCTTAATGACATTGGCTGTATGTTTGGGGTCGTTGTCCTGCTGCAGAATACATTAGGGGGAAATGACATGCCTCCCTGATGGTATAGCATGGTGCATGAGTATCTGCCTGTACTGCTCAGCATTGAGGACACCATTGAGCCTGACCAAATCTCCAACTCTATTTGCAGAAATGCAGCCCCAAGCTTGTAAGAAACCTCTATCACTTCGCTGTTGTCTGCAGACACTCATTATTGTACTGCTCTCCAGCTTTTCAGCAAACAAACTGCCTCCTGCTACAGCCAAATATTTCACATTTTGACTCATCAGTCCAGAGCACCTGCTCCCATTTTTCCTATTTTTTTGTGCATAGTTGAGTTGCTTAGCCTTGTTTCCACATCAGAGGTATAGAATCTAGTCAGCAATTCTTTAATGAAGACCACTTCTGGACAGAATTCTTCAGACAGTAGATAGGTGTACCTAGGTCCAACTAGTTTCCAACAGCTCTTTGCTGATGGCACTGCTGGACATCTTTCGACATCAAAGGGAAAGCAGGATGTGTCTTTCATCTGCTGCATTACGTTTTCTTGGCCAACCACTGTGTCTACGGTCCTCAATGTTGCCTGTTTCTTTGTACTTCTTCAAATTAACTTGAACAGCACATCTTGAGACCCCAGTCTGCTTTGAAATCACTGCTTGAAAGAAACCTTGTTGATGCAGTATAACTACATTGTGTCTTATTGATGTGCTCAGTCTTGCCACAGTGTGTGACCTGTGACATAAAACTGCCCTCCACAACCTTATCTTAGTAGCAGAGTTTGGCTGTTCCTCCTACACAGCTGCTTCTGTTTCAGTTAATGACTGTGTTTCAACCTACATATGAAATTGATGATTATTAACACCTGCTTGGTATAATTGGTTAATCATACACCTGGCTCTAATCCTACTAATCCTAATGCCTGACTTTATGTACAATGTACAAGGTGTGTAAATGTGAGAATTGTTGCTGGTTTGAAGCCAAAGAGTAGTCACTCCAAATATTGATTTGATTAGATTTTTCTTCTGTTTGGTCACTTTGCATTTTGTAAATTGATAAAAATAGATTGTAAGCTCTAACGAGCAGGGCCCTCTGATTCCTCCTTTATTGAATTGTATTGTACTTGCACTGTCTGCCCTAATGTTGTAAAGCGCTGCATAAACTGTCGGCGATTTATAAATACCGTATAATAATAATAATAATAATAAAAATCAAAAAATGTAAATATATATTCTTTCAAGTGTTCTTACTTTACAGCATTTCTTCAAAATTCAAAAACGTGTAGCGCTGTGAAACCATGACCTTAATGTTCAAAGTGCAAAAAAACATCGAATATAATGCAATAAAGATGAAAAATGTGAAAAAGGGAAAAAAAATTATTAATAATAGTCCAAATGTCCCAATTCCACATCCATAAAGTGAACTCAAAATGTGTGCTGCTCCAATGTTCAATTGGTGAAGACACTCAGTGCTCCCCACAGGATAGACAGGGTAAGTATATCTACTTACCAGATTTGAAGACCCTCCAGGGTCTATCTGCGCTCTAGTGAGCTTTCACCCCTCACTATGGGCTCAACCGCATCCACTACCCAGCCTGCTTAATTGGATTCCACAGGTGTATATTCCACAGCTATCATCAGTTCCAGAGTCCGGTCACACATTCAGCATATAAGAGAGGAAGATAAACTCACTGCGCAATATTCTTTTATAAGCACACAGGAGTTTATTAAAAGTTGTACTTACAATAAAAACGATAAAATTAGGCTCAAAATGGAAACATTCTTTTGTACAGCACCCTCCATGAGTGTTGGGACGTCAATGCTGCTCCTTGCCTAGCTTGACGTACGTTTCGTCCAATGGGACTTCTTCTGTGAGGCAGTAACTTACCTTACTGCCTCACAGAAGAAGTCCCATTGGACGAAACGTACGTCAGGCTAGGCACAGAGCTGCAGTGATGTCTGAACACTTTGTGAGAGCTGGTGTTTGTTTACAGATCATTCCTGTTACTTACATAACTTACTTTACTCTATATGCACTTAGAGCAATATCACTTATTTACTATATATATATATATATATATATATATATATATATATATATATATATATATATATATATATATTTATATTTATTTTAACCACTTCAGCTTCGGAAGGTTTTACCCCTGACCATGCCATTTTTTTGCGATACAGCACAGGACAATTGCGCGGTCATGCGGCGCTGTACCCAAATAAAATTGATACACTTTTTCCCCATAAATAGAGCTTTCTTTTGGTGGTATTTGATCACCTCTGCTGTGTTTATTTTTTGCGCTATAAACAAAAAATACAAAGTCGATTTTGAATAAAAAACAATATTTTTACTTTCTGCTATAAAACATTCCCTGTAAAAAAATTTTTAAAAATCTAATTTCTTCATCAATTTAGGCTAATATGTATTCTGCTACATATTTTTGGTAAAAAAAATCCCAATAAGCGTATAATTATATTATATTTGGTTTGCGCAAAAGTTATAGCGTCTACAACCTATGGGATATATTTAGGGACTTTTTTAAAAATAGTTTTTACTAGTAATGGTGGCAATCAGCAATTTTTAGCAGGACTGCGATATTGCGGTGGACAAATTGGACACTAAGTGATACTTTTTGGGGACATGTGACACCAATACTGTGATCAGTGCTAAAAAAATGCACCGTCAGAGTATAAATAACTCTGGCAACACCAGGAGCAATCAAAGGGTTAAGTGTGTGTCTGGGAGATACTTTCTAACTGTGTGGGGGACGAATACACTGGAGGAAAAGAGAGATTGTGTTTCAGCCAAGCTGAAACACAAGATCTCTCTTTTGCTCCCTGACAGATCAGCGTTTGGCCTTGTTTACATAGGCACACCACTGTCCTGTCTCTCCACGGAACGATTGGCGGGTCATGGCAGCCACCGTGGCCACTTGACCCGCTGATTGGCTCCCGCTGTGCATACTAGCTCATTATGCCTTTGTCTTATAGGTTTTTTTTTTTTAAACTGGGTTTACACCCTCTTTAACACAGTTCCCCACACACAGCTAATGTGTAAGATAACGTCTACAGGCTTGGAAATACCGGTTTGTAAATGTATAGAAAACTGGCTAAAATACTGTATTCAGAGAGTAGTGGTAATGATTATTACTCTGAATGATCTAAGGTTATTAGTGGTGTATAGGGATGAGCTTGATGTTCGGGTCGAACCTAAGTTCGACATGAACATCGGGTGTTCGCCCCGTTTGCAGAACAGTGAACATTATGGGGCGTTCGCGGGTAATTCAAGAGCCTGCGGAACGCCCCATAATGCACTGCGAGGTCGTATGATGTATGATGGTTGGCCAAAGCATGCACCTGACATGCATGCTTTGGCCAATCCCAGAGCCCTCTGCTAAGAGAGCCATAATTGGCTAAAGGCAGAGCGCCTTTGGCCAATCATGGCTCAGGGGGACTAAGTCCACGCCCCATACTATATAAGGTGCCTACACGGCGGCCCTGTGTAGTGTTGTTGGCAGGCAGGTTATTCAGTTAGTGGCAGACGCAGCATTTGATATACATACACAGTCAGTCTAGTATAGTATATATATATATATGTATATATATATATATATATATATATATATATATATATATATATATATATATATACTCTGCAGCATCCAGTCAGTGTAGCCTATCTACAGTGCATTCCATACCGTGGTGTCCCATTTCTAATCTAATTCAGGCGGTGAATTTGATATATATATATATATATATATATATATATATATATATATATATATATATATATATATATATACAGACAGTCTAATATATATATATATATATATATATATATGTATATATATATATATATATATATACACACACACACATACACATACTCTACAGCATCCAGTGTAGCCAATATCTACAGTGCATTCCGTGGTGTACTGTTTCTACTACTTTTCTGGTGGTGAACACATTACACAATACAGTGCAGCCATAGTGCAGTTGCTACTACTTTTCTGGTGGTGTACACAGTACACAATACAGTGCAACCGTAGTGCAGTTGCTACTACTTTTCTGGTGGTGTACACATTACATAATACAGTGCAGCCGTAGTGCAGTTGCTACTACACTTCTAGTGGTGTACACAGTACACAATATAATGCAGCCATAGTGCAGTTGCTACTACTTTTCTGGTGGTGTACACATTACATAATACAGTGTAGCCGTAGTGCAGTTGCTACTACACTTCTGGTGGTGTACACAGTACACAATATAATGCAGCCGTAGTGCAGTTGCTACTACTTTTCTGGTGGTGTACACAGAACACAATACAGTGCAGCCGTAGTGCAGTTGCTACTACACTTCTGGTAGTGTACACAGTACACAATACAGTGCAGCCGTAGTGCAGTTGCTACTAATTTTCTGGTGGTGTACACATTACAGTGCAGCCATAGTGCAGTTTCTACTACACTTCTGGTGGTGTACACAGTACACAAAACAGTGCAGCCATAGTGCAGTTGCTACTACTTTTCTGGTTGTGTACACAGTACACAATACAATGCAAATGTAGTGCACTTGCTACTACTTTTCTGATGGTGTACACATTACACAATACAGTGCAGCCATAGTGCAGTTGCTACTATTTTTCTGGTGGTGTACACATTACACAATACAGTGCAGCTGTAGTGCAGTTGCTACTACACTTCTGGTGGTGTACATAGTACACAATACCGTGCAGCCGTAGTACAGTTGCTACTACACTTCTGGTGGGTTACACAGTAAACAATACAGTGTAGCTGTAGTGTAGTTGCTACTACTTTTCTGGTGGGTTACACAGTACACAATACAGTGCAGTTGTAGTACAGTTGCTACTACTTTTCTGGTGGTGTACACAGTGCACAATACAGTGCAGTGTGGTGTTGCATAACAAAATATACATCATGTCTGGAAGGACACCAAGGAGAGGCAGACGCTCACAGGTCACTAAAAGAGGGCAAGCAGGCTCTGTGTCTACAGTCAACAGTGCTAGTCATGGACATGGTGCATCCTCTGCAGGTGGCCGTGGGGCACGCTTGTCCTTTTTTTCTGTTGCTGGCTGTGTTATTGAGCCAGAACATGCAGAAGAGTTGGTGGAGTGTATAACAAAGCAGTCCTCTGTCACCCATGTTCAAGTTTGAGTTCCAATGCAGCTGCCAAAGCGGCCTATTCCACCAGCTCCTTGTCCACAGTCACTCCTTCCATAGCCCCACCATCATGCATGGAGGAGTCCCCCGAACTATTCGACCACAGTGTCGGGTACATGCTACTGGAGGATACGCAGCGATTAGAAGGCTCCGATGTTGGTTCCCAGGTTGAGGAAGGTAGTAACGTGAGCCTAGAGAGAGGGGGTGCCCAAGAAGTACAAGAAACTGGCAGTCATGTTCCCCCAGCCGCAGCATACTGCCAAGTTTGCTCCAGTGACAAGGAGGGAGGGGGTAATCAGGGGGAGGGGGAGGTCACTGACTCTACTTGGGTGCCTAATAGAAGAGAGGAGGAGGCACAACTCCAATACAACTCCAACGAGGCAGGGTGTCCTCTAGAGGCGAGCTTAAGGGCAGCCACCCTACTGCATCACGCTGCAGAGTTCCGCAGCTGCAGGGTGCTGCTGACTCTCCGCTGATTTTGAAAAGTTCCTTGGTGTGGGCCTTTTTTAACACGTGTGCAGCAGATCTCAGCGTTGCTGTTTGCAACCTATGTCTGAAGAGGATCAAGCGTGGCCAGAACAGCAGCCACTTGGGCACCACATGCTTGACCAGGCATATGATGACCTCCCATGCAGTCCGTTGGCAACAGCACTTGAAAGACCCACATCAAAGAAAAAGGAGGACTTCTCCTTGCTCCTCACCTGGGATATCCAACCCCACTATACCTCCAGTCCTCTCAAAAACCTGCACTGAGAGGAATGCAGGTATAGCAATAGGTGTCCCAAGTACTTGCAGCCAATCTGCTATCAGTATATCTACTTCTGATTTTAGCAGGCAAATTTCTCTACTCCAGTTGCTAAACTGTAAAAAGAAATTAGGTCCCAGCCATCCACATGCTCAGCATCTGAATGCTAGCTTGGCCAAATTGCTAGCACTGCAACTGCTGCCTTTTCAGCTGGTAGACTCTGCCCACTTTCGTGAATTTGTGGAATGTGCTGTACCTCAGTAGCAGGTTCCAAAACACCATTTCTTTTCACGGAAGGCTCTCTACCGGCATGTGGAAGGGAATGTTTTGGCCTCGTTAGACAGGACGGTCAGCAGTAAGGTGCATATTACTGCTGACTCATGGTCTAGCAGGCATCGGTAGGGACGTTACCTTTCCTTCATGGCACGCTGGCTGCTGGGAAGGATGCAGGACAGGGTTCAGTACTGTTGGAGCTTGTTCCACCACCACGTCTCCAAAATGCTAGTGGTGATTCTGCCACAGCTCTCTCCTCCACCCCTTTCTCTTCTTCTTCCTCTATGGCCTTTTCTGCAGATTTGTCCTCTGAACCAGCGGTGCTCTGTAAGCGTTCAAGGGCCTACGCAAGCACTCAGGCTAAAAAGATGCCATGCGGTGCTTGAGTTGGTCTGCTTAGGGGACACGAGCCACACTGGGGCAGAGATTCTGTCAGCTCTGCGGGGGCAGGCTCAGAGGTGGTTGACGCCATGCCAGTTTTAGCCAGGAATGGTTCTATGTGACAATGGCACCAACCTTCTCTCCGCCCTCCAACAGGGACACTTGACCCATGTCTCATGTTTGGCACACATCCTGAATTTGGTGGTGCAGCGTTTTTTGAGCAGGTACCCAGCTTACAGGATGTCCTGAGGCAGGCCAGAAAAGTCTGTGGTCATTTCCGCCGGTCATACAATGCCAGTGCTCGGCCTCATTTATGACATGCCCACCAGGTGGAACTCAACTTGGCAATGCTGCAGCGGCTGCACTCGCAGAGTGCAGGAATATCTGGGGGCAAGAGCAGACTTGGAGATATTTCTAACAGACCATCCACTGGGTTACTGGGTCATGAGGATGGACCACTGGCCAGAACTTGCTCAATATGCAATCAAGCTACCGGCCTGTTCTGCATCCAGCGTTCTTTCTGATCGCACATTCAGTGCTGCTGAAGAGTGCGCCTGTCCACAGACTCCATTGATAGGCTCACATTCATAAAAATGAATCAATCTTGGATCAGCAGCAGCTATCAAGCACCTGATGCTGATGTAACTGATTGATTTTTTTTGATTAAGACTGCTTATGCTGAGTGACTATCCTATTCCTCCTCAATCTTGATGATGCTAGCTTCCAACAATATTTTTGGTATAGGGCACCACCACCACTGCCTAAGGCCCGATTTTTCTGCCCCTGTTTAACAGGGGCATGTAATTACAATTTTTGATCAAATATTTCACAGCAAGGCCCGTTACTGCACCCAACAAGAGTATCTGTGAGGGGTTACAGAGTTGTGGCACCACCACCACCACCACCACCAAAGGCCCAATTTTTATGCCCCTGTTTAACAGGGGCGTGTAATTACAATTCTTGATCTAATATTTCACAGCAGGGCCCATTCCTGCGCCCACCAAGAGTAACTGTGAGGGCTTACAGTGTTGTGCCACCACCACCAAAGCCCCAATTTTTCTGCCCCTGTTTAACAGGGGCATGTAATTACAATTTTTAAACAAATATTTCACAGCAGGGCCTGTTCCTGCGCCCAACAAGAGTATCTGTGAGAGGTTACAGTGTTGTGGCACCACCACGACCACTTAAGGCCCAATTTTTCTGCCCGTGTTTAACAGGGGCATGTAATTACAATTTTTGATCAAATATTTCACAGAAGGGCCCGTTCCTGCACTCAACAAGAGTATCTGTAAGGGGTTACAGTGTTGTGCCACCACCACCCAAGGCCCAATTTTTCTGCCCCTGTTTAGCAGGGGCATTTAGTTACAATTTTTGATATAATATTTAACAGCAGGGCCTGTTCCTGCGCCCACCAAGAGTAACTGTGAGGGCTTACAGTGTTGTGGCACCACCAAAGGCCCAATTTTTCTGCCCCTGTTAAACAGGGGCATGTAATTACAATTCTTGATCTAATATTTCACAGCAGGGCCCATTCCTGCGCCCACCAAGAGTAACTGTGAGGGGTTACAGTGTTGTGCCACCACCACCACCACTACCACTAAAGGACCAATTTTTCTGCCCCTGTTTAACAGGGGCATGTAATTACTATTTTTGAAATAATATTTAACAGTAGGGGCTGTTCCTGTGCCAACCAATATGAACTGTCTGGGCTTACAGTGTTCTGGCACCACCAACCCCTAAGGCCCAATTTTCTGCAGAGTATATAGGGCAGGCCGTATAGTATATATACATATGTTCAGAGTTTATAGTGCCTGGGGGCCCCCCATTTTTATTTTAAATTTGGGTGTGGGGTTCCCCTTGATATAAATACCAGACCCAAAGAGCCTGGTAATGGGCTGGATGGGTAACCCATACCGTTTTTATCAATGATTTTCATCTATATTGCCAGGACCTGACAATTCATTACAGCTGCAAGCAGTGTTAAATGACTTTTTTCCTTTAGAAATGTCATTTTGCTGTGGTATTGTTCTAAACATGGGAAAACTGCGCCACTTTACAGGCATACTATAGACACCCCAGGCACGATATTTAAAGGAATATTTCATTTTTATTGTTTCACTTTAAACTATGAGGGCTTACTGCTCCCGAAAAAACAGCCATTTTTAAAACTTTTTTTTTTCATTGATACATGTCCCCTGGGACAGGACCCAGGTCCCCAAATACTTTTTATGGCAATAACTTGCAAATAAGCCTTTAAAATTAGCACTTCTCTTTTCACGTTCATGTCCCATAGACTTTAACGGTGTTCGTGTGTTCGAACAAACTTCTTTCATGTTCGCATGTTCTGCTGTGAACTGAACTGGGGGGTTTTCTGCTCATCCCTAGTGGTGTACCCCAAGGTTCAATGTTGGGACCCTTGCTGTTTAATATGTTTATTAACCACTTGCCTACTGGGCACTTAACCCCCGTCCTGTCCAGACCAATTTTCAGCTTTCAGTGCTCTCACACTTTGAATGACAATTACTCAGTCATGCAACACTGTACCCATATACATTTTTTGTCCGTTTTTTTCACATAAACAGAGATTTCTTTTGGTGGTATTTAATCACTACTGGGGTTTTTATTTTTTGCGCTATAAATGAAAAAATACCGAAAATTGAGAAAAAAATACGTTTTCTCCATTTTTTGTTATAAAATTTCGCAAATTTGTCATTTTTATTCATAAATTTTGGCCACAATTTATACTGCTACATACCTTTGGTAAAAATTAACCCAAATTAGTGGATATTATTTGGTCTGTGTGAAAGGGACACAGCCATCACAGATTTTCCCCAATGCGTGCCCGGGGGGGGGGGGGGGGGACAGGTAAACGGGAGGATGTACATGGACACCCTCCTGGCAATTAAGGCCTGCGCTGTAGCTGTCTTTTGGGTATAGCACGGGTGGGGAGTGGTTAATGATA
This sequence comes from Aquarana catesbeiana, assembly GCF_042186555.1. NCBI lineage: Eukaryota > Metazoa > Chordata > Amphibia > Anura > Ranidae > Aquarana > Aquarana catesbeiana. The sequence goes on from NC_133325.1 coordinate 474,173,599, forward strand.
TAGGGTCTGAGATTAAAAGTACCATTTCAGTCTTTGCAGATGACACCAAGCTATGCAGTGGAATAACGTCCTTACAAGATGTCTCCAAATTTTAAGCTCTATGCACTGTTTAATTAGGTGACTATGTGGCAAATGAGCCCAGTAGATTGCTTTAAAAAAAGGCCTGGATTCTTTCCTAAATGCACAAAATATAACTGGATACTCAATTTACAGGTAAAGTTGATCAAGGGAATATTCGATTGCCTCTTGGGGAATCAGGAAGGAATTTTTCCCCTCGCTGGAGCAAATTGGATCTTCTTTTTTGGATTTTTTGCCTTCCTCTGGATCAACTGTGGGTATAGAATTGTGTATATGTAGGCTTTCAATTTGTGTGTGTGTTTTTGTTTTTTTCTCTGTGGGTGGATTTCTCTGTGGGTGAATGTGTGTCTTTTTTCAACCAGACTAACTATGTAACTATGTAACCTTATTTTGAAGAATCTCCTCTCATTTGTGTTCTGAGACAGGAATTAACGGTTGATCTCCTCACTGGGACATAGACAGAAAAAAATGTTTTAAAGTATTTGTACACACTGAAACTAAAAGGACATTTAGGGCTCATGAGCAATGCAGAAAAAAAGCTGCTTTTACAGGCACTTAAGCTTTTTTTTTCTGCCTAAAAGCTTGAAGCTTTTTTGTGCTCTTTTGCATGTTTTTATTGAGCTTATTTGAGCTTTTTTTGAGCATAAGTGTTTTTTTTGCACAACCCCCCCCCCCCCCCCGCTAATTTTTCCTTTTTCTGTGTGTGTTTTTGTGCCTTTTGTCCCTTTTCACACTTTTTCATGTATTTCTGGGCACTTACGAGTATTTTCTGCTCCTCTCAAAAATGCGAGTTTGGTGGGGGGGTTTTTTCTGCCTGTAAGAGCATATACCTGTAAACTCCTGAAAAAGCCATAGCGTGCATGTGCACATTTGCTAACATGGAGGGGAGTTTCCAGGCAGAACAAAATGAGAGCTCAAAAAAGCTCAAAAGCCTGTAGGAACAGCTTCTTTAAACTTCTTAGAGATGCAGTGTGCATGAGCCCTAACAATCGTGATAATTTTCGGAAACATGCTTAGTAGAAAACATAAAAAATATCTGCATGGTGACCATGTGATTGTTCTAAGAGCAGAATCTGATAATGATAATGAACTAATTGCCAGTAACCACTGACAATTAGGCTTTACCAGGCTGGGTGGTCTTGGCCTAGGGTAGGTTGGCCTGGGATGCCACAGGCTAACAGGACTACAGGTATGCTGTAGGCCCCAAAAAATGCTTTCACAGTTATGTTTCCATTGTTAGCTTAGTCAGAGCAGAATCGGGAGCCCAGCAACATTATTGAGATTGACAGGATCCCCAGGTATTTAATCTGCAGTATGATTTGTGAAGAAAAAAGGCAGCAATATACTTATGATATAAAGCCGAACACATTGTCAGTTTAATATTTTGGTTTAGCATACATTTTACCCATTCCCTATTCTAACCAGAAAAAAAGGTGTACATTTGGATATGCTTTAACAATTAAATGATGCAGCAATAATGAAGACAGGTATGGGTCCATTTTTCAATGTAATATATTTGACAAATTCTGCTTCATATATTCGTTGTCCAAGACAAGATTTCACGCATTATAGATTCCGTTGTAATGCACACAACTAGAACCTTAGAAGTGTAAAGTTGAAATGGTGGATTTAAAGAGAAAAATATCCTAAACATCAGAGCAACCTGAGATATACTGTATATTGTCAACTTTCTTATTTTACAAATTGCTTCTTATTCTAGATTTTTTTTTTAAATAATGTGAGTGGCAGATGAGTGTGGTTCCAAGAAGATATGTGTGAAATATTACTCATCTTCTACATATCGTACTGTATCTATAGTTAAGTGTTAGAGAGAGCTGAGATCATAGTTTTAATCACACTCTTCCCACATCCTGGTAACGACTGCCTTGTCATCACTATTTTCTGACTCGCAGTAAAAGGCGACCATTAAATACTTTCATTCACAAGCTGCAATAAAACAGAAGCCATTTATGCAAATCTTACATATTCCTATAATTTTATTTTGGAAACATGATTACTGGGATACAAATTATACTGTTCATTTGTTAATTAAATAGATTTTCATTTTAAATTTTAGGGACTGCTTATGCCAGTGTGCTGACTGCAGCCAACTTCCTCTGTAATCTAAAAGCTTGCATCATTATCTATTTGGTTAGCTAATAGTTTACATGGACATGTTTTTTCATTTTATGAGTGGCTAATGCATAAAATTAACCGGTAGTAATAGAATTATGACATTAATATAAGAAACACACAGTGAATGACTTGTTACAGCTTAGGTTTTGCAAATAAATTCCTGTTTGTGGATAAAGTCTATTGAAATAAAATTTGTCATAGTGCAATATTTGAGCCTTTGAAAACAGTAGAACAACGTAGGAAGGAACTTGCCAAATGTCAGGAATTTAAGAATTGTGCATGCATCTAGTCAGGTGATCTCTAATTTTCTGCATTGTGGTTGGTTGTCTGGAGTGTAGTAAAGCATTGCGCAGTTACCATGCCAAGACCATGCCAGAAAAAAAAAAAATATATTGTAACTTACCAGTCCTTTGATGAGGTGGATGCATTATCTTTCTTCGGGCTTTTTTCCTTTAACCACTTACCCACTGGGCACTTAAACCCTCTTCCTAACCAGACCAATTTTCAGCTTTCAGTGCTCTCACATTTTGATTGACAATTACTCAGGCATGCAAAACTGTACCCGTATGACATTGTTGCAGTTTATAAAATAAAGATTTTTTTTGTCCCTCTCAAAGGAAGTAGCAAAGACACTGCAGTCAGGTATTTTCTATAACTGCAGAAATATTCTTAGCTTGAAAAATTAAAACTAATGTAGCCACCACATATAAGGACTGGTAAGCTGCAATTGATAACATTTTTAATTTTGGGTTTAGTTATCATTTAAGTGGTGTGTTAGTGGTCCTGTAGCTGGTGAGTTGTTACCAGTGAAAGGATCAGTTGACTGAAATGGCCCTTTGTCTTTACTGTCCCCTCCTCTGGATACTTCTTCCCTGTGCTTAGCATTCCTCTGCTGTTGCTCCCTGGCTGGCTCTTTTGATTGGCACGTTTACCCTATAACTTGCCAAATAAATACATGCAAGTTAAACTTCTGTTTTGGGATGAGATTCCAGGGATTGGTAAGGGGCACGAATATAAGAGTATGTGTCAAAAATAATCAAAAAATAGAAAACATGGGTTTATAAAAGTCAGATTTTATCAGACAACAATGGAACTTTTTTTGGGAGGTTAAAGCTGCACTCAAGGTCCAGCTTGAACCAATGTAAGTGTGCATGTTCCATACATGTTGGACGGTGGAAGCAGAGAATTACTATAATTGGTCAAGGTGAAGATTATGACATCACTTCCCCACCTCTCCAATTTGTTCAATCAGAGAATGCCTTGTATTAATTTAAAAAAAATACAAAAGGTCGTGAAAATATCTCTTAAACCTGTACAGTTTAGGAGATACTGTACTTACATTGCATGCAGCCAGTGACATCACTGGCACATGCGAACTGAAGGAACGGCCCATGGGTGCCATTCCTTCTGAGCCCGTGCTGTGACGTCATCGCAGGTGTGACCAATCACAGCGCCGTAGCTTGTGAACCCAGAAGAAACTCCAGGTAAAATGTCAGCTGTCTCAGTGGTGTGCGGGGACCACTGCAACAGCTTCGTTCTAAGGTAAGCATTTCATCATGAGCTAGTATGTGATGCATACTAGCTCATTATGCCTTTGTCTTCCAGGGTTTTTTTTTTTTTTTCATTTTTTTTCTGAGGTTTACAACCTCTTTAAAGCAGCGTAAGCTCAATTGTTATCTGATAGGATTTTATTGCAGAAGAGACTCTGTATGACTTTTAACATTTATAACAAGGATTAGATTATAGTAATACAGCCTTCTAAACAGCTGTGACTTCACAATATGTGGGTAAAAAAAATTGAATTCCTGACTATATGGGCTACAAATGGGAAATAATTTACTATAATCAGACAACAGTCAGTTGTTACAATACACAAGCAATAAATAAGCAATAAAGTGGAAACTTTTGTAACACATGTTAAACAACCAGGCAGCCATTGTGATACGTACATGTGCAACAAATGGGCTATCATTACAATATCCAATGCTTTTTTTCCCTCAGAGAATAGGTGCAGTTACCCCCCCCTTCTGACTCACCCCTTGTCTCTGTCCCCTACCCCCTCCAAGCACAATTGTCTACAGCCAGCAATAATAGGTCCCTCCCGCAACAATAGATCCCCCACATGAACAATTGATTCCCCCAGCAACAAGAGACCCCTCCCAGCAACAATAGACCCCCACAACAAAATACCACCCCAGCAACAATAGACCCCAATTTAACAATACAGTAGACCCCTGGAGCCATCATCAATAGACCCTCCAGCAGCCAGCAACAATAGAACCTTACCTCAACAGTAGGTCCCTACCAGCAACAATTGACCACTGTGACATTGGGGATTGTTCAGCTCAAGTGGATAGATGCGTTTTAGTGCAGTGAGTCCACATCAGAGAGGCATTTATAGTTAAGGGCCTGGTAGCCCACGTTTATTAAAGGAAAAAACAACAAAAGTCCATCCAGGAATCCCACGCAGGGGTCCAAGCTTCAGCAAGTAAATGCAATAGAAAATCCAAATGAAAATGCTAGCCCACCTGGCTACTCTTCAGCAGTATTGCTGCTATAGGGAACAGGCCCCTCAAACAAGCTGCTTGGATGCACACAGTCTTAGGCTCCTTGGTCACACACAGTTTCAAGAGCTTCAATGCACACAGCTTCTGGCTCCTTTGACGCACACAGCTTTACAGCCCTTCAATGCACACAGCTTCTGGCTCCCTGGACGCACACAGCTTTGAAGCCCTTCAACGCACACAGCATCTGGCTCCTTGGACGCACATAGCTTTGAAGCCCTTCAACGCACACAGCATCTGTTCTCACACAGAGACACTTACTAGCAGCCACTGCTCCAACTTCACCTTCCTCCACCCTCTGCTCTCACTAGCCCCTCGTTATATGGGCTGTGTGCACCTGGGCACACAACCTGCTGGCTCTCCATAAGACATGGACACAGGGTTAGAGATCCCATCCCTTTTCCCAGTGACAGGGACTATTACATATCCCCCCCCTTTGTTTCGATCCGGAGGGAGGAACACCAGCACCCGTCATGGTTGGGACACCTCTGTGCTGGCTGTCAGCCACGTAGGCCCAACCTTTTTTTCGGGTGCGCTTCCAGGTACGTCCCACCTTGGATCTTAACAGGGTCCTATAATTCCGTATACTCTGCCTTCCCTCTCTTCTCTTGGGGTTCCTGAGCATACTCTCCTCTCTTGGGGGAACTCTGCCTTCCCTGATCCTACCTTTCAGCTTACAGACGTCAGTTTTATCTTTCACCACAGGTCTTTCAGGTTCAAAAACCTCTCTCTGGTTACCCACGGCAACCACGTCACTTTTAACAGCACCAAACATTAGCAGATCATACATTTCAATGACATCCTGTCGAACACAATCAGTGCCATCTATCTCAGTACTTGTTGTTAGGACCAGACCTGAGGAGGGACAAAACACAGGCAAGTGATTACACCCCACGGGTCCATAGCACAGCTTCACCTCACCTGTTGTCCAACACTCCATGGGTAACTGATCTAACAAATGACACTGATCCAAGCACAAACTACTCCTTTCTGATGTACACATTACATTGTTGCAGCAACCAACATTAGCACTTTCCTTTACAGTGTCTCCGGGTACTTTAAGTTGTACCTCTTTCTGAGTGATAGAAAGCATCTCTGCTAGTGCTGCGTCTATTTTGGGCCCTACCTTCTCATGAGGTTTAGCGGGTGAAACAGTATCCACGCCCTCTATTGACCACTGCTCAGCCGCACCTCGGACCACACCAGCAGAGATGTTTATAGTCACTACACCAGCCGGAGAGACCTTTGATGTCTCCAACAGTTCTCCTGGGCACCTTCCATACCACTCAGTAACTGGGAGCACCCTCTCAGAGAACCTCAAGACTATCTGCCACACTGTTAATAAGCATTGGTCCCACCAATACCATTCTCGATCAAGGCTTCCCAGCACAGCCTGTACCACCTGGCTCCACCCATGGGTACTACGCAGCACCACCTGGTCCGACTGTGGTGGAGACACCCAAGTGTACAGTGAGTGCATTTTTACCAACTCCAGCATTTCAAGTAAGGTTTTTGTCATCTCTAAACATCCAATGTCTAAATACCAGACCTTTCTAAGGTCTTTTTCCCTGTCCAAGACATGGAGGGGCTCATCCACTGCAGCTTGTGAGGTTGAGACATTTGAAGAGACCTCCAACTCCTTGGAGGTACCCCTCATCACAGCCTGTTGCTCCCCTGGAGCGCTGTCAGACACATGTCTCACACTTTTCCCTTCTGTACCAGTGTCAGTGAGCCACTGCAGGTCATTATAAGTCACATTGTCACCTTCACACTTGAGCTGTGGGGCTGTGGACAACACATCTGCTTTGCCAGCACCCTGAACAGTTCCTTCAGACTGGAGGGCATTAACCTTCGCAGGGACAAACGTGTCCTTGAGCACCAGCCGATCTGCGATCCCTCCATTGGGCATAGCAGGTGTTATGTCCACCACATTATTTAATATTGCGATTGCATTCTCATACCAATTATCCCAGTCTATTGTGGTTCCATCACCTACTCTAGAAGGCCCCACAGGAACCTGGGATTCACTAGCCAAAACATCACCTGTGTCATTTCTATACATATCCCTTTGGGTGCACACATCATCTGACAAGGCAGGCTGTAATACATGCTTTTGCCCTACCTGCTCTGGGGGCGCTACTGACACACACAGCTCTGCACTTTCAGCTTTTGCTGGCTGAATTAACCCCTTGACACCAGGGTTACACTTAGGGTTGTGGGGCTGCGCCCGCACACTCTCACTGTGTGACTCAGTCTTCCTTTGTTTCACCAGAGTAGCACCACAGCCATCCTGGAAAACCTCTGGCTCCAACACATGGAGACCCCACGAGACTTCCATGGATAAGCCTGCGCTTATGGTTGTCACAGGAGGTATCCTACTCCCATCATTGGCAATGAACACATTGCCAACATTTTCAGACATGACATTAAAGGGAACACATTTTTCAGTGTCATTATCACCAATACCATCACATTTGCCAACAGTAACATATTTGTCAGCATAACCATCATAATTTTCATTACGTATAGACATAACTGCTACTTTTGTGGATTGTCTATTACCAACCACAGCCTGTGAGCCTCTCCTCACATCACCCTCTATCTTTAAAGGGGAACTCTTTCCTCCTTGGGCAGCTCCATAGCTGACCTGGGAAACTCTCTGCTCCGTCACTGCAAGCTCCTCTGAAGTTTCCCTGGGCAACTCTGCAGCACCTGTCACTAGGGAACATGGCACAATAACAGTTTTGGTCACCCCTAGTTTAACCTCTCCAGCACTCTGCTGGATTATAGCAGGCACATGCATAGTTCCCATGTTCATTTGAGTCTTTAACCTTGCTGTCAGCTGGTCCTCACCATGTGCCTCCCCACTGCTCCGGGTAGCACACTGCAGCAAGTCTATGTCCATTTGCACTGCGGATCTTCCTGCTGGACACACTCCTATGTCACTAGGTTCAGTCCCACAAACTGAAACAGTCTTACCATTTTCAGTGGCTGACATCATACCCTTCACTTGAGTGCGCTGTCTCTCAGCTGCATCCATACCAGCTACTTCCTCTGTGTGGCCACAGGACGACACTGCAGCCTTTCCAGACTCTTCAGCGTTGTTCCAGAACCTTGGGCAAGTAAAAATTCCATGCCCCACTTGACCACATTCCAAGCACGGTACTGGTAGCTGAACTTTACTTTCTTGGAATCTCCTTGATGACTGGCTCTCTGTTGCCAAGGGATACCACTGGTCATGACCATCAGCAGACAGACTCCTTGGATCCCCGACATCCCTGTTGGCCTGGACATTGCTTCCACAGATGACCATATTCCTCTTTTTCACACGCTGTTGTCCACCTGGCTTCCTGTTGCCAGGGGAAACTTCTTTCACTTCCTTTTCAACTGGGGATGACATGATTAATTTACCCCAGGTCACAGAAATTTCACACTTGGAAAAATTCTCTGGCGTGGCTGGGGCATGTGGTGAAATACCCTCTAGCCATAGAACCCTTTCCCTTGCTTCAGCAAGGATTGCTTCCTTTTTCTGTTTTGAACGCCCCATGCTTGCTGTCTTACACACAGCAACTTGCAACACACTTCACAGCAGAGAGAAAAAAAATATGTGATTCTCCTTTCACAGGTACACAACCTGCATGCAACACAGAGAGAAAAAATATGCGATTCTCCTTTCACAGGTACACAACCTGCATGCAACACAGTCCATCAAACTTCTGTGCAATGCTGTTCGCCTGGCTGCCACACACAGCTAGCAGTAGTTCCTGATGCGACTCACCATGGAGCAAGGACCTAGATTCAACCGTCTACCTGCCCGCATTCGAGCACCACTTGTGGCATTGGGGATTGTTCAGCTCAAGTGGATAGATGCGTTTTAGTGCAGTGAGTCCACATCAGAGAGGCATTTATAGTTAAGGGCCTGGTAGCCCACGTTTATTAAAGGAAAAAACAACAAAAGTCCATCCAGGAATCCCACGCAGGGGTCCAAGCTTCAGCAAGTAAATGCAATAGAAAATCCAAATGAAAATGCTAGCCCACCTGGCTACTCTTCAGCAGTATTGCTGCTATAGGGAACAGGCCCCTCAAACAAGCTGCTTGGATGCACACAGTCTTAGGCTCCTTGGTCACACACAGTTTCAAGAGCTTCAATGCACACAGCTTCTGGCTCCTTTGACGCACACAGCTTTACAGCCCTTCAATGCACACAGCTTCTGGCTCCCTGGACGCACACAGCTTTGAAGCCCTTCAACGCACACAGCATCTGGCTCCTTGGACGCACATAGCTTTGAAGCCCTTCAACGCACACAGCATCTGTTCTCACACAGAGACACTTACTAGCAGCCACTGCTCCAACTTCACCTTCCTCCACCCTCTGCTCTCACTAGCCCCTCGTTATATGGGCTGTGTGCACCTGGGCACACAACCTGCTGGCTCTCCATAAGACATGGACACAGGGTTAGAGATCCCATCCCTTTTCCCAGTGACAGGGACTATTACACCACCTAGGAACATAATATCCCCCCATCAAAAAATAAACCCCCCAACCAGCAACAATAGACCTCCCTAGTAACAAATGATTTCCCCCCAGCAACAATATACCCTCCAGCATCCCCCAGCACCCCATTTAGTGCTGGAGGTGCCGAAACTGCGTTCCCACACGTTCCCACTGAAAAAAGCCCTGACAATATGCAAATAGAAAATAGGCAATTGTGACACTATCTAAGCATCAAATGGGCAAATGTGACAATTTGTAGGCAGCCAATGTGCAATCATACTATATGGACAACTCCCCAGCACCAATTTATCCCCCCCGTCAATCAAAAATTCTCCACACAATTGCTTGGATTATGAAACCTGAACAGAGTGACCACAACTCAACAACTAGAATGAGAATGTCCATACAAACCTTGGAAAGAATCTGAGAGAGATGGTGACGGGGAGGTCAGATAAATGAAGAATATGTCAAGTCAAATTTTAAGCCAGCTACAGGCAATGCTAAGGAGTTGACCAGAATATTTATATTCAAGTCAAAAGTCAAAACTACAAGATTCCCAAATTGTGAAAGAATGAAAGATATGAGACAGGTGAAGACAAGCAGCCAGTGATCATTTCAAACACCTAGTTTTTATCTGCTGACTGCCCAGTGAACAATTGTACCATGTATGGTTGACCAAATTGCAAGCAACTGCCAAACAAATTAACTAGAGAGGCAGGTGATTAGTAAGTTCCTCACAGTAGTTCTTGGTTCTTGTAATATAATCATGTAGGATAAAAATAATTCTGCTGTCCAAGTGTTTATATTAGTAGATGACATACTGACAGCATATTATAGTCTTTTCTGTGTAATTTGTGTGAAATTGTCAACTTTAATGAAGAAGGCTGATACATCTCTAGGTTGTGGTATAACATTAGTTATTGTAGTCCCCATTGAAGGAGATTCACCTCATTTCAGTGCAGATGACTAGAATATAGTTAACGTAATGAAGGAATAACAAGGCAGTCTACTAAACGCATGAAAAACATCAGACAGCAATGATCAGCTGTGAGTTTAACCTTTGGGGCATTGAAGAAGATCAGGAAAGCAAAGGGATGTTACTATGGAAACTCTGTGTAAAAAAAAAAATGTATAACTTAACCGTGAAGTTTACACTGTCCAGTTGCTGAAGTCAAACTGTTTTAAAAAATATGTTTAACTTTCGTGCCTTTATGTACTTTAATTTGTATTTAAAATGTAGACAGAAAGGCAGAACATCCAAGACCACTGTGGATTCAATTGTCCTGTTCATTTATGCAAGTTGCAAAGAAGAGGAATTCCATCCTCCAGGTAGGGATGAGCCGAACACCCCCCTGTTCGGTTCGCACCAGAACATGTGAACAGGCAAAAAATGTGTTCGAACACGCGAACACTGTTAAAGTCTATGGGACACGAACATGAATAATCAAAAGTGCTAATTTTAAAGGCTTATATGCAAGTTATTGTCATAAAAAGTGTTTGGGGACCCGGGTCCTGCCCCAGGGGACATGGATCAATGCAAAAAAAAGTTTTAAAAATGTCCGTTTTTTCGGGAGCAGTGATTTTAATAGTGCTTAAAGTGAAACAATAAAAGTGTAATATTCCTTTAAATTTCATACCTGGGGGGTGTCTATAGTATGCCTGTAAAGGGGGCATGTTTCCAGTGTTTAGAACAGTCTGACAGCAAAATGACATTTCAAAGGAAAAAAAGTCATTTAAAACTACTCGCGGCTATTAATGAATTGCCGGTCCGACAATACACATAAAAGTTCATTGATAAAAGTGGCATGGGAATTCCCCACAAGGGAACTCCGAACCAAAATTAAAAAAAAAAAATGACGTGGGGGTCCCCCTAAATTCCATGCCAGGCCATTCAGGTCTGGTATGGATATTAAGGGGAACCCCGGCCAAAATTTTTTTAAAAAATGGCGTGGGGTCCCCTCAAAATCTATACCAGACCCTTAGGGTCTGGTATGCATTTTAAGGTGAACCCCGCGCCAAAATAAAAAAAAATGGCGTGGGGTCCCCCCAAAAATCCATACCAGACCCATATCCAAGCACGCAACCTGGCAGGCCACAGGAAAAGAGGGGGGGATGAGAAAGCGCCCCCCCCTCCTGAACCGTACCAGGCCACATGCCCTCAACATTGGGAGGGTGCTTTGGGGTAGCCCCCCAAAACACCTTGTCCCCATGTTGATGGGGACAAGGGCCTAATCCCCACAACCCTTGCATGGTGGTTGTGGGAGTCTGCGGGTGGGGGGCTTATCGGAATCTGGAAGCCCCCTTTAACAAGGGGACCCCCAGATCCTGGCCCTCCCCCCGTGTGAAGGAAGAACAGAGGAAGAACCAGAAGAAGATGGAGGAAGAAACCGAAGGAAGATAGAAGATAGAAGATAGAAGAAAGAAGGTAGAAGATAGAAGATGGAAGAAAGAAGAAACATTTAAGTAAAGGAATTGTCAAAAACTGTCTCTTGTCATTTTTAACATTTTTGACAGTTTTTTTGTGAAATGGTAGGGATACTTTTGTACCCCCTTACCATTTCACACAGGGGGGAGGGCCAGGATCTGGGGGTCCCCTTGTTAAAGGGGGCTTCCAGATTCCGATAAGCCCCCCTGCCCGCAGACCCCCACAACCACCAGGCAAGGGTTGTGGGGATGAGGCCCTTGTCCCCATCAACATGGGGACAAGGTGTTTTGGGGGGCTACCCCAAAGCACCCTCCCAATGTTGAGGGCATGTGGCCTGGTACAGTTCAGGAGGGGGGCCACTCTCTTGTCCCCCCTCTTTTCCTGCGGCCTGCCAGGTTGCGTGCTCGGATAAGGGTCTGGTATGGATTTTTGGGGGGGCCCCACGCCATTTTTTTTAAAATTTTGGTTCAGGGTTCCCCTGTGGGGAATTCCCATGCCGTTTTTATCAATGAACTTTTATGTGTATTGTGGGACCGGCAATTCATTAATAGCCACGAGTAGTTTTAAATGACTTTTTTTCCTTTAAAATGTCATTTTGCTGTCAGACTGTTCTAAACACGGGAAACATGCTCCCTTTACAGGCATACTATAGACACCCCCCAGGTATGAAATTTAAAGGAATATTACACTTTTATTGTTTCACTTTAAGCACTATTAAAATCACTGCTCCCGAAAAAATGGCCGTTTTTAAAACTTTTTTTTGCATTGATCCATGTCCCATGGGGCAGGACCCAGGTCCCCAAACACTTTTTATGAGAATACCATGCATATAAGCCTTTAAAATTAGCACTTTTGATTTCTCCCATAGACTTTTAAAGGGTGTTCTGCGGCTTTCGAATTTGCTGCAAACACTCCAAATTATTCACTGTGAACTGGCGAACAGCCGATGTTCGAGTCGAACATGAGTTCAACTCGAACTCGAAGCTCATCCCTACAAGAGATTGTCAAACATATGGCATGGGGCCTGGAAACTGCCTTGGGGGACATGTTTATCAAAGCAAAACATTTTTATAAAACTATTGTACAGTAGTGAGGGGGTCTTTTTAGATGGCTTAAAAGGTCAGATACAGCTGCTGACAGGGTACTTTTGCTACATGTTGCCACTGTTTGGAGATTAGCCAGTCATAGGAAATGATCAGGATGAGCGTGAGATTGTTTCTATTCAGTATCTTTCAATGGCTCTTGTTCAGGACTGCTTCTAGGTGAGCATTGCTCAGAGGCTTGTGAGGCCTCATGGTGATCAGCGTGCAGAGACCAGTCCAGTTCTGGGATGTTGTAGCTGATTTTAGACCCCGAGTATCATAGAGATCTAGTTGCAGAGACAGTTCCTCTTATTTTATCAATTTTTGCTTAGTGATTCCTCAACATTCTCAGAATTCTCCCACATGCAAGAGCTCAGGGTTCAAGCAGCCATCTTGGACCAAAGTCAGATCATGCCCCATAAATATCATGTTTTAAGTGCATGCTAATAAACCTTTGTGAAGCAAAGTAAAGCCTCCTTAAAACAGATTCTACCTACATGTCCCATTTTCATCATAAATCAGAAATATGAGAGGCTTGTTTATTTTTCTGTTATAGTGGGCTGCTTCAAGCATGTTGGCCATCATCAGAGTGTTGCATGAGAAGAATGTCTTCTATGGAGTAGAGTGTGGGGAGCATCAAGAAAGTATGACTTGACATGTTATGGTGAAATGAGGCAAATTAAACCAAAAAATCCTCAAATTAATCAGTGCAAAGCAAAGAAGATTCTTCTTAAAACAAACATCTTTTGTTTCCCTTTGACCCATCCCAGTAAAACCTGCCAGGTTATACCTTTTCATAGTAAACCTTTAAAACAATGTTTATAAAATATATCAAGATTAACTACAAATAAACAACAAATGCACAAAATGAGGAGCAAAAAATATGCATCTTCAAAACCAGAAAGATCTAATATTAGGAAGTCATAATACAAAAATCTTCTACAAAATGTCCTATGTTGGTGATGCAAGAAACAGGTATGAAAAAAACATTATCACACTTTTGGGACCTTTTAGAGTAAGAAGGTCTACAATGTGTTGAGTTGCTTAATATAATGCTTCCAGGATTAGAGCTGAGCATTTTTCTACTGTAGGTCACCAACTGGGTCCTGTTGGTTACATAGTTAGTAAGGTTGAATAAGACATCAGTCCATCCAGTTCAACCTGAGTGAGTGTGGGGGCATGTCTACAATTATCCCTATTTATTTAAGGTACCCATATAGTGCCGTCAATTTACAAAGCGCTCCACACATACATCACACACACTCACATTGGTCCCTACCCCCAAGGAGCCCATAATCCAAGGTCCCCAACTCACATTTATATACTAGGGCCAATTTTGGACAGAAGCCAATTAACCCACCAGCATATCTTTGGAGTGTGGGAGGAAACCGGAGTACCCGGAGGAAACCCACGCAGGCACAGGGAGAACATGCAAACTCCAGGCAGGTAGTGTCGTGGTTGGGATTCGAACCAGCGACCCTTTTTACTGCTAGGCAAGAGTGCTACCCACTACACCACTGTGCCACTCTCCTTTAAATTCTCCAGCATATGACACTGGTATCTATTGCAAACGGGACCAAACTGTATACAATGTTAAGCTATTGTACACCCCCACTCTAACCTAAGACTGCTAAAATGCATTTGCTTAACAGCAAAATGTTAAAGTGATTGTAAAGTCTTGTTTTTGTTTTCTATAAAAAAAACAAACATGTTATACTTACCTCCTCTGTGCAGTGGATTTGCACAGAGCAGTCCAGATCCTCCTCTTCTCAGGTGCCTATTCTGTGCTCCTGGCCCCTCCCTCCTGTTGAGTGCCCCCACAGCAAGCAGCTTGCTATGGGGGCACCCAAGCTGAGCTGCAGGTCCCTGTGCCCATTCAGACACAGAGCTGCATTTCGGCCCTGTGCCCTCTCTCCTGATTGGATAACTGCCTTTGATTGACAGCAGTGGGAGCAAATGGTGTTCTGCTGTGTCTCAGCCATTCAGGAAGAGAGTCCCGGATGGCCGAGACACTCGTGGACATCGCTGAACAGAGATGGGGCTCAGGTAAGTATTAGGGGGGCCAAGGGGGACTGCTGCACACAGAAGGCTTTTTATCTTAATGCATAAAATGCATTAAGATTAAAAAACCTTCTGACTTTACAATCCCTTTAAATATGCAATTTGGTCATAGTATGAAATTTACATTTACATTTTTTTATATCTTTAACAAGAAGATGGACACCTTGCCTTTGACAACATTTCACCATTTTGGCAAAGGGAAGCAAAAAGCCATAATTAAGGTTGGAAGAAATGGGCTTTAACTCTGTAACTGCTGCTGACTTAATAGTTGGGGCCAGCATGTAATCTAGCTCTACATTTTAATAAAATATATATTAAAATCTACCCCCACCCCAAAAGAATAAAGTAAAAGCTTCACGTTAATGTACATACGATCACAAACACATGCATAAAGTGCACCACACATATTAGTTAAGGTATCACACTCTGGAGAAAAAGCAATAATTCTAGGTACATCATTCACCGTTAACTCAAAAGTGATGAGCTGTAAAGGCTTTTAAAGCATCGCCTATGGACAATTTTGTGCACAAAAGTTTTTTGAGGGGTGCAGGGAGTTAGTGGCCAAATGTATGTTTCATTGTAAAGCAATTAAAAAGATTCAATCGACACAGATAGCAATCTATATTTTTTTTGCCCTATTTGCACAGAACAAATGTACATGCACTTTTAGTGGGTAAATTGCTACGCAATTTTTGTTTTATATATACACCCCTTATGCCCCGTACACACGGTCGGATTTTCCGATGGACATTGTCCGATCGGAGCGTGTTGTCGGAAATTCCGACTGTGTGTGGGCTCCATCGGACATTTTCCATCGGATTTTCCGACACACAAAGTTGGAGAGCAGGAGATAAAATTTTCCGACAACAAAATCCGATCGCGTCAATTCCGACCGTGTGTGGCCTGTTCCGACGCACAAAGTGCCACGCATGCTCAGAAGAAATTCCGGCACGGGACAGCTCGTTCTGGTAAACTTAGCGTTTGCAATGGATACAGCATTTTCGTCACGCTGCAATGTTAAAAATGGTTTAATACAGCGCACTCTCTTCTTCTTTATAATGTGACAAGAATTAAGTCGTTTTGCTGCTCATATTCACACACACTTCTCACAAACTTTTATTTGTGTTTTTTTAGTGGGATTCCCTGAATATATTGTTATTAGTTGTCACATCTGACAGTTTTAAATTTTTTTATTTTTTTTTATTTTGGATTTTAAGCCTTTTTTTTTCTTTAATGTTTGGATTTTTTCCAAGGCTGATCTTTGTTCAATGTTATTTTTATTTTTACTCCAGAATATTTTTGGGTGTGTTTTGTGTGTCAAGTTACCCCAACACCATTGATATCTTTTATTATTTAATCTCCAGGAGATTGTTTGGTGTTGGTGTCCCTTGTTCATTTCACATTGTATATTTGAAATGTACCTGAATCCTCACAAACCAACTGTCATTTTTGAAGTAAAACACATAGGAGAGTATAATTCAAAACAAAAATCCTTTATTAAGGGATCAGAACCAAACAAAGAGGAAGGCAACACTGGATCAACATGAGAAATTAGCGAAGCCTGGGACCCCCACGGCAGACATCAATTCTTCAACATCAAAATTGGTGGCCTGAGGAGTCCATATGTAAGGGAGTGCAGTCTGGTCCGGGATTCACAGAGACTCGGATAGCAGCAGATGACATCTGTGTCCCCAGGCTGTGGTACCACAAGAGGCTGCATTTTTTGGCCGACCAGACTGGATCCAGGGTCCTCACTTTCTGGTCTTCCTTTCACGCTTCATTCCGGGCTGTGGCTGTGCAGTTGGAGATGTGGCAGGAGGAGGAGTAGGACCTGGAGGAGGAGGAGGACCTGCAGGAGGAGGAGGACTGGGAGGACCTGGAGGAGAAGGAGGAGGAGGAGGAGGACCTGCAGGAGGAGGACCATCCCAAAGATGTGTGTGAGGTGTAATTTGGCCCCTCATACCTTTCTCCAGAGCCTCCGATATGAGGGCCTCACACATGGCTTTTTGGCCCTCCTCCATCCTCTGCATTTTATATGCTATGAAGGCAGCAATGTTCTCCTGCCTGGTGTGTGGTGCTCCCAGGACCTCTGTAGCCCTCCAAAAGAATGCTATAGCCGCCTCCTCTAGGGTACTCCTCCTACTGCCACTTTCTGTTTTCGGGGGGGTGGAGGGACCTTGATATCAGCCAGCCGGCTTGGCCCGGCCACCTCCTGGCTGAGACTTCCCTGTGTATGAAAAAGGGACATAGTTTTAGTTTTTGTATCATCAATCACAATCCTAAATTAGTACTCCCAACTAACATCTAGTTAACATCAGTGATTGGACAAGCAGAAATATTTGGAGGAATGCTATACCTGGCTCAATCTGGGCTCCTCCACATGCGGCCTGGAAGGCCCAGGTTGGGCGTCAGAAGCCTCAGCTGGGGGGGAAGGAAGCGTGGAAGGAAGACTGGAGAGGGATGGCCTGGGTTCAGTCTGGCCTGCCAGAAAGTGCAGCCTGTCATAGTACAACATCCTGGGGACATAGATGTCATCTGCTGCTCCGGATCTCTGTGAATCCAGGACTTTCTTGCGCTCCCTCAGATATGTGCTCCTCAGGCCACCAATGAAAATCTTTAAATAAGTGATGTCTGCCGTGGGGATCACCTGCTTCACAATTTCACACAATTGCTCCAGTGCTGCCTTCCTCTTTGCTTGGTTCTTGAAATGGGGGTGGGTAATCTCCCACAGACAGGGCAGCTCACTTAGCATATCTATGAATACTGACATGAAGTCATTATCTTTCATTAAGATATCCATGTTCACTGCAAGACACAACACAAGACAAAGCCTAATGTCACACAAAACTCTCCTAATCTTGTTACAATATAGGCCTCAATCTAGAAGCAGTATAGGCACAAGTTTGTCTCTTACCTTCGTTCTTACGATCGGCGCGTCCAATGCTCCTTCCTCCGCTCACAGATCGTACGTAATACGCACGTGTGGTACGCTTTATACACACTGCGCATGCGTGTAACTCCGCCCGCCCCTGACGTTCTTTCTAGTGTATTCCCCGCCCCTTTTCGTTCGGCGCAGTGGGGGAAGAGCATGATGGCGGAGTTGCAACAGGTGCGTGATAATTCTAACAATGAGGAGGAGGAGCAGGAAAGCCCGGATCCAGGCACGTCCCGATCCAGAAGGAGACGTTTTAAGGCCACAAATATGTCGTTTGGGGAGATGTTGGAGATGGTCGACATCATGAAGAAGTCCGACTATGACGGAAAATATGGGCCTTACGCCAACCCGAACATCTGAAAGGCCAAGATCATGGCGAAAGTGGTCAGGAGTCTTGAGCGGAATTTCGGGGTCCGAAGATCGAAAGATCAGCTCAGGAAGCGGTGGTCAGCCCTGAAGTTGAGAGAGCCAGAGCAGTACCGAAAGATCCGGAGAGTGCTGCAAAAAAGTAAGTAGTTGTGCTGTGTTCCTATTCTTTCTGTCTTTATTCCGTTCGTTCTGCTCCATATGCTTTTATTAATTGTAACGTTTAAAAAGGTCAACTTTAATGTTCATGGGCCCATTATTCGTTCGTATCAAACATTTTTCTTTCGGCCTCTAGAACACCATTGTTTAGGCCATATGCATTTTCACAAATTTTTTTGGGCCTACTTGGATGCCAAATATTTGTTTGTGTAGATGGATTTGTTACTAGAATGAAATGCAAACTAGATTGTGTGTAAGGAGAGGACACTGAGCAGCTGTTTTCACATCTGGACACTGGAGCACTAGTGTTGGACCCCAGAACACCCTTTTTATTAGGGGGGCCACACAGGTGCTCCATTGTATACTATAGGGGGGGCTACATCTGTGAAGCTTGTACCAAACAGGTAAAGTATTGCAGCTTGACAAAGGACACTAAAAAAGATACATCTTGGAACTCGGCTAAAATAGACAATTGTACCCCACTTCCAAGCAATGTTTCCTATTTCTAGTTATGCCATCAAATATCTGTGTGCTAAGTATACCATTTTTGTTTTGCATAGGGGAGAAAAGACTCAGAGGACACCCCTCATCCCAGGAGACCAGAGCCCCCCCCCTCTGGAAGAAGGGGAAATACCAACCCAAGAAGCTGAGCAGGAGGAAGAAGAAGACGTGGTGGAGATTGGCACCACAACAGGTGAGTGTCTGCGACCACAGGCTCAGGTAAAAAAGATGGATGTTGGCAGATTTTTGAGACCTTTTCTTTTGTTCTTTATCTCTTTTTAGGTGATCGTGATCCAGAATGCTTTACATCTGAAAGTGCCCAGATACTCATCGGGGAGATCATGGGGTGTAATCTCCAATTGCAAAACATCCAGCAACAAATCACTGATGTTATTAAAAAAAATAATAACATCATTGATGTTTTTGGGCGAATTTAGACCCCACAAAATCACCTGTTTTATCTTACGAAAATTTTTACAATGTTTAGAAAAGCCAAATTTGGAGGATGCACACAGTGTGCCAACATGTGCTATCTGCCATCACGGGAGATCAATGGACGCGTTTTGGGGGTGCAACCCCTTCCTCAATTATAAAGTCGCATTGAGGAAGGGCTTGCTCCCCCAAAACACATCCCTTGATCCCCCCTGATGGCAGATAGCACATGCTGACATTCGTAAATTGGTGTGCATCTTCCAAATTTGGCTTTTCCAGGGGTGATTTCCCCCCATCTGAACGCTATATCAAACACAGTTCCTAAATACTCATGTCTGATATAGCCTTCAGGTTTTACCATATGTGAACTTTGTAAGTTCAAGTTTTTTGGCTTTCTTGTTGGTTTTACACAGGCCTGTTTTATCTGAAATGGATATTTCGATTTTTGAGAATGCTACTGCAAACATTGTTATACAACAAACATGTTGGTTTGTTTTAAAAACCTTTGGGAAATGCACATGTGATTGTGCAGGTATAAAAAAGTGCCTTACTCAAGAATGTGTGGATTATTGTCTCAACACTACAACACTTTTGGGGTGATGTAATTGCTGTTTTATGCAAAAATGGGGGTTATTTCCTAAGGGCAAATACACTTTGCACTACAAGTGCAGGTTCAGTGCAGTTGCAAGTGCACTTGTAGTGAAATGTGTTTTGGCATTTAGGAAGTACCAGCCAACACTGTTTTTTATAAGGTTACCCAATCACGACATTTTCTGCACTCAACACATTTCTGTCAGGGTCAGCTAAAACAAACACAAGCAGTAAATGTCCACAAAGAATTTCTTTTGGTTGTTTTTTATTTGAAAAAGGTGTCACAGATTGTCTGGCAAATTGATAGCCCCCCTACCCGCAAAGAACTCCAGGTAGCGTAACCAGACATCACGGGCATTCAGGGAGGGCAAGCCAGGACGGCCACTTTCAAGCGCCGTCAGTGTTGATGGATTTGGGATTCCGGCCTCAGGCCCAACTGAGCCAGCATAGTTGGCTGAATGTTTTCTTAAAAAATTATGGAGAACACAGCAGGCAAGTATTATATGGTTCAGTTTATACTCCGCCATATGGATGGGTGTCAGAAATAATCGGAACCGGCTGGCCAGGATTCCAAATGTGTTCTCCACCACTCTTCGGGCTCTGGCCAGCCGGTAATTAAAAACCCTCTGTTCCGGGGTGAGGGTCCTCATCGGGAATGGCCGCATCAGGTGGTCCCCCAGCGCAAATGCTTCATCAGCAATGAACACAAATGGCAGACCTTCAACATTGTCCTCTGGAGGTGGCAAGTCCAAGCTGCCATTCTGGAGACGCCTGTAGAACTCCGTCTGGGCGATCACTCCACCATCGGACATCCGGCCATTCTTCCCCATGTCCACATACAAGAACTCGTAATTAGCCGACACCACCGCCAACATCACTATACTATTAAACCCTTTGTAATTATAATAGTACGACCCCGAGTTGGGTGGTGGGGCGATGTGGACGTGTTTCCCATCAATTGCCCCTCCGCAGTTAGGAAAGTCCCACCGCTGGGCAAAGTGGGAGGCCACAGTCTGCCATTCCTGTGGCGTTGAAGGAAACTGTTGAGGAAAAAACAATAAACATTACTATTTTTTCTAAGATACATGGCAAGCAGATTAGACACAAACATTATGGGGCAACCTCCAGATAGCATTTACTAAGGGGAATTTAACAAGGCCAAAGTATAAGGTACACCTATCATATTCCCCCTCCCCCCCTCTCATGGGCCATTTCTAACATTATAGGGGGGGGAACTCTTGGACAGGTAACCCTCTTCACTTCATTGAGAGATGAATGCCTAAATACACTGTATTACTTGTAACAGCCCCTCCTTAGTTACACTATTGGCAGCCCACTAGACAGGTAAGAAGTGTCAGAATACAAAGATATAAATACACACTGTACACATTTGAGGACATTTGGACATTCTGCCATTACCTATCAAGATAATAATAGAATAACAAAACTTTAAACAGTACCATTGGAAAGTATACAGGCAGGCCCTTGCACTACATGCTTTGGGGAATTCATCCATACATCTGACCAGTAAAGAGATGGGTATAGTGTGTATAGGTTTGGCAAAGTCAGCAGATAGATGATTGAGGATAGATAGAGAATTGGGATCAGCTGACTTAGCAGTTGGGGGAGGGAAGGGTTAAAAAAAATTGGGGGACACCACAAAAAAAACCCTCTTGCACTCTGCCTGAATTGAAATCAAAAATCACATTTCCAAACATTTTAGGGGGTGTTTGGGGTAAAGCACTACTATAGAGCTGATAAAATACATTGTTAAGTGACTACATGAGGTGAATATAGGGCAGGAGACACCATGCTGGAGAGGTTATTGAAGGGCAAATATGTATGAAGAACCTAACATAATAATTACATAACAATCCAGCATGCATGAGGACAAAGGGGACATTCACAGCATATTACAATCATGGTAATTAGGGAATGAGGGAAGAAATACAAGATATTATCAAACATTAAATACAATAAAATGTGAGATAAAAGGATAAAAATCTTACCTTCATATACTCCTTCTGCAGGACCTGGATGATGGCAGAACAGGTCTCTGGGATAATGATACCCAGAGCCTGGGGGGAGATGCCTGTCGAGAACTTTAAGTCCTGCAGGCTTCTCCCTGTGGCCAAATACCGCAAGGTAGCGACCAACCTCTGCTCCGGAGTGATGGCTTGCCTCATGCAGGTATCCTGCCTGCTGATATAGGGGGTCAGCGAAGCCAACAAACGGTGAAACACGGGGTCCGTCATCCTGAGAAAGTTCCTGAAATCATCAGGATTATTCTCACGGATCTCACGGAGCAAAGGCATATGAGAGAACTGGTCACACTGAAGCAACCAATTCTTGGTCCATGAACTCCTCCCCACCCTGTTCATGGACTGGACTTGTGTCAAGGTCAGGACCCCAACACCAAGCCCCCGCACAGCACGAACTCTACGAGGAGTACGCATAGGAAACATGGCTAGAAAACGGTCGGCTGCTCAGAACGAAGTAACAGAACGCACTGAAGAACAGCAAGGCCTGTGAAGAGCGACCTGAAAACCAGTAACGAACGAACAAGAATACAATGACTACTTAAAGTCACGCGGAACTTGCTTGCACGCACTGAAGAGCAGATACAAACCCACAAGCACAAACTGAACGGCAGAAAACGATCTGAAAGCCACGAGTCTGAAAAAGCGCGAAACTTTTACTAACACGAGATTAGCAAAAGGAGCCCAAAGGGTGCCGCGCTTGGTTCTGAACCGGCCTTTTCTAGTCTCGTCGTACGTGGTGTACGTCACCGCGTTGTTGGCGATCGGAAATTCCGACAACTTTGTGCGACCGTGTGTAGGCAAAACAAGTTTGAGCCAACATCCGTCGGAAAAAATCCTAGGATTTTGTTGTCGGAATGTCCGAACAAAGTCCGACCGTGTGTACGGGGTATTAGTGTATTGAGATATATATATATATATATATATATATATGCACAAAACATTTATGCTACAGTGTATTACAAGGTTTGTTAGATGCTGGGTCTACTGCAGATCATGGAAAGGTTCAAATACTATTGTCTCATTTTTATTGCCTTTATTTTCTGTTTCTGTTAACACAACCAACATGGCATACATTTGTAAACGGGTCAAGTTAAAGTCTTTCTATAAGTCCTTCTCTAATGGAATGTACCACTACCTTTCAGTTTTCAAAACCAGGCAAATAAAAACCCATGCAGCAAGGACAAATAAACTGTACACTCATAGCAGAGAAGATGAGCCTGAACCCAAGATCAAGGCTGTCTGTTATGTACTTTTCTTTGCTGAAAACAGTAATATTGTCTCAATTTCAAGTGAAAATGTGTATACTGTGTAGCATTCATTTTACTGCTGAAGTCAGGTACAGATATTGAATATTGTAATGTTTGCTCTTAAAATTATCTTGCATAAAATACCTTATTTGAATTCTAAGAGAGGTCTTGAGCTAGTTGGACAGTTATGCATTTCCTCCAAACATTTTCATGTATTTTAATTATAGGAATTGTCACAGGGACTGTTATATGTGGGAATTTTTGTGGTGATGAGGGCTACTGGATGCAAATTTTAAATGGTGGGTTTCCAGTTTGGATGCTTAGCAGCTAGCTACACAAACGTAATGTTAGGAATGTAGGACCTCTTCCTACTACTTTTCTCCCTCTCCCCACAGCTCACTGCCTTATCTTCCTCAGTCTAATTGCTGATGGCCAGGCAACAGGTCCTGCACTGTTGGTAATGCCCCCTCTATTAGATATCCTACATGGTGTTTAAAACTTTCTCCTGAGTTGCTGGGGAGCATCTCAGTCTTGTGAATATAGTAAATCCAAGGCCTACTAGTCTTAAATGAAAGGCTTACTAGCTTTAAGGGAAAGGCAGATGCTATAGGTGAACAGAAAAGGATGTGAACTGGTAAACCTTACACATATCCTGTTCAATGATGAAATGCTTTCTTTTGCACTTTTGGTCACTTAAGGCAGCCATAAATAAAAGATGCTTACCTTGAGCCCGAACCCTGGCCTGCTTGCTTAGGCAAGGGTGAAGTCACTTAGCATTCTTGTGGGATCCTTTAAAATAAAAGATCTCAAATTTAAAGTGGTTCTAAAGACAGAAGGTTTTTCTACCTTACTGCATTCTCTGCATTAAAGTAAAATACCTTCTGTGACTAGGATCCCCTCCAGCCCCCCATATACCTTCCTGAGCCTGAACTTGATCCAGCACTGAGCTTGAGAGGAGAAGCTCTCTCCACTCACTGGACATGGAGGCAGCAGCGGGAGCTATTGGCTCCTACTGCTGTCAATTACAACCTGTGAGATGGGAATGGGGATGGGGCTGATCCGTGCTCTGTGTGTCAATGGACACACAGAGCCCAGCTCGAGGATTGAGCCTACACAAGTGCCCCCTTAGCAAGTGGCTTGTTATGGGGGCACTTGTAAAGGGGGGAGGAGCCAGGAGTGCTAGCAGGGGACCCCAGTAGAGAATAGTGCTGCTCTGTGTAAAACTATTGCACAGAGCAATTATGACATGTTTGTTATTTAAAAAAAACTTCCTTTACAATCAGCTTACCAAGAATGTGTCATGCAAAAGTGCATTGTCATGAGATTTGTGATCCTCAATTTTCCCAGGATGCCATGGAAAGGCAAGTAATGTCACCAGGACCTAAGTGAGTCTGAAACAGGTTGGGTCTGTGGCTAATATTTTTTTTTTATTTTATTTTTTTTCTTATTTTTAGGTTAGTGGTTTTAGATGGGGACTAATAGATATAATGTAGGTTAGGTAATTATAAAAGGAATGTCCTCCTTATGGTCTGACTGACATCATTGCCTTATATGTGGTATGTGCTGACTTTTGAGGAGCTGATGGTAGCCACACTTGGAGCAATGGGCCTTCCTGAGCAAAATGAGGCCAAGTGTGTCAACTGGTGGAGCAGCTAATGAGAGTAGAAAATGTAAAGGTGCTTAAAGTGGTAGACAACCCCGCTTGGTAATTTTTACCTACAGGTAAGCCTATAATAAGGCTTACCTGTAGGTAAAATGAATATCTCCTAAATGTGCATTGTTTAGGAGCTATTCACCCTGGATGCCAGTTATGTCACAGGTGCATGCACTCTGAAGGTCCAGCATACCTTGCTGGACCTTCAGAGCTCCGTGCCGGAACCGAGGGCTCCTGTACACATGAGCAGGTGTGACATCATCGTGGCTCCGGCCAATCACATAGCTGGAGTCCGCAAACCTGGAAGAAAGACAGGGAGAACATGTCAGCGGTGACAGCACAGCACTGGAGGGCTTTGTTCCAAGGTGAGTATTTCATAATGCCAGCACTTTATGCCATTGCCTTGCAGGTGTTTTTTTTTTTTCACAAGTCAAACAGCCACAGTTTACAACCGCTTTAAGAAAGGAATTATAAGGAGTGGAACATGTGAAGAACCCTGGAAATAAAATTAAGAAAAAGAAACAGATCTGTATATAAGTCAGAGAAAAGGACAAAGTAGGGAGGCCCATCAGTTAATTAAGAAAGTAGACAGGTTGAAAAAAGTAATTTTTGGGTGCGACTGTGCTGGATGTAATAATAATAATAATAATTATTATTATTATACAGGATTTATATAGCGCCGACAGTTTACGCAGCGCTTTATAATAATAATAATAATAATGTAATAGTAAAAGGAAACCACCACTGTTACTAAAAATGTAATGTATCATACAAACAGAGTATGTACCTGTACTATGGTTTAGAGCAATTATTACATTTCTGCAATAGGCCTGTTTATTTACCAACAACTTTGCAATTATCTAAAATAAGAAAGACATACATCAATCAATTTTTAAAAACACTTGCCAGCTGCCCACCCACATTTTTCTGTGGGCGAGTGCCTTGTACAGGCACAATCACATACCTGTATGTCGGCAGTGACTTCCTGGATCAGGATGCTTGGGCCCCCCAGCCTGGCCAACTCCCGCTGTGATTAGACACAGCAGGATTTTGTCAACAGGTTTTAGCCAATGATTCATGGCTAAGACCTGCTGATCGGCTGTGTCAAATCACAGCCCAGAGCCCTGTGTTGACAGACACACAGGGCTTTGTACAGAGGGAACAATCTGTTTGTTCCTTCTCCCTCCAAGGCCAGGAGAAAGAACAAACAGGTATTTAGTGAAAAGCATCACATATTACACACAATAACACTTGGTAGGCACACACTTAATCCCTTGATTACCCCAAGATGCTAACCCCTTCTTAGCCAGTGTCATTAGTACAGTGACAGTGTATAGCCCCATCATGCCCCGGGACTGTGACGTCATAATGGGCGGGGTCACCGGGTGACATCACCCGGTGACCCCGCCCCATGCCTATATAATTTGTTGCGCACCGTGCACACGGCATTACAGCGGATGAGAGCGTCGAGTCAACATCAGAAGAAGAGAAGAGGGAAGAAGACAACAGAGAAGTCCGGGTAACCCCTAGTAAAAGAGCGGGCAAGCAAAAGATAGCAGAGGAGCCCAGCAGAAGACACTGGAGAGCGTGGAGAAGAGGCCGGAGAGAGCGGAGAAGTCAGAAAAGACCCCTGGAGCTGCCTAATAAATCACTTTAAAAACCTGTGTAGTGTGTTTTTTTCCCTGACACTTTTTCCCCCAGGTGAATGGGTAGGGGTACGATGTACCCTATACTCATTCACATAGGGTGGAGGGCCGAGATCTGGGGGCCCCCTTATTAAAGGGGGCTCCCAGATTCCAATAAGCCCCCTGCCCGCAGGCCCCAGACAACCAATGGCCAGGGCTGTCGTAAAGAGGCCCTTGTCCTCATCAACATGGGGAAAAGGTGCTTTGGGGTGGGGAGGGGTGGGCCCCCCCCTGCCCCAAAGCACCAACCCCCCATGTTGAGGGCATGTGGCTTGGTACGGTCCAAATCAATGGGCTCCCATAGAGAACCATTGATTTTGATAGAGACAGAGAAACACGGCCGAAAGCCAGCGCAGAGTAACGTGCACTGAATTCAATGCAAAAAGCGGATAAAATCACGTTTTTAACGCCGCTTTTTTCCTGGCGTCTGTACTGGATTTACAGCCCATTTTTAAAAACGTTTGTGGGCATGTAGCCTAATGCCGTGTACACACGAGCAAACTTTCGATGGACTGAAGTCCGAAGGAGTTTTTGACAGACTTTCGACGGAGTTCCGACGCAACGGACTTGCCTACACACGATCATACCAAAGTCCGATTGATTCGAACGTGATGACGTACAACCGGACTAGAATAAGGAAGTTCATAACCAGTAGCCAATAGCTGCCCTTGTGTCGTTGTTCGTCCGTCGGACTAGCATACAGACAAACTGATTTTTCGACCGCACTTGAGTCCGTCGGAAAGATTTGAAACATGTTCTATTTCTAAAGTCTGTTTGATTTTTTTGACAGAAAAGGTCCGATGAAGCCCACATACAATCGAATTTTCCGGCGGATTCATTCCGTCGGACCTTCGCTGTCGAAAAGTCCGGTTGTGTGTACAGGGCATTAGTGTTAATAAAGGTTAAATAGAAACATGTTTTATTAACAAAAAAAAAGAAAGATATTTTAGGTTATTTATCAGTTATTGTCAGCAAGTGAGGAGTGGGATAGGGGGTTTGGAGGCGTCAGTGGGGCAGAAGGACAGGGCATACTACACATACCCTTTGTACTTCATAGAAGTCGTTTTGGGAGTGTGTAGCATGCCCAGTGTCCACAACTGGTTAAATACTGCCATGCTCAATTATTAAAACTTATTAGCAAAATCTTAGGTACAAGCAACAAACTTCTTGCCCAGGATTCTCAAGAATAAAAGGGATGCATTACTCAACAATTTATTTATAATGTTTAGATTTAGAGCTGATGGAGCAGTCTAATCTTACAACACAATACACTTTGTGCACATTTTTGATAAAAGAAAATATTTTTGGCTGAATTCACACTATACCAGACAGCTGCTGAATCACTTTACCTCTCTGGGAGCTGTCCATTGCCAGCTGCGGTGGGGGTAGTGTTGTTCGCAATAAAAAGCATCACACAGCTCCCCTTTTGTTGTGTTTTGTACAAACTTTACTTGAAGTGTACAAAATGTACAATTCATTCATGTTGTTGTACAGCAGCACAATGTACTGCGTTGTAGTACAATTCTATGCAATGTGGTACGGTACGTTGTGATAAAATGCTGCATGTTTGCATTTTATTGCATGTTGCAGCACTGTAACTGCATTGCATTGTGAATGGGACACAGGAAATAATTGTTTCCGGTGTGTCCTTGTGGTGACAGGCGTTTTACAATGCAGTAAAATGTCTGTCACCGCACAAAGTGTAAATTTACCCTTACTGACTTAATGAGGATTCTGATCATCTTCCTTGATCAAAATCATTTTTTAATCTGGTGTCCATGGGCTGAGATAAATTTTGAGACATCATGGTCAATCTTGGTGACAAGTTTTAGGTATGTATATAGTCAAAACACTTTATTTTTTCATTTTTTTTTTTTTTACTGTCTCTTTTTCTGCAAGGTAGATTCACAGTCTCTATTTGTCCTGGTGACCATTGTCATTGAGACAGAAAGAAATGGAGCTGACACCAGAGCAAAACGAAGGAAAAATCTGAGGACATGTGCTCTGGTGACATCTGACAAGCGGGCAATTTCTCTCAATTTGTAGAGCATTCCTTTTACTTTTTGTTGCGTCTTCGAACCAGAAAACATACAGTTATTGTAGGTATGAGTGAATAAACTCAGGGTTTGATTCACCAAGACAAGGAAACAAAAAAGCAGCGCTCTCAACAGAGTAAGCTCTCACAAGAATCTAGGCTGGAGTCTCTCACTGGGTGCTCAGGCTGAACGGGTATCCATCCATGGTAATATCCATCAAAAAAGGAAGGTAGCCGGAAACTCCAGTAATCTTTATTGCTACATACAGGTACGGTATAAGAACATTTAAATGTCTAATGCATTTTGGCACAAAAGGCCTTGATGACAGCATGTCAGACATGTGAAACACAAAACATATATATAGACATAATACAGCTCATAAAAAAGCAAGTGCATCAATAAAACAATTAAGTAAATTGGATGAATTTTCACCGTAGAACAGAGAGAAAAGCAGCACTGGATCGTTTACTATTATAACAATAGAAAAGTGACAAATTCCAAAGATTGAGAGAACCAGAGTTTTAAGACATTGCAACAGAGAAAGGTACTTGATTAACAGAAGAGCAAAAATCTCCAAGCCAAGACTGAGTGTATTAAATTATAAAAACCTATCATTTCAAAAATAAATCCAAATCCCATTTATAATTCATGCCAGCAGGAATTCTGGTATTTTAGGAGAATATCCACCATACCTCTCTCGAGAAGTTTGCGGAGGTGATCTCCTCCCTGAGGGGGTCTATTAACCCTTTCAAGACCCTTAAAAACAAAGGAACTCATGTTGCCTGCATGTACATGTTGTAGCAATAAAGACTTTTTATCTGGATTACTGGAGTTGCCAGCTACCTTCCTTTTTTTGACAGATATTACCATGGATGGATACCTGTTCAGCCTGAACAGTGAGAGACTCCACCCTAGATTCACGTGAGAGCTTACTCTGTTGAGAGCGCTGCTATTTTGTTTCCTTGTCTTTGTCGGATCTTTCCTGACAGCAGCTCCCTGGAAGAGTCCAACCTGTTTATACTCCATTATCTTTGGAGCCTCTCATCCCTGAATGCATTCAGATGCAGCTACATTGGACGGTTACTAGAACAGCATAGAACAAACAGCGATTGCGGCTTTTATATCCATGGATCAACAGTCTAAAGCCTCAAGGGTCTACACTAGGGATGGGCCGAACACCCCCCGAATTTGTTAGAACACGCGAACATCATTAAAGTCTATGCGACTCGAACGTGAAAAATAAAAAGTGCTAATTTTAAAGGCTAATATGCAAGTTATTGTCATAAAAAGTGTTTGGGGACCTGGGTCCTGCCCCAGGGGACATGTATCAATGCAAAAAAATTTTTTAAAAACGTCCGTTTTTTCGGGAGCAGTGATTCTAATAATGCTTAAAGTGAAACAATAAAAATGAAATATTCCTTTAAATTTCGTACCTGGGGGGTGTCTATAGTATGCCTGTAAAGTAGTGCATGTTTCCCGTGTTTATAACAGTCTGAGAGCAAAATGACATTTCTAAAGGAAAAAAAAGTCATTTAAAAGTGCTAGCGCTAGTGCCAGCTATTAATGAATTGTCGGTCCTGATAATACACATAAAAGTCACTGCAAGCCATTGAAAAATTTTAAAAAAATGCGTGGGGGTCCCCCAAAATTCCATTACCAGGCCCTTTAGGTCTGGTATGGATATTATGGGGAACTCCATGCCAAGATTTAAAAAAAAAATGGCATGGGGTTCCCCTCGAAAATCCATACGAAGGGTCTGGTATGGATTTTAAAAGGAACTCCGTGCCAAAATTTAAAAAAAAATGGCGTGGGGTTCCCCCAAAAATCCACACCAGACCCTTATCCGAGCACGCAACCTGACAGGCCGGAGGAAAAGAGGGTGGACGAGAGAGAGCGCCCCCCTCCTGAACCGTACCAGGTCACAGGCCCTCAACATTGGGAGGGTGCTTTGGGGTAGCCCCCCAAAGCACCTTGTCCCCATGTTGATGGGGAGAAGGGCTTCATCCCCACAACCCTTGCCTGGTGGTTGTGAAGGTCTGCGGGCGGGGTGCTTATCGGAATATGGAAGCCCCTTTAACAAAGGGGACTCCCAGATCCCGGCCCCCCCATGTGAAATGGTAATGGGGTACATTGTTCTCCTACCATTTCACCCAAAAAAATGACAAAAAAGGTAAAAAAATACACACAGCTTGGCACAAGTCCTTTAATAAAAAAAAATTCCAGCGATGTAATCCTACGATCCATGAACGATACAGCCTCCTCCATAGGAAGCGCCCGGCAGAATGACATGCAACTCGGATGACAGTTCTTAAATGACGTAGGGCGGGGCCACCCGTGACATGTATGGGTGATCCCGCCCTCCTCTGATGCAAGGGGAAATGCTGGGGTTACCCAGTAACATGTACGGGTGACCCCGCCCCCTCTGAAGCAACAGGGGTTTCTCGTGATGCATCAGAGGGGGCGGGGTCACCTGTACATGTCACTGGGTAACCCCAGAATTTCCCCCTTGCATCAGAGGGGGCAGGGTCACCCATCCACATCACGGGTGGACCCGCCCTCGGTTATTTAAGAACTGTCACCCGAGTCTCGCGTCATTCTGCCGGGCACCTCATATGGAGGAGGCTGTATCGTTCGTGGATCGTAGAAAGATTACATCGCTGGAATTTTTTTATTAAAAGA
Source organism: Aquarana catesbeiana (assembly GCF_042186555.1). Classification (NCBI taxonomy): domain Eukaryota; kingdom Metazoa; phylum Chordata; class Amphibia; order Anura; family Ranidae; genus Aquarana; species Aquarana catesbeiana. The sequence continues at coordinate 474,204,767 of NC_133325.1, forward strand.
CTTGTGCCAAGCTGTGTGTGTGTTTTTTTTCCTTCATCATCACCCCTCAGTGAGCTTAAAAGTGGTGGTTCTGGAAATTGTCAGGAAAAGATCAGGAAAAAATTGAGGACACCGCATGCTATTTAAGAACGTGAGGTACAGCAAGATGGACGCGCCTGTTGACATCCAATGACGAAACGCGTAGGGCGTGGCTTACGAACATCTTGCGTCACCTCCAACCTGACGAACACAGGACATTTTCTGACGGCTTTTACAGTTGATTTTTGATTCCTTCATGCTTATACTAACTATGAAAATGTGAGTAACCACTCTGTTTATATACAAAATAAAGTTTTAAAAACATTTTTGCGCTATGGGCATCCCTTCTCTTCCACATGTTTACAATCGATAAGCAACATTAAAGACACGAACCAGAGTTGCTAAAAGTTGCTACACAGTGGCAAATACTGTGATCGCGCAATACCCCTGTAGGGGTGAGGCTATCCGGTGAGTGTATGCACATTAGGAGCATGATTAAGAAGCACCATCACCAAGCCAGTACCTGAACAAGAAGATCTGTTTTTAACAATATTGTTTATTTTGGAAGGACTAATCCCCCTTTCTTTTTTCTTTTTTTCTTTTATCATTTTAATTTTTCATAAGACCTTCAAAAGCAATATTGTTTTCCCAACAAGGACTGTTTTTTTGTTTTTTGTTTTAGCACAAGTCACTTTGTTAACTAGCTTATTATCGCTAATTAGCATATTTCTTTTCACTAAGCACTTTTCTGCATCTTGCACTTTTTTCAGATTTACTTATGCATTGTATGTTATACTAGTCACCTTTTTTATATATAACAAGAATTGAATATTAGCATATTTTATAAAGAGTTTGGTCACTGTAACCACTTAACATAAACAGCCACTAGAGGCTGTAACACCATTCAAATACATTTAATTATATTTATAATTCATATTCTATTAGATTCATTTATGCTCGGTATGTCACATTGGGCACATGTCCACATACAAACTGAATATTAGTATATCCACAGGAACAATACACATACGGAATACTAGTAACACAATGAATTACGGTCTCCGTGTATCTAAATCATATTGCTAAACAGCCACAAGTAGCTGCAACACCATTCAGATTTATTCACATACCACTGTTAACTAATCTTATCTAAGTGGACTTACCATCGATCACCCACTCAGCCAGAACAGCGCCACACCTACATCTTTTGCACTCTCAGCAGAAAATCCGAAACTCCTCCCTAATCTACTGTACATAGGTAGAGGACCAGCATCCTATATGTAATTGATAAAGAAAAGTGAGAAATACAAAATCTTCATACACAACCTAGGGCAATGGATTGCAAGCTGCAGAAAACAGGAATGCTATATATATAGGTGTGTTGTTGGATAATTTCTATAAACAGACAGGTATCTCCAAATCCCTAGTATTGGATAAAAAGAGAAGGTGAGAGAGAGACACTGCTTCCTCAAGGATAATGGGATTTTAATTGGAGGTATAGACGTTTGTTACCAAGGTAAGCACACATACAACAGAGTTTAATTTAAGAGAATATTTAATTGTATTACATAATATCAGATAAAAATCACATAGTCATCATAACATTTTGACCATGATTCGATACTTAATACAAGAAACAAGATGCTTGGATATGCAGAGGAGCCGACATGTTTCGCAGATCCCTGCTTCTTCAAGGCACTGCATGCATCTATAGTTTCATCTAGATTACATAGAACAAATTAATCCATTTTAAATTTTAAATTATAAGATAATTCATAGCAGAATATTAAATGTACATGCTCACCTAACTTGCAGTTTTAGATGCTTTTTTGGGTAGTTGTGGCAACGCTCTGTGCAAGGATCAACCACCTCTGGAAAAACCGCCTACAGCAACTTCCTGGTGGAAGTCAGATCTACCAGGGTTGGTCAGTGGAGATATCGGATTGTGTTAATTACCAGGGGATTGCATGATACCAATGGTCTATGGATTTAAGAATACTGACACTGAGAAATTTGTAATTAACTAGTAGGTAGCTCCTATCAGAGGTTAGGAAAGCCAGATATAGCTCAATATATAATCCCTATTCCCTACACAAATACTAGTGAGGTGGAATATTAATAGCTAGTTACTTTGTAAAAGTGGCTATATAAGTATCCATAGTGAATTCTATTAATGGTAAAGATATCATAGTAGCATCTAATCCCATATGTGCAATATCCATTAAAGTGTTTAAATAATGGTGAAATAGGGGGAGGCAAAGGGTTTACTTTAGATGTTTTTTTTTTATTATTTATCTATATATCTATATATATATATATATATATTTATGTACTTTTACAAGTATACTTTCTTTTCTATTATTATACGGTGGATAAGTTATGCAGTTGTAGGAGCTATGCGCCTGTTGTTCCCATCTAGGGATTACAATGCATAAAGTTAATCTTTACAGATATTAGTTAATCAAGTACATGTGTTGGCAATCGCTAATAAAATAATAATATATATTAAACCGGTTATTGCCTATATCTATTCAGTTTAAAAAGATGTATTAGCCTCTGGTTTCCCTAGAGAACACATTTGCATGGCTAATACATTGTTCCTATGATGGAGGCATATTATATAGCACAATATGTTTATATTAGACAGACAAACCTATTGTTGCTGCCAATAGCCTCAAAAGTTCCTACAACTTACAAACATAGTAACCCTTACCTGTCCCAAATATGAGGTTCAAAGCCTTGACACATTAGAGTCCCTATCAGTACGTTAGTGCCTCGCAGTACTCTGTCCTGGATAACAGTCAGATGCGTGTGTCGGAATACAAGCCGTCGCTGCCATCTTAAGTATACACAATCCCACCGGAAGTGCTGGGTCAACCTTGACCCCTGACAACACTTCCGGTGCGGGGGTCCCTGGAGGCGCACATGCGCACTAAGACCAATTACATGGTCATCAGTGCGCAAGCGCCTTAAATCACATGCTGGAGATAGCATGCAAAGGAAATGAGGAGGGGGAAGGTGTCCCTCCTCACCACCAAGGGCGCCTGAATAGCTCCAATAATAAACCACCAGTCCTGGGAGGTTAAACAGTCAATACAAAGCACTAGATGCCACCAACAACCAGTCATAACATCCATATACCTCAACATAGATAGGTACAAATCTTGTGTGTACAATGTTTTTCTAATAGTTGGTTAGATGTACAAACAGCTTATGGAAAACACACATATAAAGATGTGTCGTCTAAAATACATAAGGTCACCTAAAAATAATTCATAATAAATAGAACGTTACTGACAAATCAATAATGAAGAAAAAAAAATTTAGAAATGAAAACAAGCAGTATTGCAATAATAGTATAGGGCTGTGTGGGACAAAAATAAATACATGAAACATAAATAAAGAAATAAAATCGAAACATGTCCAATCCTACGCCCTAACAACAATAGTCCAAGCAATTGATACCCAGTATCCAACCTGTTAAGTAATGTCACATTTTTAAAAAATTTATATTTGTATAAATTAAACAGAGAGATGGATAACTATACAAAATCATTTATCTTTATTATAAAGAGTTATAGATATTGAGAATACTTATATGTGGGTATGGAGGGTGAATATAAGATTTGTCATTACAGAAAGGGTTTAAACGATAGAGCTGTGTTTAGGCCATGGATAGGTGGCTCTTTGATTGAAAATCCACCTAGCCTCTTGCTGGAGGATCTTCTTGTCGAAGTCTACTCCCCTCCTTAAGTTCAGGGATAACCTCTAATGCAAAGAAGGAGATATATGCTGGATTGTAACTATGGTTTAGTCCCACATGTTTGCATATTGGGGTGTATAATAACCCAGCGTCTAAGTAGTAAAGATGGTCCGGTATGCGCTTGGCAAATGGGCTTCTGTCCCTCACAAAAAAATGATAAATTTGTCCTGATGAAGGACCTACATTTATTTGCAAGGAATTTGACCTACAAATATATTTTTGATAATGACAGGGGAAAAGTGGGAGCAAGGGAGGAAGATCTATACAAAGGGTTCAAAGTTCAGGATTTTAGGGCCCTTAAAATTCTTATTCATTTATTAGATGAAAATGAAATTTCAGAGGACCCAGTTGACCCCCTCTCGGATGAGGAGGAAATAGATACAGCCATATCCCCTGAACCATGTAAATTTAAGGATAAGTCCCAAAAATTTCCGAATCTGCAGACATGCATGGCTATCTGGGCATTTCTCACGCAGACCAGGAAACAAATCGTAAACTTTTCGTTCCCACGACACATTGAGGATAATCTATCCCAAGCTCAACATGGGGCATTAACAAATATTATTCAAAACAATCAGATCATAGTTAAAGCATCCAACAAGGGTGGGAAAGTAGTGGTAATGGATAGAGCTAAATACACCGAGATGTGTGAAAAAATTTTAAGTAATCAGGAGTGGTATCAGCTAATCTCTGGTGATAAACTTATTGAAGCCAGATCCCAATATAAATCGATCATTACCCAGGCATACCAGAGGGCCCTCTTAGACAAGGACCTGCTGAAATACCTGGAAATAAAATGGCCTAATTACGCCAACTTTTTACTCTATCCCTAAAGTCCACAAAAGCATTTCGAACCCTCCTGGGCGCCCAATAGTGTCAGGGATCAGGTGTTGCACTGAGACTGCTAGAAAATGAGCAGACAGTCAGTTACGTCCTCATGTATTGGGTTTACCCTCATATTTAAAGGACACACTAGAACCACTTAAAATCATCGAAGGACTTACTCTCCCATCAGGTGCTATTTTAGTGGCAATAGATGTGGAAGCCCTATATTCCAGTATTCCTCACAAGAAGGGCATAGAGGTTGTCTCTGGCTTTTTGAAAGAACAAGACCGGAATAACTGGAAACTATGTCACTTCATTACTACACTGCTGGAACACATTCTCACCACCAATATCTTCCTCTTTAAGGGCTCCATCTACCTCCAGGTACAGGGGGTTGCGATGGGGACATCATGTGCCCCATCGTATGCAAACCTGTACCTGGGGGGATGGGAGAGAGCCTTATTTTCAGATGACGATGCCTCGATATACCTCCACCACATCTTATTGTGGCGGAGGTATATCGATGATGTTTTGCTCATCTGGACAGGTTCAGCCAGGGAACTCTCTGAGTTTATGATATTCATACCCCATAATCAATTTAATCTCAAGTTCACGATTCAGTCTGATACAGTAAGTATCCCCTTCTGAGATCTACATCTTTTTCTTAACAATGACGGATCACTATATAGTAATCTATATAGAAAAGAAACAGCAGGCAATACAATTTTGCATTATTCCAGTGCCCATCCTTGCTCCCTGGTACAGAGCATACCGTTTAGCCAGTATCTCAGACTGCGTCGAAACTGTGCCAAGGAGGAGGATTTCGATCTTGAGGCTAAGGCACTTTTTGCACGATTAACTATCAGGGGCTGCAGTAAAAAAATCCTTAAAAAAGCTTATCAAAGGGCTAAATTAAATACATGTGAGTCACTAATCTTCAAATCCGCGAGACCAACTCCACGAAAAAATTTCATCACTACTTTTAGTGCACATCAGGATCTGTTTTGTAGACTTGTAGCAAATAACTGGCATTTTTTTATCAGAAGATCCAGTCATCTCAAAATATGTAACAGATAGACCAGAAATCATATATAGAAGATCTCGGTCGATAAGGGACAACCTGGTGCATAGTCATTTTCCACCTGCCGCTCACCTTGGAGCGACGGGTGGAAAGGGAACATATAAATGTGGCAACTGCGACCAATGCCCATGAATCAAAGAAGGTGTGGGATGTCCCTTGCCGAGAGGAGGTTATCATAAATCCAAAATGTATGCGAATTGTCGTACTATTTGTATAGTCTACTTAGTGACCTGCTTATGCGGTGCATTTTACATTGGGAAGATTAAACGTCCATTTGCCAAGTGCATACAGGACCATCTTTACTACTTAGACGCTGGGTTATTATACACCCCAATATGCAAACATGTGGGACTAAACCATAGTTACAATCCAGCATATATCTCCTTCTTTGCATTAGAGGTTATCCCTGAACTTGAGAGGGGAGAAGACTTCAACAAGAAGATCCTCCAGCAAGAGGCTAGGTGGATTTTCAATCAAAGAGCCACCTATCCACCGGGCCTAAACACAGCTCTATCGCTTAAACCCTTTCTGTAATGACAAGTCTTATATTCACCCTCTAATACCCACAAATAAGTATTCTCAATATCTATAACTCTATAAAAAAAATAAATCATTTTGTATAGTTATCCATCTCTCCGTTTAATTTTTACAAATATTAAAAATTTAAATTATATAAATTTTTTTTAAAATGTGACATTACTTAAAAGGTTGGATACTGGGTATCAATTGCTTGGACTATTGTTGTTAGGGCGTAGGATTGGACATGTTTTGATTTTATTTCTTTATTTATGTTTAATGTATTTATTTTTGTCCCAAACAGCCCTATACTATTTTTGCGATACTGCTTGTTTTCATTTCTAATTTTTTTTTCTTCATTATTGATTTGTCAGTTCTATTTATTATGAATTATTTTTAGGTGACATTATGTATTTAAGACATAAAGAAGGACACATCTTTATATGTTGTTATATGTTGTGTTGTACATCTATATTAGAAAAACATTGTACACAAAAGATTTTTACCTATCTATGTTGAGGTATATGGATGTCATGACTGGTTGTTGGTGGCATCTAGTGCTTTGTATTGACTGTTTAACCTCCCAAGACTGGTGGTTTATTATTGGAGCTATTCAGGCACCCTTGGTGGTGAGGAGGGACACCTTCCCCCTCCTCATTTCCTTTGCATGCTATCTCCAGCATGTGATTTAAGGCGCCTGCGCACTGATGACCATGTAATTGGTCTTAGTGTGCATGTGCGCCTCCAGGGACCCCCGCACCGGAAGTGTTGTCAGGGGTCAAGGTTGACCCAACACTTCCAGTGGGATTGTGTATACTTAAGATGGAGGTGACGGCTTGTATGCCGACACATGCATCTGACTGTTATCCAGGACAGAGTACTGCGAGGCACTAACGTACTGATGGGGACTCTAATGTGTCAAGGCTTTGAACCTCATATTTGGGACAGGTAAGGGTTACTATGTTTGTAAGTTGTAGGAACTTTTGAGGCTATTGGCAGCAACAATAGGTTTGTCTGTCTAATATAAACATATTGTGCTATATAATATGCCTCCGTCATAGGAACAATATACAGTGTATTAGCTATGCAAATGTGTTCTCTAGGGAAAGCAGGGGCTAATACATCTTTTTGAACTGAATAGATATAAGCAATAACCAGTTTAATTCATATTATTATTTTATTACCGATTGCCAACACATGTACTCAATTAACTAACATCTGTAAAGATTAACTTAAATACACTGTAATCCCTAGACGGCAACAATAGGCACATAACTCCTACAACTGCATAACTTATCCACTGTATAATAATAGAAAAGAAAAGAAAGTATACTTGTAAAAGAACATAAATATATAAATATATATATATATATATATATATATATATATATATATATATAGATAAATAATAAATAAAAAACATCTAAAGTAAACCCCTTGCCTCCCCCTATTTCAACATTATTTAAACATTTTAATGGATATTGCACATATGGGATTAGCTGCAACTATGGTATCTTTACCGATTAATAGAATTCACTATGGGTACTTATATAGCCACTTTTACAAAGTAACTAGCTATTAATATTCCACCTCACTAGTATTTGTGTAGGGATTCGAGCTATTTCTGGCTTTCCTACCCTCTGATAGGAGCTACCTGCTAGTTAATTACAAATTTCTTAATGTCAATATTCTTAAATCCATAGACCATTGGTATCACGCAATCCCCTGGTAATTAACACGATTCGATACCTACACTTACCAACCCTGGTGGATCTGACTTCCACCAGGAAGTTGCTGTAGGCGGTTTTTCCAGTGAAGGTTGATCCTTGCACAGAGCGATGCCACAACCACCCAAAAAAGCACCTAAAACTTCAAGTTAGGTGAGCATGTGCATTTAATGTTAATCTGCTATGAATTATCTTATTATAATTTAAAATTTAAAATGGATTAATTTGTTCTATGTAATCTAGGTGAAACTATAGGTGCATGCGGTGCCTTGAAGAAGCAGGAATCTGCAAAACATGTTGGCTCCTCTGCATATCCAAGCATCTTGTTTGTTGTATTAAGTATCAATTCATGGTCAAAATGTTATGATGACTATGTGATTTTTATCTGCTATTATGTAATAAAATGTAATATTCTCTTAAATTAAACTCTATTATATGCGTGCTTACTTTGGCAACAGACGTCTATACCTCCAATTAAAATCCCATTATCCTTGAGGGAGCAGTGTCTCTCTCTCACCTTCTCTTTTTCAGGAATTATCAGTACTGCTTGGACCTTGAAGAAGGGGACATACCCCGAAAGCTTGTCCTGAAAAATTGTATGTTAGTGCAAATAAAAAAAGTATCACGGACAGTACTCAATTTTCTCTGTCACAATTGCACTAATACGGCTACAACAAATCAAGTATGATGGAAGATACTGCATATAGCCGAATAAAGAAGCAGTTAACCAACCTGATCACAAAGGAAACACAGGTCAACAGCGACATCTTCTTTCTCTCAAGATGCAAAAAGAGGAATCTCATACCACAGGGTCTCCGGATTAAAAATCCTTGTGCAAATACACTGAACTCTCCTTATGCAGAAGGACTCTGCAGACGTACCAGCGAAAGGTTAAGGAACAACCTCATTCATAAATTCTATGGTAAAAGGGAAACAATCTGGAAACAAAAGCAGTTGGTGTTTGAAACCTCAACACCATTGGATCCCACAAGCATCAACCAAATTAAGAATGAAATTGAAACCTTACAAAGACAACTGCAAAAACTTGCCATGAACAGGAAGCAAAAAAAACTCCAAAAGCTACACCAAGAGCAGACCTTTTGGATACAGCCTAAACAACACAAAACAAACACAACTTCTATAACTCCTGCTATCAGCAACTTGGAAGCCAATCCAGAATCCCAAGGTATCCTTTGTGTAAATGCTGACTTTACAGAAAATGTGGATATAACAGAGGAACTCGGAATAATAAATTTGTCAAATCATCAACTTACTACACCAGAAACAACAGTCCTCTCCAAAGGCCTCACATTCTGCCCAACCACCAAATTGGATAAATTACAGGTATGGTCAGATATGGAGGAATTCTTTAGGAGACTAAGGCTCAAAGAATATTTTGACAGTAAGGAAAGGAATCCTAGGACAATAGATGGTTACAAAAGGAAAAAGAACAGCAACTTCACACCTCCACAAGGACGCAACCCCAAACTGGATACCTATATTGACAGCTTCAGGCTGCGAGTTACATCCCTGATATCCACCCAGCAAAAGAAAACATTATACAACCTTTCACCACTGGAGCGAAGAGCTGTACATGATCTGCGCAATAATCAGGCCATAACCATCAAACCAGCAGATAAAGGGGGAGCAGTCGTTGTGATGGATACAGACAAATATATACAAGAGGGCCAGAGGCAGCTGGCAAATACTACTTACTACAAAAAACTGGATTATGATCCGACCCAGGATTTTACTAAGCAATTAAAAGGTCTCATTGCGACAATGCCAAACCACCTACATTCAGAACTCATCAATGCAATTCCGGATAATCCAGAAATTGGAGACTTCTACATGCTGCCCAAGATCCACAAGCCAGGAAATCCAGGCAGACCCATTATAACAGGTATGAATACACTTACTGAACATATCTCAGGCCTTGTAGAAAACATGTTAAAACCTTTAGTCATGAACACTGCAAGTTTCCTGCAAGACACCACTGATTTTCTGAACAAGCTTAACAATATACAACAATTACCACCTAATACACTTCTAGTCACTATGGATGTAGAATCTCTGTACAGTAACATCCCTCACAAGGATGGGTTGGCGGCATGTCATAGATTCTTATCATCCTCACCAGACCACAAATACACTGCTGAGGATGTGACACGGCTCATTGAATTCATTCTTACACACAACTACTTCACTTTCAATAATGACATCTATCTCCAGTGTATGGGTACTGCTATGGGAAGCAAAATGGCACCCCAATATGCAAATTTATTTATGGCTGACCTGGAGGACAAATTTCTGAACAGCATACAACAAAAGCCATACAGATATTATCGCTATATTGATGATATATTCATGATATGGACTGAAGGTGAAGAAAATCTAAACCAATTCTTTTCATTGATCAACACTTTTCACCCATCTATCAAACTAAAAATGGACTATTCGAACACACATGTCAACTTCCTGGACACTACAGTATACATCAGGGATGACAAGCTACACACGTCAATATACAGAAAACCGACTGACCGATGCAGCTATCTTCATAGTTCCAGTTTTCACCCCCAACACACCAAACGGGCCATCATACACAGCCAGGCCATCAGATACCACCGAATTTGTTCAGACCCAGAAGACAGAGATAAACATCTCAGAACACTGGCAGACTCCTTCCATAAGAAAGGTTACAAAGACAAAACCATAAACAACAGCATAAACACAGCCTTGAAAACCCGAAGAGAAAATCTCCTCCAATACACAGAGAAAAAAACAAATAACCGAGTACCTCTAGTCACCACATACAACCCAGCACTTGAAGGGATCAAAAAGATAATTAAAGATTTACAACCCATTATAACAGAGGATGAAACTCTGAAAGGAATATTCCAACAACCCCCATTATTGGCTTTCAGACAACCACCCAACCTCAGACACAAACTAATCAGCAGGAAACTTCACTCTGATTATGAAGTCACAAATAATGGTAGCAAACCCTGCAATAAAAAACGCTGCAAACTATGCAACCAGATAAATCTATCCAAAAGTGTTACACACACAAATGGGACCTTCAATATCATGGGATCTTACAGCTGTACCTCAAGTAATGTTGTGTACCTCATCCAATGCAAAAGGTGCAGCAAAGGATCTTATGTTGGTGAAACAGGACAGAAGTTGCAAGCGAGGATGAATTTGCACAGACATACCATCAAAGAACATAAAGAAGACAGTTTATGCACACCTGTGGGACATCATTTCTCACAATCGGACCACACCACAGAAGACCTCAATGTCTTAGTTCTTAAAGGGAATTTCAGAACTATCCAGGAAAGGAAAACGTTTGAACTAAGAATGATACTTCTTTTTGACACGAAGAATAATGGCCTGAATTTAGATATTGGTTTCCTTACACATTATGCTAAAGTTTTACGACCGCTCTGTGATTAGTATCTCCCCCCCCCTTGCATTCCCCCCTAGCTCTCCCTCTGTCTTATCTCACTAACTCTGCTGCTATCTTTATTACCATTGATTTGTATGTGTTTGGTTTTCTCTTCTTTTTTTTTTTTTTTCTTTTTTCTTTTTCTTCTTTTTCTTTAACATTCTGCTTAAAAATTTGTGAATCAGTACTGCTTGGACCTTGAAGAAGGGGACATACCCCGAAAGCTTGTCCTGAAAAATTGTATGTTAGTGCAAATAAAAAAAGTATCACGGACAGTACTCAATTTTCTCTAAGGAATTATCTATATTCTTTATAGTAATATGGGACAGCAATTGTTAGTTTGATGTAGACCAACAGTTGCAGCTGTAAAACATTTTACAGTTATCTCACAGTTCTGAAGCTTCATTTGAAGGTCGAATCTTTACATTGCACATCTCTTGGCTAGCAAATGTAGGACTGCTATCAATGGAACTACAACTGCCTCCGCAATTTTATAGGAAATAACAGGTCTGGCAAGTTTCAGTGAAATGAACATTGGTAGTTTTGTTTTAAAATAACAAGTTTTTAGGAACATTATAATAAATGAGTCTACTAAAATAACTTTCCTTAATAACAGTGTTTATGTTAGACTAATATGTGCTCATACATTTGTATCCCAATGAGTGTCTTTGAGGTTTTATTTTGTTTGTTCAGGTATATTATGTTTGGTCCATTGGATTTACTTATTAATTACAGACATTTGGCAATATAAAATAATCTGCTTTACAAAACATTAGAGACTAATTGTATGAAAATACTGTATATAGAAGCTATTGTCTTGTTTATAGCCCTGTTTTTCTTTCTATCCATATCAAAATGAATAAAAAGCTTAACTGTTAATAGAAAGCCATAGCTGTGACTCATTTTTGTTTTATATTGCTTGTCACAATTAGGCACAACTTTGTCATGCAAAACAGACATTTCAAATATTCTCTGAAGCAATACTAAAGGCTAATTAGTCATCTTTTACAAAATGATGCTAGTGTTTTGCAGCTAGTGGGTGAATTAGGTGAATTTGGGATATGCCCCTTATTAAGTAATCTGCATATGGTAGAGATTCATGAAAATCATTTAATTCATAACTGATTGTAAAAATTTATATCATACAAAAATTCAAAAAGGGATTCTAATGGTGCCACAGATCCTATGTATCATGAAAAAGTAAAAAAGGCCTTGTGCATTATCCCAAGCAAATTTATTGATAAAAACAAATAAAACTACTCACAAACATGTGAAGAAATATCACTTGTAAAAGCCACCTGATCGTGGCGAGTAGATCCTGAGGGCCGCTTTCTTTTTGTTAAAAGAAAGATCCAGGGCCAGTGTTATAACCTAGCTACTATATATGCCCCCAATAGCCATACCGTTAAATTTCTTTTCAAAACCTTGGATATCCTGGGGAAGTTTCAAGAAGGAAGGTCTATTGATTATGGGAGGGGATTTTAACATTACCTTGGACCTTAGTCTAGACACCTCTTCGGGGAAAACCTTTGTGTCTCATAAGGCTTTAAGATGTGTTAAACAGTGCCTATGCTCTCTGCATTTTGTGGACAGTTGGAGGGTGCTGCATGAGCGGGACAGGGATTTCAGTTATTACTCTAAAATACACAATGTATATTCAAGGATCGATATGTTGTTGCTTGATCAATATTATCTGAATTATGTAAATTCATCAACTATTGAATCAACACCATGTCAGACCACGTTCCAATAAGTTTAACAATATGTCTGGCATCGATTGGGAGCCTGGAAAGAACATGGCGATTGAATGAATCTATTTAGGACGATAAACAGAATGTGGAATCCTTGTCCCGCACATTAGCCCTATACTTTGAGACCAATATATCAGAGGAAGTGTCTGACGAAGTGGTATGAGAAGCCCACAAGGCGGTCATCAGAGGGGAGTTAATTTCAATGGTTTTGCGTATTAAAAAAAAGAGAGACAGAGGGAAATGGTCGTGCTCTTAGAGGAAATACATAAACTTGAAATTAAACATAATGCCCATTTAAAACCTGGGGACATGCAGAGACAGCAGAAACAGCTTCTCGATCAAAACGTTAAAAATAAACATAGATACTTTGCCCACCGATTCTATGATCACGGGAATAAGGGTGAGAGACTATTGGCTAGACAACTAAAGAAACAACAAGATCACGCCATGTTCATACCATAAAGACAGGTGATAAGCAGATAGTGGACTCCCAAACAAGAGCAGCTGAGTTTCATCGCTTTTATGCGTCTTTATATAACATAGACTCAGTTCCTGTGGGGGCAGAGGAGGGGGGACGTTTTGGTAGAATTTCGGAATATCTTGAGGCCTCAGGGCTACAGGCCGTTCCATCTGCGGCCTTGGAGAAAATGGAAAAAACAATCTTCATTAAAGAGCTGGGCGGAGCGATTGTGGCTTTGTCATTAGGTAAAAGCCCGGGACCTGATGGTTTCACAAATATGTATTATAAAAAGTTTTCCTCAATCCTGTTGGCTCCTTATTGCAGATACCTCAATTCTATCTCAGTCTCTAACCCATTGCCTCCAGAGGCACTGTTGGCTTATGTGACGGTTCTCCTAAAGGTAGGAAAAGACCCTCAGTGCTGTGCCAGCTACAAAACCATCTCACTCCTTAACTCTGACACTAAGTTCCTGGCTAAAACTCTGGCCCTAAGGTTACAAGAACATATAGTTAAATTGATTCACTCAGATCAAACAGGGTTTATGGAGGGCCGAGAGGCTAGAGATAATACTATTCGGGCCCTGCATGTATTTCATTGGATGCATAATGGACCGAATCAGACTCCGAGTGTAGTAATTTCAATGGATGCTGAAAAAGCATTCGATAGGGTGGGGTGGGAGTTTATGGTCGGAGTTTTGAGGGAGATGGGTCTGAGAGAGCGAATGATGGGATGGGTGAGGGCACTGTATGCAGACCCTAGAGCAAGGGTTAAAGTTAATGGTAGACTATTAGATTATTTTGAGATACAGAATGGGACTAGGCAGGGATGCCGCGGGTTTATTCCTATAGCGGCCAGCACTTAAGATGGCGCCGCGGGTCTATTTATACCCATAGCGTAGTGACGGGCGGTACTTGGCCCAACCCCCAGACGACGTCCTATCGTGACGAAACGCGTAGGGTGTGGCCTATGACGCTGACGTCACTACGCTGTTCCTCTTTGCTGAACTGGATGGGAAGTGTATGCACAGCGGGAAGCCTGCGGAGACGCTGTATCATTAAGATTTATCTGACACTCGTTTATTGGAACTATTTGTAAGTGCATCTTTTTACTTATTAAACATTACTGATTGGAACGATTACACTATGGGAGCCTTTCTTGCTTTTATCTCCGGAGCCATACAGCCTCAGCCACAGATCCAGATGCTGGTATAGGTTATTGGGAAACCTGTAATCTCCCATATGCTTGGATAGACCTCTGTTGGTCTTTTGAGTCGGTAAGGAGCCTCATATCCACTTGGGTGTATTCACTTTTTGGGAGATTGGATTTTTTATCATGGATTTCGGATTTTTTCTTCTTCTTTTTATATTTATGAACTTTATATATGAATGCTTCAATCGCACTCTTTGTGATGGGACTTTTTATGTGCTCTCTTTAATTTATTTGACACCATTAATTTTTAACCACTTCAGCCCCGGAAGGATTTACCCCCTTCCTGACCAGAGCACTTTTTACAATTCGGCACTGCGTCGCTTTAACTGCTAATTGCGCGGTCATGCAATGCTGTACCCAAACGAAATTTGCGTCCTTTTCTTCCCACAAATAGAGCTTTCTTTTGATAGTATTTGATCACCTCTGCCGTTTTTATTTTTTGCGCTATACACGGAAAAAGACCGAAAATTTTGAAAAAAAATGATATTTTCTACTTTTTGTTCTAAAAAAAATCCAATAAACTCAATTTTAGTCATACATTTAGGCCAAAATGTATTCGGCCACATGTCTTTGGTAAAAAAAATGTCAATAAGTGTATATTTATTGGTTTGCGCAAAAGTTATAGCGTCTACAAACTAGGGTACATTTTCTGGAATTTACACAGCCTTTAATTTATGACTGCCTATGTCGTTTCTTGAGGTGCTAAAATGGCAGGGCAGTACAAAACCCCCACAAATGACCCCATTTTGGAAAGTAGACACCCCAAGGAATTTGCTGAGAGGCATGTTGAGCCCATTGAATATTCATTTTTTTTGTCCCAAGTGATTGAACAATGACAAAAAAAAAAAAAAAAAAAAAAAATTACAAAAAGTTGTCACTAAATGATATATTGCTCACACAGGCCATGGGCATATGTGGAATTGCACCCCAAAATACATTTAGCTGCTTCTCCTGAGTATGGGGATACCACATGTGTGGGACTTTTTGGGAGCCTAGCCGCGTACGGGGCCCCGAAAACCAATCACTGCCTTCAGGATTTCTAAGGGCGTACATTTTTGATTTTACTCCTCACTACCTATCACAGTTTTGAAGGCCATAAAATGCCCAGATGACATAAAACCCCCCCAAATGACCCCATTTTGGAAAGTAGACACCCCAAGCTATTTGCTTTGAGGCATGTTGAGTCCATGGAATATTTTATATTTTGACACAAGTTGCGGGAAAGTGACAAATTTTTTTTTTTTTTTTTTTTTTTTGCACAAAGTTGTCACTAAATGATATATTGCTCACACAGGCCATGGGCATATGTGGAATTGCACCCCAAAATACATTTAGCTGCTTCTCCTGAGTACGGGGATACCACATGTGTGGGACTTTTTGGGAGCCTAGCCGCGTACGGGGCCCCGAAAACCAATCACTGCCTTCAGGATTTCTAAGGGCGTACATTTTTAATTTTACTCCTCACTGCCTATCACAGTTTCGGAGGCCATGGAATGCCCAGGTGGCACAAACCCCCCCCAAATGACCCCATTTTGGAAAGTAGACACCCCAAGCTATTTGCTGAGAGGCATGGTGAGTATTTTGCAGCTCTCATTTGTTTTTGAAAATAAAGAAAGACGAGAAAAAACATTTTTTTTTTTCTTTTTTCAATTTTCAAAACTTTGTCACAAAAAGTGAGGTCTGCAAAATACTCACTATACCTCTCATCAAATAGCTTGGGGTGTCTACTTTCCAAAATGGGGTCATTTGGGGTTTTTTTTTGCCACCTGGGCATTCCATGGCCTCCGAAACTGTGATAGGCAGTGAAGAGTGAAATCAAAAATTTACGGCCTTAGAAAGCCTGAAGGCAGTGATTGGTTTTCGGGGTCCCGTACGCGGCTAGGCTCCCAAAAAGTCTCACACATGTGGTATCCCCGTACTCAGGAGAAGCAGCAGAATGTATTTTGGGGTGTAATTTCACATATTCCCATGGCATGTTTGAGCAATATATCATTTAGTGACAACTTTGCGCAAAAAAAAATTAAAAAAATAAAAAATTGTCTCTTTCCCGCAACTTGTGTCACAATATAAATTATTCCATGGACTCAACATGACTCTCAGCAAATAGCTTGGGGTGTCTACTTTCCAAAATGGGGTCATTTGGGGGGGTTTTGAACTGTCCTGGCATTTTATGCACAACATCTAGAAGCTTATGTCACACATCACCCACACTTCTAACCACTTGAAGACAAAGCCCTTTCTGACACTTATTGTTTACATAAAAAAATAATTTTTTTTTGCAAGAAAATTACTTTGAACCCCCAAACATTATATATATTTTTTAAAGCAAATGCCCTACAGATTAAAATGGTGGGTGTTTCATTTTTTTTTTTCACACAGTATTTGCGCAGCGATTTTTCAAACGC
The DNA here is from genome assembly GCF_042186555.1 of Aquarana catesbeiana. NCBI lineage: Eukaryota > Metazoa > Chordata > Amphibia > Anura > Ranidae > Aquarana > Aquarana catesbeiana. The sequence continues at coordinate 474,221,973 of NC_133325.1, forward strand.
ATTTTTTGGGGAAAAAACACACTTTTTTACATTTTAATGCACTAAAACACACTATATTGCCCAAATGTTTGATGGAATAAAAAAGATGATCTTAGGCCGAGTACATGGATACCAAACATGACATGCTTTAAAATTGCGCACAAACGTGCAGTGGCGACAAACTAAATACATTTTTAAAAGCCTTTAAAAGCCTTTACAGGTTACCACTTTAGATTTACAGAGGAGGTCTACTGCTAAAAATACTGCCCTCGATCTGACCTTCGCGGCGATACCTCACATGCATGGTGCAATTGCTGTTTACATTTGACGCCAGACCGACGCTTGCGTTCGCCTTAGCGCGAGAGCAGGGGGGACAGGGGTGCTTTTTTTTTTTTTTTTTTTTTTTCCTTTATTATTATTATTTTTTTATCTTATTTTTAAACTGTTCCTTTCATTTTTTTTTTTTTAATCATTTTTATTGTTATCTCAGGGAATGTAAATATCCCCTATCATAGCAATAGGTAGTGACAGGTACTCTTTTTTGCAAAAATTGGGGTCTATTAGACCCTAGATTTCTCCTCTGCCCTCAAAGCATCTGACCACACCAAGATCGGTGTGATAAAATGCTTTCCCAATTTCCCAATGGCGCTGTTTACATCCGGCGAAATCTAAGTCATAAAATGCTCGTAGCTTCCGGTTTCTTAGGCCATAGAGATGTTTGGAGCCACTCTGGTCTCTGATCAGCTCTATGGTCAGCTGGCTGAATCACCGGCTGCATTTTCAGGTTCCCTGTTGAGACAGGAGAGCCAGAGAAAAACACGGAAGACGTTGGGGGGGGAGGGGCATTCCCTCCCACTGCTTGTAAAAGCAGTCTAGAGGCTAATTAGCCGCTAGGATTGCTTTTACATGAAAGCCGACCGCTGGCTGAAAAGAATGATACCAAGATGATACCTAAACCTGCAGGCATCATTCTGGTATAACCACTCAAAGTCGTGAATGGCGTACCTGAAGACAAAAAAATGGTTAACAATAAAGCACAGTAAACGGTAAGGTATAAAAAATTGCATACCTGAAAAGCAAACATGATAAAACATAACAACAATAAAACATTGCAGAATAGAATACAGTAAAAAAGAACAGAACAATAGAGAGAGAGAAAGAACAATAAAACGACAACTATTTTTTTTTTTATTTTATATTTTTGTATGTGTTTTTTTTTTTTTTTTACACTTTTTTTTGTAACTAACTTTTATAACTGTAACCGGTTCCAGGTTCGGGTCTCTCAAAATGCAATGGCATCTTGGGAGACCCTGTGAAAGTGTGCCTAGTCTGTGCAATGCTGTACCCTACGCTAATACTCAACTAGTGAATGGTAGTGTTCAAAACATTCACCAATGCAAAGACCAGGATTGTCAGGACAGGAGGGACAATAATAGCGGGTGTCACGCCTATATCTGCGCTTGCTGCAGACACGACATCTTTTTTGGGGGGGTTCGTTGGGTAGGGGTACTCGGGAGGACATAAAGAAAATGCCTCTCATGCAGCCGACTGCATTTGGTTGGGGATGTGAATGGGGGAAGTACGGGCGCTGCAGAAGTGGTGGGTTCCCAATTAGGATTGGCGAATGCAGCAGGAAGGGCACTATGGACACGACGGGCCTGTGTTTGTCTTCTTGGTGGCAGCGGGACACTACTTGTGCTTGTCACCTCACCAGCTTGAACTGCACTTATGGGACTCGCCACGTCACCAAGTGTTACTGCAGTGCTGGTTTGACTACAACCGGGGTGTACTAGGCCGCTGGTGCTTGCCAGTTCACCAAAACGCTACCAAAAAAACTGTTAGCGATCGCAAGGATCAGGCCTGACTCTGCGAACGCTGCAGTTATGCGTTTAGTGTTTTGTAAGTGTCAGTGATCGATCGATACTGCACTTGGGTGGGCTGGGCTGGGCCGGGTGGAGGGGCAAAACGCAGGTGCTAGCAGGTATCTGGGCTGATCCCGCTAACACTGCGTTTGTGGGAACCCTAAACTGATGGGGACGCTAGTATAGATCTGATCAGATCAGATATTGATCCGATCAGATACTATACCACTAAGGGAGGCGTATGCTGCGTGCGTGGGTGTTAGCGGTACTGGCGCTAATCTGACGCTGCCTGGGGCTGGTGCTTGCCAGTTCACCAAAACGCTACCAAAAAAACTGTTAGCGATCGCAGGGATCAGGCCTGACTATGCGAACGCTGCAGTTATGCGTTTAGTGTTTTGTAAGTGACAGTGATCGATCGATACTGCACTTGGGTGGGCCGGGCAGAGGGGCAAAACGCAGGTGCTAGCGGGTATCTGGGCTGATCCCGCTAACACTGCGTTTTCGGGAACCCTAAACTGCTGGGGACGCTAGTATAGATCTGATTGGATCAGATATTGATCCGTACAGATACTATACCACTAAGGGAGGCGTATGCTGCGTGCGTGGGTGTTAGCGGTACTGGCGCTAATCTGACGCTGCCTGGGGCGACGCATATCACCGCCGGGCGACCGGGGGGCTAAACCTTTATTCGGTAATAAACGGCGGGTGCCCTGACACTATAAAAAATAAACAAACTAACCAGCGTCACCGTAACAGTTATACGGTGATCAGTGGTGAAAGGGTTAACTAGGGGGCAATCAAGGGGTTAAAACATTTATTAGGTAGTATATGGGGGTCCCTGTCGCTATAAAACGCTGACGGCGAACCTAAATATTTACGTTCCTAACTAGCGTCACCAGCGACACTAATACAGCGATCAGAAAAATGATCGCTTAGTGACACTGGTGACAGGGGGTGATCAAGGGGTTAAAACTTTATTAGGGGGGGTTAGGGGGGTATCCTAGACCTAAAGGGGGGTAATACTACCTGCCCTAACACTGTAACTGTCACAAACTGACACTATGCAGTAATCAGAAAAAAAAAAAAAAAAAATACTGCTAATGTCAGTTTGTGACAGGGGGGGGGGGGTGATTGGGGGGGGATCGGGGGGCGATCGGGGGGGGATCGGGGGTGTAAGGTATGCCTGGCATGTTCTACTGTGTGTGTGTGTGTGTTGTGTGCACTTACATGTCTTCTCTCCTCGGCGCTGGACGGAAACTGCCGAGCCGAGGAGAGATGACATCACATCCTCTGCCTGTGTGAAACTACACACAGGCAGGGGAGGATTCCTATTGGCTGGGAGCGATCGCGAGGGGGGGGCCACGATCGGATGGTCTCCCCCTCGCCTCCCGACGCTCCCAGTCAGATGCCGACCGCCGATGGCACCGGGGGGGGGTCCGATCGGACCCCCCGCCCGCGGGAGGCAGATCACGTATATATACGTGATTCTGCCTGCCCGTGCCATTCTGCCGACGTATATCTACGTTAGGCGGTCGGCAAGTGGTTAATATTTCAATATACACATATTCTACAGTGGTTTTGAATTATTATGGTATTCTTTTATGTTATTGACTATGATATTATGGTTTAATAATTTTTAATAATTTTGTTATGTTTATTTATTGGCTGCCCTTAGCGCTGCATAATAATATTACTAATATCTGGAGTATGTATCTGACTTTTTTATGCTGGCTGCTTTGGTAATTTGGGTAAAACCTTGTTTTTTATTAAATGTGTTTTTAGTTGGTAAAGGTTAATCCCTTATAGTTACCAATCAATTATTGGGCTTCTAGCGCAGCGTTAACCCTTTTTGGGTTTTTTTACCCTATTGTTATTTGCTTTGGAGCTGGAGCCCTTTCTGTGCCCAATTAGGGGAAATAGGAAGATCAAGGGGTTTTGTATTGGATCAATGGAAGATAAGATCTCAGCTTACGCAGATGATCTATTGTTGTACCTCTCCTCTCCTCAAGAGTCTTTGATGGAACTGATGTTGGAAATAGACAGGTTTGGCCTTATATCTAATTTTAAAATAAATATTGAGAAATCAGTGTTGATGCCGAACCATGTGCCTTTGAGGATGAGGACCACCTTGCAACAATATTTTCCTTTTGCTTGGCATCTTGATTCTATATTCTATTTAGGGATCTATATCTCTTCTAATATAAAGCACCTATATAATCTAAACTATGGACCCTTGATGGTATCCATAATAAAAGATTTTCAAAAGTGGAAAAGTCATACTCTGACATGGTTTGGCAGGGTAAACACGCTTAAAATTAGTGTAATTCCTAGGCTTATTTACATTTTACATACCGTACCCATAACACTCCCACAGATATTCTTTAAACAAATATAAAAGCTTTTATGACCTTCGTGTGGGGAGATAAACATCGCAGGTTGGCACATGAGATTTTGAGGAGACCAAAACGGGAGAGTGGGGTGGGACTCCCTGGTTCGTATAATAAACTGGTGCCATGACTCTGCTGGTAAAATTTGGGTGCCCTTGGAGAAAACATTAGCAGGTAGGAACTTGTCTGGAGCCCCCTGGATTCCAGTTTCTTTTAGGGGGTTGTCGGAATATGCATCTCCATTAATGAAGACAACACTATCCATTTGGGATAGAATGAACAGGACGGGAAAGTTTACCCCTCAATATCCCCTATAACACCTTTGGAAGGATTTCCCTGTTTTTCCCCGGGAGAGAGAAAGGGAGTTTAGATCGCTGGGGGATGGACGGGAAGGGTAATTGCCCTGGCGTTTCCCCACAGGGTAAATTGCTTCCATTGGTGGATTTGGTTCGAATACTGGGGGAAGTACCAATGACTGTATGGAAATACCGTCAACTGACAGACTTGTTCAATAAGTGGAAGCACCAGATCAGGCCAGCGAACCCGCTTACTACTTTTGAGGAATGGTGTGTTAACTTATCAGAGCCGGGTCATATGTTTTCTTGCATGTATAAGCTGGTTCAGAGCGCCCAAAATTTGACAACTCCCTATTTTAGAGAATGGGAAAGAGAACTGGGCTATAATTTTACATCAGAGCAAATTAAAAGGCTGATGGGAGCAACACAGCATACTTCAATAAGTTCCCATAAACAGGAGATGTCTTACAAGTTGCTGGCAAGATGGTATCATACACCAGCTCGATTGGCTCAGATATACCCGTCGGCGGATGTTAACTGCTGGAGGGGATGTAAACGAAGGGGTTCATTTCTGCACTTATGGTGGCATTGCCCAAAGATTAAAGTTTTCTGCGAGGAGAAAGACCCTTGGATTAAGAAAATGATTACATTTTCTTTTTCATGGGATGCCATCTGCTAGGTTTTATAAGAGAAGCGTTACTCTCCATTTGCTAAATGCAGCCAAAATATTGATACCTAGATTTTGGAAACAGTCTGGATGTCCCACTATGATGGATTGGAAAAGGCAGGTAGAAAAAATAATGGAAGCGGAGAGATGGATACATATGGTTAAAGACCAACAGAATAAATTTAAAGATACACGGGCATGATGGCTGTATTACTCCTCAGAAATAGAGGTGAATTAAACCCTTTTGGGGGCAATGCTGTGTTATGGATCGAATAGTCTACAGGATGCGTCTGGAGGGGGAGGTTGGCAGGAGTTGAAGGGTTCCTTTTTTCCTTTTTTTTTGTGTTAAGAAAGATAAATCTGCGGCGCTTATCTAAATATGTAAAATACTGGGATGCCAAAGGGGACTATCCTATCAGGAAGATGCAGATAAAAAACTCAAATATAGAGGTAAAGGGATCTGTGATGCGTGGATACTTAATAATGACTCATAAAAGGATATTGCTATGTAACAAGAAACTAGCAACCACACCAGGACCGAAACTCCAGGTACAGGTCTGATTCATGTCAATTAATATTCCACCACTTTTGTGCAACCAAGGATCACATCAAACCCATGTTGCATCAAAGAGTGCGGCTAATTTGGGAACTAAATGACTGGGATCCAGATAATTGATAACCTGTTTTTAAAAAACCTTAATAACATCAAACAATAAAATACGCCCGTGAATAAAAATTAATTAGATCTGTAACTCCAACAACACAGTGTACTCTAAATTCCACCACTCTATATACATAGATTACAAAATTAGTGTGCAAATAATAATCAGTGCAGCATCCAGAATAAAAAACAAGTGGAATACTAAAACTAAGTGACTGGGATCCAGATAATTAGGACTGGGATCCAAATAATTGATACCTGTTTAAAATAAAAAATCCCTAAAATCATCAAACAATAAAATATGCCCGTGAATAAAAATTAATTAAATCTGTATCAATAAAGTGTTCTCTGAATTCCACCACTCTATATAAATAAAATAAAAAATAATGTGCAGATAATTTTCAGTGCAGCATCCAAAATAGAAAACAAATGTAATAATAAAACATCCAGTTTGCAACAAATGTTTCAAATCAAAAATTACTTTCTAATAGAGCATACAATGTAACTTCCAAATAACTTAAAAGTAAAAAATAAATAAATAATAGCGCACCAGCAAGTAGAAAAAAACAGTGTCCAGCACAAAATGACACACTGAGTGTGATAAAAATTATTGTGACTCCCAAAGTGAATTAAAGTTATTTTTGAGCAGAAAGTAAATAACAAACAAGTCCCACATATATCTAAATTATATAATAGAAAATCCCATTCACATCTCCTTCGTGATATATTGTAAAAATCTTTCACAAATCCCCAGTGATGACAGAAAGGTGTGTACAAATACCGGTTCCCACAGCCTCTCACCTCCCGGCTGAGCGATAACAGCCTAAAAGCAGCCTCACGAACTTTGTGCTTCCAGGTGGTTTAGAACGCCGTCAGCTCCCGACAGAGTGATACCAGCCTTATGGTAGATGATAAAGCATCTCCCGATCTCCAAGTTGTCCAAGCAGTGTTAGCTCAAAAATAAGGGGAAGGACTCCATAGTGAAGTATGTAAAATCATCCAATTTTATTAAATAATAACCCACTTACATTTAAAAATACCAGTATCAGTGAAAAACTTAAAAGCGGCTCACTGACTCACCGATCCTGGCCGTGATCGGAAAGACAAGCAGCCGAATACACCGCCTCTCTTCTCCCTGACGCGTTGCGTGACTGTCACGTCACTTTATCAAAGGGAATGAAGACAGGCGGATACGGATCGCTCTTATGGCAGAGGAGTAACCATGGCAACCCCTATGACACGAGCATAACGACAAGACAGACCAGCACTCCTTATGCACAGTGTAAATGAATTCAAACAATAATAGTTAAAACATTCCTGAACAAATCCTTAGATTTCTAAATATTGACCCTGTTTTCCATACACTAAGAAAACTGACTTATATAAAAATACTTTTTTAAAAGAATTAGATATGAGACTTTAAAATTAATATAAAAATAAATATATATATATAAATATAAAGTGGGGGGAAGGATGGAAAAACTCCCTCTAGTGGTCAAAAATAATATTACACGTCCAGGTATTTATGGCAGGTAAAAATTAAACTTCAAAGTGTTTTTTCCTCAAGTATACAACCAAGAACACATAAAAAATCTAACATTGAAATGACCCTAATCTAAAAAAATATAACAAGGATCCAATAAGGTAATATGTCCAAAAACAATAATCCTAGTGTATGCCTAATGCAAAAGTAAATAGCCAGAGAAAAAGTTATTATAGAGCAGCAGTCACCCCTAATAATTAGAAATAAAGCAATTAAGGTCAAATTCAACATTGTGACCCAGAGGCGTTAAAGTACGGAGCTCATGTATCCAGCGAGATTCTGACTGACTCAGTTTTATCACTTTATTGTCACCCCTCCAATGGGGTTTATATTTCTCTTTTCAAATTATTTTATTGTTTTTTTGCAGGGAAATACAGAGTACAATTGAGATATTGTACGTCGTGCAACGACGTAGAGTATAACTAGAAATAAAACAGAGAATTTGCAAACAGAAATTATACGTAATAGTCAGCAGTTTGTCATTGGTTTGAGCGCGCTCAAATGATCATGGGTATTACATTTCACTGTACTATGGTTGGAATACTTTGCGATTAGGGCCTCTTCTCCCCTCGCAGCACCCCGCTTGGGATCTCTTTGTGCTACAGGGGGAGAGCGGCTCCCACATGAACTGTACAGACAGTTTCAATTGTGATAAGGTGTTAAGATTCTGTAGTAATCAAGATGTAACTCGCATGTCTAAGATATGGTGAACAGATTGCTCAGTCAAGAAGGTCTAAGGTTGAGTTGGGGAAGTCTGGGCTTGGGGTGCAGCATTGGTCCAGTTAGTCCAGGGAGACCATTGTTTACTGGCTTGTGTGGCACGACCATTGCTGGTGGCCACCATCGTTTCGTAGCTAAAGTGTAGTGAGACCAGGTCAATGGTTTGTTTTATGTTTAGGGGTATGTCGGACTTCCAATTCCTTGTTATATTGAGTCTGGAAGCCAAGAGAATATGGGTTATTGTGTGTCTGAGAGGTCCAGGTAAGTTCTCTATGGTTAAATTTAGGAGCGCCAGCTCTGGTGAGGGTGGGATATGACACTTTGTAATGTTGGCTATCAAATCAAACGTATCTAACCAGAATTTTCGGATGAGGGGGCATGCCCAGAAAATATGGATCATGTCCCCTCTAGATGCTTTGCATCTCCAGCATGTCATGGGAGTGTGGGAGTGGAAGGTAGCTAACTTTACTGGGGTTAGGTACCAGCGGAGCGAGATTTTTTGGGTGAGTTCCCAAAGTGATGAACATTGGGTTACTTTGTAGGTGGACTTGAGAGCTAGTTGCCATTGAGCGTCAGAGAAGGTAGTGCTAAGGTCTTTTTCCCATTGACAATGGGGGACCAACTTATTAAAGGTTCTTTTCCCTTGAAGCAGGGTGTAGAAGTAGGATATACCTTTGGGCCTTGGAATGGGGCTTGTGAGGAAGTGCCAGGCTTTTTGAGGGATGTTGTAAAGGGGGCGCGGAAGTTTACTTAGGCAGTGGTGTATACGAAGGAATGTAAATCTTTCCCCGTCTGGCAGATCGTATTCTTTTTGTAGTTGGGAGAAGGATTTAATTTGATTTCCTTGTAAAAGGAGGTGTATCGAGTGTATTCCATTGATGGACCAGTTGGAGAGTCTGAGATCAGGTGATAGATGGTGTAGTGACTCCAAGGGTATGTGGAGGTGTGTGTTGGGGGGGGGTGCATTCTGAGAGGGCGAGCATTTTTTCCCAGGCATAGACTGAGGCCTTCATAGTCGGGTAGATGGAGGGTGAGACATAAGAGCCCAAAGGTGTACTCATTAACCAGTTTTTTAGGTTTGGGCGTACCAGTGAGAGATTTTCTATCTGGGCCCATAGAGATTGAGTAGTGAATTGGAACCACTCTGGGAGTTGCGCGAGTATGGCCGCTAGGTAGTAGTCTCTAAAATCTATGGATCCTGTGCCTCCCGCCAATCTGTGCTTAATTAATTTGGCGTGTGCGCATCTGGGTTTTTTCCCGTTCCAGAGAAACTTGGTGAAGATTGATTGGAGAGACTTAAAGAACGAGGCAGGAATTGGGATTGGTAGCGTTCGGAAATAGTACAATATTTGAGGTAGACATGTCATCTTAAAGGCTGCCAGCCTCCCCGACCATGAGAGCTCGTGTTTTGTGATTTGTTGTGAATCAGTTTTGATTTTGTGAAGGAGTGGGAAGAAGTTAAATGAGTATAAATTCTTTGTCGTTTTCGAGAGTTGGATTCCCAGGTATGTGATTTCCTTGTCTGCCCATGTGAAGGAGTATTGTGCCTGGAGTAAATTCTTAGTGGTGGCATCCAGATTGATGTCAAGAATGGAAGATTTGGATGTGTTTAATTTATAGTACGATACTTTACTGAACCAATTTAATGTGGTTTGTACTTCCGCCAGGGAGATTGTGGGATTAGTGAGTATTAAGATAACATCGTCTGCGAAGAGACTAATTTTGTGGGTGACGGGACCTATTTGTATTCCGGATATTGTAGTGTTGGATCTGATGTGTTGTGCTAGAGGTTCCATTAATAAGTTGAAGATGAGTGGGGACAGGGGGCAACCTTGGCGCGTTCCATTTGTGATTGGGAATGGTTTTGAAAGCATACCTTCCGTGAATACTTGGGCCGAAGGGGTGGTATACATAGCTAATATGGCTCTAAGGATGTGGTCTCTGAAGCCAAATTTCTGAAGGACCAATTCTAGGTAGGTCCAGTGAACCCTGTCGAATGCCTTCTCTGCATCCAAGGACAGGAGCAGAGAAGGCGTTCCGGTGGATTCCGCGTGGTGTATCAAGTCGATCATTCTTCTGGTGGCATCTGGTGCCTGTCTTCCTTTGGTGAATCCTGTCTGGTCTCTATGTATGAGGGTGGGTATAATATCTAAAAGGCGTGTGGCGATTGTCTTAGCATAGATTTTCAGGTCAAGGTTGAGTAGGGATATTGGTCTAAAGTTTTTGGGGGAGTCTGGGTCTTTCCCTGGTTTGGGAATCGTAACTATTAGTGCATTCAAGTAATCATTCGGAAGATTGGAAGAGGAGGCAGCGTTGTTAAATAGCTCAGTAATATGTGGGACAATCTGTGGGGAATACTGTTTGTAGTATTCGACTGTTAGGCCGTCAGGACCTGGGGCTTTCCCATTAGGTAGGGAATCAATTGATGCCTGAACTTCCTATTCAGTAAAGGGCTTATTTAAATCATCTAGTTGAGTGCCTGTTAGGGTGGGTAAGTGAATAGATTGGAGAAAATGATTGATCTCGGCTGATGTTGGTTGCGGTGTGTTAGCATCGCGTTTTAAGTTGTAAAGGTCGCTATAGTAGTCGCTGAAAGCGTTAGCTATTTCCTGGGGATTGGACTGGGGGATGTTCGTGTGGGGGTGGATAATCTGAGATATTTTAGACTTGAGTCTTCTGCCTCTGAGTTTCAGAGCCAGAGTTTTACCTGCCTTGTTGGAGGTGGCGTAGGAAGTGGCTTTTAATTTACGCTGGAGATATTCAAATGAGTGGAGGAGCAAGGTTTTCAGTTCTTGCCGTAGATTCAATAATTGGATGGTTTGTGGGGGTTGGGGGTAGGCTTTATGTTGTTGTTCTAGGGAGGTGATTTGGGATGTTAGTTCATCTAAACGCTGCGTCCTCTTTTTTTTGTGAAGGGAGCTCATTTTAATCAACATACCTCTAATATAGGCCTTATGGGCACTCCATACCACCCCATGGTCAGACACTGTGCCTTTGTTTATAGAAAAAAATTCAGTGAGAAGGTTGGAGATTTAGACGACCTGGTTTACTTGCCGGAGGAGCTTGGTGACAGTAGCAGTTGGTGGATGGTGGTCGGTCTCTGGAGCCAGTAGAGGTAGGGTAATAGAGCTGCAGATGTTAATCACAGTTGACGATGCAGTGCCAACGAGCAAGCCGCTAAAAAGGTAACTTTGCAAAAGTGAAAAGGGAGACGTAGAGGAGGTGTATCACACCGCTTCTACCTCTAAATGGGGGTATAAACAGTTAGTAACAAGAGGAGCTGAGCAAACAGTGGAACAATACGTCTAACTCCAGGGGATGTGCGGTACCGTAGTTAGGCCTATTACAGTATTAACTGTGAAGCCACCTCAGCTGGGGTGGTGATCCATGCGGCTGCGGGCCTGAGATGTGCGCTGCGCGTTTGTGGGTTCTTGGGGGGTTCCAGAATTATTCCCCAGTTATGGAGGAGGTGTAGGCCTTTGTGCAGGTCATGTATGACGTGAGATTGCCCATTTCTAGTGACCAGGATAGTGGCTGGATGACGCCATTTGTATGGTATTTTGTGATTTTGAAGCCCTTTGGTGATCGGGTTCAGGTTTCTTCTTTGTTGGAGAGTATATTTAGATAGATCCGGGAAAAATTGGATTCCCGTGTACGGAGCAGGCAGTGGTGATTTATTTTTAACCCCCAGCAGGAGTTTCTATTTGACGTGGAAGAAGTGGACCCTCATCAAGACATCTCTGGGGATGGAGGCAGCTAGGTGGGATGGCTTGGCTATTCTATGTATTCTGTCGATGATTATGTCCCTGGGGGATGCTTCTGGGACTATGACATGCATCATTTCTTTCGCATAGCGTGGTAGGTCTGCAGGCAGTATGGATTCAGGGACTCCGTGCAGTTTGATGTTGTTCCTGCGAGATCTGTCCTCTAAATCGGCCAGCTTGGCGCGGATCCATGTCTGTTCCTCTCTCATATCAGCACATACATCCATGACCTCATTCACTTTGGAAGTGCAGTCACTCATATCATTTTCAATGCATGTCACTCTGTCATCCATTGAGTGTATGTCTGAGGAGATTTTTGCAAAAAGTGAGGAGAGATCTGTCATAAGGGAGGTCTGCAGTGAGAGTAGCATGTCCTTTAATGTGGTATCCATAACAGGCTGTCCTGAGGTGGGGAAAGCAGCCATGGATGAATGCAGGGCCTGGTTGTTGAGAAGGGAGCTGAAAGCCTGGGCCTCAATTTGTGGAATGGGCGGCCGCTGCGGCGGCGCATCGAGCCTCATTTTAGCCTTAGCAGGGCTATTCAGGAGGTTGTCACCCTCCGGGGGGTGAGGGGGTAAGGCTGGGGGGTCTGGTGTAGCAGGATCTGCCAGGAATTCGTCCGGCAGATCCGTGTATGGGTCCCGCGGCGCGGCCTGGCCGGCGCCATCTTGGAGATCACTGACCTGCTCCGCCGGTTTGTAGGAGAATTCAGTAAGTTTCTTTGGTTGATATTCCGGGTTGCTCTTCCTAGATGTTCTGGCCATGGTCCCCGGTGTCCTGGAGGCTAGGATGGCACTGGATGAGCTTTGCTATGCGGCCTGAGTAGCTGGTATATCTCCCCTGTGAGACGAGCTGAGGTATCAAGCGTCCATCTACAGCTCCGGTCGGCCACGCCCCCCCTATATTTCTCAATTCCCCATACTTTTAATAAGGAGGGGTCCCTATTATGATATTGATCATAGTGTTTTGACAGACTGTGTTTCGGATAGCCATTCTTTATATTTTGGGTATGTTCTCTAAGTCTTTTCCATAATTCTCTTTTTGTTCGTCCTACGTACTGGATTTGACATGGACATTCCAACAAATACACTACTCCCTCTGTTCGGCAAGATATAAATTCTTTAATCTGGTATTCTCTATTAGTAACTGTTGATTTGAAATTGCACTTTTTCTTTTTTACCTCATTTGTGTGTCTGCAGGTATAGCAAGTCTTACAGGGATAAAAGCCCTTCCCATCAAAGAAGGAAAAACTAATGATCTAATACATTTTTAGCAACCAAATCCCTCAATGTGGGAGCTCTTCGATATGTGAATTTCGGTTTCTCTGGTAGTAACGTTCCCAGGTGCCTGTCTGCTTTCACTATATTCCAATATTTTCTAAAGATTTTTTCTATTTGCTTATGTTGCAAACTATAATCCATCACTAATGGTACAGAATTCATAGAGTCAGTTTTTCTACTTGAATCCTCTATTAGTTTACTTCTATCCATGGCCTCTACGTCTTTGATTTTTTCCTTTATGAAGTCAGAACAATATCCCTTTTGAATAAATCTTTGTCCGACAAATTCAGCTTGTTTAAGAAAAACCTCTTGTTTTGTACAATTTCTTTTCAGCCTAGTAAACTGGCCCTTGGGTATATTGTTTAGCCAGGGGGCATGGTGGCAACTATCTATTGGCAGATAGCTGTTCCTGTCAACTTGTTTAAAAAATGTTTGTGTAGTAAATCTTCCATCCTCTTTTAAAATCTCCAAATCTAAAAATTGTATTTTTTCATCAATAATCTCCCATGATAGATTAATATTTTTATTATTTAGATTCAAATTAAAACTGAAGTCCATCAAGCTTTCCCTGTCACCAGCCCAGATAACAATGATATCATCAATAAATCTCTTAAATAAAAGGAGTTGCTGGGGTCTGTTCTTTTACATGGCTTCTTCCTCCCATTCCGCCATGTAGAAGTTAGCTAAGCTGGGTGCATACTTGGCACCCATTGCAATTCCATAGATCTGTATAAAAAAATCATTTTCATGCCAAAAATAATTGTGATCCAAACTATATCTTAACCACTTGACGACCGCCTCACGCCGATGTACGTCGGCAAGGCGGCACGGACAGGCAAAATCACGTACATGTACGTGATTTGCCTTCCGCGGGTGGGGGGTCCGATCGGACCCCCCCCCGCCGCCCGAGGCGGTCCCGTTCTGTCCCCCGGCGATCAGAGACGAGGGGGAGGCCATCCGTTCGTGGCCCCCCCCTCGCGATCGCCGCCGGCCAATGGGAACACTCCTTTGCTGCTGTATGCTAAACAGCAGCAAAGGAAGTGATGTAATCTCCCCTCGGGTCGGTAGTTTCCGTTCCGGCCCGAGGAGAGACGACATGTGAGTAAGTGCACCAACACACACACACACAGTAGAACATGCCAGGCACACATTACACCCCGATCCCCCCCCGATTGCCCCCCGATCCCCCCCAATCACCCCCCCCTGTCACAAACTGACACCAGCAGTTTTTTTTTTTTTTTCTGATTACTGCTGTGTCAGTTTGTGACAGTTACTGTGTTAGCACAGTTACTGTTACCCCCCTGTAGGTCTAGGGTACCCCCCTAACCCCCCCTAATAAAGTTTTAACCCCTTGATCACCCCCTGTCACCAGTGTCGCTAAGCGATCATTTTTCTGATCGCTGTATTAGTGTCGCTGGTGACGCTAGTTAGTGAGGTAAATATTTAGGTTCGCCGTCAGCGTTTTATAGCGTCAGGGACCCCCATATACTACCTAATAAATGTTTTAACCCCTTGATTGCCCCCTAGTTAACCCTTTCACCACTGATCACTGTATAACCGTTACGGTTGACGCTGGTTAGTTTTTTTTTTTTTTTATAGTGTCGGGCACCCGCCGTTTATTACCGAATAAAGGTTTAGCCCCCCGATCGCCCGGCGGTGATATGCGTCGCCCCAGGCAGCGTCAGATTAGCGCCAGTACCGCTAACACCCACGCACACAGCATGCGCCTCCCTTAGTGGTATAGTATCTGATCGGATCAATATCTGATCCGATCAGATCTATACTAGCGTCCCCAGCAGTTTAGGGTTCCCAAAAACGCAGTGTTAGCGGGATCAGCCCAGATACCTGCTAGTACCTGCGTTTTGCCCCTCCGCCCAGCCCACCCAAGTGCAGTATCGATCGATCACTGTCACTTACAAGGCACTAAACGCATAACTGCAGCGTTCGCAGAGTCAGGCCTGATCCCTGCGATTGCTAACAGTTTTTTTGGTAGCATTTTGGTGAACTGGCAAGCACCAGCCCCAGGCAGCGTCAGGTTAGCGCCAGTACCGCTAACACCCACGCACGCACCGTACACCTCCCTTAGTGGTATAGTATCTGAACGGATCAATATCTGATCCGATCAGATCTATACTAGCGTCCCCAGCAGTTTAGGGTTCCCAAAAATGCAGTGTTAGTGGGATCAGCCCGGATACCTGCTAGCACCTGCGTTTTGCCCCTCCGCCCGGCCCAGCCCAGCGCACCCAAGTGCAGTATCGATCGATCACTGTCACTTACAGAACACTAAACGCATAACTGCAGCGTTCGCAGAGTCAGGCCTGATCCCTGCGATCGCTAACAGTTTTTTTTGTAGCGTTTTGGTGAACTGGCAAGCACCAGCCCCAGGCAGCGTCAGGTTAGCGCCAGTACGGCTAACACCCACACACGCACCGTACACCTCCCTTAGTGGTATAGTATCTGAACGAATCAATATCTGATCCGATCAGATCTATACTAGCGTCACCAGCAGTTTAGGGTTCCCAAAAACGCAGTGTTAGCGGGATCAGCCCAGATACCTGCTAGCACCTGCGTTTTGCCCCTCCGCCCGGCCCAGCCCACCCAAGTGCAGTATCGATTGATCACTGTCACTTACAAAACACTAAACGCATAACTGCAGCGTTCGCAGAGTCAGGCCTGATCCCTGCGATCACTAACAGTTTTTTGGTAGCGTTTTGGGGAACTGGCAAGCGCCAGCGGCCTAGTACACCCCGGTCGTAGTCAAACCAGCACTGCAGTAAGACTTGGTGACGTGGCGAGTCCCATAAGTGCAGTTCAAGCTGGTGAGGTGGCAAGCACAAGTAGTGTCCCGCTGCCACCAAAAAGACAAACACAGGCCCGTCGTGCCCATAATGCCCTTCCTGCTGCATTCGCCAATCCTAATTGGGAACCCACCGCTTCTGCAGCGCCCGTACTTCCCCCATTCACATCCCCAACCAAATGCAGTCGGCTGCATGAGAGGCATTTTCTTTATGTCCTCCCGAGTACCCCTACCCAACGAACCCCCCCAAAAAAGATGTTGTATCTGCAGCAAGCGCGGATATAGGCGTGACACCCGCTATTATTGTCCCTCCTGTCCTGACAATCCTGGTCTTTGCATTGGTGAATGTTTTGAACGCTACCATTCACTAGTTGAGTATTAGTGTAGGGTACAGCATTGCACAGACTAGGCACACTTTCACAGGGTCTCCCAAGATGCCATCGCATTTTGAGAGACCCGAACCTGGAACCGGTTACAGTTATAAAAGTTAGTTACAAAAAAAGTGTAAAAAAAAAAAAAAAATATGAAATAAAAAAAAAATAGTTGTCGTTTTATTGTTCTCTCTCTCTATTCTCTCTCTCTATTGTTCTGCTCTTTTTTACTGTATTCTATTCTGCAATGTTTTATTGTTATTGTTATTGTTATTATGTTTTATCATGTTTGTTTTTCAGGTGTGTAATTATTTATACTTTACTGTTTACTGTGCTTTATTGTTAACCATTGTTAACCATTTTTTTGTCTTCAGGTACGCCATTCACGACTTTGAGTGGTTATACCAGAATGATGCTTGCAGGTTTAGGTATCATCTTGGTATCATTCTTTTCAGCCAGCGGTCGGCTTTCATGTAAAAGCAATCCTAGTGGCTAATTAGCCTCTAGACTGCCTTTACAAGCCGTGGGAGGGAATGCCCCCCCCACCCCCACCGTCTTCCGTGTTTTTCTCTGGCTCTCCTGTCTCAACAGGGAACCTGAGAATGCAGCCGGTGATTCAGCCAGCTGACCATAGAGCTGATCAGAGACCAGAGTGGCTCCAAACATCTCTATGGCCTAAGAAACCGGAAGCTACGAGTATTTCATGACTTAGATTTCGCCGGATGTTAATAGCGCCATTGGGAAATTGGGGAAGCATTTTATCACACCGATCTTGGTGTGGTCAGATGCTTTGAGGGCAGAGGAGAGATCTAGGGTCTAATAGACCACAATTTTTTCAAAAAAGAGTACCTGTCACTACCTATTGCTATCATAGGGGATATTTACATTCCCCGAGATAACAATAAAAATGATTAAAAAAAAAAATATGAAAGGAACAGTTTAAAAGTAAGATTAAAAAAGCAAAAAAATAATAAAGAAAAAAAAAAAAAAAAAAAAAAGCACCCCTGTCGCCCCCTGCTCTCACGCTAAGGCGAACGCAAGCGGCGGTCTGGCGTCATATGTAAACAGCAATTGCACCATGCATGTGAGGTATCACCGCGAAGGCCAGATCGAGTGCAATAATTTTTCCAGTAGACCTCCTCTGTAAATCTAAAGTGGTAACCTGTAAAGGCTTTTGAAGGCTTTTAAACATGTATTTATTTTGTTGCCACTGCACGTTTGTGCGCAGTTTTAAAGCATGTCATGTTTGGTATCCATGTACTCGGCCTAAGATCATCTTTTTTATTTCATCAAACATTTGGGCAATATAGTGTGTTTTAGTGCATTAAAATTTTAAAAAGTGTGTTTTTTCCCCAAAAAATGCGTTTGAAAAATCGCTGCGCAATTACTGTGTGAAAAAAAAAAATGAAACACCCACCATTTTAATCTGTAGGGCATTTGCTTTAAAAAAATATATAATGTTTGGGGGTTCAAAGTAATTTTTTTGCAAAAAAAAAAAAACTTTTTCATGTAAACAATAAGTGTCAGAAAGGGCTTTGTCTTCAAGTGGTTAGAAGAGTGGGTGATGTGTGACATAAGCTTCTAAATGTTGTGCATAAAATGCCAGGACAGTTCAAAACCCCCCAAATGACCCCATTTTGGAAAGTAGACACCCCAAGCTATTTGCTGAGAGGCATGTCGAGTCCATGGAATATTTTATATTGCGACACAAGTTGCGGGAAAGAGACAAATTTTTTTTTTTTTTTTGCACAAAGTTGTCACTAAATGATATATTGCTCAAACATGCCATGGGAATATGTGAAATTACACCCCAAAATACATTCTGCTGCTTCTCCTGAGTACGGGGATACCACATGTGTGAGACTTTTTGGGAGCCTAGCCGCGTACGGGACCCCGAAAACCAAGCACCGCCTTCAGGCTTTCTAAGGGCGTGAATTTTTGATTTCACTCTTCACTGCCTATCACAGTTTCGGAGGCCATGGAATGCCCAGGTGGCACAAAACCCCCCCAAATGACCCCATTTTGGAAAGTAGACACCCCAAGCTATTTGATGAGAGGTATAGTGAGTATTTTGCAGACCTCACTTTTTGTCACAAAGTTTTGAAAATTGAAAAAAGAAAAAAAAAAATGTTTTTTCTTGTCTTTCTTCATTTTCAAAAACAAATGAGAGCTGCAAAATACTCACCATGCCTCTCAGCAAATAGCTTGGGGTGTCTACTTTCCAAAATGGGGTCATTTGGGGGGGTTTTATGCCACCTGGGCATTCCATGGCCTCCGAAACTGTGATAGGCAGTAAAGAGTGAAATCAAAAATTTTCACCCTTAGAAATCCTGAAGGCAGTGATTGGTTTTCGGGGTCCCGTACGCGGCTAGGCTCCCAAAAAGTCCCACACATGTGGTATCCCCATACTCAGGAGAAGCAGCTAAATGTATTTTGGGGTGCAATTCCACATATGCCCATGGCCTGTGTGAGCAATATATCATTTAGTGACAACTTTATGAAAAAAAAAAAAAAAAAAAAAAAAAAAGTGTCACTTTCCCGCAACTTGTGTCAAAATATAAAATATTCCATGGACTCAATATGCCTCTCAGCAAATAGCTTGGGGTGTCTACTTTCCAAAATGGGGTCATTTTGGGGGGTTTTGTGCCACCTGGGCATTCCATGGCCTCCGAAACTGTGATAGGCAGTGAAGAGTGAAAGCAAAAATTTACACCCTTAGAAATCCTGAAGGCGGTGATTGGTTTTCGGGGCCCCGTACGCGGCTAGGCTCCCAAAAAGTCCCACACATGTGGTATCCCCATACTCAGGAGAAGCAGCTGAATGTATTTTGGGGTGCAATTCCACATAGGCCCATGGCCTGTGTGAGCAATATATCATTTAGTGACAACTTTTTGTAAATATTTTTTTTTTTTTTGTCATTTTTCAATCACTTGGGACAAAAAAAATAAATATTCAATGGGTTCAACATGCCTCTCAGCAATTTCCTTGGGGTGTCTACTTTCCAAAATGGGGTAATTTGTGGGGGTTTTGTACTGCCCTGCCATTTTAGCACCTCAAGAAATGACATAGGCAGTCATAAACTAAAAGCTGTGTAAATTCCAGAAAATGTACCCTAGTTTGTAGACGCTATAACTTTTGCGCAAACCAATAAATATACGCTTATTGACATTTTTTTTACCAAAGACATGTGGCCGAATACATTTTGGCCTAAATGTATGACTAAAATTTAGTTTATTGGATTTTTTTTATAACAAAAAGTAGAAAATATCATTTTTTTCAAAATTTTCGGTCTTTTTCCGTTTATAGCGCAAAAAATAAAAACCGCAGAGGTGATCAAATACCATCAAAAGAAAGCTCTATTTGTGGGAAGAAAAGGACGCAAATTTCGTTTGGGTACAGCATTGCATGACCGCGCAATTAGCAGTTAAAGCGACGCAGTGCCAAATTGGAAAAAGACCTCTGGTCCTTAGGCAGCATAATGGTCCGGGGCTCAAGTGGTTAAACACTCCAATAAAAACTTTCTTTGCACCGCTTTCAAGTCACTGAATTTCTTCAAGGCTCATTTGGTTGCTTGTATTGCCTCTTTGTGATTAATTATAGTATAAAGCGATGCTACATCTGCTGTTGCAAGATATACAGGTCTGTCACCAAATGTAACAGTATCCAATAACTGGAGCAGATGTTTTCTATCTCTTAAAAAGGACTCCGTTTTTCTCACTAATGGTTGTAAGAACCAGTCTATATACTCCCCAATTCTTGCTCCGACCGAGTTTATTCCATTTACTATTGGCCTTCCTGGAGGTTTATCTTTGTTTTTATGAATCTTGGGGAGGGCGTATATTACTGGGGTACGACATCCACGTAACTGCAAGTATTTTGCCTCTTTTTTATTTAATAGGCCTCTAGATTTTTCTCTTTCTACCAAATAGGCTAGGTCATCTTTATACCGTACTATCGGATTTCCAGGCAGTTTTAAGTAAGTAGTGGTGTCACTCAATTGTCTTTTTAGTTCTTCCTGGTAGTCCTTCTTCGATTGGATCACTATTGCTCCTCCTTTATCAGCCTGTCTTACCACAATCTCCCTTCTCTCTTCCAGTTTTTGGATACCACTCTTGATCTCCACCGGATCATTTATTTTCTTGATTTTTAAATCATGCAAATCTTTCAAACCATTTTCCAAAACACTTCAATATTTCCCTCTGTTCCCAATGGGGGTTAAATAGTGATTTATTCCTCAGGTCACTGTGTTTGATTTCACTTTCCACCATGTTGTTCCTTGTTGGGTTTTCTCCTGGTTTACTCAACATGTACTTCTTATATATGAAGACTCCTGGCGAATTTATTGATATCTACGTAAGTATTGAATTTGTTTAGGTTCTTTTTAGGTGCAAATTTCAGACCTTTATCTAGTACTTTAATTTCATCCCTCGTTAATTCCACCCCACTAATATTGATTATCCCTTCTCCTATTAATCTCGTTTTCTTCTGTTTTTTTGTTCCTGCTCTACATCCGCGCTTGGTTTTTCGTTTCTTCCAGATGGTTTTTCTGAACCTCTCCGTGGAGATCTCCTTACTTTTTCCTCTCGATCCCCCTCTCTCCGATGTTCTTGATTCCTTTCTTCCCTTCTTATATCTCTCCTCACTCCACGCCCTGGACTCCTCCTCGGAGAGCTTTGTGATCCATTTTCCGTCTGATAACGCCTGGGAGAATCCCGGCGTCTCATCTCTAAAAAACGCCTCGGGGTTCTATCACGCCCCTCATACTGGTATTTGGGAGTTCTTCCCCTTTCTTATTGATATCTGGGGGTACGTCCTCCTTCTTCATCTCTTCTTAGGTGTTCATACCGATTGTATGTTGGAACATTATAGCGGTTTTCATAAAATACCTGCTCATGTTTCCCATCATAGTGCTGCGGCCTAATATCTCTCCTCCTGTTTTCATAGGATATTTGGTCATACTTCCTATCATAGTCTTGTGGTCTGACGTCTCTCCTCCTATTTTCATAGGGTGCTTGATCATACTTCCCATCATGATAATATGACCTCATCTCACCCCTTCTGTTATCAAAATCACGATTGTCATAGTTCCTCCAAGGGGGTGTTGGTGGTTCTCTTCTATCTGGTATGTATTGATACGGTCTAGGAGAATTATAATAGTTATTACCATTATTCTGCCAACCGTTTTTCCAAAATGGTCTCTTCCAATTATTATTTCCAGTGGAGAGATGATTGATGTCATTAACCACTTCAATACAGGGCACTTATACACCTTCCTGCCAAGACCAATTTTCAGCTTCCAGTGCTGTCGCAGTTTGAATGACAATTGCGCAGTCATCCATCACTATACCCAAACTAAATTTTTATCATTTTGTTCCCACAAATAGAGCTTTCTTTTGGTGGTAGTTGATCACCTCTTGTGGTTTTTATTTTTTGCTAAACAAATAAAAAAAGATCGAAAATTTTGATAAAAATAAAAGTTTTGCTTTTGTTTCTGTTATAAAATTTTGTAAATAAGTAAGTTTTCTCTTTCACTGATGGGCGCTGATAAGCAGCACTGCTAGGCACTGATAAGGCGGCACCGATGAGGTGGCACCAATAAGTGGGCACTGACGGGCACTGACGATGGGCACTGATATGCGGCACTGATGGGCACTGGTAGGTGGCACTGATATGCAGCACTGATGGGCATTGATAGGCGGCACGGATGGGCACTCATGGGTGGCACTGGTGGGCACTGATGGGCACTGATAGGTGACACTGATGGGCACTGAAAGGCTGCAAAGATGGGTTCTTATGGGTGGCACTGATAGGCGGCACTGCTGGGCACTGATAGGCGGCACTTCTGGGCACTGATGGGCACTGATAGGTGGCACTGATGGGCATTAATACGTGGCACTGATGAGCAATGATATGCGGCACTGATATGAGGCACTGATAGGCATCCCTGGTGGCATTGGCAGCTGCCTAGGCATTGATTGGCAGCTGTCTGGGCACAAATTAGTATTTTCCTGGGGGTCTAGTGTAGTGGCCATCCTGGTGGTCCTGGGCGGCTTCCCTGGTGGTCCTGGGTGGGATCCGAGGGGGGCTGTGCTGATAAACAATCAGCACAGACCCCCCTGTCAGGAGAGCAGCAGATCAGCTCTCCTCTACTCACGTCTGTCAGACGTGAGTGAGGAAAAGCCAATCACCGGCTCTTCCTATTTACATCGTGATCTGCCGTGATTTGACACGGCTGATCACGTGGTAAAGAGTCTCCGTCAGAGACTCTTTACCTAGATCGGAGTTGCGGTGTGTCACACTGACACACCGCAACAACGATCGCTGCGATGCGCGCCCCTGGGAGCGCGCAGCGGCTTAATATCCTGAGGACGTCATATGACGCCCAGTCAGGATATTGAAACCACTTTGCTGCTGTCATTCTGCTATATGGTGGGCGGCAAATGGTTAAAGAAGAAGGATAAGTTATAATAACAAATTAGGCACGGGATGGGCAACACGTAATAGAATCACATAAAGAAGGGTAGATTGAAATGAAAGGTGGAGAGGTATACAAATGAAATAGTAGAGTGAGATTATATTGAATTAAAATACTAAATAGGACACGAAAATAGTAATTTTAAATTATACATTTTTTACATTTTTTTATTGTATTGTTGGTTGTTTGACACACGTAATAGGGTGCTGTAAAGCCCCCTTCTTAATTATACTTTGAATAATGTTTTGCACAAATTGAATTTTGGTTATACCCAGTACCCAGGTAAGTGGGTGGGTTTTCTTTTCCTTTCTCTTTCTTTCTATCTTTTGAAGAGGACATGATCAAGGACCCGGTGTGTCTTCTTGGGGTGGGGGAGGAGGTTAGTGTGGTGTATGTTAATGAAAAGATTTATATAGATATACTGTGCAATGTGTATTTTTATGTTGTATGTTGGAATTTGTCTTAAAAAACAAAAAGTGATTATAAAAAAGTGGTAAAAGAAGGTAATAAACTATGAAGAAATAATGAGGGAAACTGAATCATTTAGCATATTCTATCCAATTGAAACCAGGGATATTTACATAAAAAAACCTTAAAATTGCAAGGAACATAATCTATATGGTTGGTAATAGTTGCAAGGAAGGGAACGGGAAGGATAGAGCTCAGGGGAATTGGCATATACGTGTAAAATGGCATGACCTCATTCACGGGAATACTTGTTGGTGAGGTCTAGTATTTTTACTCATATAAAATAAAATATATATATATAATAAACCAGTGAGCTCATATGCATTATACATGAGTCCACCAGTGCTGTCACTGAAACGGCCACCAATATTTGTAAGGCAATAGCCTATACATAACCTTATATTATTTTATGTATCTCTGGGTCTTCATTTAGACCTTCGGGGGTGAGACTACCAAGGGTGAAGATCTAGAGGCCTCTCATTTACTTAGCTTCTGGTGTCTCCTCCCCGTGTCCAAATCACCCTTGATTGCCTCTATTCCGAACACTCTCATGCCTGAGGGATCTCCCTGATGGACTTCTTAGAAATGTCGAGGGATGGAATATTTGTTTCTTTGGTTGATAATACTACATTTATGCTCACCTATCCTGACTCTCAATGGGCGGGATGTACATGTATGACCCACATATAGGTGGCCACATGGGCAAATGATACCATACAGGACATAGGCTGTTCCACAGTTTATAAACTGTTTTATATGGTGGAACCTACTATCTTTTCCAACAACGGATTTTTTTCCTATGCCACATATAGCTACATGGGCCACAATTTTTAATACTGCAGTTATATCTTCCTTTTTGGTTGAATATTGATGACCTGCACTAATCTTATTGGTGTTTTTTTTTACCCTACTTGGAGCCACAAGGCTCCTCAGATCCCAAGGTTTTCTAAAGACTATGTTTAGTCTATTAAGAAGCCTTTTACCTAAAACAGGGTCTTGTTTAAGAATACTCAATTTTTTTTAAAGATGTGCTTTATTTCAAAGGCCCTTTTTGTATACTGAGTAGAAAACCAAACCTGGTACCCATCTGAATCTGTGAAGGTTGGAGGGTCTTGGTTGTAGTCTGGTGGATTGTCTTGTAGAGCGAGATATTTATTATAAGCTACTTCTACATGAGTCTCATCATAGTCTTTCTCTTCAAACTTCTTCTAAAGAAGCTCACTTAGCTCTTTGTAGTCTTCCTTTCTCATATATGTATGCCTAAGATGACAAAATTGTCCACAGGGGACATTTTGTATTCATCTGGGTGGCTACTTTTTGCATGCAAGTAAGAATTTCTTCCACTTGGTTTAAAGTGGGTTCTGGATATTACCATCAGAGTTGCCCTTGAGTTCTAGATCCAAAAAGACTAGACACTCTTTGTCAATGACATGCGTGAAATCTATGTCAAAAGGGCTATCCTTACAATATTCCAGAATGTTACTCAGATCTTGATCGGTCCCATCCCAGATAATAAGAATGTCATCAATATATCTGGCGTAGAGGACCAAGTTTGCCCCAAAACCTGGCCCCCATAGCTGTGCCTTTTACGTGTAAATAATGTTCCCCCAAGAAGGAGAAATAGTTGTGCGCAAGGGACCTACCTTCCTCCAACAGGTAATGGTTGATTGCTCTTAGTTAATGTACGTGGTTGATGGACGTTAGGATGAGCTTCATGTTCGAATCGAACGCATGTTCGACTCGAACATTGCCTGTTCAGTCGTTCGCCAAATTCAGAACGATATGGGTCGTTCATGCCGAATTCGAGTGGCGCGTCACAGCCCATAATTCACTGCGGCATTGCTGGCTGATGATTGGCCAAGCATGCACTATGACCCGCATGCTTGGCCAATCACAGCGCCGTCTGTACAGAGAGCTGTAATTGGCCAAAGCCATGGTGGCTTTGGCCAATTATGGCTCAGGGGGTTTAGTACATGCCCCACACTATATAAGGCTGCCTGCGCGGCGGCCCTGTGTAGTGTGTTCCGATGTTGAGAGAGAGATAGACAGAGAGACAGTGTAATTTGATTTAAGTTAGATAGAGTAGGCAGGTGAGTCAGTTAGCTGCACTTACAGTGTATTGTGTATATATATACATCCTAGGTGTTGTATATATATATATAATCCTGTCAGGATTCTAAAACTTAGGAGACGTGAGGTTTGGTGGATCAATAAATTACAGTCCTTGCATCCCGATGGTATGAACAAGGACTATGATTTATACTTATTTGTATAGGATATGACATTTGACATAGGGGGATCATAGTCATGTTTTATATGTATTATACTCCCGTAGATCGTTTGGAAGGAATTCCTGTTGGGAATGTGAAACAAAAGAATACTAACTGGAATCTTCGATGAGATCTGAGATACGATTAAGAATGTCATTACTAATATATTGTATGAGATGTATATTTAAAAGAGCTCACTTGCCACTTAATATCATAGTGATGGAAGATGAGAGAGAAATGTGTATATTAGTATGACTAATGTATATAATAGAATGTATATTGAAGGTTAGGAGATTTTTTCACTTGTTTTGTTGTAACAACAAGGGTTAATTATTTTTATAGGTGGTTGTTTATTTGTCTTTTAGTAATTAAGTTGATACACATGTGTGAGGCAGACTGGGTGTGGATAAGAGGAAATCTGTGTTTTGGCTTTTCACACACAGCCAGAATAGCCTGACGAAGAGCGATGTGCGCTCAGAACTGTACAGTGGCTTGCATGTACTAATTGAAATATCTTCAGTAAATGACACTTTTTTGCATCAAGCATCGGTCCACATCTTTTTTTCTATCCATTTATGGTGGAAGGTTGGGAGTCCACCCTGACGGTGCCTTGATCGGACAGGAGCTAAGAAAAGAGGGTAACCCACTTGAAGTTTATTATTTATATATATATATATATATATATATATATATATATATATATATATATATATACATTGTATTCAATTTAGCTAGATCCGTTCCTGTTATTCTCTTCCTACTACTGACAGGCAGGCAGGTGTTTTTACAGTATTTGCAGCTACCTGAAGAAAATTGCTGGTGTTCTTCTAATCCTATTAGTCCTATTAGCTACAGTATTTACAGTTAGTGTAGTGCGTCCTCTGCACAGTGTGCACCTAAAGCTACCTGAAGAAAATTAGTGTTCTTCTGATCCTATTAGTGCAGTACCGCAGGCAGCTGCAATATTCACAAGTTAGTGTAGTGTGCCCTCTGCACGGTGTGCACCTAAAGCTACCTGAAGAAAATTAGTGGTGTTCTTCTGATCCTATTAGTACAGTACCACAGGCAGCTGTAGTATTTACAAGTTAGTGTAGTGCGTCCTCTGCACAGTGTGCACCTAAAGCTACCTGAAGAAAATGAGTGGTGTTCTTCTGATCCTATTAGTACAGTACCGCAGGCAGCTGCAGTATTTACAAAGTAGTTTAGTGCATCCTCTGCACAGTGTGCACCTAAAGCTACCTAAACAAAATTAGTGGTGTTCTTCTGATCCTATTAGTACAGTACCGCAGGCAGCTGCAGTATTTACAGTTAGTGTAGTGCGTCCTCTGCACAGTGTGCACCTAAAGCTACCTGGAGACAATTGCTCTTGTTCTGCTCCTATTAATACCACAGGCAGGCAGCTACAGTATTTACAGTTAGTGTACTGTGTCCTCTGCACAGTGTGCACCTAAAGCTACCTGAAGAAAATTAGTGATGTTCTTCTGATCCTATTAATACCACAGGCAGGCAGCTACAGTATTTACAGTTAGTGTAGTGCGTCCTCTGTACAGTGTGCACCTAAAGCTACCTGGAGAAAATTCCTGTTGTTCTGCTCCTATTAATACCACGGGCAGGCAGCTACAGTATTTACAGTTAGTGCACTGTGTCCTCTGCACAGTGTGCACCTAAAGCTACCTGAAGAAAATTAGTGATGTTCTTCTGATCCTATTAATACCACAGGCAGGCAGCTACAGTATTTACAGTTAGTGTAGTGTGTCCTCTGCATAGTGTGCACCTAAAGCTACCTGAAGACAATTGCTGTTGTTCTGCTCCTATTAATACCACAGGCAGGCAGCTACAGTATTTACAGTTAGTGCACTGTGTCCTCTGCACAGTGTGCACCTAAAGCTACCTGAAGACAATTGCTGGTGTTCTCATACTAATAATATTACAGGCAGGCAGTTGATTCTGCTAGCTGCAGTATCAGTATATATATATATATATATATATATATATATATATATATATATACATCCCAGCTTTGTGCAGCTACATCTCACTGCAGGCCATTAGTATGTCTGGAAGGCCAATAAGGAGAGGCAGACAGTCACAAGCCAATAAAAGAGGGCAAGCAGGCTCTGTGTCTAGAGGCAACAGTGCTGGTCGTGGAGACGGTGCATCCTCATCAGCACGTGGCCGTGGGACACACTTGTCCTTTTTTTCGGCAGCTGGCCGTGTTGAGCTGCAACATGCCGAAGACTTGGTAGAGTGGATGACCAAGCCGTCCTCATCCTCCTCATCCTCTCTCACCCAGGCTCAGGGTACTTTGTCTGGCAAAGCAGGTGCCAATGCGGCCTCTTCCCTCGGCTCAATGGCATCAGTCACTCCTTCCCAAGCCCCACCATGTCCTCCTGAGGAGTCCCCCGAACTGTTTGACCACAGTGTTGGGTACATGCTCCAGGAGGATGCCCAGCGTTTTGAAGGCTCCGATGATGATACCCAGCTAGAGGAAAGCAGTAACGTGAGCCCAGAGAGAGGGGGTGCCCAAGAAGGACAGCAATCTGGCAGTCATGTTCCCCCAGCTGCAGCATACTGCCAGCTTTGCTCCAGTGATGAGGAGGGAGGGGATGATGAGGTCACTAACTCCACATGGGTGCCTGATAGGAGAGAGGAGGAGGAGGCACATCACCAACGAGGCAGGATGCCCTCCAGGGGCCAGCTTAAGGGCAGCACACCGACTGCATCACACCGCAGAGCTCTGCATGTGCAGGGGGCTGCTGTCTCTGCGCATTATTCCAAAAGTTCTTTGGTGTGGGCCATTTTTGAGATGAGTGCATCAGATACACCGCTGCTATTTGCAACATATGTCTCAAGCGTATCTCTCGTGGCCAAAACATCTCCCGCTTGGGCACCACATGCTTGACCAGACATATGTCAACCTGCCATGCAGTACATTGGCAAGCATACCTAAAAGACCCACACCAAAGAACAAAGAGGACCTCTCCTTGCTCCTCATCAGCTGGGATCTCCAACCCCACTATACCTTCAGTCCTCTCTGAGACCTGCACTGAGAGGAATTAGGTGTGTCACAGCCAAGTACTTGGGGGCAATCTGCTATCGGTACACCGACGTCAGACTGTACCTGGCAAATTTCCCTGCCCCAGCTGCTGCACCGCAGAACGAAGTTTGCTCCCAGCCATCCACATGCCCAGCGGTTGAATGCTAGCTTGGCTAAATTGCTAGCACTTCAATTGCTGCCTTTTCAGTTGGTAGACTCTGCTCCCTTCCGTGAGTTTGTGGAACGTGTGGTTCCTCAGTGGCAGGTTCCCAAATGCCCCTTTTTCTCACGGAAGGCAATTCCGGCTCTCTACTGGCATGTGGACGGCAATGTCTTGGCCTCGCTGGACAGGGCGGTCAGTGGTAAGGTGCATATGACTCATGGTCCAGCAGGCATGGACAGGGACGTTACCTATCTTTCACTGTGCACTGGGTGACTCTTCTGGCAGCTGGGAAGGATGCAGGACAAGGTACAGTAGTGTTGGAGGTTGTTCTGCCACCACGCCTCCAAAATACTACTAGTGGTGATTCTGCCACACCTCTCTCCTCCACCCCCTCCTCTTCTTCTTCCTCCATGGCCTCTTCCTGTGCTGATTTGACTTTGGAACCAGCAGTGCTCCATAGGCGTTCAAGGGGTGACGCAAGAACTCAGGCCAAAAGATGCCATGCGGTGCTTGAGCTGGTGTGCTTGGGGAACAGGAACCACACTGGGGCAGAGATTCTGTCAGCTCTGCAGGGGCAGGTTAAGAGGTGGTTGATGCCACGCCAGCTTAAGGCAGGTATGGTGTTTTGCGACAATGGCACCAACCTCCTCTCTGCCCTCTGACAGGGACAACTGACCCATGTACCCTGTTTGGCTCATGTCCTTAACTTGGTGGTGCAGCGGTTCTTGGGCAGGTACCCGGGCTTACAGGATGTCCTGAGGCAGGCTAGGAAAGTCTGTGTGCATTTCCGCAGGTCATATAATGCCAGTGTTCTGCTGGCTGACCTCCAAAAGGAATTTAACCTGCCCAAGAACCGCCTAATCTGTGACACACCCACCAGGTGGAACTCAATGTTGGCCATGCTGCAGTGGCTGCACACGCAGCAGAGGGCCATCAATGAGTACCTGTGCGACTATGGCACCAGGACAGGGTCAGGGGAGCTTGTTTTTTTTCCCAGGAAAAGGAAGAGGAGAACTTCCTTAGCTCTCAAGACCCCCTTTATCCAGACAGTGTTCCTGCGTGCCTGCTGATCACATAGGAAGAGGACGAGGAGGAGGAGGAGGAAGAGGAGGATTGTGTCAGCATGGAGGTGGAGCCTGGCACTCAGCATCAGCAGCAGTCTTTAAGGGATCATTTACAGTCCCAAGAAACCCATGGACTTGTACGTGGCTGGGAGGAGGTGGCTTTGGATCATGTCGTCCTTAGTAACCCAGAGGACTCTGGACCGAATGCCTCAGCAAACCTACGCTGCATGGCCTCCCTGATCCTGCAAAGCCTGCGGAAGGATACTCGTATTCGTGGTATCAAGGAGAGGGATCAATACTGGCTGGCAACCCTCCTTGATCCACGTTACAAGGGTAAGGTTGATTGGGAGACTGGGAGGTTACAAACTCCTGTTCCTGGACAACGTGTTGCTGAGGCTTCGGTCAGTCAAAGAAGGAGCGGTGGAGAAGGTGGCCCAATTTTTCAGCCCCTGTTTAACATGGGCGTGTAATTACAATATTTGATGCAATATTTTGCAAGGAGGGTTCATTGCTGCACTCAACTAGAGTATTTGTGAGGGGTTGCAGTGTTGTGGCACCAGCACCAGTGCCTAAGGCCCAATTTTTCAGCCCCTGTTTAACAGGGGCGTGTAATTACAAATTTGATGCAATAATTTGCAGCAGGGCTTGTTCCTGCGCTCCAACTAGAGTATCTGTGAGGGGTTGCAGTGTTGTGGCACCAGCACCAGTGCCTAAGGCCCAATTTTTCAGCCCCTGTTTAACAGGGGCCTGTAATTACAATTTTTGATGCAATATTTTACAGGAGGGCTCATTCCTGCGCTCCAACTAGAGTATCTGTGAGGGGTTGCAGTGTTGTGGCACCAGTGCTCAAGGCCCAATTTTTCTGCCCCTGTTCAACAGGGGCATGTAATTACAATTCTTGATCTAATATTTCACAGCAGGGCCCGTTCCAGCTCCCACCAAGAGTAATTGTGAGGACTTACAGTGTTGTGACACCACCACCACCACCAAAGGCCTAATTTTTCTGCCCCTGTTCAACAGGTGCATGTAATTACAATTCTTGATCTAATATCTCACAGCAGGGCCCGTTTCTGTGCCCAGGCCCCTACTTTCAAACATCCAACTTACAAATGACTCCTACTTGCAAACAGAAGGAGACAACAGGAAGTGAGATGAAATCTACCCCTAGGAAGGGAAATTCTCTCCTGTAAGAGTTAATATGGGAAAAACGTGTCTCCTCTCCACTGATGCTTTATCACCAATCCTTGTTTCACTAAAGACCCCAAATTGTCAAAAAACATTTGTCATTGGGACAGAAAGTGAGGTAAAATCTTCTGAAGAGGTGCACAGACAGCAAAACAAATGTTACAGGGGTGATAACCCTTCCCTATGTTTTCCAAAAAGCTTAAAAATAGATTTTTTGGCTGGAGCTACACTTTAAAAATGTACCAGTTCAAAATTACAAACAGATTCTACTTAACAACAAACCTACAGTCCCTGTCTTATTTGCACCGCCTATATACTGCTGTTCAGAGGGCCTGGGGCACCACGCCTTTCCTTTTTTTAATTTGGGTGTGGGGTTCCCCTTAATATCCATACAAGACGCAAAGGGCCTGGTAATGGACTGGGGGGGTACCCATGCCGTTTGTCTCACTGATTTTCATCCATATTACTGGGACCGGACTTTACTTTAAAGCCGTAAGCAGTTTTAAATTACTTTTATTACTTTAAAAATGTCATTTTGTGCAGGGACTGTTCTAAGCACGGGAAACACGCTCCACTTTATAGGCATACTGTAGACACCCCCCAGGTATGATATTTAAATGAATATTTCACTTTTTTTTTCACTTTAAGCATCATTAAAATCACAGCTTCCGAAAAAACAGCCATTTTTAAAACTTTTTTTTGCATTGATACATGTCCCCTGGGGCAGGACCCGGGTCCCCAACCCTTTTTAGGACAATACCATGCAAATTAGCCTTTAAAATTAGCACTTTTGATTTCGAACGTTCGAGTCCCTTAGACTTCAATGGGGTTCTAACGTTCGTGCAAATTTTCGGTCCGTTCGCAGGTTCTGGTGCGAACCGAACCGGGGGGTGTTCGGCTCATCCCTAATGGACGTATATGTCTCATGTATCATGAGCAGAGGTTAGTGTTAAAGCTGAAATCTGGGAAGATAAAAAATACATAAAATAAAAGAGTTCTGTATTGATACGCCCCTATTAAAATGTTTCATCAAGTAGTGTGAGTACCTGAATTTGGCTTGGCATCAGCCTTTTTTGTGGTCTACTGTACAACAGAGCCCAGATTAGAAGAGGGAGAAGCAGCACAAAGAGCCAAGCAGTTGTGCTGCTGGCATTGAGCTTGTTGATAGCACAGTGACAGAGAGAGAGGAGCTCATCAATCTTCTCCTTTCACTGTGGAGTCATAGACAAGACCTGTATGTGTAACTGAACTGCAGAGGAAAGTCAGGTCCCCCGCCTTTCCAGGCAAGGCTTTACTGTGTAGCAGACCTATGCAGATCTTAGGAATGTATGCAGGGGATGACTGGAAACCTTTGACATGGGTGGAAACACAATGAACTAATCCTTTTTTCTAAACACGGGTTTTCTGGGGTGCCGAAAAAGTATGCCATAGTTCTGCATTGATTGGTGGGCATGGTAAATGATTGGTTTTGCTTAAAGTACATAATATATTGTGACACACTATTACATCTTCCAGCATCAGCTTTCCTTGCAGCTCTTGTTATACGTTCACATGAGTTTGTCGAGCTGCAGAGGAGGTCGGTTTTGGAAGACTTGCCTCTATTAGATGCTGTGAACACTGGTATAAATAGGAAGCAGATAGCTAAATAATGCCCAGCATGTGTTACCCACTGCTGGTCCTACTCTAATTAACACATAATGGTAAAGCATCTACATTCAGGGCCACCAGCCTAGCATGCCTTATTAGTACTGGCCTGAGGGAAAATGTCCTATTGCCTCCCAGCCTACCCCCTCCCCGACAGGTACCCCCCCCCCCCGACAGGTAAATAGACATGCAAAATCTCTTGCAGGTAAAACAGCTGCCATGTATTGTATGTTTTTTATTTGTGTATTTAACTGTATGTCCGGAGTTCAGTCCTGAAGGATAACTCCACTTTAGTGGGGAAAGAATAGCAAATAAAGAAAAAATAATATAGTGTATACAATTGTGACTCAAGTCATATTGTAATTGAATGTTATTAAAAATTACCTTTTCCTTTTCAATCTGCATCTCTATAATTTTCTGAAAATGCTATGCAATATGGCTCCTGAATGTGTTCAGGTATCTCATTTCCTGCTTGTGTGATTGGCTCCCTGATTTTCCCAGAAGTCTGCCCTAAGATACAAGTCAGATTTTTGGCATCCTGTGCAACAAAAATTTCATTTTTGGTGAGATACTCCCAATAAGAAAGTCTAAAGGGATGCAGGCCCAGCATCTTTCCTCATTAGTGCCCTGCTGGTGCACAGCTGATTGATAATTATGTAACTACTCCCATTAGACTCACTTTCCTAAATGGACACAGACAAACACACAGGGATTTCTTCAGAATAACAAAAGGTAGGAATCTGCAACAAAGTTTGTTAAAATCCCTGCAATGTACATAGATCACCCAGAGGGGAATGTTTTTTCTCAACAAAAGTGAATTTACACTTTAAAACTTTATTTACACTTGCGCTCCTGTTTAGCTTTTCTAAAGGCGGGAGTTCTGTAGGCAGTTTACATAGGTTTTATGCTTCTGAGATCACCTTTTCCTGCTTTTAGAAATTCCTGGTTTAAAACAGATTTAGCCATGTTTAGCTGTGTTTGCAATCATTTACATCAGTATAACTGCTTTTAGAGTTTCTAATCAGATTATGTAAGCACAAAATTCAAATTTTCTCTAAACATAGTTATACTGAATGGCTCTATTTGCAACTAAACATCCAATCTGATCGATACTATTGACAAATCATTACATGCATTTAAATGCTTTTAGAAATGTGCTCTCGATCTGTATAAATGGTTTGACACTGCAAGCGTAATTGAGGGATAAAAATGAAAAATTGTTCTTCATACTTTCTGCAATTTTCCTTTCCTGACACACTCCATGTCAGCCTACCTCTGGATGTGGCCCGCCCACCCCTTAAGCCTATCAGGACCTAAATCATAAAATTTGACCCTTTTATCCAGGATGGTGTTATGTAGCTATATTTTCTCACCTAGTTGGGAGTCTGTGCTGTTATGTAGCTTGTCAGGAAAGGAAAGTTGTGATAAATATGAGGAACATTTTTAATTTTCCCTGAAAGCTCCATATAAACTTACCTCCAGGAATAAACTAGATAACCAGGGATAACTTTTGAGAGTTCCACTGGGAGGGAAAACTGTTCTGATATGAGCGGGAGTACCACAGGGCCCACTTCACCATTGGTTTTAAAGATGTCATGGTGCCCAGCAGCTGGAGACAATTTCTGGCCGAAAGATGACTGGCTGATCGTGCGACATTCACACTTTTCAGAATGGAGGGGATATTCCCAAATCAGTAATAGAGGAGAGGAGGAAGATTCATCAGAACAAATTTTGTTCATGGATTTTTTGTGAATTTACCAGAAATTACTAAACTTTATGATGCTTAGCCCTCAAAAACTGCACAGCTTGGTGAAGTCAAAGCCATCAAACCTGCTACTGTTCTCCTCCAAGGAAGAATCGCCATAAGGGTAAGATCTGGCAACTGCCTAAGGCTCCTCACCCCCAGTGTTTAACTAAGGCATAGTCACATGGAATGTGGAAGGAGGCTGAAATTTCTTTATGAGAGACACAAGCAAGCTCTGCAGGCTGTCTTACCCAGGAGCGCCACATTTGGGCAATCCCAACACATCTACGGTCTAGACTGAGGATGATAGAAGGAGTCTTGAACCTTTAAGGAGGAGTAACAATTTCCAGAGCCAGAGTGAGAGAGTGCTGATTCCTAGATCTCTCTTGCTGCCGACTATCCCTAGACCGAGAGTACTGATCATCTATATCTATGTCAGAACGAGGAGGGGAGTGATGTCTCGAACCTGATGAACTGGCAAAAAAAACATTAACTTGTTTTCATGAAGTACGCAGACACTGCATACTACCGAAGTGATGGACCATGCCTCCTACCTTCCTGGCATTTGCTGGTCTTTTGGGGTTGGCATTATGTCTTAGATGTAACAGCAAACTAGGAGAGTAAAGAAAAAGCCGGTAAAAAACAGAGCTTGTTAATATTGACAGGTTGCTTTGCAGACCATAGTAAAGGATAGCAGGCATACGGCTTTACCTGATAGCTATAATTGCAGAGCTCGGCACCTGCCAAAAGGGATGGGATGCTCAATTCCAGCAAGTCAACAGTCACAATGTGATTGCCCCTCAGAGCTCCTATTTGATGGGCGCTGCCGCACATGTTCATATGCATACCAGAAGAGGCCCAACAAAGACTGCAATATATCCAAAAACTGCAGTACATCCAAATTTTCATAACCAAACTTGAATATACCACAGTTTTTGATGTCACATGGCCATAGCTGGGCGGAATTTGCCCTGTATTGGTGACATTCAGTAAGTGGCACCATAGGTTCTTTGCCCAATAAAGTTACAGTATATGGATGGCTGAGCAGCAGCTGTCAAGCTCTTCAGAAGAGACACTAGTACAAGCAGACTTGTTTTCATCTTGATAGATTGGCTGTCTTTGCAAATTTACATCTGTTCATCTGTAAGTGAACTTTATTCCTATGGTCTTTTTTTAAGCCACCTCACTACCTCCTTTCACTATATAGCTGATGGGAGCTCAATATGGTGTCATTCAGCTAGTGGTTTCATCAGGATTAGTCGTGTGTGCCAAGTTTTTTTTTTTCACAAAGTTGGTGGTTATTGGGCATAGTGATTGATCATGAATTTACAAGGGACATTTTTTTAAAATTTCTATTTGTTTGATAAAGGACATTTAGGTGTCTAATAGACCTCTGACCTCTCCATAAAATGTACCTGTCACTGCCCAAAGCTATCACAAGGTGTGTTGTGCACCCCTTATGATAGCAATTAATTTGAATGAGAAAAAAATTGAAACACTTAAAAAAATGTATTATTAAAATTAACAAAAAAATAAATAAAACACCCCAAACCCCTGTGTTCACTTGCAAATGCAAACATGCACCTAGGTTCAGCACACAAAGCTCACGTTTAACTCTAAATTGATGACCTGTAAAGGCTTTTAAAGCGTCGCCTTTGGATAATTTAAGGTACCATAGTTTGACATCATTTTACAGTTGTGTAAAATCTTAATTCTTGACAAAACATCTTTTCTTTTTTTTTTACCAAAAAAATTGTATTACATTGTGTTTGCGTGCATTAAATTCATTTTTGTATTTTCCATAAGTGTATTTTTCCTGAAAAGTTGCATTTGATAAACCGCTGTGCAAATATCATGCAACATAAAAAAATTGCAACAACTATCATTTTATTCTCCAGGACCTCTACTTTCAGAAAATATATTATGTTTGTGGGCTCTAAGTATTTTTTAGCAAAAAATGCAGATTTTACAAGTACATAGTGAGAAAAATTTCAAAATTGCCCTAGTGGTTAAAGGAATTGGGCATTTTTAATGTTTCTCTTTAAGGATTTAACAAATCACTGCTCCTGACCAAATAGATTTTTTATTGCATGTTTCCCAGGGCAGTGTCCACCCCTATACTGTTTTTTACACCCCCATGCCGATTCGTTTAGAAAATCAAAATTTTTAACTTAACAGATTCAGCTTCTATTATTATCAATGGGGTTCTGGTTCAGCATCTGAACTTCTCTGAAGTATGCTGAACCCTGCTTGAACCAATCCCTGCTCAAACTGAACCTAGGACTGTTTCCACTATGATGCAACCCAGGTCAAGAATTTTCCACTAGAATGGGGGGGTGGCAGTGCAAAGATCATGGAGAAAGTGGATATGCTGTAGCTTTTTTTCAGCTCTGAGTGACAACTGCCTAAAAGAGCCTTTTTTCAGTTCAAATTAATCAGGTTGGGATCCTGTTCATTCATTTAAGCCAAGCTAAATGTAAAAGTTAGAAAATAAATTACACATTCAAAATACATAATGCCTAAATACTGTATGTCTAAAGCTGTCCTTGTTCCATAACACCCCTTACAGCTTGTTATGAATCTCCCAAGCATGTAATTCAAACAATTGCTTTATTTCCTATGTCATCCTAGAATTTGTATGAAAAAGTTTCTCTCCCAGCTGTGTCGTATTTAAATTTTTGTTTTGTTTCATGTCTCGCTTCAGGTCTTTATGGGGTAAATGAGTGCAGACTAAAACCCTGTTCTTAACGCATTGTTAGACAGGTAAATTTGGTTGGTCGCTAGCTGATTGGCAAGTTTGAGCTTGGAAATCTCTTTGTATTTGTTTGTTAAATTTGTAGTTTACTGATTTCAGGCAGCATTTGACATACTTCTTGCAAATCAAACCCGGACAAATTCACTCATAGATATGGATGAAGTAATGATGGGCAAATCTACCCAAGCTGAATTCACCAAGGGCTCAGTGACCCTAGGTTCACACCTATGCATTTTTTAGTGCATTTTGCAGTTTGCAGAAATGCACTACAGTCCGTTTAACATGGTTTCCTATGGTACACATTCACATCTATGCGTTTTACGTCTGGTGCATTTTTGGAAAAGCTCGGGGACTTTTTTTCCGCATTTAGTGTGTATTAGACTTCAATGGAATTGCACCAGAAATGCAAGTGTTGTGTTTATGATGCGATTTTTTATGTGTTTTGCATTTTTTATTTTTCTGCTTAAAACACTGTATATAACTGGTTCCCTGCTGACAGCTGAATGCAAGAAAAAAAATTGCGGAAAAAAGATGGTGTGGGGTCCCCCCAGGTCATACCAGGCCCTTACGGTCTAGTATGGACTTGGAGTGGACCCCCCATGCCAAAACATTTTTAAAAAATGACATGGCCCCCCCCAAAATCCATACCAGACCCTTATCTGAGCATGCAGCCCCCTCCTGTACCATACAAGACCGCATGCCCTTAACATGGGGGATGGGTGCTTTGGGGGGATTGATGGGGACAAGGGCCTCTTCCCGAAAACCCTGGCCGGTGGTTGTTGGGGTCTGCGGGCAGGGGGCTTAACAGAATCTGGAAGCCCCCTTAAATAAGGGGGCCCCCATATCACGCCCCCCCATGTGAATGGGTTTCGGGTACATTGTAACCCTACTCATTCACCCCAAAAAAGCAGTGAAACATAAAAAAAAACAAGAGCCCGTTTTTGACAAGTCCTTTATTAAAAAAATAGCTCTGAGCTGTCTTCTCCTGGTGCCATCTTCACCCACTGCCCTCTTTTCCCGGTGCTGTCTTCTTCCTCGCCGCTGGTTACTCGCTAAAAAAAAAAAGCCTTCTTCTGTGGCTGCGTTCCTCCATTGTGGCCTCTCTTATATAGCCATGGGGCGTGGCCATCCAATGAACTCACCTGGAGAGCCCACCCCTTGTGACATCATGTGGCCTGGTATGGTTCAGGAGGGGGGCTGCTCGCTCGTCCTCTCCCTTTCCTGACCTGCCGGGCAGCGTGCTCTGATAAGGGTCTGGTATGGATTTTGGGGGGACCCCACGGCATTTTTAAGAAAAAATTGGGCATGGGGGGTCCCCTCTGAATCCATACTAGACCTGAAGGGCCTGGTATGGACCTGGGGGGGGACCCCTTGCCATTTTCCTCGCAATTTATTTTTGCCGGCAATTGTTTATTTTATAAATGAGACACATGCAGCGCTAAAAATGTGCAATTACGTTTTCAACATATGACTGTGAAAAAGTGCTGGAAGCATAACCAATATCTCTCGGGTTATGTATGTCAAAGGTAAACCTCTAACTTATAAGTAAATAAGAAAAAATTCATAAGTATAGTGAACGGTGTATCAGTTCATAAATGCAAGGGGGTTCATAGATATAAGTGGTGCTGAAACTCCACACGGGGTGAGGGCTAGAACCGATTCTGTATGAGGAGACACCTTGCGTATGGATCTTCTAGGTTTCAAATGAAGACAACAAGTAGTAGAAATGGGTATCCTTACCGAAAAGGGTGGACACAGTCACCACCACCAGATTATTTATCCCTTTCAACGAATCTTAAAAATCATTTAGAAAAAGAGGATAAAGACCAACGGACTAAAAAACAGAAGAAATACACCCGGGATATCAATGATTACAGAAGCCACCTGGTGTTCAATTGGCAAAAGAAAGATGGTGAAACCCCTACTGGACCATCCGGCCCAGTTGAGATGGACACCTCTTCTGTAAACACTACTAGTGGAGCAAATTTCTTTACCACCAGGCACACATCCCAGTCAAACCACCATGCGTAATAATGTCCATCCTCCCACTACCCCGGATTATCACAGTAAACCCTCGCATAGGGATTACCCTACCCATAATTCCTCTGGTAATGGATACCAGCATCCCAACAGAGGAAGAGGGAGCTCCCGGAGGGGCAGGTTTAACCCCCGCGGGCGCAGCAGGGGGCCTGGACACATTGAAACTTATACTCACCACAGATCCCCTCAGGTTCACAATAGATCCCCCCAACGTTATCAACATTCAAGGGACTATTCAGAACCATACTACACCTACCGCACTCCTGTTCCTACCTATAACAGATTTTCATCTTTAAGAGATGCACCTCACACTAGAGATCATTACCAACTTGATAGATCACCTTATACATATAATCACTCATATCCAAATCCTCCATACAAAGAGGATTTTCCTCGGGGACCATCTGGGCCAAAAGAAGAATAGACGGAAACGAGGCTCTAGAGGAGGCTGGAGGGCCAGGAAAAAGAAAACGACATTGAAAATGAGTGGCATTTTTAATCTTAGTCAAAAACCCTTTTCCAAGGCGGAACTACATGTACTGGACAAGGGTCTCAAGTTTGCTCCCTCTAAAAAGTTGAACAAATTTGAGACCTTTATCGATGTTCAGAAATTCAAAAGGAAACTTAATGTACAACGACACTTCCTGGTTAAACCTGGGGATGTTGAAGGTACAATTAATACAAAAATTGCAGCTTCAAGCACAGCAGCCCTTCACACGGGATTGGCCAACCCGTCTTTATTCAACACCCCGGTGCGACGGCACCGGCCATCAAAGTCTTTTGCGACCTAGTTCTTAAGGATCTAGATGGATTACCCAATAAACGTAATCTTGATCATCCCAACATTAGGATAGGCTTAAAATCTCTCTGTGAATGTAAAGATATAGTCATCCGCCCCGCGGATAAGGGGGGTGGGGTGGTCATTTTAGACAAAGAGGACTACCAAGGAGAGATGTGCCACATTCTTAGTGATGAAAAGACATACACACTTCTTCCCCTAGACCCAACTAGGGACTTTAAAAAACCTCTAGTGAATTTAGTTACATGAGGTTTCCAACAAGGAATCCTCACTAAAAAAGAAAAGGACTATTTAGTCCCAGTAGGACCATGCATCCCAGTGATGTACTACCTCCCAAAGGTACATAAAAATAGTACAAAACCCCCTGGTAGACCTATTATAAGCGGTATAGACTCCGTTACTTCTAGAGTCGGCCGCTACATAGACTTTTTTCTCCAACCCCTGGTATCTAGGGTTCCATCTTACCTTAAGGACACAGGGGACACTATCCGCCGGCTGGAAAATATAGAATACCAAGACAACCTAATTTTGGTCACGGCGGACGTCACAGCGTTATATACTTCCATCCCACATAGGTTGGGCCTGGCGGCTGTCGAACATTATCTAAATGCGAGTGACGACATCCCACCACGACAACAACATTATATCATGGAACTCCTACGGTTCGTAACACAAACAAATTACTTTTGGTATAATAACCAATTTTTTCTGCAGAAGAAAGGCGTGGCTATGGGGGCTAAATTTGCCCCCAGCCTTGCCAACCTTTTTATGGCCCTTTGGGAGGAGGATGTCGTCTATCCCGCACAGCGACCTGAGCTGTGTTTATGGGCTAGATATATAGACGACATCCTCCTCCTATGGAAAGGTGACGAGGAGACCCTTCATGAGTTTATGGCCACTCTGAACCATAATGATAGGGGTATCACTCTCACGTACGAACTGAGCACAGTTTTGATACACTTCCTTGGTTTGGAGATTGCCATTTCTGACCGTCGGATTGTAACCACCACCTTTTTTAAGCCGACGGACAGAGGAATGGCTATATCTCTAAGGATAGTTGCCACTACAGCCCCTGGTTGGAGTCTGTCCCCCGCAGCCAATTACTACGCATTCGTAGGAATTGCACCAGCGTTACTGATTTTTTACACCAAGCACAATTTCTGAAAGAACGTTTCCTGGAAGAAGGCTACCAATCCGCCCAGATAGATCATGAGATTACAAAAGTCTCTCTCATAGACCGTAAAACGCTGACATCTGTGCAACCGAAGTCAACCCCTAATGATAAATTCAAGTGGTCTCTATTCACCCAATTCTCTGTCCAGCATAGACAGATTAAACAAATCTTAAACCGCCACTGGAGCATTATCAGAAGTGACCCTGTCCTGTCCCGCAATGTTATAGAAGCACCCACTAGACTGTCTTTTTTCCCAGAGACTAAAGGATACTATCCCTGTAAGAAATGTAATGTGTGCAGGTACAATCTCTGTGGAAATTGTAGATCAGTATGCTTTGAATCTGCTGTCACTTCCACTATATACCAAATTAAACATTTTGTCACATGTACCACGCGGTACATTGTGTATCTCATCACATGCCCTTGCAATATGCAGTACGTGGGTCGCACCATCAGATCATTTAACATTCGAGTGAATGAACACATTACTGCCGACAAAAAAAGGCCGCACTAACCATAGCGTTTCTCGTCATTTTTTGGAGTTCCATAATAAGAATCCGAGGGGCTCCAAATTCCAAGTCATAGATAAATTTGTTCCGTCATGGAGAGGGGGTCCACGCACCAGGGGGGTATCACAGCTCGAAGTTTTCTGGATCTACCAACTAAAAAGCTACTCCCCCCATGGGTTGAACGTGGACTGGGATATAAAAGCCCTTATAAATAAGTCATAACTGGTGCTTGTAGTCCATAATGTATATGCATGTTACTATGTTGGCCTTGGTGACATGCATATATATTATCATGTCAGTTTCTGTGAGTCCCTGCTATATAGTCAATGAGCAGGGCTGTATAGCATAGAATAGGCATTTTGATTATTAATATGTTTTTTGCACATGGTGTATATTTTCATTTTTTATTTTTATTTTTTATTCTATTTTGATTTTTATTTATATATTTTTCCTATGGTTTTAATATTGTGTAGAGGGACTTATAGGTCATATAGGTAACAATATTTGACCTGCTTATTGTTTGTCCGATTACATATATATACTTG
The DNA here is from genome assembly GCF_042186555.1 of Aquarana catesbeiana. Taxonomy (NCBI): domain Eukaryota; kingdom Metazoa; phylum Chordata; class Amphibia; order Anura; family Ranidae; genus Aquarana; species Aquarana catesbeiana. The sequence goes on from NC_133325.1 coordinate 474,264,172, forward strand.
TGTTCATCAGTTTCCCCATGCAATCCAAAATGCTCAATTCCCCCTATTGGGGACACCGGTAGTCGAGCGCACTGGAGCGCGCCGGACTGACGCGCTATGACAACCCCTGTGGCCGTTGTGGATATTATTACTCCTCGGTTCGGCCTCTCACTTCCTGAAGTGAAAGGGAGGCGTGGAGCGTGGCGTCCGGAGCGCGATGACATCACGCGCAATGACGCCATCACGTGACCTCGTCACGTGACTCCGTATAGAGCACTGATTGGTGGATTACTGTGGAGTACACTCTGGAGTGTCAGCAATGATTGTTTCCATACTGAATCAAACACAGAGTAACGGCTTGACACAGCTGCTAAGCATGTTCATATAATTTTTTATGTAATCACCCAGGTCCACATAGCTGACTTACATGTGGTGTAATTATTTATGTATATATGCAAGCGTGATACAGGCATTCAGGCTCATGCCCCAGTAGAAGGACGATGGTCCAAAACATGTCGGGTTGTTAAATGCCTATAGATGCCCTTCCATTCACGCGATTTTATTTGATTTTGTTCTATTTTCTTTGTGATCACGTTTTATATTTATAGTGCATTGTCCAGCACTTTTTTAGCTTTTTAATAAAAGCTTTTCCCAACGGATTCATGCCCTATGTGGAGAATTTTTTATTCTTGTCTCCTTTTATGAATGGTACTTTGTTGAGCTCTAAATAGTTCTCCTGGCATACTCCTTCCATCTGATGAAGATATCCGGATTGATTGGGAACCCCCATACTATCGAATGGTGATGGTCGTCTTAGATGCGACTGCACATCGGGACCTCTTCAGGCAGATACCCTCGGGATCCCCCAAGCCTGTAAGACACTTCACCGTATGGTGACTGTGTCCACCCTTTCCGGTAAGGATACCCATTTCTACTACTTGTTGTCTTCATTTGAAACCTAGAAGATCCATACGCAAGGTGTCTCCTCATACAGAATCGGTTCCAGCCCTCACCCCGTGTGGAGTTTCAGCACCACTTATACCTATGAACCCCCTTGCATTTATGAACTGATACACCGTTCACTATACTTATGAATTTTTTCTTATTTACTTATAAGTTAGAGGTTTACCTTTGACATACATAACCCGAGAGATATTGGTTATGCTTCCAGCACTTTTTCAGTCACATGTTGAAAACGTAATTGAACAATTTTAGCGCTGCAAATGTCTCATTTATATTCATTTGTACACTGTCTACCACATTGTTACATGCTGGTGGCTATCACTTATATATTCTTGTAATAGCGCAATTATTGAATTAGTTTTATTGATTTCTAATTGTTTATTTTACATACAGCTGTCAACGGGGAACCCCGCTGATAGCTGATGACTCATTGGTTATCAAGGATGCAGCAGCCGGCTTCCCGGCCCCCTCCTTAGCAACCAGCTATATACAGTGTGTTTACAGTGTGTTTATTGAGAAAAAAAACGTAAAACGCAAACTGCATGAAAACTGCATGCACAAAAATGCATTAAAAAATGAGCGTTTAAAAACACATAAAAACGCACTGCAAAACATGCCTGAAAAACTCATCAAGTGCAGCCGCATAGAAGTGAACCTAGACTGAATCTTGTTTTATATTTGACTAAATCCAACTTAGAGGCAAATACGTTTGAAATCTATGGGATGAGGAACATCTTGTTCAGAAATTCTGGCCATTTTAAAGGCTAAAAGGAAAAATACTGTAAAACCTAGACAGCGCTGTGGAGGACATGTAGATTTGCCAGAAACAGTCTTTAAAAATACAGAAGGTCTTTTCATGTAGCTTTAAGGATTTATTAAAAATATGCAAATACTTTGCTTGGGGGTGCCTTAAAGATGTATGTGATGTTACAGAAAAATAAGATTTTTATGGAAAGTCTCAGCAACAGCATACATTGGCAGGGAGTATTTGGCTGTGGAATTTATTGTTTTCATCTACAAATAGCTTGGCTTACATACTGCAGCATAACCCCAATACTTTTTACTCAAATGGTAATAGGTTCGCATTGACCAGCTGAGGCTGTCCCTATTCTCACTGATGCAAAACTCTCCTATTACTGGACAATTTCTTTTAAACTCACATTAAAAATTAAGAGACCATAGATGACACAGCAATGTAAAATTGACCAGCAGGAAGACAATTTTAAATAGTAAGGCTAGACCTAAATTTATTACAGACCATGAGCAAATTCTGGAGCTTTACTACAAGAATGCGGATATTGCAGGATACTGTAAAGGATATAACCATGTAAAATTGTCCAGTAGCAGGACAGTTGTAAATATGGATAATAGGCCAAAATGTATAGACAGTACAATGTACAGACAGGTGTTCTACTACAAAAAAATGCAGATGACACAGTAATTTCAATTTGGTCAGCAGCAGGACAATTGTAATTAGCAAGGCCAGGCCCAAATTTTCTAGAAACAAAGGGCACAGAGTTTTACTACAAGCATAAAGATACTGCAAGGGATACATCAGTGCAAAATTGGCCAGCAGTAAGACAGATTTAATTAGAGCAATAGGCCTAAATAGTGTATGTCCAACTTTTATTTTATCTATGGGAATATGGGGTGTGTTGAATGGGAGTGATATAATTTGATGCTGTTTGGGTGTACACTGTTCTTGCACTTTTTCCCTTTTTCCTTTCAAACAATTCAGCAACATGTAGCTTAAAAATTTGATGGTCAATAACAAGTGAATTCTGCTCTATAAGCATCTGAAACTTAAAAAGGCCCCATAACCCTAAATATACAAAAAAAATATACAAAAAAAACAAAGGAAATGCAAACCCCAAATCACAACCCCTGAAAAAAAAGCCCATTTTTTTTCAGATAAGACTTGCAGTACAAAAAGGCAGTTTAACCTAAAATAAAGGCCCTATTGTCACAGAGTAAAAAACAATATACTAAAATTAATTAAAAACCCAAAATACCACCTCTCTGAAAAAGCATCCAATAATAAGAACTGAGATTGGCAGCAAAGAGGTTGGTTGCTCAAAGAACAAGCAATCAGAAAATCAGAGTTAAAGTTCAGTTTCCTAATCCCTCCATATCCAGTTTGTTAGCTTTCCCTACCACAACTTCAAATTCACTAACACCTGACTTCTTTCTGCTCCCCTCTAATAGCTGGCTTAGTCATAGTTTAAAAATCATGCACTGCATTATGGTTTTAAAACATTCTCCTGGGTAAATTTACTAAAAACAAATCACTGGGATAAAACAAATTACAGGATTTGGAAAGGAGGAACCGAACCTCGTCCCTAGTTGTAAGCTACTTAAGTTTATTTGTGGAAAAATGGTTATCTTAAAGTGGTTGTAAAGTCACATGTATTAATTACTCGCTGTTTTAGGTCCCTGTTCAGTACTGTGAGTGTCTGTTTTCTTAAAATTATAATGCTAAATACCATCTTTGCAGAACCCTGCTGTGCTGTCATCTGACCTCCCTCTGCTTTCCTTCGGATGTTAGTGAGTACAATGGCAGAGGCTGAAATTCCTCTCTAATAAATGCAATCCAGCAAAGGGAGGTCACATGACAGCACAGCAGGGCTCTGCAAAGAAGGTATTTAGCATTATAATTTTAGGAAAACACACACACTGTATTGAACAGGGACCTAAAATAGAGAGGATCAAAGTAATTAATACATATTTCTTTACAAGCACTGAAGCCACTGCAGGGAATAGAATTACACAGGCAGGAGAGGAGAGTGGCAGGAAGGAGATTGGGTTCTCACACTGACTACTGACAGGGAAAGAGGGAGGAAGGGGGAGATGCAGAGACGCCGAGGAGAGAGCTGGATGATGGAAACACATAAACTGACTGCGTTATCATGGACCAGCAGCCAAATAACCTAATAATAGCATGCAAAGCCAAGCTGCCATTTCTAAAGCTAGCAAAATAATCTCTTATATTAAAAGAGGTATAGAGTTGAGAGAGAGAGAGATATCATTTTGCCCCTGTAGAAAACATTAGTAAGACCTCATCTGGAATTTGCAGTTCAGTTTTGGGTACTAGTTCACAAAACTGATATCAGAAAACTGGAGAAAGTACAGAGAAAGGGGTTGAACTGAGCTTATTCTCTCTTGAGAAGAGGCGATTAAGGAGGGATATGATCAACATGTATAAATACATAGGTGGTCCATATAGTGAACTTGGTGGAGAGTTTTTCACTTCCGGTCATTACAGAGGACATCTGGTGGAAAAGAGATTTGACCTTCACATACAGACAGGCTTCTTTACAGTTTAAACTGTGAAAATGTGGAATATACTCCCTCAACTGGTTCTGGACAGCTTAAAAGATTGGTTTAAAAAAGAGCTGAATGAACACTTAGAGGTAATAACACCACGGGTACTTGATCCATGGAATATCTGATTGCCTCTTGAGGGATCAGGAAGGAATTTTTTTTTTTTTGTTCAATAAGTTTTTATTGAATATTATTTGAACATTGTACAGTATTAAAACACGAATATAGGGGGAAGGTACATAAACCCCATTAAGCAAATACAATGGAAATATTGTTTTTCATATGACATGACCTAACGTACATAAATTTTGAATGTCTCCTTATAAAAATCGCAATAGAAGGCCGAGCATTACTTCTAACCTCTATGCAATCTCCATTTTTGGGGTATCATCATACCTTATATTTAATACAAGGCGTCCATGATACCTATTCCCTGTATTTCTTTAATCCAGTACAAATGGACCAATATGGTTTGATTAGAGGGCACCCCGACCAAATATGGGCATGAGACCCTTTTTCACCACAACCTCTCCAACAAAGTTCTGATTTGGTTGGGAAAGTTCTATGGAGCACTGCAGGAGTATAGTGCCATCTTGTCAAGAGTTTATAGTTTGCTTCAGCTGCTTTTGAGGATATAGAGGAAATATGAGAAAGCTGCAGTATAGTGGTACGTTGACTGTCCGTTAACGAACTTTGAAGCTCCTGTTCCCATTTGTGGAGAAATGGCAGTTGTATCATTGGGGATAAGGACAGGGGAGCTTGATAAAATAATGAGATGGGTTTATCTGGTGGTTGGTCCCCCGCAAGCAAGCTCTCTATTGGATTCAGCTCTGTTTCAGATCGCAGAGGTAGCGGGAGGGTTTTGACAAATAGCGAAAGTTGGTGATACTTCCAGGAAGGAATTTTTTTAACTCACTAGAGCTAATTGGATCATGCTTTATTGGGAGATTTGTGCCTTCCTCTGTATCAACAGTGGGCATAAGATAGTGTGTGAATACGGAGGTTTTCTATTTGTGTGCGTTTTTTTTTTTTTTTCTTTATTGGTTGAACTAGATGGACCAGTGTCTTTTTTCAAACTGATAAGTAAACATATCGTATATTGATGTCAATGAATACACAATGAAAAAGAGGGCAATACTTTCCTACTAACCACTGATGGAATAGAATTCTGCCTATGTGAAAAGTGTGGAAATATTAATATGTAAAGTATGCAGGCCACTACAGGTCAGTATGACGTAAAATATGTGTTCAGAATTGGCCACTGACCAACAGCCATAATGGAATTTGTTACTAGGAATGAATAATGGCCACACAAATTTCACTGGAAAGGCCATTAAATGGTGTGCACACTGCCCACTCTCTTCCACTTTTAAATTCTCTGCAATCATAGATGTGTGAAGGCAACCTGTCTTCCCAGTATATCCACATAACAATACCGGTGCACAGTGTGGAGATGCAACCATGTCCATGTACACATTAGTTCTCTGGGGTCAATGTAGGAATCATAGGAGGATTCTTCCTCTTTATCAGAAATATGTGTTGTCTTCATATACATGGATCATCCTTGTATTGATATGATGACATAGCACAAGCCTGTACAGGCATCCTTGAAATGGTGCCATTTTTTAAAAAACAAAAACATTTTGCTAGATCATCTCTAAATAACTTATTGAATGGAACAATACCAGAGGCTCAGCTTATCTTTACATATTTGCCATGAGTTCTCTAGTTGATTGGACAATCAGAAGTAGATACAACATCATAAGATCATAAAATGAAAGAAGAAATATGTCACTTTTCCATGGACACTTTTATTTTACTGAAACCAGGATGAGAACTATTTCTTGGAAAACCTTATTAGCTTCCTAGGAAAAGATCATTGGATAATTGTGCGTGTAGAAAAGAATGTACAGTAAGGGCTGAAAGTTATTGCATGTAATGAAAACTGTGATCGTGTTTCCTTCACATTTAATACTGGCAAATAAACTGCAGCTAATAGGAAAATAAAGAAAAAGCACAAAGGAGGTGTGTACCACATAAAGCTTTCATCCAATTGAGAAATAATTGCCACCTCATAGGTTGCTGAAACTGTACATTTAACACTCATTTATTGTCCTAGTAAGTCAACACGTTCAACTACTGCAGGGCCCATTCGTCATCTGCTTCCACCATAACATTCATCTTACAGGGGATTTTACTGTCTGTGCTACACATTACTGTTTCTCTTGGACTATTGTATACAGTAGCAAACCCATAGAGAAAAGTAAAAAAACAAATCTCTGCAGAGCACTTTCTATATTTTAGCTGACATTGCCACACAGGTATTGTCTCTAGAGCCTAGAGGCAGTCAATCAGGCTATAGCTGACCTACACAACTGACTGACGTCAATGGACATTTTGATGTTCAAAGAATTAGTCTTTTAATCTTAGCATTGAAGACCATCTCAGGATATTTTTGCTAACATTTATTTTTTCCTGAGCATTTCATATAGCAATTGACATTTTAAATCTAAGAGCAAACTGTCAGTAATGTCTGAAAATGTACTTGACTTGAAAATAAGACATTTTGTCCCATTTATATAGAACACAGATGCATGGTACCTTTCTCCTAAGTACAAAAGTTATGCACCAATGCTTTTAAACATCATTACATTTATGCCATAAAGGACAAGGAAGTTAACAATCTATGCAGGGAATTTTTATGTATCATATGTTTGCTCTATGTACTTCGGTTAAAAACTAGAAAGGGTATACAGAAGTGAACTAAACTGATCCCTACATTTTTCACTGCAAATATGAACAACTAGTTTATTTAGTAAGTGTTTTTGTTTCTGTTCCTACAAATCAACAACTGCTATTTATTCTTTTTAAGGCCCTTATTTCTTATTTAAGGGTAATAAAAATAATCTTGGTAAAAACCTGCCTTCTTTATTTGCATCTTGCTATCTTGATATTGTTGTAAGTAATCTTGTTCTCATTTCTGCAGTGTGAGGGGTTCCAGGGTGACCTGGCAAAAGGGGAAAGCTGATTTGCAGCTTTCCCAGTATTATTAAGTCCTTATATGGGACCTGGAATTCAGGGAACCAGAGAAGCCTTCAACCCTGACTACGGGTATCTTAGGCTTGTAAGGGTTAACCCACTTGCAAAAGAAGGTTGAACAGAGCAGGAAGCATTCTGTTGGTGTCCATGAGATGTGGTATGAAGCATGATACATTTGTGTTCTGTCTGTAACTGGGATACTGCTGAGCTGTGGAGTCCCCTTCTTTGGGACCCCTGGAGTAGACAGGGACTTTAAACTCTGTATGGGAGAAGGATTTATACTGGCTGTGAGACATATCTTTGCTTTCAAGCCACAAGTGTATGGACTATTGGGAGTTGATTTACTAAAGGCAAATAGACTGTGCACTTTTCAAAGTGCAGTTGTACTCTAAAAGAGCAGTTGCTCCAGAGCTTAGAAAATGAGCAGAATCTCTGCTGACTTCCATCATTCAATCATGTGCAAGCAAAAATGCTGTTCTTTTTATCTTCCTTGCACGTGACTGGGTATTTTTTGCAAAGTGAAGCTCTACCTCATTTACTAAGCTCTGGAGCAACTGCACTACCACTTTGCAAAGTGCGCAGTCTATTTGCCTTTAGTAAATCAACCCCTTTGCTTTGGTCATGCAGACAAAAGCAACCTTGTTTTGCCTGTTTTGTAAGGAATAAAGACTATTTATTCTTACTACATGGCTAGCAGGCGATCTTGGGTTCCCCGATATCACATGTCGAATGACATAAATGAATAAAAACCAACTGTACACAAGTCGAATATGCAGCACAGAGGGCCTCTGACAGATAATTCTCATTACAAGTTTTTCGTCCCTGGTTCTGGTCTGCCGGAGACAAAAATCAGGATGTGTGATATGAAAAGTTGTGGTTGGAGCTTAATATGCACCTTCAGTGGTTCAAGCGGTGAAATTACGGAGGTAGATGTGAGCATTGCAGAGACCCCAAGCCTGCTAGAAGTAGTCACTGACTTCTGTGGATGCTGGAGAGGTCACCAAATGTTTGTCAGTATCTGACAACCTGCGATGAGTAATACAGTAATACACAAAAGGTTGACTGTCTGCCTATTTCCTTTGTGCTGATGTATAAACTTACCTGTGTCAGTAGCATGGTTTATGCTGAGACAACATTTTAGATATTTAAATCTACAAGTGAGTGAGTCTGTAGTGAGCCCCCAAATTACATACCAGACTATTATCCAAGGTAGGGGTCCGGTATGGATTTTTAAGGGGGACCTCACAAAACAAACAAAAAAGGCATAGGCTTCCTCCAAAATCCATTCCTGATCCTCTTCCAAGCATGCTGCCTGGCTAGCCAGGACAGGAAGGTGCATTGAGCTTGTGCTTACTCCCCCCCCCCAAACATACCAGCCCACAAGATCTCAACATGGACTATGCTTTATAGGTTTTTTTTGGTCTTCCTCTGAATCAACTGTGGGTATAGAGTTCTGTATATGAAGGCTTTCTGTTTATTTATCTTTTCTATTGTTTGAACTAGATAGAAAGCTTGAATAAAAAAGAAAAGGCAGGAATCTATGTAACTATGTAACATGAAGAGGGTACCTAGCCCCATTTTGGGGTCTTTCCCACATCCCTTGCCCAGTGGATGTGGAGGTCTTTGGGGGTTAACAGAATGTGGCAGCTTCCTTTATACTCACCTCCGCTATATGATGTATTTACTTGTTGCTTATTCACTTGTTACATATTTAAAAAAACAAACAAAACAAAACCGTCAATTATGTCGTTTGGCTATGTTGATCCATCATCAATCACAATGAGCAACACCCACTGACCTGCCGATGCAAACATGATGGCCTGCACTGATGACATACCAGCGCTGGACCCTAGCCACAAATGATAGCTCTGCAGCTAGCAGCTGAATGTCAACAAAACAGCAGGGGATTCTGGCTGACAAGATTGGCCAAATATGGTTATGGCCATATTTCCAGTGACGTCATCCATGATCCCCTAGTTGATTTGTTTGCAAATAGAAGCAGGTTGGGGGACTGGAATTGTCTCTTTTGCTAGCATATACTACAGGTGTGCTACTTCACATGCAGATTTAATGCATCTTCAAAGCATATTTTTTAAAGGAACTGTGTATTTTTAATGCTGCCCTTTCACTGCCAGAGCCATTTTTTGCACACATGTTAAAACGCACATTTAAGTCCCAAAATGTACTTAAAACCTGTCAAAACCTTATATATTTGCTCGGGGAAATAAAATGGTGGTAGTTACAGTTTTTTATGTCACATAAATTTAGCACAACTTATAAAAGATGAGGATGCATAGGGTAAACAGATACCAAGCATGTTTAGCCTTAAAATTATGTGTGCTCATGAAATGATGATCCTTAAACCTTTACTCTTTTACATATACTCCCAGTTGCTAAACCAATGCACTAATATCCTTTTACATAAATAAGTTCTGGAAGCGCAGTTTTATTTTCCAGGGTTACTGATTTGAACAATTATATAATGTTTGGGGGTTTTAACTAATCCTCTGTCTTAAAATACATGGTTTTGGGAGCAAAAGGGTTAAAGGCCATCCGTTTGGAGATAACCATAAATGATGATTAAAAAAACTAAAAATGTGTGGCGCTAACAAACCTACTTAATCCAGATCAATCAATCTTCCATAATAAATAATAAATTGTGCAAATCAGCAGACGGTGACAATCAAAACAATCATGCAGAATAAAATACAACAGAAAACATAAATAGATCAAAAAATGCAAAGTGACCAATCAGTATCCTGAAAGCATTTAATAATGCAAGCCTGTAAGTGAATAAATGATACCCAATAATGATACGATGTAATAATCTTCAAAGTGCAAAAATGACCACTAAATAACCTAAAATCGTTCAATATACACTTATAAGTGAATAATGGTTTCCAATATTGATAAAATGTGATAACCAACACATAAATACATAAAATATCTAAAACAATTCATAAGTGAAAAAGGTTCAAAGTGCAAAAAAAGGATCAATGTGCAAAACCAGCAATTAGTGTCCAATTCATAAAGTCCCCATTCGCAGTGATGTAATAACCCACAGAATGAATGTGTAAAAATATCTTCAAATCAGTTCATAAATGAGGAAATTGCAGAGTGCAAGAAAAATCAATCGATGTGCAGTAGAACTCAAATCATCCAGAGCGATCGACCTAACATTCAGTAGACCCCTTCGATCGCCGGGCTCAGCAGTGAGGGCATAGAAATATAGAAGAAGAGTGGCTCCAATGTGTAAAATTTCAAAGATTTTATTTAACATTCAGCACACGTAGTAACTTACATGAAGGAAAACACAAAGCAGCATAAAAAACGAGTACTTCCAGTCTCGGCCGTGACCGGAAGGGACGACACTTGGCTCCTCCCTGACGCGTTGCGTCACTACTCACGTGACTTCATCAAAGGGCGATCCGCCCTGTGGGTTATTACATCAGGTGTGGTCACTTTGCACTTTTTGATTTATTTAGGTTTTCTGCTGTATTTTATTCTGCATGATTGTTTTGATTTTCACCGTCTGCTGATTTGCACAATTTATTATTTATTATGGAAGATTGATTGATCTGGATTAAGTAGGTTTGTTAGCGCCATATATTTTTAGTTTTTTAATTTTCTTTTGCTGTGTGGGAACACTTATTTATGTTGGTTGCTTCTCCTTACACCTATATTAATTTATTTTGGTTGTGCGCATTAGTTTACCCCCACTCTGTTTAACCATGAATGATGGTCTTTGAATTTTTACTTTCCCTCTGGTGTGTGCTGATACCTAATATATCAAAGTCTTTGTTTTTTTACGTAGGTGCACCCACTGTGCATTCATATGTGCATATACAAGAGGGTGGATGGCTTATAAAATATATTAAGAGGGTGCTTTATGTATTTAATGTAAGTTTAATTGTTTACACATTTTTCTTTTTGTTTCATTTAAATGGTTCTATGGTCACAGCATACATTTTCATCTTTAACATCAGCATTATAAAAGCAATACAAAACAGTTATTTTTGCTCCAAGCTTACTTGAAAATATCCCTTCATGCTGTGAGAGCTGCCTGTCCATTGGCCATCTTCTTCCACATTTCCTGAATGCTTTGCAGCTTCTTCATTTCTCCTTCCCATTTCTAAGGTTTCCATATCTCATGGTAGCTTGCTACCTGCAACCAGTGATTCCTGCACTGACTCTGACTCCTGAAACTCTTCATCTCAGCACCACCATAGTTAGAGCAGGTTCTGTAAAATGTGTGATACAGCAGTGCCTGCTTACAGGGCACAGTAAATATACGTCACAAAATTTAAGGAAATAAATGAGTGGGATTCTTCAAAAAGTAGGTTGTCAAGCTTAAAGATCAATTAGATGCATAGGCATAGAGTAGAAATAATTGAAATTCCATGTTGACATATATATGAATTCACATTTTGACCGTCGATACACTTTATTACTATCACGAGAGGGCTGAAATCCCCATATTTGATTGCATATATGAAGTGAAAGGTTTTTTTAGGGAGACAAAAGGAATCTAATAGACCCCTACTGTCACCTCTGCACTGTATACAAGCCAATCAAGCACAGACTGGAACGACATGTTCAGAAAGTGATTAGGTTTCCATATTTCCACTTGGAAGCCAACAGTCAGCTGAAGAAGTGTAAGTAGATTTCAGCTGCTGTAAAATGTACAACATCTGGCTAACAAAAACTTCATTGTGGTTCAAGCGATGTGTTTGAGGTTTGTGATTTTTTTAAAGAGTGTTTGGTGAAGGTCCATAGAACTGAGCTTTTCCTGGTTCACTAGTCACTAGTGGGAGCCAGGAAGAGGTATGTTTCAAATGTACAAAGCTTGATGTTAGTTTGATTTACCAGTGAGTCGGTGTGCAGTGTGTGAGTCAGTGTTTTATATCATTATGGACTGTGTGTGATTCACGGAACACGAGCACTTTATAGTATATTTAACTTATATTGCAATCCACTGTTTTATGTTACACAGTACATCTAGATTGTTTTATAGCACAGGTCTTATTAATTGATGGCTAGGAGTAGCACGGCACTAGGGATGAGCCGAACACCCCCCGGGTTCGGTTTGCACCAGAACCTGCGAACGGACTGAAAGTTTGCGCGAACTTTAGAACCCTGTTGAAGTCTATGGCACTCGAATGTTCGAAATCAAAAGTGCTAATTTTAAATGCTAATATGCAAGTTACTGTCCTAAAAAGGGTTTGGGGACCCGGGTCCTGCCCTAGGGGACATGTATCAATGCAAATAAAGTTTTAAAAACGGACGTTTTTTCGGGAGCAGTGATTTTAATGATGCCTAAAGTGAAAAAAAAGTGAAATATTCCTTCAAATATCGTACCTGGGGGGTGTCTATAGTATGCCTGTAAAGTGGCGCGGGTTTCCCGTGCTTAGAACAGTCTCTGCACAAAATTACATTTGTAAAGGAATAAAAGTCATTTAAAACTGCTTGCGGCTTTAATATAATGTTGTATGGATATTAAGGGGAACCCTGCACCCAAATTAAAAAAAGGAAAGACGTGGGGCCCCCAGGCCCTATATACTCTGAAAAGCAGTATACAGGCGGTGCAAACAAGATAGGGACTGTAGGTTTGTTGTAGAATCTGTATTAATTGTTGTAATTTTGAACTGGTACATTTTTAAAGTGTAGCTCCAACCAAAAAATCTATTTTTAAGCTTTTTGGAAAACATAGGGAAGGGATTATCACCCCTGTAACATTTGTTTTGCTGTCTGTGCATCTCTTCAGAAGATTTCACCTCCCTTTCTATCCCAATGACAAATGTTTTTTGAAAATTTGGGGTTTTTAGTGAAACAAGGATTGGTGATAAAGCATCAGTGGAGAGGAGACACATTTTTCCCATATTAACTCTTACATTTCGTCTCACTTCCTGTTGTCTCCTTCCGTTTGCAAGTCGTTTGTAAGTTGGATTTTGAAAGTAGGGGCCTGCCCTACATACTCTGCAGAAATTGGGGCCTTAGGTGTTGGTGTTGCCACAACACTGTAAGCCCTCACAGTTACTCTTGGTGGGCGCTGGAACGGGCCCTGCTGTGAAATATTATATCAATAATTGTAATTACATGCACCTGTTGAACAGGGGCAGAAAAATTGGGCCTTTGGTGGTGGTGGTGGTGGTGTTGCCACAACACTGTAAATCCTCACAGATACTCTTGGTGGGGGCAGGAATGGGCCCTGCTGTGAAACATTAGATCAAGAATTGTAATTACATGTTCCTCTTGAACAGGGGCAGAAAAATTGGGCCTTAGGCACTGGTGCCACAACACTGCAACCCCTCACAGATGCTATAGTTGGAGCACAGGAATGAGCCCTGCTGCAAAGTATTGCATCAAAAATTGTAATTACATGCCCCTGTTAAAAAGGAGCAGAAAAATTGGGCCTTGGGCACTGGTGCTGGTGCCACAACACTGCAACCCCTCACAGATACTCTAGTTGGAGCGCAGGAATGAGCCCTGCTGCAAAGTATTGCATCAAAAATTGTAATTACACTCCCCTGTTAAACAGGGGCAGAAAAATTGGGCCTTAGCCACTGGTGGTGGTGCCCAGAACCAAAAATGTTCTTACAAGCTATCAGCATGAAAATTGAGGAGGAAGAGGATTGTCACTCAGCATAACAAGATAGTCACTCAGCATCAGCATAGGCAGCCTTGAAGGGATCTCACATTAAAAAAAAAAATATTCGGTTACATCAGCATCAGGTGCTTGGTAGCTGGTGATCCAAGACTAATTGACTTTGCTAATTTGCTGGAACCGATCATACCTTGGGGCTGCGGACTAAAAAATTGTCTGGACGCATCGGTCAGAGAGCCACCTTCTCCACCGCTCCTTCTGTGACTGACCGAAGCCTCAGCAACACGTTGTCCAGGAGCAACAGGAAATTGTAACCTCCCAAGCTCTGGAAACGCGTTGCACAAACCTTTCTGCGACGGCAAGATAAGGTCTGCAACCTTACCCTTGTAATGTGGATCAAGGAGGGTTGCCAGCCAGTAATGATCCCTCCCCTTGATACTATGAATACGAGGATCCCTCCGCAGGCTTTGCAGGATCAGGGAGGCCATGCAGCATAGGTTTGCTGAGGCATTCGGTCCAGTCCAGTCCTGTGGGTCACTAAGGACGACATGATCCGCAGCCATCTCCTCCCGGCCACGTACAAGTCCATGGGTTTCTTTGGACTGTAAATGATCCCTTGAAGACTGCTGCTGATGCTGAGTTCCAGGTTCCACCTTCATGCTAACACAATCCTCCTCCTCCTCGTCCTCTTCCTGTGTGATCGGCGGGCACGCAGGAACACTGTCTGGATAAAGGGGGCCTTGAGAGCTAAGGAAGTCCTCCTCTTCCTCCCTCTGTTCTGCCTCAAGTGCCCTGTCCATTATTCCACGCAGCGTGTGCTCCAACAGGTGGACAAGAGGGACAGTGTCACTGATGTATGCACTGTCACTGCTCACCATCCTCGTGGCCTCCTCAAATGGTGACAGGACAGTGCATGCATCCCTGATCATAGCCCACTGGCATGGGGAAAAAAAAATACAAGCTTCCCTGACCCTGTCTTGGTGCCATAGTCGCATAGGTACTCATTGATGGCCCTCTGCTGCGTGTGCAGCCGCTGCAGCATGGCCAACGTTGAGTTCCACCTGGTGGGCATATCACAGATTAGGCGGTTCTTGAGCAGGTTAAATTCCTTTTGGAGGTTAGCCAGCCGAGCACTGGCATTATATGACCCGCGGAAATGCACACATACTTTCCTGACCTGCCTCAGGACATCCTGTAAGCCCGGGTACCTGCTCAAGAACTGAGGGCAGAGAGGAGGTTGGTGCCTTTGTTGCAAACCACCATACCTGGCTTAAGCTGGTGTGGCCTCAACCACCCCTGAACCTGCCCCTGCAGAGCTGACAGAATCTCTGCCCCAGTGTGGCTCCTGTCCCCCAAGCACACCAGCTCAAGCACCGCATGGCATCTTTTTGCCTGTGTGCTTGCATAGTTCCTTGAATGCCTACGGAGCACCGCTGGTTCCAAGGACAAATCAGCACAGGAAGAGGCCATGGAGGAAGAAGAAGAGGAGGGGGTAGAGGAGAGAGGTGTGGCAGAAGCACCACTAGTAGAATTTTGGAGGCGTGGGGGAGGAACAATCTCCAACACCACTGCACCCTGTCCTGCATCCTTCCCAGCTGCCAGAAAAGTCACCCAGTGCGCGGTGAAAGATAGGCAACATCCCTGTCCATGCCTGCTGGACCATGAGTCAGCGGTAATATGCATCTTGATGCTGACCGCCCTGTACAGCGAGGCCAAGATATCGCCTTCCACATTCCGGTAGAGAGCCAGAATCGCCTTCTGTGAGAAAAAGTGTCATTTGGGAACCTGCCACTGAGGAACCGCACATTCCACAAACTCACGGAAGGGGGCAGAGTCTACCAACTGAAAAGGCAGCAGTTGAAGTGCTAGCAATTTAGCCAAGCTAGCAGTCATCCGCTGGGCATGTGGATGGCTGGGAGCGAACTTCTTTCGGCGGTGGGGCAGCTGGGGCAGGGAAATTTGCCTGGTATAATCTGACATATGTTTCAAATAGCAGCGGTGTGATCTGATGCACTCGTCTCAAAAAAGGCCCACACCAAAGAACTTTTGGAATAATGCTCAGAGACAGCATCGCCGTGCACATGCGGAGCTCTGCGGTGTGATGCAGTCGGTGGGCTGCCCTTAAGCTGGCCCCTGGAGGGCATCCTGCCTCGTTGGAGATGTGCCTCCTCATCCTCCTCTCTCCTATCAGGCACCCACATTGAGTCAGTGACTTCCTCATCATCCCCTCCCTCCTCATCACTGGAGCAAAGCTGGCAGTATGCTGCAGCTGGGGGAACATGACTGCCAGATTGCTGTCCTTCTTGGGCACCCCCTCTCTCTGGGCTCACGTTACTGCCTTCCTCTAGCTGGGTACCATCATCGGATCCTTAAAAACGCTGGGCATCCTCCTGGAGCATGTACCCAACACTGTGGTCAAACAGTTCAGGGGACTCCTTAGGAGGACATGGTGGGGCTAGGGAAGGAGTGACTGATGCCATTGAGCCGAGGGAAGAGGCCGCATTGGCAGCTGCTTTGCCAGACAAAGTACCCTGAGCCTGGTTGAGAGAGGATGAGGACGGCTTGGTCATCCACTCTACCAAATCTTCAGCATGTTGCGGCTCAACACGGCCAGCTGCCGGAAAAAAGGACAAGCGTGTCCCACGGCCACATGCCGATGAGGATGCACCGTGTCCACGACCAGCACTGTTGCCGCTAGACACAGAGCCTGCTTGCCCTCTTTTATTGGCTTGTGACTGTCTGCCTCTCCTTGTTGGCCTTCCAGGCATACTAATGGCCTGCAGTGAGATGTAGCTGCACAAAGCTGGGATGTGTATATATATACTGATTATACTGCAGCTAGGAGAATCAACTGCCTGCCTGTAGTGTTATTAGTATGAGAACACTAGCAATTGTCTTCAGGTAGCTTTAAGTGAACACTGTGCAGAGGACACAGTACACTAACTGTAAATACTGCAGCTGCCTGCCTGTGGTATTAATAGGATCAGAACACCAGCAATTGTCTTCAGGTAGCTTTAGGTGAACACTGTGCAGAGGACACAGTACACTAACTGTAAATACTGTAGCTGCCTGCCTGTGGTATTAATAGGACCAGAACACCAGCAATTGTCTTCAGGTAGCTTTAGGTGCACACTGTGCAGAGAACACAGATACTCTAACTGTAAATACTGCAGCTGCTTGCCTGTGGTATTAATAGGATCAGAACAACAGTAACTGTCTTCAGGTAGCTTTAGCTGCACACTGTGCAGAGGACACAGTACACTAACTGTAAATACTGCAGCTGCCTGCCTGTGGTACTAATAGGATCAGAAGAACACCAGCAATTTTCTTCAGGTAGCTTTAGGTACACACTGTGTAAAGGACACAGTACACTAACTGTAAATACTGTAAAAACACCTGCCTGCCTGTCAGTAGGAAGAGAATAATGGGAACAGATCTAGCTAAACTTAATACTGTGTATATATATACACACAACACCTGGGATGCATATATATACACAATACACTGTAAGTGCAGCTAACTGACTCGCCTGCTAACTTAAATCAAATGACACTGTCTCTCTGTCTATCTCTCTCCGCCACCACAACACACTACACAAGGCTACCATGCAGGTGGTTTTATATAGTGTGGGGCGTGTACTAAACCCCCTGAGCCATAATTGGCCAAAGCCACCCTCTCTGTACAGACGAAGCTGTGATTGGCCAAGCATGCGGGTCATAGTGCATGCTTGGCCAATCATCAGCCAGCAATGCACTACGATGCCGCAGTGAATTATGGGCCGTGACGCGCCACTCGAATTTGGTGCGAACGGTCCATAACGTTCACAATTCGACGAATGGTCGAACAGGTGATGTTCGAGTCGAACATGGGTTCGACTCGAACTCGAAGCTCATCCCTACGCGGCACAGTATATATACTTAAAATATCGTTTTTTTCACATTGTGGGGAAGTGTGGGAAGTGCAGGCAGCTTTTTTTCAGTTTTTAGTCCACGGTAGCTTATAGTTTTGGCAGTTCACAAGGTTTCACCCATTTGTTTTTTCTATTGGGTCAGTGTGGAGGCTCTAGAATACATTGTTCAATTGATGAATATAACATACCTGCAATAAATTATCTGGCGTGGTGCATAAATACAGGAGTTGGACAAAAAAATAAGGAAACACTACATGATTTGCAGGTGTGAAAGTGATGACATGTTTCACATTGAAAGTGGAAGTGATATAACATGGGACAGAAGGCGACATAAACTCCAAACTTACAAAGAACAATAGATGCACCAAACTGGATTACGACCGCAGCCTTGTTTATTGGTTTTCACAAATATAAACAATTCACCATAACGCTTTTAGTCAATACTTCAAAACTGTAAACAAAATCAGCCCAAATCAGTAGGGCGCTCTTCAAATATCCCTCTGTGATTGACAAAGACCCATTCAACCTCCTCCATCCTCAGAATTTCTGGAATGTTCTGAGGGTTAGGTGACCTTAAATTACCTATCCTAGAGGACCCCCAGAACTTCCAGAATGTGTTTTATGTGTGGCGAACACTACCTTGGGGCCATTACGACCAGGACTGTCATGTGCCAACAGTAAAGCATGATGGCAGCACATCAGGGTTTGGGCAGCCATATCTTGATATTCTGCAGGTCCCATCATCACCTTCAAAGGTAGAGGCTCTGCCAGCCACTATGTACAAATTTTGGCTGACCATGTGCACCCGTGGTGCAGACATTCTTTCCTGAAGACAGCGCCATTTACCAAGACGATAATGCTCCGATGCACACAACTGGTATTGTCAAATCGTGGTTTGAAGAGCATGTAGACTAAGTCTCACACCTTCCCTGGGCACCACAGTCACCGGACCTCAATATCATAGAGCTATTGGTTAAATTTGGAGAACAAGGTTCTGCCTCATTTTCCATCTTTGGCATCTCTGCAAGAACTGGAAAGATTTTTGCATGAAGAGTGGTATCAGATTCCATTATCCACCATCCATGACTTATGTTTGTCAATTTCCAGAATTCAAGTCATCTTGGATGCCAAAGGGGATCCAACACCATATTGGATAACAATTTAATTCTTTGACCTGGTGTTATTATATTTTGTTCAACCCCTGTACACTATATATATATATATATATATATATATATATATATATATATATATATATATATATATATATATATATATATATATATATATATATTACACTATATATATATATATATATATATATATATATATAAATTATTGTCAGGGGTTAGCTCAAGGGGGATCACCTTCTCTGGGAAAAAGGCTGTCCAAACGGCAGGTTTTCTTAAAATCTGACTTGTAGTCAGTTTTATTATAAAAGGTTGTATAGAAATAAAACAAACAAAAACTGAAAATAAATCCTTGCCATCCAGGCACTAACTAAACAAATGCAGGTTCCTAACTCACGGTGATGGGCTTCTCCTAGTCACCCACAAAATAAAGATAGTGCAAACCTTTTCTCTCACAAAAGCAAACTTCATATAAACAGCTCTCTAAGGTTTGTGGTTTCCTGAGTCCCAGGCCAAGAGCAACTCTTTTGCTACAGTCCTACTTTATTATACCACCTGTTGTTGAACACAAGTGGACCGCAAAATCTGGTCCGGAACCAACCCTGTCAAGGTGGCTCCTAAAATCCAGACCAGATTCCACCTTAGCTCTCAGCAAATGAACGTATGTGAATTAAAATATAACGTCCATCAATCACCTCGTCTTCCATAATGTAATTATATATATATTTATATACACACACACACACACAGTATCTCACAAAAGTGAGTACACCCCTCACATTTTTGTAAATATTTTATTATATCTTTTCATGTGACTGAAGAAACGACACTTTGCTACAATGTAAAGTAGTGAGTTTACAGCTTACATAACAGTGTAAATTTGCTGTCCCCTCAAAATAACTCAACACATAGCCATTAATGTCTAAACCGCTGGCAACAAAAGTGAGTACACCCCTAAGTGAAAATGTCCAAATTGGGCCCAATTAGCCATTTTCCCTCTCCAGTGTCATGTGACTCGTAAGTATTACAAGGTCTCAGGTGTGAATGGGAAGCAGGTGTGTTAAATTTGGTGTTATCACTCTCATACTGGTCACTGGAAGTTCAACATGGCACCTCATGGCAAAGCACTCTCTGAGGATCTGAACAAAAGAATTGTTGCTCTACATAAAGATGGCCTAGGCTATAAGAAGTTTGCCAAGACCCTGAAACTGAGCTGCAGAACAGTGGCCAAGACCATACAGTAGTTTAACAGGACATGTTCCACTCAGAACAGGCCTCGTCGTGATCAACCAAGAAGTTGAGTGCACGTGCTCAGTGTCATATTCAGAGGTTGTCTTTGGGAAATAGACATATGAGTGCTGCCAGCATTGCTGCAGAGGTTGAAGGGGTGGGGAATCAGCCTGTCAGTGCTCAGACCATATGCCGCACACTGCATCAAATTGGTCTGCATGGCTGTCATCCCAGAAGGAAGCCTCTTCTAAAGATGATGCACAAGAAAGCCCGCAAACAGTTTGCTGAAGACAAGCAGACTAAGGACATGGATTACTGGAACCATGTCCTGTGGTCTAATGAGACCAAGATAAACTTATTTGGTTCAGATGGTGTCAAGGGTGTGTGGCGGCAACCAGGTGAGGAGTACAAAGACAAGTGTGTCTTGCCTACATTCAAGCATTGTGGTGGGAGTGTCATGGTCTGGGGCTGCATGAGTGCTTCCGGCACTGGGGAGATACAGTTTATTGAGGGAACCATGAATGCCAACATGCACTGTGACATACTGAAGCAGAGCATGATACCCTCCCTTCTGAAACTGGGCCGCAGGGCAGTATTCCAACATGATAATGACCCCAAACACACCTCCAAGACGACCACCGCCTTGCTAAAAAAGCTGAGGATAAAGGTAACGGACTGGCCAGGAATGTATGCAGACCTAAACCCTATTGAGCATCTGTGGGGCACCCTTAAACGGAAGGTGGAGGACTGCAAGGTCTCCAACATTCACCAGCTCCGTGATGTCCTCATGGAGGAGTGGAAGAGGGCTCCGGTGGCAACCTGTGAGGCTCTGGTGAACTCCATGCCCAAGAGGGTTAAGGCAGTGCTGGACAATAATGGTGGCCACACAAAATATTGACACTTTGGGCCCAATTTGGACATTTTTCCTTAGGGGTGTACTCACTTTTGTTGCCAGGGGTTTAGACATTACTGGCTGTGTGTTGAGGTATTTTGAGGGGACAGCAAATTTACACTGTTATACAAGCTGTACACTCACTACTGTACATTGTAGCAAAGTGTCATTCCTTCAGTGTTGTCACATGAAAACATATAATAAAATATTTACAAAAATGTGAAGGGTCTCCTCACTTTTGTGAGATATATATATATATATATATATATATATATGAAGGCCAGTATGATGGCCTGAAATTATGGGAGGAGCCTGGGGGGTATTCAAGCAGACCACCCACACTGGTCTTTGTCGGTTCCAGTGCGCGGTTCTACACGTCACTAGGCCGACTCTTCCAGCTCACCTCATGTTTGTGAGTCTCTGCATTCGGTTGCAAGTGTGTTGCGGCTCCTCCATTCATGGTCTTCGTCTGCAGTTTCCGCTCACTGGTAGTATTCGAACCTTTCGTAATATATATATCTCATGTATGAAATGTTTCTTTGTAAAACATTATTTAATAAAGTAAAAGGATTCACTCACAAAGCTAGTGAGAAGGAGGTCATGTGATCCACAGCCATTAAGAGTTACAGCACCACTCAATCCGCATAGAAGTATGGATGAGCAGCCTGGAAAGACTTTCCCTGGATCACCTATAATTCTATGCGGATTGAGTGGTCCTGTAACTCTTGAAGGTTGTGGCTCACATGCCTACTTTTTCACTAGCTTTATGAGTGCATCTTTTTAATTTAATAAATAATTGTAACCGTTTTACATACTGTACTATGAGCCTTTGTGCTGGATTTCTTTGTGTTCTTTTTACATTTTCTTGGAGCTCCCCGTTCTGGCTACCCGGCAGCATTGATTTATAGTTTATAACAGTGAGATGCCTCTGTATAGTGTATAATTTACCCATGACCTAGTCAAACCTGAAACTGTGTTGCAAATTTTACTCACATTGAGTTTAATATTCTTACATTTATGTATTTTTGCTATTTATTTACCTGTTGAGTTACATATTTAGTTGCATTTAGCCCAGTCCTCTTTTTTCCCTGTTTTCATCACAAACAACCATTCCAAGTGGTCATTTCTCCCAGTAGACCACTTTTCACTGGGAGAGTTGACCTCTTTGAATGGTTTTATGTTTAATTAATATCTACACAGAAATTGTAGCCTTTTTTCACTTTGTCACTTGAGCAAATTACTTTGTTACATGTGTTGACTTCTTTATTTTTATGGGTACGGTATATGTGTGTATATGTTGTGTGGTATATTACTTTTTTGCGCTCTATTCATACTGTATTTTGGAATATTGCAGATGGTTGGGCTCTACATTACATAGTCTCTTGACCACTATATGCTGTAAGTTGTTCTGTACATGACATACTTTTGACTAAAGTGTTCAGCATCTGCACAGT
Organism: Aquarana catesbeiana; assembly: GCF_042186555.1. NCBI lineage: Eukaryota > Metazoa > Chordata > Amphibia > Anura > Ranidae > Aquarana > Aquarana catesbeiana. The sequence goes on from NC_133325.1 coordinate 474,286,694, forward strand.
TACTGGTTGTCAAATAGTCGACAAATAAAGTTATAATATAAAGCTCAGCCAAAGCATTAATTCTGTGTCTATATTCTGATTACAAAGAAAGACTCTTGCTCATGGTCACAGTAATATAAAATATATTTAGTGCATACAAGCATTGCTGCATATGGGTGCAGTGTATAAACTTAGTAAGCTTAGTTTTTTTTAAACCATTCCATTTAGGCCACTTAAACTATTTGACCTAGCCACACCACTTGTAAGCATTACATAATTCCTCCCATCGGTGTGCCAAAAGAATGCTAAGGGTCTTTCACAATAATAGCAATACCTCAGGTTCAGCTCACTGTTTCCTTTGAATTTGACATAACCGTGCTACACTTATGGTTGGGCTAGTCTTACATTTCAGGGATTGTCAAGTAGATATTTGGTTCCATCATTTACTTTCTGTAGTTGTACTTTGACAGAATATCCTATATTAAAGACCATTCCTTATGACAAATCATACATGTTTCCCTAAGCACAAAACACTGTATGATTAGCCAGTGCTGTAATTCTGATAGTGCTACCACTTCAGACTGAAAACAAATTGTTATAGTGACATTCAGAGTTTTTGACAACTGGATAACTCTAAATTATTCCAGCTCTTATTGTCTTAAGCTTTTTTTTTATATACATTTCCCAGAATAAGCCTAAACTTCAGGGTAGCTTGAGACTAACATCATAAAATTCTGGTGGATGGAAAAAGAGCATAAATTGTAGGAGCTTAAAACACTATAAAATATTTCAGCAAATCTCTGTGAATAAACCACCTTCTGGGGATATCTTCCTCTGCCCCTGTATATTTTATTTTGACCATTTTTTTTCTTTGCGGTTTTGATTTAGCAGACTTTGAAACAATACAGAAAAGAAATACTTGTTTAATTTCATCATGCATTGTTAATCACAATATAACCTTCTAAAAGTTGAACTAAAGTTAAAATGAAAAAAGGAAAAATGTGGGCAGGTGTAGTTTTTTGAGAGAAGTGAATTTATAAGACTCTTCTGTCAAAAACAGCTTTAGCCGTTTGCTAGATTTATTAGTATGTGCTCCCAGCGCATGTGCAGGAGTTATGCCGCGTACACACGAGCGGACTTTATGGCAGACTTTGCCCGGCGGACGGGATTTCGTCGGACAATTTGATCGTGTGTGGGCTCCAGCGGACTTTGTTTTCTCAAAAGTTGGACGGACTTAGATTTGAAACATGTTTTAAATCAATCCATCGAACTTGAGTCCGGTCGAAAAGTCCGCTCGTCTGTATGCTAGTTCGACGGACAAAAAGCCACGCTAGGGCAGCTATTAGCTACTGGCTATGAACTTCCTTGTTTTAGTCCGGTCACGTACGAATTCGACGGACTTCGGTGGATTGTGTGTAGGCAAGTCCGTTCATTCAGAAAGTCCATTGTAAAGTACGTCGAAAAGTCCGCCAGGCAAAGTCTGACGTAAAGTCCGCTCGTGTGTACGCGGCATAAGATTATTATTGACTGCCCAGTGGCAAAACTGGAAGATGCTAGAAACGGAGAAGATGTTAACTTTTGTGGATGGAGCAATGAGAGGCAGTGTGGACAGTTTAACAACTGGAGAAGGTCTCACTAGAGCATAAGGGTGCCATAATGTGCAAGTATAACGGAAAATTGTATACTTACCTGACAGTAATTTTCCTCTCCTGATGCAAAGCATGATAGCATACACGAATGGGATAGGCTCCGTCCCTTGCCCAATCAGGACTAGTTATACTATATATAAATGAGTCGCCCCGCCCAGGCGGCATTCTCATAACTATACTGAAATGCAAAACCCACAAGGGAGGGACCTGTATGCTGTCGTGCTTTGCATCAGGAAAGGAAAATTAACATCAGGTAAGTATGCAATTTTCCGTTTTCCTGACACAAGCATGACAGCATACATGAATGGGATGTAGCACGCCAACAAAACCTACAAGGGAAGGCCATGCTGAAGCGTTCGAATCAACAGAACTGAAGTCAACTCCCCTGCTTCCAATGTTGCTTAACTGACTTTGCAATAGGCAAAAAAAATAGTTTGTAGTATATGAACCTGGTTGGTATCCTGTAAAATTCTGGACCTCTGAATTTTGCCCATGAGCACGCCACCCATCTGATAAAGTGAGCTCTGCACTAGATTGATGAATTTATCTTCGTCCTATAAGCCCCTTAAGCTACTCTGACCTGAGATAATGCCATTGTCTTAGTGGACAGTGAAAAGTCTTCTGATACTGCCAGGCCTGAAGAGGCCACTGTCTGACCTTCTAGAGAAGGGCCACTTCCATGTATTTCTTCCACATAGAGTCCATTACTCCAGCTTGTGGTGACGCAGACATTTCAGTTTGGACATGCCGGAAGGGTGATGTCTTGACCCAGAAGCAAGGATGCAGACCCTCGTCTGGTGCTGGAGAGGAAGAAACCAGTTTTTTTGTTTGATTATGGTAGCAATAAGGTAGTTTACCGCTTGGTGCTTGGATCTCTGAAATAATTCTCCCAGACGTGATATCTTTAAGAAATACTGCTTTAGTGTCACTGAACCTATTAAGGTAGTCTTGTTCAGAAGAATGGAGGAGAGGGACAACCTTTCCAACACTAGTTGCACTGCAAGTGCTAAGGGGAAAGAACGATCTGTACCGGCCTTTCGGAATTGGTTCCCCCAGATGTGCGGCGGTCACTGGATCTCAGGAATTGAGGATCTGACCAAGACTTGACTACTGCTCAATCCCTTATCCTATATTACTTGCAGACATCTTAATCTTTGCAGCCAGGAGCAGAGGAATCTATACTTAAATTCTGTGGGATTTCCCATGTTCTAGTATACCTGGAGTTTGCCGCAGGTTCCCCTGGTTTCCACAAGGTTTCAAATAACAGTGGTGAGACCCCTCGATGAGCCTTCCTAACTCGGTCTCCCAGTTGCTAGATCCAATGTGGCTGAATTTGGATACACTTAGCTCCGCTGTGCAAGGTCTGAGATCTCAGGAAGAATAGAATAGGAGGTTCTTGGGTCAAAGACTATACTTTGAGGACACCACGGCCTGTATGGCCACCGGATCATTATTACCCTTATCCCAGCTGTATGACTACGGATCCTGGTTGAACTAGATGGACTTGTGTCTTTTCTCAACCTGCCTAACTATGTACTATGATCCTGATGAGGAGCTTGGAGATCACCGAGTCTGGTGGCTATATAGGCTCACCTGCCGACCCAGCTGGATGTTAATAGATCCACTGCTTCCACTTCTGGAAAGCTCCTCTTGCAGGAATAACTGACCTTCCTGACCATTGAGTTTACTGCCAAGTTGAGATTCGTTGAACCGCTTGTTGATCTAGGGACTCATCCTTGACATCCAAGGCTTTGTATTTTACTGTATCTGACAGGAAGTTCTGGGAAGCCAGAACACAGAGCGATGAGATGAGACAGGTTTTACTGTTGGCAAACGTGAATGGGAGATACCTCTTGCCATGACGATAGGAGATTACCTATTGCTGTCTGTTTGTAACACAACTGAGGCCTCCTAGGCTGTGTTGCCCAAACGACTTCCCCACTTGGGAATCACTGTACCCCTGATGTTAGACACTTGGTCCTCCATTGGCCTATGTCATTGACCTTGAGCTAGGAGGTCACTGAGGTAAATACGAAGAAAGTGAATAGACTTTGATAACTGGTATGCCTGGAAGTTGATAAGATTAACTATCCTTAGCCACCATCAACGGAAATAGTCCCATATGTGGGGTAATCTTCCCTGGAATAGGAAGCAAATCTTTCATTACCTTAAAAGGCCAGTTTATGATGTTCTCAATCTTCCAGTGCATCCAACCGACTGCATGGATTACTGCAGACTACTTCTCGACCATTTGAGACCATAGTATACAAACAGATGGGATAGAGCTAGGACTTGCCTCTACATAAGACCTAATACTGTCACCCTCCATGTGGGCAACTCTACACTATTCTCCTGAACATCTAAAATGTCATTATAATAATGAGAATAGTTGGCCTTCCCTCTGAATCAGGGTTTGCCAGGACCTAGAGGATGTTGAGCCACCCACAGCTGTTGTTCGCATAAGGAACCTGCAGCCCTTGCTTCTGCAAGATGGGCACTGTAACGATATCACGTACTGGACATGAAACACTGTAGCTAGCTGCCATGTTGTTTGGAACGCAGCCATGACAGCTTGGCTAACCGTGTACATTACAGAGAAATCTGAAGTCCCTCCTCCCTCCTCCGTTGTCTTAGGAATTCAAAGCTTTTTAAGTTCAACAGAAAAGGTTATCTCAACAGAGAAAACAGAACCAGGCTAGGTCAGTAAAAACAGCTTGTTGAAAGGGCAGAGTGTTCAGGCCTGTCGTAAAACTGTCATCCTCTCCATTCAGAGATCCAACAGGCCCCAGTTGTAAAATGTCTGAATACACATCCAGCTTAAAACAGTGGAATAAGTATGAAATTTCAGCATGTTTCATAACTTCCGACTTAGTAATAGCACAGCCATAATATGGACATATTTAGTTTCCTCAGATAATTTGTAACATTTCAAGTCCAGACACCCCTATGTCAGGTCATATGGGAAACCACTGGTACCCCTTATTCCTCCTAAGTAGACTATACCCTGGAGATATGGCATGTTTAGATTTGTTTTGAAGGAAATCTCACGCTGAATAATAATATGGATATTTGCAGTCTGTAAACACTATAGATGCAGATATATGAATATGTATCACAAAATCTACCTGGGACGTGGTCATAAGTGTAGACACCTCCCAGCAACCAACCCCTAAACAAGATGAACAGACGCAACACCCCCTTTGATTTGACAGAAAAGAGGAGATGCCAAGACAATGGTCAGTTCTCCTTTTACCATCCAAGAAGAAACATCTGCCAAGTTGAGAACCGATTACCTAGCTCATCGATCGAACTCTGATCAACCCTTGGACATTAATTGCAAGCATTCTTCCTTCCCAATTCTACCTTATTTCTTTGTGGCTGTATATTGTCTTTATCTTTTGAAACATCTTTTTTCTGTAAATGTTTTATTTGCATCAACTTTGACCTTTTCATAATAAATTCTTATGTTGAAAAGTGTTAACCTTGTCTCTAAAGCTCTTAATGAAAGCTATAAACGAACCTGCCTCTTGAAGGGCGCTACTGTTGTAGAGTAAGACTCTGAGCAGACCTGTCTGTGGTGGCAGTGTGTGTGGCAGACGCTTATTCTAAAATTATAATTGGTATTGCTAAAATTACGAGTCTCCCCCGGCTCAGTCTTTTAAATGGGGGCGGTGGCAGTTAAAGCGTTAATTGTGTAATTAGCCCAGTGACAATCGCTCTCAGGCTGCTCGCACCTAGATTGTGGTCCCACAAGCTGGAATATCTTTGTGCTGGGCGCAGATGAGAGTGGCATTGTTACGTAAGTGACAGTGTGGTGTGAGGTTGGCCGGTCGTTTGTTGCAAGTTAGCGAGGAGGGCAGGGATCTGACACCTGCGTTCGTCACAGGCACTACTGGAAGCAACGTTCTTTAAAAATGTCTTGAGTATGTGGAAAGGTCAAAAGGTTGTTGAACGAACCCAAAGTGAAACTCTCAGAAGCCTGGGTGTACTAAAGTGCGTATGTACACATCACCTAGATCTAGAGAAACTGTAGCTGCTTTATCTGATGGTTTGAGTGATTGTTCTCTATGACTCCATATGATTTTTAAAAATTTCTTTTTGGATCTTAATCCTTCATTCCATATCTTGCCTAAATCTGCTTTCCGACTAAGAACAATGGACCAATGGTTCCTGTTGGACAAGATTTGGTAACATTTGCTTAAAGCCTTGATATCTCTAAAGAACCATAGTGCTAATTAGAGGAGTTGGAAGAGTGGAAAGACATTCTATTGACTTTCTTACTGCACAAAGTACAACTCGCCAGCACACCTGGAATCATCTGTTGTTGTCCCAAGGTTTTTTGCACATCACAAAGACAAGTGCTGCACAGGCCCCACTGATCCTGAGCCTCCTGCCCAAATTTGCATTAAATTTCAGCAATATAACACCTACTGGGCTCATTTGAGTGAAAATGAATTTTGCTGCTCCTCGAGAGGAGCAGACTTGGGCTTAAGCGATCAAAGACGATTATGGATCTTCCAATCTCTTCTCTAGATCTTCTCAGGCCCTGTCACCGCTCTTGGTCTGGGCCTAGGTGACTAGCCTAAGGGATTAGACCCTCATCTGGACATCACTGATTCCATCTTAAATCACATTACATTCGCCTTAGAAGAGGTATACGCAGTCAGTGGATTAAGCCATAGGGCTTGACTACCTTCACAGAATAGTAGGAGGAACAGCCTGCTGCTTCCATAGTGGTTGTACTGCCTCGCTGGTCACTTTAATTTCACTCATGGATCAAGCAGCACAGAGGCGTATTACTGGCCAAGTTTGCCTTCAACTCGTCTGAGGAGAACTTAATAGCCTTGGCTACTGAAGTGAACCCCAACGCAGGCCACACCATATTTCCTAATGGTAGTATAAACCTTCATTTCCAAACCCATATTGCTGATCGCATGCCTCTGCAAAGGCTATTGCATTATCCGCTGGCAGACTGACACTTCTGGCTAGTCTGATGAAGATTACTTGGCTTGGCTAACTGCCTCTGCATTAAAAGTTGGCCTTTACAGAGGGGATCTTGCATATTCTGCTAGCATGAAGACACATCTGGCCAATCTGATGAACGTTCATTGGCCTGCTGTTTTTGAGGCAGGAGGTACCCTTTAAACAAACTCAGCTGTTTGATTAGCTTAGTACCTGAGCGTTAGTGACTTGAGATCCACCCAGTCAGTTTGCACTTGAGTGAACACATCTGCCTTTGTGTTTACTGCCGCCTGATATGCAACTTGGCATAGTATATTGGCGGGCATGTCAGCTAACCACACTCCTCATTCTGCCCAGGATGTAGACATGTGCAATGCGTTTCGTAACGAATCGAAATTCGGCCAAATTTTGCATCTTTCGGACATTCGGATGCATCCGAATGTCCAAATAAAAAAATTACGAATTTCAACTAACTAATACTATAGAAATTATAGCGCATATAGCAAATTAATTTGACATGATTCGGTAGTTTGTTAAAGATCTAATGAAACAAAAGGTCAACTTGAAGTAAATCTTACAGTCCAATCAGCTGATTAATTTTGTGCTAGAGGTTGGATTACTGGCAAAGTGCATTCCTGAGAACTGAGTGAGAAGGGTGCTGTATTGTATTTGAGCAGAGAAGAGATATTGTCATTGTGTGTGTTAATAGATTCAATAAATAACTTTCCAAACTACTAATCCTTATCATGAATATATATACATACATAAATATCGAATTTCAACTAATACGAAAGAAATTATAGCGGATATAACGAATGAATTCGACATGATTTGAGATTCAGTATAACGAATATCGACACTCTACGAATAATAACGAATTATCCGAAAACGAATTAACGTAACATAATGAATATAACAGGATGAAATTATGTATGACAACGAATGACAACGAACCAAAACTAAACAAAATTTCCCGTTGTGCACAAGTCTACCAGGATGGTCCTTATTGTGATTTCCTTTAGTTTGCCCCTTCTGGCAGCACTTTAAATGTATAGCAGTTTGTATATGTATAGCAGAGCCAAAGAGGACCTGTCACTGTTGGAAGAACAAGTTGCCACTTTTCCTTTGGGAAGCGGTGCTGGTATTTAAGGGCTGATAGCATATCTACCTGACCCTCACCTTATTGATCGTGGCTGTTCTCTGGGTAAGCTTATGGCTCCAGATATGAGCTACAGGTTTGTGGTCATAATAAATACCTAGAAGTACTGGCTAGGACATAGCCTTAATACAATATCAGTGGCCATCCACACATCCATTTGCAGACATTGAAGCAGCAAATGGACCTATATGCTGTGAGCAAGGGTTAAACCCATAGACATGAGCAATTACAGATATTAGTGTAATAAACCAATAACTTAAAGCACTGTGACTTAAGCAGAACACTGAATTTTCACGCTGACATTTAGACATAATAGGTTAACGCATAGCAATCATTACACACATTGCACCCAAAAGCAAAAGCAGACCTTAAACGCATAGCAGCAACACAATGCATAGCAGTGGCACCCATACTGAAGCATCACTCTGTCATAAGCAGTGCAATGAAGGGTTAATATACCTGGCAGGATCACCTACACTAGGCGACTGCCCTGTAAAAGTTAAAAACAGCAAATCCAAGCATCAGAGCATTGACACAGTAATCCCAAATATGTAAAGCCAGGCCTTACTGATTTAATAGGAAAGACTCAACTTTGCAGCAAACACTTGTATCAGTTCATGCATTAGTAGTCCTACAGACAAACAAAATCTGTGAAGCAAAATGAAACAGACATAACTATACACAGCCATGTAACCTACTTTGGTAGCTAGTAAATTAACAGCATAATGTTTCAGACACACCATGACAGCCCATGGAAATCTTACCAGCTCCGTGCAACACCCTTCCCTGACTGGCTCTAATGCCCTGTACACATGACTGGTTTTGCCGTCGGAATAAACTCGAAAGGTTTCTCCGACGGAACTCCGACGGAATTCCATTCAAGTGGTCTTGCCTACACACGGTCAGACCAAAGTCCGACCGTCCAAAACGAGGTGACGTACAGCACGTATGGTGGAACTAGAAAAAGGAAGTTCAATAGCCAGTAGCCAATGGCTTCCGTCTCGTACTTGCATCAGAGCATGCGTCGTTTTTGGTCCGTCGGAACAACATACAGACGAGCGGTTTTCCCAATAGGGATTGGTTCCATTGGAAATATTTAGAACATGTTTTATTTCTAAGTCTGTCAGAATTTTCGAAAAAAAAAAAGTCCGATGAGGCATACACACGATCCGAATATACAATGAAAAACTTCAGTCGGACTTTTTCTGTCGGACATTCCGCTCATGTGTACACAGCATAAGGGGGAATGGGTGAGGCTCAATTCCTGAACAGGTGGCCACCAATCCATTCCCAGGCCATCGCCTGGGGCTCCGGCCGCTACTACAGCAGGCCAGCAATTACCCCAACCTCATCTTGCTGCTCCCTGCCAACTGTGTTTCTGTGTTTCTCATTTTTATTAGAAACTCAAAACATAAAGTTTTTTCTTAATTTAAGCATAGTATATACAGTCAAAACATCGTTTCATGAGCCAATTTAGCTTAAATTAACTTTTTTTTCTGTAGCATTAGTATTCACCATCATGCTTTAAGCCTGACACCAAGCTCTGGTCTTCCCTGTAAGCATCTACCCAGTGATGCTTCCTTTTAGGTCAAAAGCAATGCTAACATGGTAATAGGAAGTCATTTACTGTATACAGTATATATATATATATATATATATATATATATATATATATATATACACACACACACAGTGGGGACGGAAAGTATTCAGACCCCCTTAAATTTTTCACTATTTGTTATATTGCAGCCATTTGCTAAAATCATTTAAGTTCATTTTTTCCTCATTAATGTACACACAGCACCCCATATTGACAGAAAAACCCAGAATTGTTGACATTTTTGCATATTTATTAAAAAAGAAAAACTGAAATATCACATGGTCCTAAGTATTCAGACCCTTTGCTGTGACACTCATATATTTAACTCAGGTGCTGTCCAATTCTTCTGATCATCCTTGAGATGGTTCTACACCTTTGAGTCCAGCTGTGTTTAATTATACTGATTGGACTTGATTAGGAAAGACACACAACTGTCTATATAAGACCTTACAGCTCACAGTGCATGTCAGAGCAAATGAGAATCATGAGGTCAAAGGAACTGCCTGTAGAGCTCAGAGACAGAATTGTGGCAAGGCACAGAACTGGCCAAGGCTACAAAAAAAATTTCTGCTGCACTAAGAACACAGTGGCCTCCATAATCCTTAAATGGAAGACGTTTGGGATTACCAGAACCCTTCCTAGAGTTGGCCGTCTGGCCAAACTGAGCTATCGGGGGAGAAGAGCCTTGGTGAGAGAGGTAAAGAAGAACCCAAAGATCACTGTGGCTGAGCTCCAGAGATGCAGTCAGAAGATGAGAGAAAGTTGTAGTAAGTCAACCATCACTGCAACCCTCCACCAGTTGGGGCTTTATGGCAGAGTGGCCCGACGGAAGCCTCTCCTCAGTGCAAGCCACATGAAAACCTGCATGGCGTTTGCTAAAAAAAACACTTGAAGGACTCCAAGATGGTGAGAAATAAGATTCTCTGGTCTGATGAGACCAATATAGAACTTTTTGGCCTTAATTCTAAGTGGTATGTGTGGAGAAAACCAGGCACTGCTCACCTGTCCAATACAGTCCCAACAGTGAAGCATGGTGGTGGCAGCATCATGTTGTGGGGGGGGTTTTCAGCTGCAGGGACAGGACGACTGGTTGCAAGCAAGGGAAAGATGAATGCGGCCAAGTACAGGGATATCCTGGACGAAAAAACTTCTCCAGAGTGCTCAGGACCTCAGACTGGGCCGAAGGTTTACCTTCAAACAAGACAATGACCCTAAGCACACAGCTAAAATAACGAAGGAGTGGCTTCACAACAACTCCGTGACTGTTCTTGAATGGCCCAGCCAGAGCCCTGACTTAAACCCAATTGAGCATTTCTGGAGAGACCTAAAAATGGCTGTCCACCAACGTTTACCATCCAACCTAACAGAACTGGAGAGGATCTGCAAGGAGGAATGGTAGAGGATCCCCAAATCCAGGTGTGAAAAACTTGTTGCATCTTTCCCAAAAAGACTTATGGCTGTATTAGGTCAAAAGGGTGCTTCTACTAAATACTGAGCAAAGGGTCTGAATACTTAGGACCATGTGATATTTCAGTTTTTCTTTAATAAATTTGCAAAAATGTCAACAATTCTGTGTTTTTCTGTCAATATGGGGTGCTGTGTGTACATTAATGAGGAAAAAATTAACTTAAATGATTTTAGCAAATGGCTGCAATATAACAAAGAGTGAAAAATTTAAGGGGGTCTGAATACTTTCTGTCCCAACTGTATAAACACATATACTCCCTCTCCCTCTAATTCTGTGCTTCTGAAACATTTAATGCCCTACTAAAGCACTCCTGTACTGTTATACTTTGATGTCTTAGATCTCAATGCTTGCCATTTCTACTGTTTTTATGGAGAAGCAGGTTTGCCACTCTAAACTACTCTTATTTTGAATTACAAACACCTCCTCTTCCATAACATGAAAGGAGGAGGGGATCTGCAATTCACAGAAGAGAAATGAGAAGGCTCAAATTATAGTTTGAGATTTCAGTTTAGCACAAAAAATATACAGTATAATGATAATATATATATATGTTAGGATCAACAGGTGTTTTTCTGTATTTGCAGAAATTGTACTTAGCCTAAACGAATGAAGCCACCTCATCTAAGTATATGTGCTAGGCATTATATTCAAATCTTGTTCCTGGGTTAAAATATACTTTAAAAAAATGGATTTTGCAAGTGCATGATTAAATATTCCAAGTGAGCACATGTTTTTTTACTCACATTCACTTTGCAGAGTGAGCATTCACTTTTCTAGGTCAACATCCTTTACTCCTACAGTAAATCAATGCCTGTTTTTACTGTGTACCACTGGTAACAAAGAGCATTCAAAATAGTATCGTCACCCCAATTTGGCCCTTCTGTTTATAAATCAGATCAGAATTCCAACACAGAGTACATTAAGCCTCGGTTCACACCAGAGGCGGCACGACTTGCAGGTCGCCTCACCGAGGCGACCTGCACACGACTGCCGGGGCGACTTGCAAAACGATTTCTGTATAGAAGTCTATGTAAGTCGCCCCAAGTCGCCCCCAAAGTCGTACAGGAACCTTTTTCTAAGTCGGAACGACTTGCGTCGCTCCGATTAGAACGGTTCCATTGTACTGAACGGGACGCTACTTGTCAGGCGACCTAGGTCGCCTGACAAGTCGTCCCAGTGTGAACCGAGGCTAACACATTTCACACCAACTGCCACTGTCCAATTTTGCTTCATAAGGCCTGAAATACAGCACTGGGTATTTAGACATTCATTAGGAATTATTTCTCTAGTACATAGATGTGTAATTGCTAAGTGACTGCAGCACAGTTTGTTCAAAAATTATATTTATAGTATAATTATTGAGCTAAAGAAATGTTTACGCTATAAACAGTAATCATTAACCTTCGAGCTGTGGGGGAGAAAGAAATGAGGGAGCTGTGCACATGGCTCATACAATAATGCGCATCAACCTGGGATATGAGAAGCTTGGGTGGAAGGGAAGATAGTACCTGCAACAGCAATGATAAAATGGAAATAGCAACACATAAGTGTTGTTACTACTGTTTTTTGCAAACTTCTAAGAGGTTTATTTCTCCGTGTAAAGTTTCATAGGTTTTTGATTCAACGCTTCTGTTATTTCACTGTATATGATTGCAAGTTCACTCACTTACTTATGCAGCCCCATCAGGGTACCAATACTATTGAATTATCTTCAAAAGGTGAGGGTGAGCAAAGAGCAAAATGTGCCACAAAAATTTCACCCGTACCAGTTTCTTTTGTGGGGAGATTGATGTATTTAAATGTGAAAATGGAACTACTTTACTTATGGTTCCTTGTGGCTTCGTTTCTTGTTCTCCATTTGTTGATGATGATGATCATTACCTCTGTCTCATACCAATATGTTTACCTGAGAAAGTTATATTATTTTTGTCTGTTCTCCTGCTGATTTACATTTACACTCAGGTCCATAAATATTGGGACATCGACACAATTCTAATCGATCTGAAATACATCCAAAAAAATGACGCTTGAAAATCAGGGTTAAAACGCCTGATTTTTTGACGTTCCGAGCGTTGATATGACGCTCGGAACAGCATTCAAAAGGACGCCATATGGCGCCATTCTTTTTCCTTAACCTGATAGCTGCAGGATCATCATCACGGGGGAACCTTTGCCTGGTGACCACTTCGGACACTTTAATCCCTTTCTTTATATAGGGTAAGCTTTTCCTATTTCATTTATGGTAACATATATTTATCTATCCATTTATATTTGAATATTTTAAATATAATATTGATTTTGGTCACTTTGCAATTTCTATATAGTACCCAGGAAACCCTGATTTTCAAGCGCCATTTTTTGGATGTATTTCATCTGGCTATCCTGTATGAGATGTATGAGAGACATGTGTTACTAAGTTTAAGAACCTTCCTTCCTGATATCATGGGGAATACATCTGCTATTTGAATTTATTTTAAAGTAAGTCACCATACACTTTGAGTTGTATTAATGTGTATGAAATATGACTTGTAATGGAATTATATAACACTGTATGTATTAAATTGATTGATTGATCATAGCAGAGTGATACAATATCCCTGCCGAAGATTGTATTAATGATCACCCTTTGAAACGCGTTGGATGAACCGCTTTTTCCATCACCACCAGTTGTTCTGGAGGTCCTTGAATTCTCTAGCGGACAGTATCACTCTTTCATATTCCATAATGCTCTTAATATTTATATGTGTGTGTTAGAATTCTAAATGATTTTTTAATGAAATTTGTCCATTGATATTTTATCTAATAAAATGAATTTAAATATATAATCTTCATCTTTTTTGTTGCCTTTAAAATCCCACAATAGAGGTTTTTCTTCACTTTTTAAACTATGCAAGGGATTGTCAAATACAGGACAAGCAGAGCTGGGCATTATGCAAAGCAAAATGACATTTAAAAGGAAAAAAATAAAATTTTTTGCTAAATGACATTTTTGGGCCAGCATAGTTTTGTTTGTAAAAAAAAAAAAAAATTTCAAAGCTAAAAGGCAGCAAATTGTGAAGTAAAGGGCACAGGGAGCTGGATACTGCCCTGGAGCACATGAACCAATGCAAAAAACATTTTTTCAAATTCCCTGCAGTGGACTGGAAAGCAGCTATTTTATTAAAACTAATAGGGCAATATCAAAAATATACAATTCCTTTAACCACCTCAATACAGGGCACTTCCTGCCCAGGCCATTTTTCAGCTTTTAGCACTGTCACACTATGAATGATAATTGCGCGGTCATGTTACACTGTAACCATGTGAAATTTATATCATTTTCTTCACACAAATAGAGCTTTCTTTTGGTGGTATTTAAACACTCCTGGGTTTTTTTCCTAAAAAAAAAAGACCAAAAATTAAAAAAAAAAAAAGTTAGTTTCTGTCAGTAAACAAGTAAATAAGTAATTTTTCTCCTTCACTGATGAGCGCTGATGAGGCAGCACTGATCGGCACTGATAGGCTGCACTGATGGGCACTGATGAGGTGGCACTTATGGACACTGGTGAGGCGGCACTTATGGGCACTGATTAGATGGCATTGATGAGGAGTAGGGATGAGCTTCGCATTCGAGTCGAACCCATGTTCGACTCGAACATCGGCTGTTCAATCGTTCGCCGAATTGCGAACGATATGGTCCGTTCGCGCCAAATTCATGTGTCGCATCACGGCCCATAAATTCACTGCGGCATCGCAGTGCATTGCTGGCTGATGATTGGCCAAGCATGCACTATGACCTGCATGCTTGGCCAATCACAGCGCCGTCAGTGGAGAGAGCTGTAATTGGCTAAAGCCAGGGTGGCTTTGGCCAATTATGGCTCAGGGGGTTAGAATACGCCCCACACTATATAAGGCCACCTGCACAGCGGTCCTGTGTAGTGTGTTCCGGCGTGCTTAGAGAGGGAGAGAGACAGTGTGATTTCATTTGAGTTAGCTATATTAGGCAGGACAGTCAGTGAGTTAGCTGCATGTACAGTGTATTGTGTATATATATATGCATCCCAGGTGTTGTATAGATATATATACACTGTATTCACTTTAGCTAGATCCGTTCCTGTTATCTTCCTACTGACAGGCAGGCTTGTCTTGTTACAGGATTTACAGCTACCTGAAGAAAATTGCTGGTGTTCTTTTGATCCTATTAGTACCACAGTAAGGCAGCTAGACTATTTACAGTTAGTGTAGTGCGTCCTCCTCACAGTGTTCAGTTAAAGCTACAAGTTAGTTTAGTGTGACCTCTGCACAGTGTTCAGCTAAAACTACAAGTTAGTGTAGTGCGTCCTCCTCACAGTGTTCAGCTAAAGCTACAAGTTAGTTTAGTGTGACCTCTGCACAGTGTTCAGCTAAAGCTACAAGTTAGGGTAGTGCGTCCTGCTCACAGTGTTCAGCTAAAGTTACAAGTTAGTGTAGTGTGTCCTCTGAACAGTGTTCAGCTAAAACTACAATTTAGTGTAGTGCGACCTCTGCACAGTGTTCAGCTAAAACTACAAGCTAGTGTAGTGCGTCCTCTGAACAGTGTTCAGCTAAAACTACAAGTTAGTGTAGTGCGACCTCTGCACAGTGTTCAGCTAAAGCTACAAGTTAGTGTAGCGCGTCCTCTGAACAGTGTTCAGCTAAAACTACAAGTTAGTGTAGTGCGACCTCTGCACAGTGTTCAGCTAAAGCTACAAGTTAGTGTAGTGCATTCTCCTCACAGTGTTCAGCTAAAACTACAAGTTAGTATAGTGCAACCTCTGCGCAGTGTTCAGCTAAAGCTACAAGTTAGTGTAGTGCGTCCTCCTCACAGTGTTCAGCTAAAGCTACAAGTTAGTTTAGTGTGTGTAAGGAAAATGGCTACACTTCGGTTCACTATATACTTTAGATAAGGGGCTTGAACTTTTGAACTTTTTATACAAGCTATATGAAATGCTTTTGCAAGATTTTTATAATGTCAAAATGACAATTTACTAGCAAGGAAAATAGGGAAGTTAGGAAAGTTAGCTAGCTCACCGCACATTTGGATTAAAGCCAATGGTGCATGACTGTCTCAAAAGATTATTCCCATATTTCAAAATTATTCATATTATTCATTTTCTCGGAATTCAAGCTAGGTACTTTTTTAAAAGCGTCACTGAGCATGTCATATAAAATGTAACTTGTGATGACTTGTGATATGTAACTTGTGATACCTGTACTCTTGTGATTGGATAAACTAAGGGACCGCCCCTTGGTTTGCCCCTACTGATAAATGATTTGTTACTCTATATAAACATGTGAAATGATACAATACAGTTGTATTTCTGGATATCCAACTGTGTGTGGTGTCTTGATTTAACCAATCGATTGAAAAGATCTTTTTTGATGTCCAAGTTCAGCTCGAGCAAGGAAAAGGTTTGAGGGTGCACTTGACCAGTATACCAATACCCTTACAGTGTGACCTCTGCACAGTGTTCAGCTAAAGCTACAAGTTAGGGTAGTGCGTCCTCCTCACAGTGTTCAGCTAAAGCTACAAGTTAGTGTAGTGCGTCCTCCTCACACTGTTCAGCTAAAACTACAAGTTAGTGTAGTGCGACCTCTGCACAGTGTTCAGCTAAAGCTACAAGTTAGTGTAGTGCGTCCTCTGAACAGTGTTCAGCTAAAACTACAAGTTAGTATATTGCAACCTCTGCACAGTGTTCAGCTAAAGCTACAAGTTAGTGTACTGCGTCCTCCTCACAGTGTTCAGCTAAAGCTACAAGTTAGTTTAGTGTGACCTCTGCACAGTGTTCAGCTAAAGCTACAAGTTAGTGTAGTGCGTCCTCCTCACAGTGTTCAGCTAAAACTACAAGTTAGTATAGTGCAACCTCTGCACAGTGTTCAGCTAAAGCTACAAGTTAGTGTAGTGCGTCCTCCTCACAGTGTTCAGCTAAAACTACAAGTTAGTGTAGTGCGACCTCTGCACAGTGTTCAGCTAAAGCTACAAGTTAGTGTAGTGCGTCCTCTGAACAGTGTTCAGCTAAAACTACAAGTTAGTATAGTGCAACCTCTGCACAGTGTTCAGCTAAAGCTACAAGTTAGTGTACTGCGTCCTTCTCACAGTGTTCAGCTAAAACTACAAGTTAGTATAGTGCAACCTCTGCACAGTGTTCAGCTAAAGCTACAAGTTAGTGTAGTGCGTCCTCTGAACAGTGTTCAGCTAAAACTACAAGTTAGTGTAGTGTGACCTCTGCACAGTGTTCAGCTAAAGCTACAAGTTAGTGTAGTGCGTCCTCCTCACAGTGTTCAGCTAAAACTACAAGTTAGTATAGTGCAACCTCTGCACAGTGTTCGGCTAAAGCTACAAGTTAGTGTAGTGCGTCCTTCTCACAGTGTTCAGCTAAAGCTACAAGTTAGTGTAGTGTATCCCCTGAATAGGGATGAGCTTCGAGTTCGAGTCGAACTCATGTTCGACTCGAACATTGGCTGTTCGCAAGTTCACCGAACAGCGAACAATTTGGGGTGTTCGCGGCAAATTCGAATGCCGCGGAACACCCTTTAAAAGTCTATGGGAGAAATCAAAAGTGCTAATTTTAAAGGCTAATATGCAAGTTATTGTCATAAAAAGTGTTTGGGGACCTGGGTCCTGCCCCAGGGGACATGGATCAATGCAAAAAAAAGTTTTAAAAACGGCCGTTTTTTCAGGAGCAGTGATTTTAATAATACTTAAAGTCAATCAATAAAAGTGTAATATCCCTTTAAATTTCGTACCTGGGGGGTGTCTATAGTGTGCCTGTAAAGGGGCGCATGTTTCCTGTGTTTAGAACAGTCTGACAGCAAAATGACATTTTGAAGGAAAAAACTCATTTAAAACTACCCGCGGCTATTGCATTGCCGACAATACACATAGAAGTTCATTGATAAAAACGGCATGGGAATTCCCCAAAGGGGAACCCCGAACCAAAATTAAAAAAAAAAAATGACGTGGGGGTCCCCCTAAATTCCATACCAGGCCCTTCAGGTCTGGTATGGATATTAAGGGGAACCCCGGCCAAAATTAAAAAAAAAAAATGACGTGGGGTTCCCCCTAAATTCCATACCAGACCCTTCAGGTCTGGTATGGATTTTAAGGGGAACCCCGCGCCAAAAAAAAAAAAAAAAAAACGGCGTGGGGTCCCCCCAAAAATCCATACCAGACCCTTATCCGAGCACGCAACCTGGCAGGCCGCAGGAAAAGAGGGGGGGACGAGAGTGCGGCCCCCCCTCCCTCCTGAACCGTACCAGGCCACATGCCCTCAACATTGGGAGGGTGCTTTGGGGTAGCCCCCCAAAACACCTTGTCCCCATGTTGATGAGGACAAGGGCCTCATCCCCACAACCCTGGCCGGTGGTTGTGGGGGTCTGCGGGCGGGGGGCTTATCGGAATCTGGAAGCCCCCTTTAACAAGGTGACCCCCAGATCCCGGCCCCCCCCTGTGTGAAATGGTAAGGGGGTACATAAGTACCCCTACCATTTCACGAAAAAAGTGTCAAAAATGTTAAAAATGACAAGAGACAGTTTTTGACAATTCCTTTATTTAAATGCTTCTTCTTTCTTCTATCTTCCTTCATCTTCTGGTTCTTCTGGCTCTTCTGGTTCTTCTGGTTCTTCCTCCGGCGTTCTCGTCCAGCATCTCCTCCGCGGCGTCTTCTGTCTTCTTCTCCTCGGGCCGCTCCGCACCCATGGCATCTTCTCTTCTTCTCTTCTTCTTTTCTTCTTTTCTTCTTTTCTTCTCTTCTTCTCTTCTTCTTCATTTTCTTCTCCGGGCCGCTCCGCAATCCATGCTGGCATGGAGGGAGGCTCCCGCTGTGTGACGGCGCTCCTCGTCTGACAGTTCTTAAATAACGGGGGGGCGGGGCCACCCGGTGACCCCGCCCCCCTCTGACGCACGGTGACTTGACGGGACTTCCCTGTGGCATTCCCCGTGACGTCACAGGGAAGTCCCGTCAAGTCACCGTGCGTCAGAGGGGGGCGGGGTCACCGGGTGGCCCCGCCCCCCGTTATTTAAGAACTTTCAGACGAGGAGCGCCGTCACACAGTGGGAGCCTCCCTCCATGCCAGCATGGATTGCGGAGCGGCCCGGAGAAGAAAATGAAGAAGAAGAGAAGAAGAGAAGAAAAGAAGAAAAGAAGAAAAGAAGAAGAGAAGAAGAGAAGAGCGGGAGCCTCCCCCCCATGCCATGGGTGCGGAGCGGCCCGAGGAGAAGAAGACAGAAGACGCCGCGGAGGAGATGCTGGACGAGAACGCCGGAGGAAGAACCAGAAGAACCAGAAGAGCCAGAAGAACCAGAAGATGAAGAAAGATAGAAGAAAGAAGAAGCATTTAAATAAAGGAATTGTCAAAAACTGTCTCTTGTCATTTTTAACATTTTTGACACTTTTTTCGTGAAATGGTAGGGGTACTTATGTACCCCCTTACCATTTCACACAGGGGGGGGGCCGGGATCTGGGGGTCACCTTGTTAAAGGGGGCTTCCAGATTCCGATAAGCCCCCCGCCCGCAGACCCCCACAACCACCGGCCAGGGTTGTGGGGATGAGGCCCTTGTCCTCATCAACATGGGGACAAGGTGTTTTGGGGGGCTACCCCAAAGCACCCTCCCAATGTTGAGGGCATGTGGCCCGGTACGGTTCAGGAGGGAGGGGGGCCGCACTCTCGTCCCCCCCTCTTTTCCTGCGGCCTGCCAGGTTGCGTGCTCAGATAAGGGTCTGGTATGGATTTTTGGGGGGACCCCACGCCGTTTTTTTTTTTTTTTTTGGCGCGGGGTTCCCCTTAAAATCCATACCAGACCTGAAGGGTCTGGTATGGAATTTAGGGGGAACCCCACGTCATTTTTTTTTTTTAATTTTGGCCGGGGTTCCCCTTAATATCCATACCAGACCTGAAGGGCCTGGTATGGAATTTAGGAGGACTCCCACGTCATTTTTTTTTTTTAATTTTGGTTCGGGGTTCCCCTTTGGGGAATTCCCATGCCGTTTTTATCAATGAACTTCTATGTGTATTGTCGGCAATGCAATAGCCGCGGGTAGTTTTAAATGAGTTTTTTCCTTCAAAATGTCATTTTGCTGTAAGACTGTTCTAAACACAGGAAACATGCGCCCCTTTACAGGCATACTATAGACACCCCCCAGGTACGAAATTTAAAGGGATATTACACTTTTATTGTTTGACTTTAAGCATTATTAAAATCACTGCTCCTGAAAAAACGGCCGTTTTTAAAACTTTTTTTTGCATTGATCCATGTCCCCTGGGGCAGGACCCGGGTCCCCAAACACTTTTTATGACAATAACTTGCATATAAGCCTTGAAAATTAGCACTTTTGATTATTCATGTTCGTGTCCCATAGACTTTAACGGTGTTCGCATGTTCGAACAAACTTTTTTCCTGTTCGCATGTTCTGGTGCGAACCGAACAGGGGGGTGTTCGGCTCATCCCTACCCCTGAACAGTGTTCAGCTAAAGCTACAAGTTAGTGTAGTGCGTCCTCCTCACAGTGTTCAGCTAAAACTACAAGTTAGTTTTTTGCGAGCTCTGCACAGTGTTCAGCTAAAGCTACCTGTAGAAGGTTGGTGGTGTTTTCCTGATCCTATCACTACTGCGGGCAGCTAAATAAGCTACGTTATTTTTTGTGAGCTCTGCACAGTGTTCACCTAAATCTACCTGTAGAAGGTTGGTTGTGTTTTCCTGATCCTATCACTACCACAGGCAGCTAGATAAGCTACCAGTTATTTTTTTGCAACTCTGCACAGTGTTCACCTAAAGCTACCTGTAGAAGGTTGGTGGTGTTTTCCTGATCCTATCACTACCGCAGGCAGCTAAATAAGCTACAAGTTTTTTTTTTGTGAGCTCTGCACAGTGTTCACCTAAAGCTACCTGTAGAAGGTTGGTGGTGTTTTCCTGATCCTATCACTACCGCAGGCAGCTAAATAAGCTACAAGTTAGTGTAGTGCATCCACTGGACAGTGTTCAGCTAAAACTACAAGTTAGTGTAGTGTGTCCTCCTCACAGTGTTCGGCTAAAGCTACAAGTTAGTTTAGTGTGACCTCTGCACAGTGTTCAGCTAAAGCTACAAGTTAGTGTAGTGCGTCCTCCTCACAGTGTTCAGCTAAAACTACAAGTTAGTATAGTGCAACATCTGCACAGTGTTCAGCTAAAGCTACAAGTTAGTGTACTGCGTCCTCCTCACAGTGTTCAGCTAAAGCTACAAGTTAGTTTAGTGTGACCTCTGCACAGTGTTCAGCTAAAGCTACAAGTTAGTGTAGTGCGACCTCTGCACAGTGTTCAGCTAAAGCTACAAGTTAGCGTAGTGTGTCCTCCTCACAGTGTTCAGCTAAAACTACAAGTTAGCTAAAGCTACCTGTAGAAGGTTGGTGGTGTTTTCCTGATCTTATCACTACTGCAGGCAGCTAAATAAGTTACATAATATTTTTTTGTGAGCTCTGCACAGTGTTCACCTAAAGCTACCTGTAGAATGTTGGTGGTGTTTTCCTGATCCTATCACTACCGCAGGCAGCTAAATAAGCTACAAGTTATTTTTTTGTGAGCTCTGCACAGTGTTCACCTAAAGCTACCTGTAGAAGGTTGGTGGTGTTCTCATACTACAGGCAAGCAGTTGATTTTGCTAGCTGCAGTATCAGTATATATATATATATATATATATATATATATATATATATATATATATATATATATATATCCCAGCTTAGTGCAGCTACAGGCCATTAGTATGTCTGGAAGGCCAACAAGGGGAGGCAGACAGTCACAAGCCAATAAAAGAGGGCAAGCAGGCTCTGTGTCTAGAGGCAACAGTGCTGGTCGTGAAGACGGTGCATCCTCATCAGCACGTGGCCATGGGACACGCTTGGCCTTTTTTTCGGCAGCTGGCCGTGTTGAGCCGCAACATGCAGAAGACTTGGTAGAGTGGATGACGAAGCCGTCCTCATCCTCCTCATCCTCTCCCACCCATGCTCAGGGTACTTTGTCTGGCAAAGCAGCTGCCAACATGGCCTCTTCCCTTGGCTCAATGGCATCAGTGACTCCTTCTCTAGCCCCACCATGTCCTCCTGAGGAGTCCCTCGAACTGTTTGACCACAGTGTTGGGTACATGCTCCAGGAGGATGCCCAGCGTTTAGAAGGCTCTGATGATGATACTGAGCTAGATGAAGGCAGTAACGTGAGCATGGACAGAGGAGGTGCCCAAGAAGGGGCTGTCTCTGCACGTTATTCCAAAAGTTCTTTGGTGTGGGCCTTTTTTGAGATGAGTGCATCAGATCGCACCGCTGCTATTTGCAACATATGTCTCAAGCGTATCTCGCGTGGCCAAAACATCTCCCGCTTGGGCACCACATGCTTGACCAGACATATGTTGACCTGCCATACAGTTCGTTGGCAAGCGTATCTAAAAGACCCACACCAAAGAACAAAAAGGACCTCTACTTGCTCCTCATCAGCTGAGATCTCCAACCCCACTATATCTTCAGTCCTCTCTGAGACCTGCACTGAGAGGAATGAAGGTGTAGAATTAAGTGTGTAATAGCCAAGTACTTGTGGGCAATCTGCTTACGGTACACCGACGTCAGTACCAGGCAAATTTCCCTGCCCCAGCTGCTGCACCTCCGAAAGAAGTTTGCTCCCAGCCATCCACATGCCCAGCGGTTGAATGCTAGCTTGGCAAAATTGCTAGCACTTCAACTGCTGCCTTTTCAGTTGGGAGACTCTGCCCCCTTCCGTGAGTTTGTGGAATGTGTGGTTCCTCAGTGGCAGGTACCCAAATGCCACTTTTTCTCACGGAAGGCGATTTCGGCTCTCTACCGGCATGTGGAAGGCAATGTCTTGGCCTCGCTGGACAGGGCGGTCAGCAGTAAGGTGCATTTTACCGCTGACTCATGGTCCATTAGGTGTGGACAGGGACGTTACCTAAGTTTCACCGCGCATTGGGTGACTCTGCTGGCAGCTGGGAAGGATGCAGGACAAGGTGCAGTAGTGTTGGAGGTTGTTCCACCACCACGCCTCCAAAATGCCACTACTAATGATTGTGACACACCTCTCTCCTCCACCCCCTCCTCTTCTTCTTCCTCCATGGCCTCTTCCTGTGCTTTGTCCTTGGAACCAGCGGTGCTCCGTAGCCGTTCAAGGAGCTACGCAAGTATGCAGGCCAAAAGATGCCATGCGGTGCTTGAGCTGGTGTGCTTGGGGGACAGGAGTCACACTGGGGCAGAGGTTCTGTCAGCTCTGCAGGGGCAGGTTCAGAGGTGGTTGGTGCCATGCCAACTTAAGGCAGGAATGGTGCTTTGCGACAATGGCACCAACCTCCTCTCTGCCCTCTTGACAGTGACAAATGACCCGTGTGCCCTGTTTGGCTCATGTTCTAAACTTGGGGGTGCAGCGGTTCTTGGGCAGGTACCCGGGCTTACAGGATGTCCTGAGGCAGGCCAGGAAAGTCTGTGTAATGCCAGTGCTCGGCTGGCAGATCTCCAAAAGGAGTTTAACCTGCCCAAGAACCACCTAATCTGTGACATGCCCACCAGGTGGAACTCAACGTTGGCCATGCTGCAGCAGCTGCACATGCAGCAGAGGGCCATCAATGAGTACCTGTGTGACTATGGCACCAGGACAGGGTCAGGGGAGCTTGTTTTTTTTCCCCACGCCAGTGGGCCATGATCAGGGATGCATGCACTGTCCTGTCACCATTTGAGGAGGCTGCGAGGATGATGAGCAGTGACAGTGCATGCATCAGTGACACTGTCCCCCTTGTCCACCTGTTGGAGCACACGCTGCGTGGAATAATGGACAGGGCACTTGAGGCAGAACAGAGGCAGGAAGAGGAGGACTTAGTTAGCTCTCAAGGCCCCCTTTATCCAGACAGTGTTCCTGCGTGCCCGCCGATCACACAGGAAGAGGACGAGGACGAGTAGGAGGAGGAGGAGGAGGATTTTGTCAGTATGGAGGTGGAGCCTGACACTCAGCATCAGCAGCAGTCTTTAAGGGATCAGTCCAAAGAAACACATGGACTTGTACGTGGCTGGGAGTAGGTGGCTGCGGACCATGTCGTCCTTATTGACCCAGAGGACTCCGGACCAAATGCCTCAGCAAACCTACGCTGCATGGCGTCCCTGAACCTGCAAAGCCTGCATAAGGATCCTCATATTCGTGGTATCAAGGAGATGGACCAATACTGGCTGGCAACCCTCCTTGATCCACGTTACAAGGGTAAGGTTGCGGACCATATCTTGCCGTCGCAGAGAGAGCAGAGAATGAAACATCTTTGGGAGGCCTTGCAGAAAGGTCTGTGCAATGCGTTCCCAGAGACTGGGAGGTTACAAACTCCTGTTTCTGGACAACGTGTTGCTGAGGCTTCGGTCAGTCAAAGAAGGAGTGGTGGAGAAGGTGGCTGTCTGACTGATGCGTTCAGACAATTTTTTAGTCCGCAGCCCCAAGGTATGATCGGTTCCAGCAACCATCGCCAGCGTCTGTTTTACATGGTGCAGGAATACCTAGGGTCAAGATCTGACTTGGACACCTTTCCGAACGAAAATCCTCTGGGTTACTGGGTCTTGAGGATGGATCACTGGCCAGAGCTTGCACAGTATGCAATTGAGCTACTGGCCTGTCCTGCATCCAGCGTTCTTTCGGAACGCACATTCAGTGCTGCTGGAGGCTTTGTAACCGATCACAGGGTGCGTCTGTCCACCGACTCGGTCGATCGACTGACCTTCATAAAAATGAATCAGTCTTGGATCACCACCAGCTACCAAGCACCAGATGCTGATGTAACCGAATATTTTTTTTTAAAATCTCAGATCCCTTCAAAGACTGCCTATGCTGATGCTGAGTGACTAGCCTGAGTAATTATCCTCTTCCTCCTCAATGATCACGCTGATAGCTTGTAAGAACATTTTTGGTTCTGGGCGCCGCCACCATTGCCTAAGGCCCAATTTTTCAGCCCCTGTTTAACCGGGGAGTGTAATTACAATTTTTGATGCAATACTTTGTAGCAGGGCTCGTTTCTGCGTTCCAACTAGAATATCTGTGAGGGGTTGCAGTGTTGTGGCACCAGCACCAGTGCGTAAGGCCCAATTTTTCAGCCCCTGTTTAACAGGGGCGTGTAATTACAATTTTTGATGCAATACTTTGCAGCAGGGCTCGTTCCTGCGTTCCAACTAGAGTGTCTGTGAGGGGTTGCAGTGTTATGGCACCAGCACCAGTGCCTAAGGCCCAATTTTTCTGCCCCTGTTTAACAAGGGTGTGTAATTACAATTTTTGATGCAATACTTTGCAGCAGGGCTCATTTCTGCATTCCAACTAGAGTATCTGTGAGGGGTTGCAGTGTTGGGGCACCAACACCAGTGCCTAAGGCCCAATTTTTCAGCCCCTGTTTAACAAGGGTGTGTAATTACAATTTTTGATGCAATACTTTGCAGCAGGGCTCATTTCTGCATTCCAACTAGAGTATCTGTGAGGGGTTGCAGTGTTGTGGCACCAACACCAGTGCCTAAGGCCCAATTTTTCAGCCCCTGTTTAACAGGGGCGTGTAATTACAATTTTTGATGCAATACTTTGCAGCAGGGCTCGTTTCTGCATTCCAACTAGAGTATCTGTGAGGGGTTGCAGTGTTGTGGCACCAGCACCAGTGCCTAAGGCCCAATTTTTCAGCCCCTGTTTAACAGGGGTGTGTAATTACAATTTTTGATGCAATACTTTGCAGCAGGGCTCATTTTTGCGTTCCAACTAGAGTATCTGTGAGGGGTTGCAGTGTTGTGGTACCAGTGCCTAAGGCCCAATTTTTTAGCCCCTGTCTAACAGGGGCGTGTAATTACAATTTTTGAGGCAATACTTTGCAGCAGAGCTCGTTCCTACGTTCCAACTAGAGTATCTGTGAGGGGTTGCGGTGTTGTGGCACCAGTACCAGTGCCTAAGGCCCAATTTTTCAGCCCTTGTTCAACAGAGGCATGTAATTACAATTCTTGATCTAATATTTCACAGCAGGGCCCATTTCTGCACCCACCAAGAGCGAGTGAGGACTTACAGTGTTGTGGCACCAGCACCAGCACCACCAAAGGCCCAATTTTTCTGCCTCTGTTCAACAGGGGCATGTAATTACAATTCTTGATCTAATATTTCACAGCAGGGCCCTGTGAGGGCTTACAGTGTTGTGGCCACAACAACACCTAAGGCCCAAATTTCTGCTGAGTATATAGGGCAGGCCCCTTCTTTCAAACATCCAACTTACAAACAACTCCTACTTGCAAACAGAAGGAGACAACAGGAAGTGAGATGAAATCTACCCCTAGGAAGGGAAATTCTCTCCTGTAAGAGTTAATATGGGAAAAATATTTCTCCTTTCCACTGATGCTTTATCACCAATCCTTGTTTCACAAAAAACCCCAAATTTTCAAAAAACATTTGTCATTGGGACAAAAAGTGAAGTGAAATCTTCTGAAGAGGAGCACAGATAGCAAAACAAATGTCACAGGGGTGATAACCCTTTCCTATGTTTTCCAAAAAGCTTAAAAAAGATTTTTTGGCTGGAGCTAAACACGTTAAAAACGTACCAGTTCAAAATTACAAACAGATTCTACTGAACAACAAACCTACAGCCCCTGTATTGTTTGCACCGCCTGTATACTGCTGTTCAGAGTACAGAGCCTGTATACTGCTGTTTCCTTTTTTAATTTGGGTGCGGGGTTCCTCTTAATATCCATACAAGACCCAAAGGGCCTGGTAATGAACTGGGGGTACCCATGCCGTTTTTCTCACTGATTTTCATCCATATTGCCAGGACCCGACATTACATTAAAGCCGCAAGCAGTTTTAAATGACTTTTTTTCCTTTAAAAATGACATTTTGTGCAGGGACTGTTCTAAGCACGGGAAACACGCACCACTTTACAGGCATACTATAGACACCCCCCAGGTACGATATTTAAAGGAATATTTCACTTTTTTTTTTTTTACTTTAAGCATCATTAAAATCACTGCTCCCGAAAAAACGTCTGTTTTTAAAAGTTTTTTTTGCATTGATACATGTCCCCTGGGGCAGGACCCGGGTCCCCAAACCCTTTTTAGGACAATACCAAGCAAATTAGCCTTTAAAATGAGCACTTTTGATTTCGAACGTTCGAGTCCCATAGACGTTAATGGGGTTCTAATGTTTGTGCAAATTTTCGGTCCGTTCGCAGGTTCTGGTGCAAACCGAACCGGGGGGGGGTGTTCGGCTCATCCCTAATGAGGAGGCATGAATATGCCGCAGTTATGGACACTGATAAGTGGCACTGATATGTGGCACTGATGAGCACTGGGCACAGATAGGCGGCACTGGTGGGCACTGATAGGTAGCACTGATATATGGCACTGATGAGCACTGATGGGCACAGATAGGTGGCACTGATGGGCACAGATAGGTGGCACTAGTGGGCACAGATAGGTGGCACGGATAGGTGGCACTGATGGGCACTGATGGGTGGCATTGATGAGCAGCAGTGATGAGCATTGATGGGCAGCAGTGATGGGCATTGATGGGCAGCATTGATAGCCAGCACTGACTGGCATCATGGCCACTGATTGCTGTCACTTGTGGGCACTGATTGCTGGCACTTGTGGGCACTGATTGGTGGCAATTGTGGGCACAGATTGGTACTGAATGCTGGTAGTGGTTGGCACACAGTTGTGGCACTGGTGGCACTTAATTGTAATCAGGGCATTGATAACGGCCACCCAGAACGGTCGTTCTGAGCGGCCGTCATATGATGTCCACCCAAAACGCTAGCCGCCCAGCCACCATTTGATGGCCGGCGGGCCTGAAGAGGTTAAACAACATGCCTTAAACCTGCACATGAAGTGGAGCACTTGTATGATACTAAAGGAAAAGTGACATTTACAAATAAAAAATAAAAAACATTGCTGATAAATGACATTTCCTAGGTGCTTTGTCCTGTTTGCAAACAAAGTGGCTGGGATCCCCTTTAACATCCATACTACACCCTTATCCTAGATCCATACCATACCTCTATCCAAGCAAGTAGCTTGGCTGGCCAGAAAAGGGAACCATACCAGGCCACAAACCCTCAGGGGTCCTCCTGGTAAAGTACCTTATCCTTATGATGATGGGGATAAGGCTCTAATGTATTTTTTCATTTTTTTAGATGATAACTAGCTTGGGGGGATTAGAGTGTACCAGGCAGTTGCTGTTGTCAGTCCATTCATGACCTGCCTTTTTTGCAGCATATCACTGCATCCTTTGACAAAAAAAAGGCAAAATGGCTTCTCAATAACCCCCCCCCCCTACACACACACACACACACACACACACACACACAAGACCTTTGTACAGATTGTCTTACAAGTTACCCCCCTCAGTTGTTCCTCATGATTCCATGAAATCTAAATCTAGTTTCTCTGCGCTTCATGAATGGTTGGAACCCATTAGAGGCATTCCTATCTCTATTCTTAACAAGGTGGTATTCCTTGTAGCCTTCACCAATTTGAGATAAGTGTCTGTGCTGGTGACCTTATCTTGCAGTGACCCCTTTCTGGTTTTGCATAGGGACAGGTGGTGTTGGGGCCTAGTGAATTATTTCATTAGTTACAAAGGGGCTCTTTTTTAAGCTGTCACAGAGGTGATGTCTACAAAATTTTGACAGTGATTAGATTTGGGGCTGAAAGACAGGTCAGAGTCCAGAATTACACCCTGGCATGAGGGGAGGAATGGATAGTTGTAATTTTGATCTTGATGGAGAAGTCAGGGGAGGGGGCATGAGCTGGGGAAATATTATGTGCTCAGTTTTAGAAAGATTGAGTTTGTGAAGGTTGTTTAACATCCATACTGACATGTCAGTTAATAAGTTAGTAATGCGAGAGGAGACTGAAGGGGTGAGGGGAGGAGTAGAAGGATAGATTTGAGTGTCATCAGCAAAGAGATAATATTGGAGGCCATGGGAGGTTATCAAGTGACAAGGAAGAAGGTGTAGATGGAGAAAGGGAAGGAGTCTGAAAACTGAACCTTGGGGTCCCCTACAGAAAGAGGTAGTGAAGAGGAGGAGACAGAGTTGTTGGTAACGCTGAAGGAACACTGTGATAGGTAGGAGGAGAACCAGGAAAGGGCAGAGTCTCGGAGGCCAAGAAAGTAGAGCTTTTTGAGGAGGACTGGGTGGTCAACCATACCAAAGGCAGCAAAAAAGTCTGGTAGTATGCAGTATGGAGTAGTGTCCATTTGCTTTAGCAGTTAGTAAATCATTGTGTAGAAGAAAGAAAGCGGCTGCACACTGGAACGAGTAGTTTTCTTGACAGGAATCTTTATTGTCGCATGCCAGACAGATGATACAGGACCAAAGTTAACGTTTCACACGGATATACCATGCTTGTTCACAACCAATAGTAAATCATTAGTGAGTTTTAGTAGGGCAATTTCTGTAAATTGTTGTGAGCAAAAACCAGATTGTAATGCCGCATACACACGACCGAACTTTTCGGGCTTTAAAGGTCCTACGGAACAAATCCGTTGGACAATTCGATCGTGTCTGGGCTTCATCGGACCTTTTTCTGTCTAAAAATCTGACGGACCTTAGAAATAGAACGAGTTTCAAATCTTTCCGATGGAATTTATTCCTATCGAAAAATCAGTTCGTCTGTATGCTAGTCCGACGGACCAAAAACGACGCAAGGGCAGCTGTTGGCTACTGGCTATGAACTTCCTTATTCTAGTCCGGTCGTACATCATCACGTTCGAAAGGATCGGACTTTGCTGTGATCGTGTGTAGGCAAGTCCGCTTCGTCGGAACTCCGTAGAAAAGTCCACTAGTGTGTATGCGGCATAAGAGCTCTAGAAGGTTGTTGTCAATGAGGTAGTAGCTCAGACGGTTGTAGACTAGGCATTCTAAAAGTTTAGAAGTAAATGGGAGCAAGGAGATGGTAGTAAGTTGTTCAGGCTAGTGGGGTCCAGTGAGGGCATTTCAAGTGTAAGGGTGATCAGTGCATGCTTTAGAGGGGAGGGAAAGGTGCCAGTAGAAAGCAAGAGTTTGAAGATGTGAGTGAGGGAACATAGGATAGAGCAAGAGGGTTATCATAGTAGTTGTGAGGCAAAAGGGTCCAGTGGACAGGTGGTAAGGTGGGCTTGAGAGAAGTTTGGCAACCCCTTCTATAGTAACAAGGTCAAAAGAGGAAAGTGTTGGATGTGGTTTTGGACAGGGTATGTTAAGTGAAGTAGATATCTGTACAGTGGAGCTGTCCCCAGAAATTACATCAATCTTGTTTTTTGTAGTGATTGGCAATCTCCTGAGCAGTGAGTGAGTTGCTGGGTGGAGGTGGTAGTTGGACAAAGTAGAGAGTTATGCCCCATACACATGAGCGCAGTTTCCGTAAAAAAAATCTTGGATGGTTTTTCAGACAGAATTCTGCTCAAGCTTGCCTTGCATACACATGGTCACACAAAATGGGATGCCCTATGCAGAAAAACAAAAAAAAAATAAGAAAAAGTAAGAAAAAATTGTATTGGGAACGGGAATATAATATGTGTTTTTTTTCTCTGTGGGATGAGCTGGATGGACTTGGATGTGTCTTTTTTCATCCATATTAACTTTGTAACTATGTAACTAAGTTACCGGGGGAAGAGGAGGAGGAGGGGTAGAGGGAGTAGAAAGTGGAGGAGACGGAAGAGCTAAAACTGTAATGGAGAAGGGGGAAGAATATATCACATTAGCAAGGCTTGCCACCCACTACCTCTATGTGGCAGCACTTTTCCCTCTTTTTTTTGGGCATGCCTTTTTTTTCCGGCCTGTCCTTATTTAGGAAAGAGCAAGACTGTAAGTCTCTACGCCTATTGTTTGTCACTGAAACCCCCCCTCCCCCACATCCTAGCCATACAACTTCCCCCTCTATTTGTGTTATGGAAAGGTAGGTAGCTTATGCTTCCAGTACCCTGACTATAATGAAATAAAAAAAACATAAAAAATATAACTAGCTGCTGAGCTCTTGGGAGAAAAAGGTTATTCTGGCAAAACAATAGATTGAAAACATGACCGGTCTCTGCTGTGTGCAGCCAAACCACCACATCAACACACACAAAAACAAACACAAATTAAATAGTATAAATACATATAAAAATAAAAATGAAAAAAGTAAAAAAAAAAAAAAAGTACTTGTTGATGAGAATCTGCTACTTTGGAGCAATCTAGGGCAAGATATTTCCACCAGATTTTTTAAGGGGGGAGATGTAGCACGCACAAAGTGGGGCTTAGACTGCCGGACTTGAGGGTGGTTATAGTGTAGCCTTTTTTTAATTGTCAAGAAGGCGGCTAATGTCAGCTGTCATTTGAAGCTGCACTGTCCAGCCACTGTACAATATTTTTGGATAGTGTCTCTTAAATGATATGTTGTAGAGTTTGCTTTTAATTTCAATAATAAACCTGTCTCCTTTTTCTCTCTCCCTTTCATATATTGTAGCCTAACCAAGCTGCTCTTATACTATAACTTTACAATATTTTTGGCCATTTGTCTCTAAAAGAGTAAACTTTGTTACAGCTGTTGGATGTGTTATGGCTGCTACTTCCGCCATTCTGTTCAGACCTATTACCACTGGATAAAAAAAAAAAGTTTCTCAATATAAGCTACCTAAAAAAAGCATTATGTTTAAGTTGAAATGTAAAAGTAAAAAATTCAGTTACACCTCCAAAATATGTAATGCCAGAATACAGTGTTGCTGACTTTGTTCTTGAGAATGTTACTGGTACCTAACACAAAATACATCTGAAAGGCATCTGAAAGGCATCTCTCACGCATGTAATTTAAAGAATTGGTGTGTTTCCTAGGTTGCCTTTGAAATTGCTGTACCTATTTTAAATTTTTTACAGTGTTTTGCTCTCCTTGTCATTTTTTGACAGCACCTTGCCCTTTAGCTTGGAAAATGGCCAGAATTCAGTATCAAGATTCAACCCATAGACTTCAAAGCAGTTCACTGTTAAGTATGGATTTCTCAGATTCCAAGTAGAATTCTCCAGATTCCCCAAAACCATCACTCCCCCCACCCCGGTGAATCAAGCTGATTCACTCATTCAACATTTCTGATGACATGAGCAGGTTCAAGCTACATCTACCATACTGATTTCTTCTCCGGAGAGAATCTTAACTTTATCAGATTTGCAAGCTTTTCAATCAAAAACATATTATCACTTGCATTGCGTGCAATGCCCCAATAGCAATCCTTCTACCTTCCTATTTACATCATCTTTATACTTTATCCTTTCCTAGATACACATACAGAAGCAGTACTGGATGACAGATAAATTAAGCCAAACATTAGCTGGCATGTTTTCCCCCTACATAAAAATATCCTTATCTGCATATCCTCTATCATAAAGCATAATTTTTATTTGTTTTTTATTGGTATATTGGTATATCTAATAGTATTTACTTTGTGTTGCCAATAGTTATCAGCTATACCAAAAACATATTGGTCAATTGTCCACTTGGCAGTAATGTTAAAATTTAACATTCTGGAATAGGGATGAGCCGAACACCCCCCTGCGAACGTTAGAACCCCATTGACGTCTATGGGACTCGAACGTTCAAAATCAAAAGTGCTCATTTTAAAGGCTAGTTTGCATGGTATTATCCTAAAAAGGGTTTGGGGACCCGAGTCCTTTCCCAGGGGACATGTATCAATGCAAAAAAAACTTTTAAAAACCGCAGTTTTTTTCGGGAGCAGTGATTTTAATGATACTTAAAGTTAAAAAAAAAAAGTGTAATATTCCTTTAAATATTGTACCTGAGGGGTGTCTATAGTATGCCTGTAAAGTGGCGCGTATTTCCCATGCTTAGAACAGTCCCTGCACAAAATGTCATTTTTAAAGGAAAAAAAGTCATTTAAAACTGCTTGCGGCTTTAATGTAATGTCGGGTCCTGGCAATATGGATGAAAATCAGTGAGACAAACAGCATGGGTACCCCCCAGTCCATTACCAGGCCCTTTGGGTCTTGTATGGATATTTAGGGGAACCCCGCACCTAAATTAAAAAAA
This sequence comes from Aquarana catesbeiana, assembly GCF_042186555.1. Classification (NCBI taxonomy): domain Eukaryota; kingdom Metazoa; phylum Chordata; class Amphibia; order Anura; family Ranidae; genus Aquarana; species Aquarana catesbeiana. The sequence continues at coordinate 474,319,528 of NC_133325.1, forward strand.
GGAAAGGAGTGGGGCCACCAGGCCCTATATACTCTGAACAGCAGTATACAGGCGGTGCAAACAAGACAGGGACTGTAGTTTTGTTGTTAAGTAGAATCTGTTTGTAATTTTGAACTGGTAGATTTTTAACGTGTTTAGCTCCAGCCAAAAAATCTATTTTAAGCTTTTTGGAAAACATAGGGAAGGGTTTTCACCCCTGTGACATTTGTTTTGCTGTCTGTGCTCCTCTTCAGAAGATTTCACCTCACTTTTTGTCCCAATGACAAATGTTTTTTGAAAATTTGGGTTTTTTTGTGAAACAAGGATTGGTGATAAAGCATCAGTGGAAAGGAGAAATGTTTTTCCCATATTAACTCTTACAGGAGAGAATTTCCCTTCCTAGGGGTAGATTTCATCTCACTTCCTGTTGTCTTCTTCTGTTTGCAAGTAGGAGTCGTTTGTAAGTTGGATGTTTGAAAGGAGGGGCCTGCCCTATATACTCAGCAGAAATTTGGGCCTTAGGTGTTGTTGTGGCCACAACACTGTAAGCCCTCACAGGGCATCAGTGGAAAGGAGAAAAGTTTTTCACAACACTGTAAGCCCTCACAGGGCCCTGCTGTGAAATATTAGATCAATAATTGTAATTACACGCCCCTGTTGAACAGGGGCAGAAAAATTGGGCCTTTGGTGGTGGTGGTGCTAGTGCCACAACACTGTAAGTCCTCACTCGCTCTTGGTGGGCGCAGAAACGGGCCCTGCTGTGAAATATTAGATGAAGAATTGTAATTGCATGCCCCTGTTGAACAGGGGCTGAAAAATTGGGCCTTAGGCACTGGTGCTGGCGCCACAACACTGCAACCCCTCACAGATACTCTAGTTGGAACGCAGAAATGAGCCCTGCTGCAAAGTATTGCATCAAAAATTGTAATTACACGCCCCTGTTAAACAGGGGCTGAAAAAATGGGCCTTAGGCACTGGTGCTGGTGCCACAACACCGCAACCCCTCACAGATATTCTAGTTGGAACGCAGGAACGAGCCCTGCTGCAAAGTATTGCATCAAAAATTGTAATTACACGCCCCTGTTTAAACAGGGGCTGAAAAATTGGGCCTTAGGCACTGGTGGCGGCGCCCAGAACCAAAAATGTTCTTACAAGCTATCAGCGTGATCATTGAGGAGGAAGAGGATAATTACTCAGGATAGTCACTCAGCATCAGCATAGGCAGTCTTTGAAGGGATCTGAGATTTCAAAAAAAATTATTCGGTTACATCAGCATCAGGTGCTTGGTAGCTGGTGGTGATCCAAGACTGATTCATTTTTATGAAGGTCAGTCGATCAACCGAGTTGGTGGACAGACACACCCTGTGATCAGTTACAAAGCCTCCAGCAGCACTGAATGTGCGTTCCGAAAGAACGCTGGATGCAGGACAGGCCAGTAGCTCAATTGCATACTGTGCAAGCTCTGGCCAGTGACCCATCCTCAAGACCCAGTAACCCAGAGGATTTTCGGTGGGAAAGGTGTCCAAGTCAGATTTTGCCCCTAGGTATGTCTGCACCATGTAAAACAGACGCTGACGATGGTTGCTGGAACCGATCATAAAGGGGAATAAGTACAGCGCTGCTCCAGTGATGTTAGAAAGGTAGTTACACAATAAGCGGCTAACACGCCTCTAAGACATAGATAGAAGTAAATTAATCAGAAAATATGTAGTGTAGCGCTATGCGTATAAATGATAAAAAATATAAAAACTGAAAATTAAGCTCAAGCCATCTCTCAATGGCCGGCAAATAGACAAGAAGTACTTCAAAATTAAATAAAGAGTGACTCAATACAAAAAGTGTGCTATATATTACAAAATGACATGCAAAATATAATAATTACAATACACCAGTGAAGTGTGAAGACAAGACCAAATAATGGATAAAAAATCAACCAAAAAAGTCCATAAATATTTAGAAAATGTGTTCCTGATGAAAATCAAAAACCACCACCAACAGTCTCTGAGGGTTAACTGGTGAAGACAAAAAATGGAAAGCTTCTGGTAGGTGAAAGGGTAAAACATCAAGTGGAATGAGACGTCTGAGTATATGATAGAACCATCACCAGAGCATCTGAGGAGGCTTACCGGAAGCAGGGGACTTGAAAAGACAAACGTCTTACAAGTCTCAAAAAGCTTGTTTAGCCGCCAGGGCTGACAAGATGAAACATCGGGTATCCACAACTTCAAATAGGGGGGAAGGGAAGATCTGTCACAGCTTCAACCGTCCAGACTTTTCAGCAGGCCAACCGGATGTTTATTTAAAAACCATGAGAGAAAGAAACTCACATGGCGTGATATCGTTTAAAAAGTATGCATTTATTAGAATAATAAAAAAGAGAACACTCACATGATATAAAATCGTAAACAGCTCAAATAGTATCAAACGCGGTGATCATAGGGGGTCCACCCAACATGTTTCAGCTAACGAGCCTTCATCTGGGGTGGAACCGATCATACCTTGGGGCTGCGGACCAAAAAATTGTCTGAACGCATTGGTGAGACGGCCACCTTCTCCACCGCTCCTTCTTTGACTGACCGAAGCCTCAGCAACACGTTGTCCAGAAACAGGATTTTGTAACCTCCCAGTCTCTGGGAACGCGTCGCACAGACCTTTCTGCAAGGCCTCCCGAAGATGTTTCATCCTCTGCTCCCTCTGTGATGGCAAGATAAGGTCCGCAACCTTACCCTTGTAACGTGGATCAAGGAGGGTTGCCAGCCAGTATTGGTCCTTCTCCTTGATACCACGGGCCCTGTCTGGTCAAGCATGTGGTGCCCATGTGGGAGATGTTTTGGACACGCGAGATACGCTTGAGACATATGTTGCAAATAGCAGCGGTGTGATCTGATGCACTCGTCTCAAAAAAGGCCCACACCAAAGAACTTTTGGAATAAAGCACAGAAACAGCAGCGCCCTGCACATGCGGAGCTTTGGGGAGTGATGCAGTCAGTGTGCTGCCCTTAGGCTGGCCCCTGGAGGGCATCCTGCCTCATTGGTGATGTGCCTCCTCCTCTCTCCTATCAGGCACCCACGTTGAGTCAGTGACCTCATCATCCCCTCCCTCCTCATCACTGGAGCAAACCTGGCAGTATGCTGCAGCAGGGGGAGCATGACTGACAGATTGCTGTCCTTCTTGGGCACCCCCTCTGTCCGTGCTCACGTTACTGCCTTCATCTAGCTCAGTATCATCATCAGAGCCTTCTAAACGCTGGGCATCCTCCTGGAGCATGTACCCAACACTGTGGTCAAACAGATCGAGAGACTCCTCAGGAGAACATGGTGGGGCTAGGGAAGGAGTCACTGATGCCATTGAGCCAAGGGAAGAGGCCGCATTGGCAGCTGCTTTGCCAGACAAAGTACCCTGAGCATGGGTGAGAGAGGATGAGGAGGATGAGGAGGGCTTGGTCATCCACTCGACCAAGTCTTCCGCATGTTGCGGATCAACACGGCCAGCTGCCGAAAAAAAGGCTAAGCGTGTCCCACAGCCACGTGCTGATGAGGATGCACCGTCTCCACGACCAGCACTGTTGCCTCTTGTGATTGTCTGCCTCTCCTTGTTGGCCTTCCAGACATACTAATGGCCTGTAGCTGCACTAAGCTGGGATATATATATATATATATATATATATATATATATATATATATATATATATATATATATATATACTGATACTGCAGCTAGCAAAATCAACTGCCTGCCTGTAGTATGAGAACACCACCAACCTTCTACAGGTATCTTTAGCTGAACACTGTGCATAGCTCGCAAAAAACTAACTTGTAGCTTATTTAGCTGCCTGCGGTAGTGATAGGATCAGGAAAACACCACCAACCTTCTACAGGTAGCTTTAGGTGAACACTGTGCAGAGCTCGCAAAAAACTAACTTGTAGCTTATTTAGCTGCCTGCGGTAGTGATAGGATCAGGAAAACACCACCAACCTTCGACAGGTATCTTTAGGTGAACACTGTGCAGAGCTCGCAAAAAACTAACTTGTAGCTTATTTAGCTGCCTGCGGTAGTGATAGGATCAGGAAAACACCACCAACCTTCTACAGGTAACTTTAGCTGAACACTGTGCAGAGCTTGCAAAAAACTAACTTGTAGCTTGTTTAGCTGCCTGCGGTAGTGATAGGATCAGGAAAACACCACCAACCTTCGACAGGTAGCTTTAGGTGAACACTGTGCAGAGCTCGCAAAAAACTAACTTGTAGCTTATATAGCTGCCTGCGGTAGTGATAGAATCAGGAAAACACCACCAACCTTCTACAGGTAGCTTTAGCTGAACACTATGCAGAGCTCGCACTACACTAACTTGTAGTTTTAGCTGAACACTGTTCAGAGGACGCACTACACTAACTTGTAGCTTTAGCTGAACACTGTTCAGAGGACGCACTACACTAACTTGTAGCTTTAGCTGAACACTGTGAGGAGGACACTCTACCCTAACTTGTAGCTTTAGCTGAACACTGTGCAGAGGTCACACTAAACTAACTTGTAGCTTTAGCTGAACACTGTGAGGAGGATGCACTACACTAACTTGTACTTTTAGCTGAACACTGTGAGGAGGACGCACTACACTAACTTGTAGTTTTAGTTGAACACTGTGAGGAGGACGCACTACACTAACTTGTAGCTTTAGCTGAACACTGTGCAGAGGCCGCACTACACTAACTTTTAGTTTTAGCTGAACACTGTGAGGAGGACACACTACACAACTTGTAGCTTTAGCTGAACACTTTGCAGAGGTCGCACTACACTAACTTGTAGTTTTAGCTGAACACTATGAGGAGGACGCACTACACTAACTTGTAGCTTTAGCTGAACACTGTGCAGAGGTTGCACTACACTAACTTGTAGTTTTAGCTGAACACTGTGAGGAGGACACACTACACCAACTTGTAGCTTTAGCTGAACACTGTGAGGAGGATGCACTACCCTAACTTGTAGCTTTAGCTGAACACTGTGCAGAGGTCACACTAAATTAACTTGTAGCTTTAACTGAACACTGTGAGGAGGACACACTACACTAACTCTAAATAGTCTAGCTGCCTGACTGTAGTACTAATAGGATCAAAAGAACACCAGCAATTTTCTTCAGGTAGCTGTAAATACTGTAACAAGACAAGCCTGCCTGTCAGTAGGAAGATAACAGGAACAGATCTAGCTAAACTGAATACAGTATATATATATATTTATATATATATACAACACCTGGAATGCATATATATACACAATACACTGTAAGTGCAGCTAGCTCCCTGACTGTCCTGCCTAATCTAGCTAACTCAAATGAAATGACACTGTCTCTCTGTCTATCTAAGCATGCTGGAACACACTACACAGGGCAGCAGTGCAGGCGGCCTTATATAGTGTGGGGCGTGTTCTAAATCCCCTGAGCCATAATTGGCGAAAGTCACCCTGGCTTTGGCCAATTACAGCTCTCTCTACTGACGGCACTGTGATTGGCCAAGCATGCTGGTCATAGTGCATGCTTGGCCAATCATCAGCCAGCAATGCACTGCGATGCCGTGCGAGAGCGGTCGTTCTGGGGCGACGTTATATGATGTAATCTCAGAACGAGAGCCAAACCGCTCCTCTGTCATTTGATGGTGGGCAGGCAGCAAGTAGTTAAGAATCTTTTTGAAGCCAAAAGATAATACAGTGAAAGAAAATATTGTTAATCCTCATTTAAGAAATATCCTTTCAAATTATTATAAAAGGGCATGAAGGGCATTTTCTGGAGTTCTACCAAGATTTGAACCCTACTTGCAAGAAATGGAGCTTGGACTGTGGAACTGTAAGGCTGGGTTCACATCATACTGTATGTTCGGCCACAGGTTCATGCCTGGGGTCCGGTGCGTCCCTTTGCGTCCCCAATTCAAATTTTTGTCTGAATTTGCATCTGAACGGGACTCAAACATACACAGTACCCTTTTTGAATGCAGACTGCGGCCGCCCTGGATCTGTGTGAAGCAGCTCCATTGAGAGCCGGTCACACTTAACTGTCATGCAAATTAGATGCAGAAAAAAATCCGCTTCCAATTCGCATATGTGTGAACCCGACCTCAAGGAATTTTTATATTAGCCCCTTGATGCCCTTGGTAGATATGAAATTCCTTGCTTTTAGGACAAGACTATCATTTTAACATGATTAGCATCCTAGTCAATATGCACATATATGTTGTTTACAGCAACGTAATAATGTATAATCCAAACCTATGCAACCCTGCTCTTAAAGTTTTGATGGTGCTAACTTTTTTGGTGCTACGTTTTGATGGTGCTTGATTTACTAAAGGCAAATATACTGAGCACTTTGCAAGTGCAATTGCACTCATTTTGCCCAGAGCTTAGTGATTGTGGTGTATGTACAAGCAAAAATGCTGGTGTTTTTAATTTTCATGTTCAATTTTTATTTTAAATATTTGCACTTGATTGGGTATACTTTACAAAGTGAAGTTTTACAACATTCACTAAGCTCTGGAGAAATGAGTGCAACTGCACTTGGATCAAGGGAAAATGAGGGGATGGGGACGTAATGGCAGTTGCTGCTACTGTCAATTCCCGCATAAACCCCCCAAAAGTAGAAAAGAGGGGTGGGACTATTCCGGTACTCGGTAAAAAAAGTACAGTGATAGATATAAAGATGAGTTTAAAACATTATAAGAAAACAATTTTTAATAGTAAAAAATATATACAATAACAGACAAAATCACTACATATAGTCATAAAAACAAGAGGGATATACCACACTGACAAAGCAAGTGGATTCCGCAAAATGGTAGGTAAGGAGTGTATGTAAAGCTTTAAATCTCGACCGGTTTCACGGTTAACACCGCTTCTTCAGGAGAAACACATCTAAAACATAATATAGAATAGCTTTAACATATACAAATATACAAATTAAACTATTGCAGCAAAACCATTTACAAGGATAACAGAGCACATAATACAAATAGGGTACAGATAAGGACAAGCTTACCCACTCAGGCGGTTTCCATGGGTATGCGGGACCCAATACAATTCCCCCCCGCGGCGGACACAGGGGATAACAGACAGACTCTAATAAATAGAGATTGAATTAAACAGATTGTCAACATAACAATGATGATGATATAGTGAGGGGGTGTGTCATTCCCATAGAAATACGGTAGACCCCAGGTAGTGGTGTAGAAGGAAGGAAGGAGCATAAGGACAACAATAGGGGGGGGAGGGGGGCGGGGGAGGAAGGGAGAAAGAACCAATTTAAAAGTAGAGCCAGGAAATGGTGAGGAAAGGCAAAGGAAGAGGAGAAAAGGAAACGAGGGAGACGGACAGGGGGAAGAAGGAAAATAGGGGGAAAAAAAGGGGAAAGGAAAGGGGGGGATTATTTTCTTCCCCCCCCCTTCCTTTCCCCTTTTTTTCCCCCCTATTTTCTTTCTTCCCCCTGTCCGTCTCCCTTGTTTCCTTTTCTCCTCTTCCTTTGCCTTTCCTCACCATTTCCTGGCTCTTCTTTTAAATTGGTTCTTTATCCCTTCCTCCCCCCCCCCATTGTTGTCCTTATGCTTCTTCCTTCCTTCTACACCACTACCTGGGGTCTACCATATTTCTATGGGAATGACACACCCCCTCACTATATCATCATCATTGTGATGTTGACAATCTGTTTAATTCAATCTCTATTTATTAGAGTCTGTCTGTTATCCCCTGTGTCCACCGCGGGGGGAATTGTATTGGGTCCCGCATACCCATGGAAACTGCCTGAGCGGGTGAGCTTGTCCTTATCTGTACCCTATTTGTATTATGTGCTCTGTTATCCTTGTAAATGGTTTTGCTGCAATAATTTAATTTGTATATTTGTATATGTTAAAGCTATTCTATATTATGTTTTATATGTGTTTCTCCTGAAGAAGTGGTGTTAACTGCGAAACCGGTCGAAATTTAAAGCTTTACATACACTCCTTACCTACCATTTTGCGGAATCCACTTGCTTTGTCAGTGTGGTATATCCCTCTTGTTTTTATGACTATATATAGTGATTTTGTCTGTTATTGTATATTTTTTACTATTAAAAATTGTTTTCTTATAATGTTTTAAACTCATCTTTATATCTATCACTGTACTTTTTTACCGAGTACCGGAATAGTCCCACCCCTCTTTTCTACTTTTGGGGGGTTTAGGCGGGAATTGACAGTAGCAGCAACTGCCATTACGTCCCCATCCCCTCATTTTCCCTTGATCACAGTATTCTGGGATGATGGTACGTATACCAAGTATACTTAACATTGTAACTAAGCCCTTATGAGTTTTGTTGCAACTGCACTTGCAAAGTGCACAGTCTGTTTGCACTGTAAGATACTTACATTACAAATCATATAGTAGATCAGGATATTCTTATTTCTTGCAACAGAAGATTCATTGGTAATGTGGCACATCCCATTGTAGTATTTCACTACAATAGGGGCCTGATTATAAACTCTATGACCCTTACAGGGCCAATGTGTCAGAGGGAGATGCCTTTTGAGAATGCATTATTTGTCACAATAAACGATCATGAGCAAAAAAGGCCTGGTTTGTGACTAAGCCCTTTTTAATGTGAAATGCATCAGAAGAAGGAGCCAGAGGTTGAACTGTCTGTAATAAACTGTTTTGAACAAGAACTTGCTGGTGTATGGCTAAAATTCTTCCTTTCTATCCAAACTGGTTTGCTTGTCACGTGATTTGCACCCAGTGCAAAAAGCTACTGACTGATCACATTTGGGAGTAGTAACATTTTTTAGGAAGATCATTTATGTAGTCCTGATAGGGCTTAATAATTCCTACAAAATCTAAAATATTAGATGTTATAATGTATGAAAATGCATTTCCATTTAAATTGAAATGATTTATTTCTCTGATAATATCTTTTGAAGTCAATGTCAGTCAGGCTTTGTTTTACCTTTATATGTATCGACAGTGCAAACTTTTAGAAAATAAAGCCTTTCCAGGAATATATAGCAACTTCAGTGATCTGTGTTCTGCATATATGTCATCTTCAATGCACACAGTGCCTCTGCAAAGTCAATACTGTGTTTACTAGTACCCACAATAAGAGCCCATTCACACAGGGGCAACTTTGGATCCGACTTCAAGTCGCCCCAAGTTGCCCCTAGTCGCCTCAAGTCGCGCTACATGAAAAAATCAATGTAAATGAATGAATCTGTCTTAATGCACACTACTGCAGTCGCTCCGACTTCAGAAAAGGTTCCTGTACTACTTCAATCCGACTTGAAGGCAACTTGTACCCATTGATTTCAATGGAAGTTGCCTCCAAGTCTGATCACTGTTCATACTGAGGCAACTTTACAGGAAGCAGAAAGGAAACAGAAAGTAATTTACTCCACTAAACAGCCAGCCCCCTCCTTCACAAACACAGCTGATAAGCTCTGATTGGCCACTTGTAAAGTTCCCTGTCCTGGAGGCGACTTCAAGTTGTGTTGTAAGTTGCTCCAAGTCGTGCTGTGATTCATACTCAAGTCGTGTCCAAGTTGCCTCCGAAAGTCGCGCTGGAAGTCGTGTTGCCCCTGTGTGAATGGGCTCTTACTCTCCACTGTGATTTTCAGGAGCGTTGTTTTATAACTCTTTCATAGAAATATTTTTTTTTTATTCTTGTAGGAAAAGAATATCAAACAGATGGCATTATTTACATGCTGTGTTAGAGTTTAACCTTGTTTTGTATATGAGCAGAGAAAAACCCATATTAGGAGTATCGGACTTTGTGGGTGCTTATTGCAATAAAATTGATATATCACAACAAAGTATGAAAAAAATTGATATATCACAAAAAAGCATGGAAATTGTTCCAAGAGGGGTGGCAGGAAATTCTCAACCAATAGGCTCTGGCTCCAATGCTTAGGATGTTCAGAGACCTGTCTGTGATGGGTGATATTAGAGCATATAATTTGGCACCAAGGCCCTCACGAGAGGTGACACCGACCAAGCCAAATCACCCACAGAGAGGAGTATCATAGATTGGGTTAGATACTGTTGTGAAATTTACATAAAAGGGTTCTGTTAAATGAACGACTGGGAGCCTCAAGTGTCCAACAAAGTGCAGCTGCAAATGTATAGCTACATTCAGAGTTATGGGAGTTAAGGCTGGAGTCCCTGGGAGCCACATTGTCCATGCAGCTGCAAACAGGTCAAATCATCTATGTTCACGCTGCTGTCCTGCCCTGCTCAGGAATTTTCTTTATACGAACTGAACAACGTATACAGGATTGTAGGTGTGGAACTATAACTCTGGATGTAGCTATACATTTGCAGCTGCACTTTGTTGGACACTTTAGGCTCCCAGTCATTCATTTAACAGAATCCTTTTATGTAAATTTCACAATGGTATCTAAGCCAATGTATGGTACTCCTCTCTGTGGGTGATTTGGCTTGGTCGGTGTCTCCTCTCGTGAGGTCCTTGGTGCCCAATTATATGCTCTGAACCTCCTAAGCATTGGAGCCAGAGCCTATTGGTTGAGAATTTCCTGCCACCCCTCTTGGATGCACCTATAGAACAATGTCCACGCATGTTCCTAAAGGAAGCCCCGAGGCGAAATATGTAGAATTCATGTGTGGAAAACTGAACAAATATGTGGATATAGTGCGTAGAGAAAACGATCCCTGTGTGCTTTTTTTTCTATGTGATTATTGTGTTTGTCCTTTTTTCATGTCTTTGTAATAAAATAATACATTTTTTCATACTTTGTTGTGATATATCAATTTTATTGCAATAAGCACCCGCAAAGTCCCATACTCCCAATATAGGACAATGGTGCCAAATTAACATATCTGTGTTTTGATCACTGTAATCCAGTATTCTTGTTTTGTATAAATAAAAACCATGAATAAAGCAATAGTTTTAGAAGATTTGATAGAAAGTGCTATATTCTAAACATTTCTAATTACAGCTAAATTGAACTGCAAACATAACATACAAGTTAGCGTATGCAAAATATGTACCTTTACTATTTTCAGATATGCATATGCAAATATTTTACCTGGAATTCAAATTGTATTTAACTTTGCTGTGCAGTCTGTTCGATTTTAGTATTAGTCATTTTAGACTGAAAGTGCCTATCAGTGCCAGTTGGCAATATGTTTTCATAGGACTAATGGGCAAGCAGTTACATGGCACTGGAAAAATATCCATTTCTATATTTTAACCTTTTTTTCAAACATAATAAGCTCCAGGAAATTCTTGAAATGTATATTTTATTTAATTTACTGTTATTACCAAAAAATATTTTTGCAAAGCTTGTGAGAATACCACTTAATTGTGCAATGAGCTGGAGGAGGAGAGGTGACATAATAAGTTCAGGTGCCAAACAGGAAATATGTTTGTCACCTTTCTGGCTGTGAAGTGTACATCATGTGAGTGGCTAAGCCAATGGTAAATAGATATACATTTAATTTGTGTATTTTGCTGTATGCTTAGGGCTCCGCTTTCTTCTGTGAGCCACGGCATATATTTGAATACTTTAACTACAGAGATTTTTATGAAATCCTTGCTTATACAAAAAAATGTACACAGAGTATATTAAATGTATCTTAATGTAATTTAATTACGTTTCTTTGTATAAATATTTGTTTCTATAAACAAAATCACAGGATATAGAGGTCAAAGGATTACATTCAAAAGCTAAACTTACATTATTATTTTAATACAAAGAAAGGGACAAAAAATAAAATAAAAACATGGTGCATATGCTTCAAATTATTATAATTTATGTATTTTCAAAAAAAAAACATTACAGACCACATTTTTACATCCATTCAACAACTAATGCATGAAATTAGCTGTCCTCGGTGTTGGTTTAATAATTAGATCTGTAACTAACATAGCAGATTTAATACGTTGGAAACAATATGTAAAATCTCAGTATCATTTCCAATAAACAATAACATGTAGACGACATGCATTTTAAAAGTAACGATAGAATAAAAAAAAATGCTGGATCTCCCTGTAGAAGAATTAGTCTGTACAAACCTCAAATATCTTTCTGTACTTTGAAGGTGTTAATTGGTAAAACAACATATCATGCTCAGCAAGCAAGAATAGAGCATCCTCTACCTATCTTTCTTTATGCGTAAAGCTGAATATTATGAATGTGTTGTTTATTTTATATCTGTAGAAGCATAACATAAAAAAAAAAACACGCTGCCTGGAAACAAGCAGTTTGCTCAGTCTTTTTGCAAACAATAAAAGAACACATCAGCTATGGGTGACACAGTGGCACAGTGGTGTAGTGGTTAGCACTTTTGCCTAGCAGTAAAAAGGTTCACTGGTTCGAATCCTAACCATGACACCACCTGCCTGGAGTTTGCATGTTCTCCCTGTGCCTGCATGGGTTTGCTCTGGGTACTCCAGTTTCCTCCCACACTCCAAAGACATGTTGGTTAATTGGTTCCTATCTAAATTAAAATTGGATCCTGACCATAGTATGTATGAATGTGAGTTAGGGACCTTAGATTGTAAGCTCCTTGAGGGTAGGGACTGATGTAAATGTATAATATATATGTAAAGCGCTTTGTAAATTGACAGTGCTATGTAAGTACCTGGTACATACAGAAAGAGCACTATATATATCATTGTTCAGCACTCAATCCTGCTAGCCAGCAAAAAGGTACTAATTTAATAATTAAAACCTGAGCTTGCAAAAAAAATAAATATATATCCTGCCAGTGAAGGCTACTTCCTCTGATAGGGTGACTGACAATGCTAACTCTCATGCAGTGAAATCTCTGCAAGTGTTGTTACCGCTCGCTGCTGCTGAAGCTCCTAGGGTTACAGTAGAGCATGCTTGCATTGGTTGAGTAGGTTTTCACCACTGATATCTCTCTTCCCCACTGCCTGTCAGTGGCAGGACATGCTCAGTTCCACCGAAAGGGTTTGGAATTAACAACATAATGCTGTACACATTGTCTTTGATAAAAACATAGTGCAGCCCTTTAGGGTGTTCTATTTGATTCTGCCTCCTGACATCTTTGAGAAGAACTTTTCCTGTGATGAGGCAATTTTGAGACCAGGTAAGTAAAATAAATAATAAAAAAATACAAAATACAAAAAATGGGGCATACAGGGGAGGAGGAGGATTTAGTTATAAATACATTTTGTCAGTAGAAGGGTTTTAACCATTTTAGCTCCAAAGCTTTTTGATGTTTTCGAGATGTCTATATTCCTCACCTTATACTCTTTCAGGTTGCAGTGATTCTTATATAATTTTGTGAAATTGTAAATTGTAAATCTCAAAATGAATGTTTGGTTTTTAATTCAGGAGAACTTAACCCCCCACCCCTTTTCAATGCTTCATTCGGGACGCATGCAGGTGAAAGTATCTCACAAAAGTGAGTACACCCTCAAAAATGTTATTATACCTTTTCATGTGACAGCACTAAAGAAATGAAACTTTGCTACAATGTAAAGTAGTGAGTCTACAGCTTGTATAACAGTGTAAATTTACTGTCCCCTCAAAATAACTCAACACACAGTCATTAATGTCTAAACCACCAACAACAAAAGTAAGTACACCGCTACGTGAAAATGTCCAAATTGGGCCCAAAGTGTCAATATTTTGTGTGGCCACCACTATTTTCCAGCACTGCCTTAACCCTCTTGGGCATGGAGTTCACCAGAGCTTCACAGGTTGCCACTGTAGTCCTCTTCCAACTCCACCATGATGACATCGTGGAGCTGGTGGATGTTAAAGACCTTGCGATCCTCCACCTTCCATTTGAGGATGCCCCACAGATGCTCAATAGAGTTTAGGTCTTGAGACATGCTTCGCCAGTCCATCATCTTGAGGCCCCAGTCACATCTCTGCATTTTGTAGCTTTAAGCCTGAAGCTCCAAAACGCTGGAGGAGTAAACATCAATTATTCTCTATGGAGATGGTTCACATCTCCACTCCAAAACGTCTGAGCCTGAAGCTCAAAAAAGTTCTGGAGCTTTTTTTGTAGCTCAATTTGAACAGTTTTGGGCAGTTTTCTGTATTTTACCATGGTGACCTTTTGACCTATACAAAATCGTGGCAAAAACGCATCAAAAATGCAGTAAATATTGCGGCAAAATCACGGTGAAAACGTGTGACTTTACACCTGAAAACGATACGCCCAGGTGTGAATGCAGCCTTAATGCCAACAAGTACTGTGACATCCTGAAGCAGAGCATGATCCCCTCCCTTCAGAGACTGGGTCACGGGACAGTATTCCAACATGGTAACGACTCCAAACAGACCTCCAAGATGACCACTGTCTTGCTAAAGAAGCTGAGGGTAGGAGTTTTGCTTCAGGTGACAAAATGCTCAGATGTGAAGAGGTGCCATTGAAATTAATGGGATTTTGCTTGTTGGGCGTTTTGCAGGCATTTTTTTCTGGTGTTTTATGACCTGAAAATGCTCAGGTGTGAATGCAGCCTCAATGAACTGTAGCTCCCCAGTGCCGTCAGCACTCATGCAGCCCCAGACCATGACACTCCCATTACCATGCTTGACTGTAGGCAAGACACACTTGTCTTTGTACTCCTCACCTGAATGCCACGACACACGCTTGATACCAAATAAGTTTATCTTGATCTAATCAGACCCCAGGACATGGTTCCAGTAATCCATGAACTAAGCCTGCTTGTCTTCGGCAAACTGTTGCTGGGCTTTCTTGTGCATCATCTTTAGAAGAGGCTTCCTTCTGGGATGACAGCCATGCAGACCAATTTGATGCAGTGTGCGGCATATGGTCTGAGCACTAACAGGCTCACCCCACCCCTTCAACCTCTGCAGCAATGCTGGCAGCACTCATATGTCTATTTCCAAAAGACAACCTTTGGATATGACGCTGAGCATGTGCACCCAACTTCTTTGGTTGACCATGAGGAGGCCTGTTCTGAGTGGAACCTGTCCTTTTAAATCACTGTATGGTCTTGGCCACTGTCCTGCAGCTCAGTTTCAGGGTCTTGGCAATCTTCTTATAGCCTAGGCCATCTATGTAGTGCAACAATTCTTTTTTTCAGATCCTCAGAGAGTGCTTTGCCATGAGGTGCATATGTTGAACTTCCAGTGACCAGTATGAGAGAGTGAGAGCGATAACACCAAATTTAACACACCTGCTCCCCATTCACACCTGAGACCTTGTAACACTAACGAGTCACATGACACCAGGGAGGGAAAATGGCTAATTGGGCCTAATTTGGACATGTTCACTTAGGAGTGTACTCACTTTTGTTGCCAGCGGTTTAGACATTAATGGCTGTGTGTTGAGTTATTTTGAGGGCACAGCAAATTTACACTGTTATACAAGCTGTACACTCACTACTTTACATTGTAGCAAAGTGTTGTTTCTTCGTTGTTCTCACATGAAAAGATATAATAATATATTTACAAAAATGTGAGGGATGTACTCACTTTTGTGAGATACTGTACTGTCTTTACTTAATTTATTTAATTTCAAGCATAGGGCCACACTTCGGAATACAGTCCCACAATAATAGGGCGTACACACGGTCGGACTTTGTTCGGACATTCCGACAACAAAATCCTAGGATTTTTTCAGACGGATGTTGGCTCAAACTTGTCTTGCATACACACGGTCACACAAAGTTGTCGGAAAATCCGATCGTTCTAAACGCGGTGACGTAAAACATGTACGTCGGGACTATAAACGGGGCAGTGGCCAATAGCTTTCATCTTTTTATTTATTCAGAGCATGTGTGGCACTTTGTCTGTCGGATTTGTGTACACACGATCGGAATTTCCGACAACGGATTTTGTTGTCGGAAAATTTTATCTCCTGCTCTCCAACTTTGTGTGTCGGAAAATCCGATGGAAAATGTCAGATGGAGCCCACACACGGTCGGAATTTCCGACAACATGCTCCGATCGGACATTTTCCATTGGAAAATCCGACCGTGTGTACGGGGCATAAAACTTGTTTGGGATAGGTCACTTAGGCTCCTCCATTAGGCATTTATTTTCGCAATAAATTTACAAAAAAATGATTGTTTAAAGGCATATCCTCTCCACTCTGCTTTGTTCAGACAGCACCAATGGGTGATACTAAAGTCTTTTTTTTTGTTAAAATTAACAAACGTCATACTTACCTGTTCTGTTCAATAGTTTTGCACAGAGCAGCCCAGAACATCCTCTTCTCGGGTCCCTCTTTGGCGCTCCTGGCACCTCCCTCCTATTAAGTGCCCCCCACAGCAAGTAGCCTGCTATGGGGGGCACCTGAGCCGAGCTGCAGGTCTGTGTGTCCATTCAGACACAGGGCTGCAGCCTAGCCTCGCCCCCTCTCTTACCTTATTGGCACACTGACTTTGACAGCAGTGGGAGCCAATGGCGCTTCACTTCTGTCTCAGCCAATGAGGAGGAGTCCTGGACAGCCAAGTCTCTTGTGCAACATCGCTGGATGGAGATGGGGCTCCGGTAAGTATTGGGGGGCTGATGGGGGCTGCTGCGCACAGAAGGCTTTTTATCTTAATGCATAGAATGCATTAAGATTAAAAAAAAAACAAAAACATTCTGCCTTTACAACCACTTTCAGTCAGAGGAAAAGAGTCTGGAGGCAAGCAACTTCTGCAGGGCTCTCCCTTTAGAAATCACCTAGTACTTAGGGAATCTATTATCATAGTTACCATCTGGCTTAAATGTCTATTTATAAATTAATATTTTAAATAAATAGTTAAAGCAGACAAAAATAGGTTATTTAGGTTAAAAACATTTAAACGAACAATAAATAAATAACCAAAGCCATTATAGTTTCCATATTGATATAATAGGATGCATTTCCTTATTCAGGGAGTCTACAAAGCCCTATGGATTCAAACAGCAGATAACAACAAAGAAGTAGCTCTGAAAGATAGAGAAATTGTGTTTTGTAAAAAAGGTAAATTTGTGATTAAATAGAGTGAGATTTATGTTTAATTCATCTAATTGGCCCAGGAGTAATCACCTTCTATGCACCATCTGCAACTACCCTCAGGCTACATCCCATCATTACATAGGGAGGATAACATAATCATGTAATAAAGTGCACTTGGATTTGCATGGTTTCCAGCACAATGATCCCATGCTGCTCCTATATAGATGTTAACATATTAATGTAATTTTTAAGTAATGTACAATATTTATAAATCTGCAACTTTCATTAAAATAATACCTCCTGATCCATCCTTAAGGTACTTGTTCAAGTACCTCCATGGTTTGTAATGATTATATTTTGCCAGAGACTATCTGGAGATATAATAAATTATATTATATATTTCTACTATAATGAATTACTTTTTTTTTATTTTTATATGCAATAAATCACTTGTCTTTGATATTGTTACTTTTTTGCATCCCTGACATATTTTGTGCCAGATACTATTGGGATTATTTACTAAAACTACATGGTGTAAAATCTGGTGCAGCTCTGCATAGAAACCAGTCAGCTTCCAGGTTTTATTGTCAAAGCTTAGTTGAACGAGCTGAAGTTAAACATGGATTTGTTACCATGTACAGCTGCACCAGATTCTGTGTGCACCAATTGTAGTAAATCTCTCCCTATGGGTCATCATAATACAAACTTCTACCCATGACTACCAGAGGACCAATTAGTCTGCTTGACCTCGTTGGCCATGAGTAGCAAGCAGCATGAGCAACCTATTTCTTTGCTCGTTGCATTCATTTTTTTTGTGGATTGGGCTGTACAATCTTTGTACTATTTAGAAAGATGACTTTAAAATATGAATCATCACTTGAAAAATACAATTATACCTTGAGGTGCATTTTGTTTTTAACAATTTCAACCTTGCTGTCTCTTTTCATTCATAACTGCACATGACTAAGCTAGTATAATTAAGAAGCACAAATTCATATGGTGTAAAGATTGTAAAAACTGCTGATTATTTCTAGGTGATAATTACATTTTAATAGGCTTGCACAAGAGTAAATATACTGACCTCCCATCTGTCTTCTTGCATAAAAAAAAATTAAATGCTCTCAGAACACATTGTTCTTCAGCTAAGCATAGATTGACAGCATCCAAATCCATAAAAATATGCATAATTAATATTGTCTGAATGGTTCTTCAGAGCGGGGGTCGTTTCATGGGCTACTCTGGGAATGGTTGCCCCACTGTTGCATTAACAATATGCGTACCAGGAATCTATATCCAAAAACCCCAACCAAAAATGGTAATCCAAGTGACCTTTTGTATTTGACATTTTACACATAAATGTGATTATAGCCATTGTACATACAGATACTATGGGGAAGGAGAGTGGGTCATCATTGTTTGGCTGCATAAATGTTTATCCAGACAGCAATAGTATATGGCATATCAATTTGCTTAAAATTAATGTATATATATTTTAGGAACCTAAGTTGGCAGGAGAATGCCAGTGGGGGCTGTGATACAAGATGGGACTTCTTTGATGGGTCTATAGGTCTAGGAACTGAGGTCAATGAGAGGGCTCTGGTGGTAGGGATGGGCAACTGAATACACTGAATACATATATGCTTGATAACATTGAAGAACTCCCTACTGCATTACTGGATGTGACCATGCATGTCCCTGTATTCCACTATGCTAGGTTTCACTATATAGTAGTACTCATAGAAACATAGAAAAGTGACGGCAGATCTATGTTTAAAACCACTCCTATTGATATTGTTCTTTTTGTTTGTGCTGTTTATGTGATAATGGTTTCTGTAAAAAAAGATTATATCTGACTTAAAAAAAAAGAAACTCTCATGTTTCTGTGTTAGTTATTGCTGTGGAATGTTACATGTATCAGTAATAGGATTGTTTTTAATGTTAAGGTGGAAGACCTATTGGACCCTATAATGAATTTACCATAGGTTGCCA
This sequence comes from Aquarana catesbeiana, assembly GCF_042186555.1. Taxonomy (NCBI): domain Eukaryota; kingdom Metazoa; phylum Chordata; class Amphibia; order Anura; family Ranidae; genus Aquarana; species Aquarana catesbeiana. The sequence goes on from NC_133325.1 coordinate 474,338,390, forward strand.
GCTTATGTAAATGTAGTGTAATTTTGGACTATGTTCTTTGGCCCTTTTTGCTGTGGTTATTTGCAGAAAGTCTGTCTCAACTAGTGATTTTTCCAGACTTTGATTTATGCAAGCACAGTGGAGTTTTCCTATGGCAAGCTTTATAGAAGACTAGGAAAATCATTGCTAAAAATGTGTTGATCCAATTCCATTTTATTGTCAGATATCAGAAGACTAGAGTAAAGGTATTAAATAAACATTGGTTTATGGACACATCCTTTCAAATGCAGAACAAAAAGAGATTCTGCAAGATTAATACCAAAATATCTTCAGTAAACTAAGATTGTCACTTAATAAAGCATCTGGGCTTGAAATATACGTTCCAATTGGTCTTATAACTATACACATACCCACCACACACTCTTGTGATGCTTTGGCATCACTTAAATTAAATTCCCTTACATTAATTAATTAATATTATTAATATTATTTTTCCTTCTAAAAAAAAACAAAAACAAACAAAAAAAACCCTTAAAGCAGAAATCCAATAAAAAAATAATTACCCATTAAAAATAAAATAAACAGTTGATTTTGCAGCAATAAAAACTTTAATCCAGAGCTATGCCCCAATATCCTGGAAACAATAATTTTTAAATAAATAAAGAAAGGCTGTTACCAATGTGAGAGAGACTGGTTATGGGACTATTCCCTGTGAAGTGGGAATAAGTCCAGTGAGAAAATCTGCTTTCAGAGACTTGAGCAAGTTAACACCCTGTATAGTAGCAAAGCACAGTTTGAAGTAGAACCTTCAGCAAGCTTGAGGACAGGTATACTGACCAACCAGGCCTAGGCACACTGCAGGTCTTGGTACATTACATGTGGATCTGGATATCGTGTTGGAGGTGATATTAACTTACTATATAGAGCGTCCATCTCCTGTCTTGGCTGATCCCGAATCCTGATCCTGAGGCTACTATCCAATAGATGGTTAAAGGCATTTACTTATGTCCATAAGGTAAGAGTTCTGAGAGCACATTGTGTTATGCCCCGTACACAAGGTCAGATTTTCCGACGGAAAATGTGCGATCGGAGCGTGTTGTCGGAAATTCCGACCGTGTGTGGGCTCCATCAGACTTTTTCCATCGGATTTTCCGACACACAAAGTTTGAGAGCAGGCTATAAAATTTTCTGACAACAAAATCCGATCGCGTCAATTCCGACCGTGTGTGGACAATTCCGATGCACAAAGTGCCACGCATGCTCAGAAGAAATTCCGAGATGGAACAGCTCGGTCTGGTAAAATTAGCGTTCGGAATGGATAGAGCACTTTCGTCACGCTGCAATGTTTAAAATTGTTTAATACAGCGCACTCTCTTCTTCTTTATAATGCGAGAAGAATTAAGTAGTTTTCTTCTCACAAACTTCTTTCTTTATTATTTATCGTGATTCCCTCAATATATTTGGATTTGTCACATCTGACCCAATTTGTTTTTTGTTGTTTTATTTTTGTTTTGTATTTTTTTCAAGGCTTTTTTTTTGGGGGGGGGTTTGTATTTGTTTCAAGGCTGATTTTTTTTTTATTTTTTATTGGTTTGACTCCATAATATTTTTGTGTGTGTTTTGTGTGTCAAGTTACCACAACACCATTGGTATCTTGTATAATTTAATCTCAAGGAGATTACTTGGTGTTGGTGTCTCTTGTTAATTTCACATTGTATTTTTGAAATGTATCTGCCTCCTCACAAACAAACTGTCCTTTTTTTGAAGGAAAACACACATAGGCGAGTATAATTGTAACAAAAATTCCTTTATTAAGGGCTCAGAACCAAACAAAGAGGGAGGCAACGCTGGAGAAACATCATAAATTGGCAAAGCCTTTGACCCCCAGGCCAGACATCAATTATTTTACAGCAAAATTGGTGGCCTGAGGAGTCCATATGTAAGAGAGTGCAGTCTGGTCCAGAAGTCCCAGAGGTCCGGAAAGCAGCAGATGACATGTATGTTCCCAGGTTGCAGTCATACAAGAGCCTGCATCTTTGGCCAGACCAGACTGAACCCAGGGTCATCACTCTCTGGTCTTCCTTCCACGCTTCCTTCCCGGCTGTGGCTCTGGTGTTGGAGATGTGGCAGGAGGAGGAGTAGGACCTGGAGGAGGAGGAGGACTATGTGTGAGGTCACAAATGTGGGTAGCAGATGTTATTTGGCCCCTCAACCCTTATTGAGAGCTTCCAAAATTAAAATCTCACATAGGAGTCATTGGCCCTCCTCTATCTGCATCATTTTGCATGCAGTTATGCCAGCAAAGTCCTCCTCCACACTGTGGGGTGTTCTGAGGGCCTCTGTAGCCTTCCAAAATAGGCCTATGGCAGCCTCCTCCAGGTTACTCCTCTTCCTGCCACTTTTTCTTTGAAGGTGGAGGGAAGGGACCTGGGTATCGGGCAGCCTGCATGGCCCAGCCACCTCCTGGCTGAGACTTCCCTGTGTATGAAAAAGGGACATGGTTTTAGTTTTTGCTTCATCAATCACATTCATAAATTAGCAATCCAAATTAACATCTATTTAACATCATTGATTGGACAACCAGAAATATTTAGAAGAATGCTATACCTGGCTCAAGCTGGGCTCCTCCACATGTTGCTGCCTGGAAGGCCCAGGTTGGGCATCAGAAGCCTCAGCTGGGGGGAAGGAAGCGTGGAAGGAAGACTGGAGAGTGCTGACCTGGGTTCAGTCTGACCTGCCAGAAAATGCAGCCTGTCATAGTACCACAGTCTGGGGACATAAATGTCATCTGCTGCTCCTGATCTCTGGAAATCCTGGATCTTCTTGTGCTCCCTTAGATAAGTACTCCTCAGGCCACCAATTAGAATCTTCAAATAGGTGATGTCTGCTGTGGGGATCACCGTCTTCACAAATTCCAACAAATTATCCAGCGCTGGCTTCCTCTTTGTTTGGTTCTTATATTCAGGGTGGTTTATCTGCCAAAGACAGGGCAGCTCCCTGAACATATCTATGAAGATTGGCATAAAGTCCTTATCTTTCAAGATATCCATTTTCACTGCAAGACACAACACAAGACAAACCCTAATGTCAGCCTAAAGTATTCTAAACTTGTGCAAATACAGGCCTCAATCTAGAAGCAGTATAGGCCCAATGTTAAATCTTACCTTCGCAATCACAATCGGCGCCTCTGTTACTCCTTCCTCCGCTCACAGATCGTACGTACTACGCATGCATGTTACGCTTTATAGACACTGCGCATGCGTGAAACTCCACCCGCCCCCGACGTTCTTTCTAGACTATTCCCCGCCCCTTCTCGTTCGGTGCAGTGGGGGAAGAGCACATGGCAGAGACACAGCAGGTGCGTGCTAATTACAGCAACGAGGAGGAGGAGGAGGAGGAAAGCCCGGAGCCAGAAACGTCACAATCCAGAAGGAGACGATTTAAGGCATCAAATATGTCCTTTGGGGAGGTGTTGGAGATGGTCGACATCCTGAAGAATGCCGACTATGACGGGAAGTATGGACCTTACTCCAACCCCAACGTCAGAAAGGCCAAGATAATGGCGAAAGTGGTCAAGAGTCTGCACCAGAATTTCTGGGTACGACGATCGAAAGATCAGCTCAGGAAGCGGTGGTCGGACCTCAAATTAAGAGAGCATGAGCAGTACAGAAGGATCCGGAGACTGCTGCAAAAAAGTAAGTAGTTGTCCTGTGTTCCTATTCTTTATGCTTATTACGTTCGTGCTGCTCCATGTGCTTTTCTTAACTGTTATCCAGTTTAAAATGGCAACTTTCATGTACATGGGCACATTATTCGTTCGTAGAAAACATTGTTCGTTCGGCCTAGAAAACACCATTGTTTTGTCCATATGCATTTGCCCACATTTTTTAGGGCCTACTTGTCTGAAATTAATTTGGTTGTGTAGATGGGTTGTAACTAGAATGAAATGCTAACTAGATTCTGTGTAAGGAGAGGACACTCAGCAGTTTTCACATCTGGACTCTGGAGTACTAGTGTGGGACACAAGAACACCCTTTTTATTAGGGGGCCCACACAGGTGCTCCAGTGTATACTATAGGGGTGTCTCCATTTGTGAAGCTTGTACAAAACAGGTAAAGTATTGAAGCTTGACAAAGGAGAATACAAAATTCTACATCTTGGAACTCTGCCAAAATAGACAATTGTACCCCACTTCCAAGCAATGTTTCATATTTATAGTTCTGCTATCAAATATCTGTGTGCTAAGTATACCTATTTTTTTTTACATAGGGGAGAAAAGACTCGGAGGACACCCCTCATCCAAGGAGACCACAGATCCCCCACCTCTGGAAGAAGGCGAAATCCACCCAAGCCAAGCAGAGCAGGAGGAGGAAGATGTGGTGGAAATTGGCACCACAACAGGTGAGTGTCTGCGACCACAGGCTCAGGTAAGAGATGGATGCTGGCATATTTATAATACATGGTGTGTTTTTGTTTGTTTTTTAGGTGATCGTGATGTTGTGGATCCAGGCCATTTCACCTCGGAAAGTGCGCAGATCCTGATCGGGGAGATCATGGGATGTAATAGGGACTTGGAAAACATCCTTAAAACATCATGTTGTTCAACAAAAAATGAAGAACATCATTGATGTTTTAGGGAGAGTTTAAAACCCCTCCAAATCCCTTGGGTTTTTTGTGTGCTAAAAATTTTTACCATTTTTTTACATATTTGCGAAAAGCCAAATTTTGAAGATGCACACAGTGTGTCAACATGTGCTATCTGCCATCACAGGAGATCAATGGATGCGTTTTGGGGGTGCAACCCCTTCCTCAATAATAAAGTAGCTGTGAGGAGGGGGTTGCACCCTAAAAACACGTCCCTTGATCCCCCATGATGGCAGCTAGCACATGTTGACATTCGGCAATTTGTGTGCATCTTCGAAATTTGGCTTCACCCCATCTGAACGCAATATCAAACACAGTTTGTAAATTCTCATGTCTGATATAGCCTTTAAGTTCTACCAAATGTGAACTTTGTAAGTTCAAGATTTGTGTCTTTCTTGTTGGTTTTAAACATGCCTGTTTTATCTTAAATGGACATTTCTACTTTTTCTAATGTGACCCCAAAAATTGTTATACAACAAACATGTTGGTTTGTTTTAAAAACCTTTTCTAAATGCACATGTGATTGTGCTGGTATTAAAAAGATTGTTAATCAAGAATGTGTGGATTATTGTCTCAACGCTCCAACACTTTTGTGGTGCTCTAATTGGTGTTTTCTGTGACAATAGATGTTATTTCCTAAGGGCAAATCCACTTTGCACTACAAGTGCAGTTTCAAGTGCACTTGTAGTGCAAAGTGTCTTTGCCTTTAGTAAATAACACCCAACAGTGCTTTGTAAGGTTACACAATCACGCCATTTTCAAGACTCACCACATTTCTGTCAGGGTCAGCTAAAAGAAACACAAGCAGTAAATGTCACCAAAGATTTGAGTAGTAATTTTTTTTTATTTGAAATAGGTTTCAGACATTGTCTGGCATATTGATAGCCCCCCTACCCGCAAAGTATTCAAGGTATCTTAGCCGGACATCACGGGCACTCAGGGGGGGCAAGCCAGGACGGCAACTTTCAAGCGCCGACAGGGTTGTTTCATTTAGAATTCCAGCCTCAGGCCCAACTGAGCCAGCATAGTTGGCAGAATGTTGCCGTAAAAAGTTGTGTAGAACACAGCACGCCAGGATAATATGATTCAGTTTATACTCCGCCATGTGTATGGGTGTAAGAAAGAGGCGTAACCGGCTGACCATGATTCCAAACGTGTTCTCCACCACTCTTCTGTGGTAATTAAAAGCCCTCTGGTCTGGGGTGAGGGTCCTATTCGGGAATGGCCGCATAAGATGGTCCCCCAGCACAAATGATTCATCCGCAACAAAGACAAATGGGAGTCCTTCCACATTGTCTTCTGGAGGTGGAAAGTCCAAGCTACCATTCTGGAGATGCCTGTAGAACTCCGTTTGGGCAATGACTCCACCATCGGACATCCAGCCATTCTTCTCCACGTCCACATACAGGAACTCGTAAGTAGCCGACACCACCGCCAACATCACAATACTATTGAACCACTTTTAATTATAATAGTATGACCCCGAGTTGGGTGGTGGGACAATGTGGACGTGTTTCCCATCAATTGCCCCTCCGCAGTTAGGAAAGTCCCACCGCTGGGCAAAGTGGGAGGCCACAGTCTGCCATTCCTGTGGTGTGGAAGGAAACTGTGGAGTCAAACAACAACAAAAATTAGTCATTTTGCACATAAACAGGGAAAGCAAATTAGACACAAACATTCTTGGCCAACATCAAGATAACATTTATTTGAGGGAGTTTTTAAAGACCAAAGTCTAAGGTACACCTATCAGATTCCCCCTCCCCCCCCCCTCTCATGGGCCATGCTTAACATTTGAGGGGGGGGCTCTTGGACAGGTAACCCTCTCCACTTCATTGAGAGATGAAATAATGGGTATTACTTTGGCCAGACCCTCCTTAGTTACACTATTGGCAGTGCACTGGACAGGTAAGAAGTGTCATAATACAAAGATATAAATACACATTGTACACATTTGAGCACATTTGGAAATTCTACTATTACCTATCAAGATAAAAACTTTAAACAGTACCATTTGAAAGTATACAGGCAGGCCCTTGTACTACATGCTTTGGGGAATTCATCCATAAATCTGACCACTAAAGAGATGGGTATAGTGTGTATGGGTTTGGCAAAGTCAGCAGATAGATGATTGAGGATAGATAGATCATTGGTATCAGCTGACTTAGCAGTTGGGTGGAGGGAGGGTTCCAAATGATTTGGGGACCCCCCAAAAAAAGCCTCTGGCACTCTGCCTGAATTTAAAGCACAAATCACATTTTAAAACATTTTAGGGGGTTTTTAGGGTAAAGCACTACTATGGAGCTGATAAAATACATTGTTAAGTGACTACATGAGGTGAATATAGGGCAAGGAGACCATACTGGGGAGGTACGTGAAGGCAAATATGTATGAAGGAGAAAAAAAATAATTACATAAAAATCCAGCATGCATGAGGACAAAGGGGACATTCACAGCATGTTACAATCATGGTAATTTGGGAATGAGGAAAGAAATACAATATATTATCAAACATTAAATACAATAAAATGTGATGTTAAAGGATAAACTTACCTTAATATACTCCTTCTGCAGGACCTGGATGATGGCAGAACAGGTCTCTGGGATAATGATACCCAGAGCCTGGGGGGAGATGCCTGTTGAGAACTTCAAGTCCTGCAGGCTTCTCCCCGTCGCCAAGTACCGCAGGGTGGCGACTAGCCTCTGCTCCAAAGTGATGGCTTGCCTCATGCAGGTATCCTGCCTGCTGATATAGGGGGTCAGCAAAGCCAACAAGCGGTGAAATACGGGGTCCGTCATCCGGAGAAAGTTCCTGAAATCATCAGGATTATTCTCACCGAACTCACGGAGCAAAGGCATATGACAGAACTGGTCACGCTGAAGCAACCAATTCTTGGTCCATGAACTTCTCCCCACCCTGTTCATGGACTGGACTTGTGTCAAGGTCAGGACCCCAAAACCAAGCCCCCGCACAGCACGAACTCTACGAGGAGTACGTATACGCAACATGGCTAGAAAACGGTCGGCTGCTCAGAACGAAGTAACAGAACGCACTGAAGAACAGCAAGGCCTGTGAAGAGCGACCTGAAAAACAGTAACAAACGAACAAGAACACAATGACAAGGGTCACGCGTAACTCGCTGCATGCACTGAAGAGCATATACAAACCCACAAGCACAAACTGAACAGCAGAAAACGATCTGAAAACCACGAGTCTGAAAAAGCGCGAATCGTCTCTCACCAAACTTTTTTTAAGTACAAAGAAATATGCTTAAGATGGCCATAGATGGGTAATTTGTTTTTTAATTGAGCCAGTGGATGGATGGTGGATGGAAAAATCCCCCCAGTCAATGCGGTGTATTCGGACAGCACGACCCCCCAGTAATTCACTGCAGCCACTGAACAACTAAAAACCTGAGAAGAGATGGCCACACACCGATCTAAATTGGGTCTATCCGTAATGAACTGGCTGAATTTTGATCCATGTATGGCCAGCTTTTGAAAAAGACCAGTCTGCGACAACTAGACAAATTGGACAAATATCATGCTGGAAATTAAAAAATGGGAAATGTCCCACATATGTCAAATATTTCAGATTGAATTTGTTACAGCTGTCTGGGGTATGACCAGACACAGGTAAATATTGGGTGACCAAGCTTTGGAAAGAAATACAGGAATTTAATGTTCATTTACATTTGTAACAATGGATGTTCAAAAATATTAATCACATAAAGTACTGTTTTTGCATGTTCAATTGATTGAACAATGAAAAACAGTTGCACATGTAACAGGTTGCCATTTTAAATCCTTTTAAATAAGATTAGAGTAATATGTTTCAGATGATGTAGTATGTGTGTGTGTGTGTGTCCCTAAAAGTCTGATACATAGGTGACTAACCTACCTTTCAAATATTTTGTTTAGGCACAAGGTGAGACCACTATAGACATTGCATCTTCCAATTCAAACCATAATGGCTTGTTAAGCAATTAAAACTGCGTGTGAAGGAAGATTTCCAGAGTTTTTTTTTTAAATGTCTCACTTGGCTACAGATTAGGGTATCTATTGGAATTTAAATTAGCAAATCTAAATTTAAGTAATACAAAACCGACAAGCTGAACTGGAGGAATCAAGTTTGCAGCCATGTGTCAAGTCATAATCCAGGTGAAAGCCAGAAATTATACGTGGTCATAGATAAATTTAGCTGAAAACAAGCACATTTGAGAAGTACATACAAATCTAAAATGCTTTTCCCTCCTACTCATAGTTGGTTGGAGCAATGGACAAGGATTTCCACACCTGAGTGGCAAATGAAAATACTGTTCAGTTGGCATCCATTCCTAACATATGGCAAGAGCTTCTTGGCACTTGGGACATAAAAATTGTAAACATTATCATCTGGATTTGTTACAGATGACATTTTTTCATAAATACTTAACTGCACCGTCCTGGGGAATAACTGATATGGATGTATCCTTTGTCAGTGAACCACACCCATTTAATGAAAAATGTTATGTTTAAGATATTATGTGAATGTGTAATGAAGCAACACAAATCACAAGCATAACACAGACTTCCATAATTGCCTACAGATGTCTTCCCTGATGTTTTATGGATTTATTTTGGTCAGTCCAAAAGATTGTTCATGTTGAACACATTGTGATTCTTGTAGCGTCATTCCTATGCTTGCACCTGCTTACATAGATTAGTTACATAAAACATCATTTAAAATGATGACTTATTCCGCATACAGAATAAGTCATCCAAGTGGTTTTCAGTTAATTACAGTTTTCTGAATATTCTGAATAAAGACATTTTCCATATTTTTAAAATAATGTTATTATTTTCTGTGAAAATTTGTTGAGAGGCATATATAAAAGTTATCTATCATTAGGAAAATAAATGACTAGAATCAAGCAGAGATGAAACATAAACAAATAGATGTGCAGGCAAATCACAAATTTGGGACCGAAAATTTGGAATTTGTAAATAAGCAAAATTATGTTATTATGAGGTTTAACTTTTTTTTATGGAAAAGAAAAAAAAATAGGAGAGGAGCGCAGCCAACCATAGTGTATTATATACAGACTTTATTATTTAAACAAAAAGAGTGGAAATACACTCCCAAAGCAAGACAAAGAAGGTCACTCTGTTCAATTTCTGCATATCTCTTGGCCAGTCAATAACTGATATCAATCAAATAATGATCCCGCGCTGCAGCAATAAAAACAAAGTGCAAACAGTGCCCAATAAATACAATGAAATATACAATTAATTAATTAATGAACTGGTGAATCGATCCAGGGGCATTAATAAATAAATTAAATAAAATAAAAGTCAATATGGTGATATTCTTCTAATCAGATGTTTTACAAATTAATGTCCAAAATGCTCCTTTGAAATAGGTTTAAACAAACCACAACATCTTGCAAGTGAGAGGTATAAAATCCCATCAATAAGCTCACAGAACCCTCACCTTAATGTCTTTGATCAACAGCATAGAATTGTGTAAAAGAATCTATTCCGCTATTCTGACATCTACCACCAGGGGGTCCTCCGTTCCAGTTAGTGTTGAACTTGAATGGAAGCTTTAGATCCACATCCTCATATTGTTCTCGTACTCCCGAGAGAACTCCAATGGTGTAGTAAGTTAACCGTAAAGGGCTTTTATTAAATCGGTAAGCTTGACTCTTACATTGGTATAAACAATAATAAGCTTTAAAATCAAATCTCGTGGCGTTTGAACGCCGTTCTCACGTCACTTCCGGTATCTAGTCAGCCATATAAAATTAATAACAAAAATAAAATAAAAAATAAAATAAAATAAAAATAATAGAAAATAAAAATAAAAATGAAATAAAAATAAAATAAAATAAAAATAAAGATAAAAATAAAATAAAAATAAATATGAAAATAAAAATAAAAAGAAATTAATAAAAGGCTGAACTTGAATTAAACCCTAAAGTCCTCGCCTAGCTTAATATAAACCATATATAAAAAATTAGGGTTGTCCCGATACCGAGCATTTGCCCAAGTACTTGTACTCGGGCAAATGCTCCCGATGCTTCCCCCGATACCTGGAAGTCAGCTGTGATCGGCGCATGGGGGAGTTACAAGATTCTCCCCCAGCGGCTTTCACCAGCTTTAGTGACATACAGCAGTGATCACTCACAGTTGACTGTCACTGCATCCTCCTCCGTGCCCCCTCCGTTCCTCTGTGCCTCTCCGCTGTCCCCTGCATTCCTCTCTCCTTATCTGTCCCCTCCGTTCTCCCCCTCAGTTCCTCCGTCCCCCTCCTCCTTCCTTTCTGTATGGACAGAGTCAGCTGACTCTGTCCATTCACATAACTGAAACATTGTAATCTCCTCCTGTGATTACGATGTGTCAGTTTATGAATATTCATTCTCAGTGCAGCTGACGCTGCAGAGAAAGGGACTGGGGAATCTCTATCCTCTGTCTCTTTCTCTGTCTCAAGGGGGAGATATCAGAGGTCTGTTAAGACCCCTGATATCTCACCAAAGCCCCCCAAAAGGGCTGATTTAAAAAAAACAAAAAAACAATAAAGAATAAAAAAATATTATTGTAAAAAATAAAAATTGTAAAAAAAAAAAACACACACACATACAACGTTCACACCCCCCCCCCCAAAATAGCAAAAAAAAAACTGTCACGTGACATTAAAAAAAAAAGTATCGGTAATCGGTATCGGCGAGTACTTGAAAAAAAGTATCGGTACTTGTACTCGGTCCTAAAAAAGTGGTATCGGGACAACCCTATAAAAAATCGTCCCATATGGGCAATAATTAATAAAAGCTACTGTATCTAGACAGAGTAGGTTAAAAATATCAAATCGCAATAAAAAGTAAATGAGCGTATATCCAATTAAAAATAAAGTAGTAATATACTGGAAATGAGGCGATCACTGCATCCTAGGGTAATAACCATCAAATACAACAATAAAGACAATCATAATGTAAAGTATAAGTATTAATAGTTAAAAATTAAAAATTACTAAGAAAGCAGTTGAGGTCAAATTCAACATTTAGACCTTTAGGTGTCAAACTCTTCATAATATGTATCCACTTTGACTCTTTTTGACTAATAGTCCTCATCTTATGGCTCCCTCTCCATGATGCCTTATATTTTTCAATACTCCAGAATTGTAGCTGGGATGGATCTCTATTGTGAACTGCGGAAAAATGTTTAGAAACATTATGTTTGGGAAATCGATTTACAATGTTGTGAACATGTTCTTTTACTCTAACTTTAAGTGCCCTTTTAGTTCTTCCTATATATTGTAAATTACAGCTACACTGGAGGCAGTATACTACTCCCTCAGTATGACAACCTATGAAATCTTTGATTTCATAGGTTCGGCCTGTAGCGGTAGCTGTAAATTCTGAACTCTTTCTTTGAAATTTTTGTGTAAGGCGGCATGTGTAACAATTCTTACAAGGAAAGAAACCCTTTCCAGAGAAAAACGTAAAATTATTTTTAGGGGGAGGTTCAGCTACAGATTTGACAATCATGTCTTTCAGGGTAGGAGCTCTTTTATATATGATGTTCGGTGTGTCCGGCAGGATGTCTTTTAAATCTTTATCGTTCTTCAGTATGTGCCAGTGTCGCTTAATTAGCCTGGCCACCTCCTTATGTTGCACATTATAGTCCAATATTAAACTGATGCTGTCATAGTAAAATACATCAATCTTGCACAAACGCATAGGGAGTGCCTTTTTTTTTGGAGGGGTTACATTTTACACTGATCTGTACACATTGGGGGGGGGGGTACCTTTTACACTATATTGTAAAACTTGAGTACTTCTTTTCTTTTTTCTTTTTTTTTGGGGCAAGGGGAATCATAGCTTTCGATTTCTAATTTTTCTGCAAAACAAAGGGTATTCTTATCAATCAGATTTAACAAAACACATTCAGTGGTATATTTATAGACCAGAATGGAAAAAATAATTAGAGAAGGTCATTGTTAAGGTATATGCATTACATTAAAATTTGAAATTTGTGTGTGTGTTTTTTTTTTTACTGTTGGATGACAAATGTCAAATATCAAGGGATTGTGTGCAATGCTTTGCACAGAATTTATGTAGATTCATTTGATTCTATATGTGTATATTTTTTCTTTCTGATCACAGTGATACAAAATATTTCCCTGACAAAGCAGGCTGCGCAGTGAGCTTTAGTGTCTCAGTCAAGTAGTCATTCCGATGTTTCCTTACTAAACTATGATACAACCACTGCAATCTTACTGCTATCAAAATCATCAAAAATAGTTCTAAAGAGTTCTAAAAAAAAAAAAAAAAAAAATGAAAATACGTTTTTATTGCCTGCATTGTTTTGATTTTTTTTTTACGTTTTTTTGAAGAATGGAAAATACTGCAATTTTAAACCTTTTATGATGAGGGGAAAACAAACCCTAACACCTGCATGCAGTTTTGCAAGTGTCATGTGTCAGCAAAACTGTACATATCATTACAACTATTATGGTGTATCCAGGTTAATTATATCTTGCTTTGTTCAGGACAAAATGGGCCTTCATTGGGTGGCAAATGGTAATGGATATCTCCTGATTTTTTTTTTATTATCAAAGAAAAACTTGCTCAAAATACTTTAAAAAAGGCATATATTTATATTTTAGCTGTATATTGCTTGCCATTACCATTACCCATCACCAATTAAATCCAACCAGAATAAATTCTCCTACTCCTGACATTCATGAAAATGCCAAATGTGTTTACATGATATATTGTTTTTACTCATAGTAGGGCCAAGAACCAATAGTGTACATTTTGCCCTGCTCTGACACTAATGCCGCGTACACACGATCGGACTTTACGGCATACTTGGTCCGGCGTACCGGATTTCGTCGGACAATTCGATCGTGTGTGGGCTCCAGCGGACTTTGTTTTCTCAAAAGTTTGACGGACTTAGATTTGAAACATGTTTCAAATCTGTCTGACGGACTCGAGTCTGGTCGAAAAGTCCGCTCGTCTGCATGCTAGTCCGACGGACAAAAACCAAAGCTAGGGCAGCTATTGGCTACTGGCTATGAACTTCCTTGTTTTAGTCCGGTCGTACGTCATCACTTACGAATCCCTCGGACTTTGCTTGATCGTGTGTAGGCAAGTCCGTTCATTCGGAAAGTCCGTCGTAAAGTCCGTCAAAAAGTCCGCCAGACAAAGTCTGCCGTAAAGTCCGCTCGTGTGTACACGGCATAACACTTGCAAAGTTTTCATTAATTCCTACCTAAAACACACTGACCATGATCTTTTGCAATGACACTTTAATTATTATTATTAACCACTTAAGCTCCAGGAGATTTTACCCCTTCATGACCAGGCCATTTTTTGCTATTCGGCACTGTGCTACTTTAACTAGTAATTGAGCAGTCATGCAACATTGTACCCAGACAAAATATAGATACATTTTTTTTACACAAATAGAGCTTTCTTTTGGTTGTATTTTATTACCACTGGGTTTTTTGCGATATAAACAAAAGAAAACTGAAAATTTTGGAAAAAAACAAACAATAATTTTTAACTTTCTACTATAAAACATATCCAATAAAAAAAAAAATGTCTTAATAAATTTTGTCCAAAATCTATTCTGCTACATCTTAAAACAAAATCCTAATACGTTTGTATTGATTGGTTTGAATTAAAATTATAGCACCTATATACTATCTTACATATACTGATTTTTTTTTTTTATACTACTAATGACGGCGATCAGCAATTTATAATGAGAGTGTGATAGTGTAGTGGGCAATCTGATGCTAACTGACGCTGGGGGGGAACTGACTACTTGCCACTGACATCATCAGTGACATTAATATAGTGATCAGTGATAATACTATACACTGTCACTATACTAGTGACACTGACTGGGAGGGAGTTAATATCTAGGAAGATCAAAGGGTTAAATGTGTGCCTAACTATGTGTAATGTGTGTAAAGTGTGCTGATTTTACTACTAGATCTCTCAGTTTCTCATCCCTGCAAAGCAGGGATGAGAAACTGAGAGAACGCTCCCTCTGTGTAGACCTCTGTGTGGTTTGATAACACAGAGCTCTGGGCTGTGATTGCACACAGCTGATCAGCAGGTCCTCTCCCTGAATCATTGGCTGCGACTTGCTCACAGGCTCCCACCGTGTACAATCACAGCAGGTACTGGGCGGGGGGGTGGGGGGAGCGTGCATGCATGCGCCCTAAACCCAAGAGGTAGGCGTACATCACTTTATCTACAGTGGCCGCTTGCCCGCAGTACATTGCAGGAAAATGATCAGCAAGTGGTTAATATTGTTAGTATTTTTTACACACACTCATTTTTTAGCATTCAGTTTGTTCAGTTAGAGTTCTGAAAATGAAAGTCAGAAGCTGACTGGTTACCTTGCACAGCTGCTCCAGATTCTGTCTGCTCTAGTTTTAGTAAATTTACCCCTCTGTACTTTTTTTCCATTCAGAGAAGGAAAGTAAGAGCCATCCTGTTTTACAGAGTGATTGCTGTGATGACCAATCACAGGCTATCACAGTGATCATGAGCTAAGGAGCCAGTCCTCTGGTTTCCTGGTTATTAGTATGAGAGCTGTCTGTGGCAGTTCACTCTCTATGCTGGGAGCAAGCTATAGAGTGTGCTTCCAGCTCAAATATAGGGGTGCATATTTGCAGTGCCTTGGAAGAAGGCTCACCTCCCTGATGCTGCATATATGAATGAGGCCAGGCCAGCAGCAACAGGTTAAAACCAGAACAGCTTGTCATTTTTTTCTCCAGTTCTGAAACACAAATAATAAAAACAGCTTTAAATTTCTAATTAGTCGCCAAGCATCCTAGAAAAGTATAGAATGCTTTTTTTTTTTTTTAAAGTAAGAAAAAGGAGTAGGCAGCATACATGGATGGGCACTCCACCAACATACCTTCATTTTAAGTTCATATATGAAAGCTTCCATTGCTGACTTGATTTAAATGTTTATGCTTCAGAGCTGCCATCTTTCTCCATTTGGTAAGTCATTGACCTGGAAAAAGCATATGCACCTCAGTTATTGGAACATCTGACAAACACATGCGTGTCCCAAATTGGGGACTCACTGTGTATGGAAGAAGAAGGGAGGATGGCAATCCTGAAGCATGCATTTTTACAGATAAGTTAGCAATGGCAGCTGTAAGTAACGTTTAAGAGTACTTTTACCATGCTAGCCATTGGCTGCTGCAAGTCAAAGCAAAAAAATACATCTGTCATACAACCCTTCATGTGAGAATCAGCTTTTTTTGGAGAACTAGTTTTGTACAGTTGTTCCACTGCTCACTGGTTTGATTAAAGGGACAAAACAGTCATTGAGAAGCAGTACAGAAGTATGTCTTAGCAAAGTCTAATTTTCCTAATCACCTTTCATCACTCAAGCTGGAGAAGAACCAACTTCTAAAAAGGTTAAAATTAGCAAAAGCTACCTATACAATCAAAAGGAAAAAAAAAAAGGTATTTTTTGTAGGGTACATTTTTCATTTTTTTTTATTGTTGCAAAGACAAAAACAATGAACGAATCAAATACAAATTGCTAATTGTTTTAAAAATTTGGATTAAAAAAATTTGCACAAGCAAAACTCCGCCTACAGAGAAGCCAAGCAACAACATTAGTTACAGTATATTAGCTTTTAAGGCTTTTAGGGAGGTGAGACCGACTAATGCCGCATACACACAAGCAGAATTTCCGTTGAAAAAATCTTGGGTGGTTTTTTCGCTTTCTCTGAACTTTCGACTGTCAAGAACACGATGACGTACAACACTACAACAAGCCGAGAAAATTAAGTTCAATGCTTCCGAGCATGCATCAAATTGTTTCCGAGCATGTGTGATTTTTTGCGTGTCCGAATTGCATACAGACGAAAGCATTTTCGGATAGGAACTTTTTCTGACTGAAAAATAGAGAACCTGCTCTCAATCTTTTGCTGGCTGGAATTTCGTCAGCAAAAGTCCGATGGAGCATACACACGGTCGCATTTTGTGACCAAAACCTCTCATCGGAGTTTTGCTGGCGGCATTTACGATCGTGTGTACGGGGCATTAGGCTCCATTTTGGTTTTCCAGAACGTGATACCCTTTCTGGATGTCTAGATATGTTTTTTTTGTATTTTTACCAAATTGAAAGACTGATGGGGAGGAGGCAGCACCTGTGTGAGTGGATGTACTGAGTAACGCCCTCCACTCTACACCTCCCCGGGCTATGAGCTAATCTGCAATGGCTGTGAGTGAGGTTTATTGGGAACCTCCCAGTGCTCCAGCCCTTCAGCCTACTGAGCTTAGCAGAGACATGCCAACACGCAAGCAGGCAGCACAACAAGATGGAGGAATAAGATCATACCTCTCTCCACGTATGGCGGACCTCGGCGGGAGCCGCTCAGTGAGCGGGGGAGAACCGAGGAAAACGGATCAGAGAATGATGACACCAGGTCGCGGTATGCAAATGACAGAGCAAAGATCTCCAGGGCTGGGAAGGGGAAGGACAGCTTACAGAGATGGCAGCACAGTAAAAAGCGCAAACCCCCAGGGATAGAGACAGCTCTACAATCCCCCAGCCGGAGCGGTCTGGGATATGGAGAAACACCGATGAAAGTGGACTCTGGAACAGAGAGAAGGAGAGATGGCCCATCTAAAGCGCAGCAGGACTCCCAGGTACAAGAGCAAATTGCATTAAAGACCCAAGTGGTTAGTAGGAATGGGGGAGACAGGACAATATTGAACCTCAGTGAGGAAGTATCCACAAAGGATAGGACTCCCCCAGGGTCGGAGGAAGAAAGTGTGGGGGATGGTATGGGAAAGAATGTGGATGGACTAGGCTCCCCTGGAGAGGGATCAGTAGCACAGACCAAAACCCCTAGCTTTGTCCCAATACAATATGGAGATAAACTATCTGTAGGGACAGGTGG
Organism: Aquarana catesbeiana; assembly: GCF_042186555.1. NCBI lineage: Eukaryota > Metazoa > Chordata > Amphibia > Anura > Ranidae > Aquarana > Aquarana catesbeiana. The sequence continues at coordinate 474,355,938 of NC_133325.1, forward strand.
GGGTCTAGAGGGTCTGGAGCTGGACATTAGAGAGCTTTTAAGAGCCCTTCCCACTAAATCAGATATCCAGGAACTGATATCAGCGGTGGAACAGTCGTGTCAACAAGCAGTGGAAAACCTCAGAGAGGATACACGTGCAATTGGTCACAGAGTAGAGTCACTAGAAAATAGTCATGAAGCAGTGGTACAAGCAGTAGCAGACATTCAAGACACTGTAAAACAACATGAGGAAGCCCTGAATTTCTACAGGGACCAGTTGGATGTTTATGAAAATAGAGATCGTAGACAAAATATTGGAATAAAAGGATTACCTGAAACGATTCGGTCACCTGAATTGCTCCCAACTGTTCAAAGACTATTCCGCCAGATAATGGGAGACTCATCACCAGAGAACATTGAGGTGGATAGGGTTCACCGTGTCCCCTCTAATGTAACCCCAAATTCTGAGAAGCCAAGAGATACCATATGCAAATTACATAAATATAATGTTAAGGAATCAATTATGAAAATAACCCGAAGCAAATCTGAAATTATTTTGGACGGAGTACGTGTATCTCTGTACCCTGACTTATCACGTAGGACCTTAATGCAACGATGGACTGATAAACCTCTGTTTAGAGGCTCTACGCGCACTAGAAACTAACTATCAATGGGGGTTTCCGTTTAGCCTCACGGCCTCTCGAAATGGCAAGACAGCAACTCTGCGCACTAAGGATGATTTGCAAGTGTTTGTAGAGACTTTAGATTTACCCCCAATTGACTTTGTGGACTGGAGGAGGAATCATTTTATGAACCCCCTACAACGCCCTGCCCAATGGTAACAAATGCCCAATAGATCCCAATATAGAAATCAATCAAAGGGACATAAGGAAATATGATAGACGTGATGGAGTTCATCTTGTGGGGATTTTGAGATAGAGGGGGGAGGGGAATAGGAAAGGGAGTGGTTTGAGGATTCATTTCTTTAATTTTGGATTTTTTTTTTATATATATATATTTAACTGTTTACTTGTATTTGGGGTCTACGTTTAGTTAAGTGTGTGTACATGGGCTCACGTATACACCCTTTGGTGTGTATGTGATTTCATGATATACCTATTCCATATACAACAACAGAGATCTGGTGGATCTCATATAAAAATATGCACACGAGATATGTATATGTATGTGAGCACACGTTCCTTACACACGGTTGGTGATAGACAGCACTTATTAATTTATTTATATGTACCTCTGTGATTGGGTGTGTTGTGGCACACTTATGTGTATATATATATGTGGGTACATGGACTAATGGATACATCCTTTGGAACATGTGTGACCTCATGATATACCTATTGCTTATACAACAACAGAGATCTGGTGGACCCCATATAGAAGTGTATAATATATTATATATATATATATATATATATATATATATATATATATATATATATATATATATATATATATATATATAATTTTTTTTTTTAATAACCTAATCTAACACTAGGAGAGAGTTGTAAAGATGGAGGATAAAATACCCTGCGTCCCCCCGTGTTTAAAAAGACATGAAATTTGGTGTTTAAGAGGATAAGCAATGGAGGGAGGGGACGGGGTGGGAATATGATATTATCTTCAGAATGGAGGTGTTTGTCAAGGTGAATAATATATGAATATGTGGGGTGTTTTTTTTTTTGTGCTTACTTGTATTTGGAGTTTACATCCACAGTTAGTTGCGCAAACAAGGAATAGGTTTGTATGTGTATATGTGTGTACATGGGCTCATGTATGCATCCTTTGGAACATATGTGACTTCATGATGTACCTATTGCATATACAACAACAGAGATCTGGTGGATCTCATATAAGAATATACACACGGGATGTGTATATGAGCACACGCTCTTTACACACAGTTGGTGTTAGACAGCACGGATTCATTTATTTATTTACACATACTTCTGTGATCAGGTATGTTTTGGCACATTTATGTATATGTGTATATACATGTATATTTCTCACAGTCAGTTGTGCAAACGGGGACTGTGTTTATAAGTGTGTGTATATGGGCTCATGTATACATCCTTTGGAACATATGTGACTTCTTGATATATCTATTGCATTTACAACAACAGAATATCTGGTGAATTCCATATGAGAGTATACATATATATTTTTTAGTAATTTAATCCGACATAAAGAGAGAATTGTAAAGATGGAGGATAAAAACACCCTGTGTCCCAACAGTGTTTAAAAAGACATGATGTCTGGTGTTTAACCACTTGACCACTGGCACTTAAACCCCCTTCCTAACCAGACCAATTTTCAGCTTTCGGTGCTCTCACATTTTGAATGACAATTACTCAGATATACAACACTGTACCCATATGAAATTTTTGTCCTTTTTTTCACACAAATAGAGCTTTCTTTTGGTGGTATTTAATCACCATTGGGTTTTTTATTTTTTGCGCTATAAAAGAAAAAAGACTGAAAATTTGGTAAAAAAATGAATTTTTATTTGTTTCTGTTATAAAATTTAGCAAATTAGTAATTTTTCTTCGTAAATTTTGGCCAAAATGTATACTGCTACATATCTTTGGTAAAAATAAGTACAACTTGGTGTATATTATTTGGTCTTTGCGAATGTTAGAGAGTCCAAAAGCTATGGTGCCAATATCTGAAAATTTATCACACCTGAAGTACTGACGGCCTATCTAATTTCTTGAGACCCTAACATGCCAGAAAAGTACAATTGCCCCCCAAATGACCCCTTTTTGGAAAGAAGACATTCCAAGGTATTTGAAAAGATGCATGGCGAGTTTTTTTGAAATTGTCATTTTTTCCCACAATTCTTTGCAAAATCAAGATTTTTTTTAACTTTTTTTTTTCACAAAATTGTCATATTAGAAGGTTATTTCTCACACACAGCATATGCATACCACAAATTACACCCCAGAACACATTCTGCTATTACTCCCGAGTATGGCAATACCACATGTGTGAGACTTTTACACAGCGTGGCCACATTTTGAGGCCCAACATGCAGGGAGCACCTCCAGGCGTTCTGGAGCACCCAGGCCAATTCTTATATTTCTCTCCTACATGTAAAAATAATCATTTATTTGCTAGAAAATTACATAGAACCCCAAAACATTATATATATATTTTTTTTTAGCAAAGACCCTAGAGAATACAATGGCGGTTGTTGCAACTTTTTATCTCGCACGGTATTTGCGCAGCAATTTTTCGAACGCGTTGTTTTTGGAAAAAAAACAGTTTTGTGCTTTAAATAAAAACATAATAGTAAAGTTAGCCCAATGTTTTTGCATAATGTGAAAGATAAAGTTACGCTGAGTAAATAGATACATAACATGTCACCCTTCAAAATTGCACACGCTCGTGGAATAGTGCCAAACATCGCTACTTAAAAATCTCCATAGTTGACGCTTTAAAATTTTTTACTGGTTACATGTTTTGAGTTACAGAGGAGGTCCAGGGCCAAAATTATTGCTCTCGCTCCAACGTTCGCAGCGATACCTCACATGTGTGGTTTGAACACCGTTTTCATATGTGGGCTGGACTTACGTATGCGTTCGCTTCTGCATGCGAGCACATGGACAGGGGCGCCTTAAATTTTTTTTTTTTTTTTTTATTGTTCATTTTACTTTATTTATTTTAGTTTGACACTTTTTTCCCAAAAAAACAATTTTTTTGATCACTTTTATTCCTATTACAAGGAATGTAAACATCCCTTGTAATAGGAATATGGCATGACAGGTCCTCTTTACAGTGAGATATGGGGTCTGGGAAGCCTGAAATAAAAAAAAAAAAAAAAAAAAAAAACAATCCTGGCTTCGATCGTAGCGGAGTCGGTAGAAGCACCGGAGGGTGGCGGGAAGGGGGGCGTCCCCTCTCGCCTCCCATAAGAATGATCAAGCAGTGGAACAGCTGTTATGATCACTCTTATGGTGTAGGGAATCGCCGGCTGAAAAAGCTGATATCTGAATGATGCTTGTAGCTGCAGGCATCATTCAGATATCCCCACACAAAGTCAAGGATGTCATATAATGGCGGGCGGGAACTGGTTAAAAATTGCGGGGTATTGCGGGGTATTGCGGGGTATTGCAGAGTATTGCAGAGTAGTGCAGAGTAGTGCAGGGTATTGCAGACTATTGCGGGGTATTGCAGGGTATTGCAGAGTATTGTGGGGTATTGCAGAGTATTGTGGGGTATATTGCAGAGTACATTGCAGGGTGTATTGCAGGGTGTATTGCAGGGTGTATTGCAGGGTGTATTGCAGAGTGTATTGCAGAGTGTATTGCAGAGTGTATTGCAGAGTGTATTGCAGAGTGTATTGCAGAGTGTACTGCAGACTGTATATTGCAGAGTGTATTGCAGAGTGTATATTGCAGAGTATTTCAGGGTTTGTTGACATGTGACATGATCAGCGGCCGTTTACCGTGATCCGTGAAGCGCTGGGTCCTCTGGACCCGGCGGTCACGGAAGTTCTTGGGTGCGCGCCCCCTGCAGGATTCTGGGAGGACGTCCCACAGACGTCCACCCAGGATAACCCGACCGCGCTGTAGCCGTCTTTCGGCTATGGCCCGGTCGGCAAGTGGTTAAGAGGATAAGCACTGGAGGGTAGGGACGGGTGGGAATATATTATTTTCAGAATGGAGGTGTTTGTTAAGGTGAATAACATGAATAGGTGGGTGTTTTTTTTTGTCTCTTCCTCTCCTCCTTTCTTCCCTGCTCCTTCTCCCCCTTTTTCCCCGCATTTATAGGGGAAAAAGGGGGGGTTACCCCGCATAGTGTATATGAGTAAGAGGGATGATAGGGAAGGTCTCTATAGAGGGGACAAATAGCCGGATGCAGTTATAAATAAAGGGGAATATATTATGATGCCCGGGGGGGAGGGATATATACTAATGCGTGGAGTATGGGTATGAGTCGCCCAGTAGGCCAGGTCCGATATAAGGGACTTGATATCCTGTGGTGTAGCAGGAAGGTGGAGAGGTCTGGGGGGGAGACACCCCCTCTCAGAGTTCTTTATCGTTTAGTACATATTCCCTACAGTGGAATATTGGGGTGGAGAAGAGTGGGTGGGAGGGAGGGATGGTGTGGGGGGGGGTTTACTTCTCTTTTTGGAATTCTTCCCTTTTTTTTTTTTTCTTTTCTTTTCACTCCCGGGGACACCTGCTGGGAGCAAAAAGGCACTCTAGCTACTGGATGATTATATTGGGCAATAGTATTATCGGATATGGCAGCCCCAATAAAGGTGATATCATATAACGTGAGAGGTTTATGTTCACCACAAAAAAGGGGTAGTCTTTGGCAGGAACTACGCCACCTTAGGGGTGATGTGGTTTTCTTGCAGGAGAAGCACTTCGTGAAGGATTCCATTCCAAACATGCCCGTGCATGTGTTTAACCAGTGGTTTCATGCACCATCCCCGATTGCGAGAGCAAGGGGGGTAACCATAACCTTTAGAAAGACATGTCCAATGGTTGTAATAGCCTCACAAATAGGCCCAGAGGGTCGCTTCCTGTTTGTAAAGGGAAGACTACACGGCTTCTGCTATACATTTGCCTCAATATATGCGCCAAACACCGGAATGGTCAACTTCCTTGTAAAGACTCTGAAGCTGTTGGAGGAATTCAGGGAGGGCTTTTTGATGCTGGGGGGAGATTTTAACCTCACCCTAGATTCAAAGATAGATACATCAACGAGCAAAACTCACATATCTTTTAAAGCGTTAAAGCATCTAAAACAGCTCTTACGTTCCTTTCACTTGGTGGATGGATGGCGTGTAACACATTATGGGAAAAGGGATTATAGTTATTATTCCAAAATACACGATACTTATTCTCACCTAGATATTTTTTTGGTGGACCAGTTCTATCTTGAAAGAACCCGTTCTTTCACTATAGAACCAATAACAATTTTAGACCATGCTCCGATTATGGTGACTTTCCTTCCAATTTTTGCAGGCCATCTAGAACGAACTTGGCGGTTGAATGAATCTTTACTGGACGATAATAAAGTGGTGGAGGCTTTATCTTGTAAGATAAAAACATGTTTTGAAACAAATATGCCTGGAGAAGTTTCAGAGCAGGCTGTTTGGGAAGCCCACAAATCAGTGATTAGGGGGAAACTGATAGTACACGGGTCACGGATTAAAAAAGAGAAACAAAAAGGTAGATTTATTGAAAGAGATTGATGAATTAGAAATCAAACATAAAAGACACTTGGACCCAGCAGATTCCCAACAATTGGAGGACTTGAGAATTAACTTAGCACAATGCCTAGACCGTAAAGCTAAAAACAAGCATAGATACTATGTGCATCGGTTTTATGAGCAGGGCAATAAATGTGGTCGGCTACTTGCTAAACAGCTTAAAAAACAGCAAGAATCCAGGCATGTGCATAGCCTAATAGTCCAAAATAAAAAGATAGTGGAATCTCAAGCCATTGCGGCAGAATTTCACAAATTTTATAAGGCTTTATATAATATTCATACTGTTTTGCCAAATGCGACGGGAGAACAGCGTAAACTAGAAATTAGAGAGTATATAGAAAATTCAGCGCTGCCCTCGCTGTTGCCCACGGTAATCGAGGAATTAGATAGACCAATTTCTATTAATGAATTAAACAAAGTAATATCGAGTCTGCCAAAAGCTAAAAGCCCAGGACCAGATGGGCTCACCAATTCATATTATAAGAAATTTATTACCAGATTAGGAGGCCCGTTATGTAGCTACTTTAATTCAATTAATGCCTCCAATCCATTACCTCCAGAGGCCTTGTTGGCATACATAACGATACTTCCTAAACCAGGGAAAGATACTCAGCAGTGCGCGAACTACAGACCCATCTCCTTGTTAAACTCAGACACTAAGGTTTTAGCAAAAATTTTGGCTCTTCGGTTACAGGATCATATAGTGAAACTAGTTCACTCTGATCAGACGGGATTTATGAAGGCCAGAGATAATACCATTCGGGCATTACACACCCTTCATTGGATGCAACACGGCCCTGACAAGGCCCCAAGAGTGATATTGTCAATGGATGCCGAAAAGGCGTTTGACAGGGTGAACTGGGGATTCATGACGGAGGTGCTAAGGAGGATGGGTCTGGGGTAATGCATGATGGGCTGGGTTGCAGCATTACATGCGACACAGAGAGCGAGTCAAAGTATATGGCACACTGTCGGATTATTTCCAAATACGTAATGGCACAAGACAAGGGTGTCCATTATCCCCGCTGTTGTTCGCTATGATATTAGAACCATTTCTTTGCAAAGTGAGAAGAAACATTGAAATTCAGGGGGTACGGGTCGGATCAGTTGAATATAAAGTCTCGGCATATGCCGACGACTTTTTCTATCTTTCATCACCACAGACATCACTACCGGCTCTGATGGCAGAGGTCTCTAAATTCGGAGACTTATCTAACTTCAAAATAAATGTTGAAAAGTCTGTACTGTTACCTAGTCATGTCCCCTTAGGGATGAAAACGATTTTGCTAAATTCTTATCCCTTTATTTGGAACAAAAACTCTTTGGCATATTTGGGAATACATATCACAGCAGATCCTACTACTGTACTCCAAAATTGGGATTTTGGGATGTACTGTATGATTTAAACTATGGTTCCTTAATGAAGGGGGTAATGGGGGACCTGCAGAAATGGAAGGGCCGGTTATTAATGTGGTTTGGAAGGGTCAGCGCCATAAAGATGAGTGTATTACCCAAAATAATTTATCTTTTCCACACAGTGCCAATTAAACTCCCACAAAGTTTTTTTAAAACCTTACGTAAGGCCTTCATAGCATTTGTATGGAGTGATAAACATCCCAGATTGGCGTATGATGTTTTGCGTAGAGGCAAATTGGAAGGAGGAATGGGACTACCAGATGTAGCTTTATATTATAGAGCAATGTCTTTAGTGCGGATCCTGAACTGGTGCCACGACTCCGCAAAGAAAATATGGGTCTCCATAGAGCAGATAATGGCAGGCAGGAAGCTGGCCGGAATCCTGTGGACTCCGAGTACAGACAGGGGTCTCTCAAAATGGACGTCACCATTAACAAAGAGCACACTCTTAATTTTGGATAAATTAAATCAATCAGGAGACTATGCTCCTCGGATATCCCCTCTGACCCCATTGGAGGGGTACCCATGGTTTCCTCCAGGGGAGGAGGTGGGATTTTTTGGAGCCTGGGGGAGGGATGGGGATATAACATGTGGCAAATCTGCCCCTCGAGGAACATTAACCCCCCTGCGAGATTTGACATCGAAAATGGGGAGGATACCTATGGAGGAGTGGAGATACCATCAATTGGGGTGCTTTTTCAAGGGTCTGAAACCCGGGATGAGACCAGTGAGTTCTCTTACTGCTTTTGAATCCATGTGTGTAAATATACCCACTGAAAGACACTTGATGTCACAGATGTATAGACTGATTCTCGCGACACAAAATCAAACAGTTCCATACTTTATTAGAGAATGGGAAGGAGAACTAGGCCATAATCTTACCACAGCACAAATTAAGAACCTACTTAATTTGATGCACTCTACGTCTATAAGCTCTCAGATTCAAGAAATGTCATATAAATTTTTGACTAGGTGGTATTGGACCGCCAGTTAAGATAGCAAAGAGGTTCCCGACAGCAGACGCCAGATGTTGGAGAGGGTGCGGACAGGAAGGCACCTTTCTCCACCTATGGTGGTCTTGCCCTAAGATTAAGGTGTTCTGGGATTTAATCGCTTCTTGGGTTGAAAGGTTATCCCCCGGACCAATAGAGGTGACGCCATGAAACTTTTTGTTTCATGGAACTTCAATGTCTGTTAGAGCTTATAAGAATAGTGTTATTCCACACTTACTAAATGCTGCCAAATCATTAATACCTAGGCTATGGAAACAAACTAGAAGTCCAACCTTGGCTTACTGGAAGAAAGAGGTTAATTTAATAATGGAGGCCGAAAGATGGGTGCACGCAGCAAAAGACAAGAAAGATAAAAACATTGAAACATGGGCAGGATGGGTGCGCTGCTTGAAAGAGATTGGATAGAACAACGTTGTAAAGAGCAGTGTGGTCGCTGGGTTCAATCGTGGGTGTCCCGGGGGGGGGGGGATATAATATATTTTTTTTTTATTTGATTTTTTTTCTCCTCTTCTCCCTTATTAGTTTTTTTCACCTTTCACCTGGGGTTGAATACGGGGAAGGGATAAGAGGTGGGGAAATGGGAAGGGATAGAACACTTAGGGAGGAAGGGGGGCACAGAAGAGAAGGGATAGTTTGAACAGATATAGTAAAGGGAAGAGGGCATATTTACTCACTGATTATGAAGGATGTATGGCTCATAGAAGCCTCATATAGTAATCTCTATTTTTTTTTTCTTTTTGGGATATTAAGGTTGACGCTTAAGAGTGATTTGAATTGGCTTAGTAGCCTCCTAAACAGATTTTTTTTTTTTTTTTTGTACAGGCTGAGGGTTTTTTTTTTTTTTCTCTATCACAAGGACGGAATGACTTTTAAATTTTGTGGAGCACAATGGAAACACTATATTTAGAGAAAGAGATGAGACAAGTTGGGGAGGGAGCACTACTGGTGTAGGGGTGGGAGAAATAAGGAAGGGGGAAGGTGTTTAAATTTTATTGGGTTTTTTTCTTTTTTTTTTGTGCTTGAAAGGGGGAAGAATTGTTAAGAATTGTTAATTGTTAAGATAAATGTGTCTATTTGTATAAACTTGAATATTGTAGATTCAAAGTAAGAAGTAATGTATATAATGGAAAATAAATAAAAAATTTGATAATAAAAACAAAAAAGAAAGACTGACGGAAAGATTTATTAAAATTGATGCACACAGAATCTGGTGCAGCTGTGCATAGTAACCAGTCAGCTTCCAGGTTTTATTGTCAAAGCTTAATTGAACAAGCTGAAATAGATGCTAATTGGTTACAGGCATACCCCACTTTTAAGTACACAATGGGGTTTAATTACTAGAGCTGGAAAGTGCAAAAGTAGGCTCACTTCTGCATAGAAACCAATGAGCTTCTAACCCCAGCTTGTTCAATCAAGCTTTGGTAATAAAATCTGGAAGCTCATTGGTTTCTATGCAGAAGTGAGCCTGATTTTGTACTTTCCAGCTTTAGTAAATAAACCCCATTGTGTACTTAAAAGTGGGGTATGCCTGTACTATGGACAGTTGCACCAGATTCTGTGTGCACCAGTTTTAGTAAATCTGGCCCTGAAAGACTATGTACAGAGAGATAGGCACACAGAAGATTGTTGGAGATAAAAAGCTGTAATCATCAGCACTGCACAATGGAAGACATCTTGTAGATGATTTGAGAACACCAATGGTGAAGTTTTTAATACACATTTATGTGGTGGACTTTTATTATTTGGGACTAATTTAAATCTATTTTTAATTTAGGCCAAAATGAATTCTGTTATACATCTTTGGTAAAAAAAATCCCAATAAGAGTATATTAATTGGTTTGCATGAAAGTTATAGCATCTTACAAACGATGGTATATATACTGGAATTTTTTTTTTAATATTAGTTATGACACTGGCTGGGAAGGGGTTAACATTTCAGGGGTAATCAAGGGGTTACCTGTGTGCCTAACAATGTTTACTGTGTGTTTTTACTAAACAAAGTGCCGGTTTTTACTCCCTGCTTAGCAAGCAGAGAAAAACAACTCATCGCTGTTGTTTACCATTAAATCATTGGCCGGGACCTGCTGATTGGCTTGTGCTGTAGCAGATGACAGCACAGCCAGGGCAGCAGGCGTGCATGCATGCCCCCTACCCGGAACTACAAAATCACGTACATGTACCCGATCCAGTGCTGCAGGGCCGCCTTGCCACAGTATAAGTGCAGTGGGCGGTCCTTAAACAGGTAAAGTCCCATTCGCTGCTTATTATATAGGTCCCTTAAAGTAGATGCCTACCCTAAATAGCATTTACTTTGCCACAGCATTGCATTTCATAAACTATTGACTTTTTTTATAAAATACTTTTTTTTTTTCACCCTGCATTCTTTACATCTTGATGTTGCTAATATCCTGTATTCTCCTTGCAACCACTACCAGTTTACATGCATGCAATCCAGAAATGTTTCCATTGCATTTCTTAGGGTAGTTTACATATGATACAACAGTGGACCATGCCTGCGTAATGCATGTTAAAGCAGTCACTTGAAGTCCAGAGCAGGAGCCCATGTGACAAAATCAGAACACAGGAGAACAACTGGGAGACAGAGAAATAGTGTTGTCACTCTATAGCAGGAATCGCCTTTAACATTAGTGTGTTACAATTTATATAAAACTTAAGTGATTGGGTTTACTTATACAGTAAGCCCTGACAATCTGCATACTTTCTAGAATATGACCATATTTAGCCAAACCATATTTTAAGACCCTTGGCAAGTTAAAAAATCTGAAATGTCCAATTAAAATGGGGACGGTTTGGGAATGTGACTTTATATAAATTTCTTTCTCAAACCAAAATAAAACAAAATGTCCAATATGCAGTTCAAAATATGGTTTAACCAAACCATATTTTAAGACCCTACACTTGGCAAGTTAACCACTTGCCGACCAGCCACCGCAGTTGTACTGCGGCAGAATGGCACGGCTGGGCGAAACAATATTATGTTACTTCGCTTCGCCCTGTGGCCACTAGGGGAGCGCCCGCTGCTCGCCCCCCCGAGCCGATGCGAGTGCCTGGCGGTCATGATCACTGCTTCCGCGATCGCTGCTCACACATGGAGAACTGGGATCTGTGTTTGTAAACACACAGTTTCCCGTTCTCTGAGGGGAGAAGAGACAGATCGTCTGTTCATACAGAGTATGAACAGCGATCTGTCATCTCCCCTACACAGTCCCCTCCCTCCTTCAGTTAGAACACACACTAGGGAACATAATCCCTTGATCGCCCTCTAGTGTTAACCCCTTCCCTGCCAGTGACATTTTTACAGTAATCAATGCATTTTTTTAGCACTGATTGCTGAATAAATGCCAATGGTCCCAAAAATGTGTCAAAATTGTCCGATGTGTCCGCCATAATGTCGCAGTTCTCATAAAAATCACAGATTGCCGCCATTACTAGTAAAAAAAAAAAAGAATAATAAAAACGCCATAAAACCATCCCCTATTTTGTAGACGCTATGACTTTTGCGCAAACCAATCAATATACGCGATATTGCAATTTTTTTTTTTTTTTTTTTTATACCAAAAATATGTAGAAGAATACATATCGGTCTAAACCGAGGAAATAAAATAGATTTTTTTTTATATATTTTTGGGGGATATTTATATCTAAAAAATATTGCGTTTTTTTTCAAAATTGTCACTCTTTTTGGGTTTATAGCGCAAAAAATAAAAACCGCAGAGGTGATCAAATACCACCAAAAGAAAGGTCTATTTGTGGGAAAAAAAGGACGTCAATGTTGTTTGGGTGCAACGTCGCATGACCGCGCAATTGTCAGTTAAAGTGACGCAGTGCCAAATCGCAAAAAGTGTCTGGTCAGGAAGGGGGTAAAATCTTCTGGGGCTGAAGCGGTTAAAACATCTGAAATGTCCAATTAAAATGGGGACAGTTTGGGAATGTGACAATTTTTTCCTCAAACCAAAATAAAAAGATATCCTATATGCAGTTCAACATATTCTGAGTTAAGGTTATTGAAATAATATATTTTGTCCCCATAAGGCTGCAAGTCATATTGCAGAAAAAAGAATGTGCCTTTGTCTAAAATAAATTGCCTGCCCCATCTCTGCAGGTACATTCCTTTTGCATTTAACATCTGAACAAACCAAGGACAAACAGAAAACACAGTACAACATGTGACAATAACAAAATTAAATGAGAGTAATAACTAGAAAAGGTTGTTTGGATTGACCTGCTGTTGTTTCACGCATGAAACAGATGATTCCTGCTGTTTGGAATAATAAATGTGTCAATGTGCAAAGCAATTTGTTAGAATAATAGAAACTCTTTTGGAAAATGTAATCACTTCATAGCAGGAATATACAGCATGCATTTGTTCTCTTAATACATCATGTTGTACTGGTCAGTGAAGTAAAATCACCTGTCTCAGTATGCTGTGTAGCAGGCCCCTCCCCTCCTGTCACTGGTTGTTAAGGATGCTTTTGGCATTACAGCTGATAGCCTCCAAACAACCAGTGACAGTGGATGGACCTCTACACACACAAAAACTTAGCAGATATTTTGACCCTGGTTAATAAAGTAGGTCAAATTATACTTTTTCACCTGTTTATGGGCAGTTCCATGTGTGGGAAAGCTGGTTTTACAGAGGTCCATCTGTTGATTGACTTCTGTACAACCAGTCTGTTGGAAAATTTCTGCATGATCAGCACCACCAGCTATAGCAGGCAGAGCTGACCAGTGTATTTTTAATGGCAGGGAAGTCTCCCCGCTGTCAGAATACATTAGTTCAACTGGAATGATTCCCCCATCCACCTTTTTTTTTTCATTCAACCCGATGTTTGAATGGAGAAAAAAAAAAAGACAAATTTATGGGCTTCCTTGCGCTCGGTGGGGAAGCAGTTGCAGAGGTTTGACACACCCCTACTGAGTCAGCAAACCACGCTCACTGCTGATTGTTACAAATGCCAGCATATAATGGAAAGGATACGATTATTTCAGATCTATGAAGCTTTTAGTAATTTGATATAACCCTCAAGAAAGTGAATTGTTACAGTTTGTGAAAAAATAAATTTTTTATGTCACATGAACACTTATGCCGCATACACACGTGCGGACTTTACGGTAGACTTTGTCTGGCAGACTTTTCGACGGACTTTACGACGGACTTTCCGAATGAATGGACTTTCCTACACACGATCAACCAAAGTCCGATGGATTCGTACGTGATGACGTAGGACCGGACTAAAACAAGGAAGTTCATAGCCAGTAGCCAATAGCTGCCCTAGCGTTGTTTTTTGTCGGTCGGACTAGCATACAGACGAGCGGACTTTTCAACCGGACTCAAGTTCGTCGGACAGATTTGAAACATGTTTCAAATCTAAGTCCATTAAACTTTTGAGAAAAGAAGTCTGCTGGAGCCCACACACGATCGGACTCAGGTTCGCCGGACCAAGTATGCCGTAAAGTCCGATTATGTGTATGCGGCATAACTGAAAAGGATGGACTCTAGATACATATTTCCAAAAATTAAGATGGAATAGAAATCTGTAAGGTGCTATATATCGAAAATGATGCTGTTATATACATATTGTTTTTTGTAAAAGAATTGGTCAAAACAGAAGGATATATTCTGTACATTCTGTTGGATAAATTAGTACACAAACTTTGCTATTTAAAACACTGAGACTGCCTTTTAGAGCTGAAAAAAAAATATTTCTATGCAGCTTTAGCTTTTGGAAGATGTAGTTTTGTATTGATGCGTATAGAGATTAGACATGTGCACACTGAAATATTTTGTTTTGGAATTTTGGTTTCGTCAGGAAAATCCATTTAGTTACTTTTGAAATTTGTTTTTATTTATTTCATTTTTGGATTTTCCGTTCGTCCAAAAATTCAAAAATTCGTCCAAGAATCCGAATTAATTAAGGTTGAATCTGAAAAATTGAAGGCTTATGGTCTGTCGGATGTTCTAAGAAGATTTGATGAAGCAGTTAAAGTAAATTGTACGACACCGCAATCATACATTTCCGGTTGAATGCTCCGCCCACAAGCTATAGTAGGATTCAACTTTAGGAATAACATTAGAATTCTTCTATATCTTATGGGCGGAGCATGTGACTGCAAATGTCTGCTCGCGGCGATCGTATGTTTTTATCTGCTTCGTCAAATCTTCATGTTGAATGTTACTATACATATTTTTGATCGTATGGAATAATACGATACTTGTTTGTTTTTGTTCATGTCGAACGGTCTACCCCAACAGTCAGCCAATGGATTTGTGTTGTATCGAAATTCAAGCATATAACTTCCTTCCTGTTTGCTCTGAGCTCCTAACGGTTCTGGTTCAAGTGCGATGGCAGCATCTGACGGTGTTCAACCTCATGGAGGTTCCTGGCCCTTCCATGGAAGCAGCAGCAGCACCATCCCCACCATCAAAAAAGTGCAGGAGGGGGACACAAGCTGCAACCAGCAGGAAGTGTAACCTTAGGTGGACTCTGAGTCCCATGTCTGTGAAAGGGAAATGCTTCCTTGCTGGATGCAGCTATTTGGCATCCACTCCAGGGAGACCACTTCAGAGTGAAAGTGGGAGAAGATCTCCCAAAAGGTTGAGGAGATGCAGCACCATCAGTGTGACCCGTCTGCCTGTTGTAAAAAAATTCAGCGACATAAAACTGTAAGTAACATGTCTGATTAATTTTTTACATTTTAAAAATCCCATATTATGCCCAAAAACATGCCTACCACACACACATAAACATATATTATTGCTATCACATGTGATGTCAGTAAAGTTAAGTGAATTTTTTTTTTTTCTAAATAAAAAAATGATTTTCAAATCAACCTCCCTCCTGTGAAAAACCTAAATTTGCGCATAGGTGTGTCTAGCCTACAGATGAAAGCATAGTTTGCACATGTTACATATTATCGACACGATCGTTGTGTGAGGAATATTTCCATGGCCGTTTGTTCTTATCACTAAGCTGATGAGCAGTAAGTGCTTTTAAGTTCCACTTGACCACCTGTAGGTTATGCCCCCTTTATGAACAGGCCATATTTTGCTATTTAGCGCACTGCAGCTTTAATTGACAATTGCGCTCTCCTGCGATGTACTACCCAAATGAAATGTACGCCCTTTTCACCCTTTTTCTCGCCACATATAGAGCTTTTTTTTGGTGGTATTAGATCACCTCTGGGTTTTACATTTTTTGCTATTGAAACAAAAAAAAAAAAAAGAGTTAACTATAAAAAAAAAAGAAAAAAATTGTTATGTTACAGCGGCTGAATTTAACCTGCGTGCAGACCTGCCATATGTTTACTATGGGCAGGTCCACATCCGCAAGTGGTTAATGCTTTGCAAAGGAAAAAAAGGAAATTCACACCATACACAGTTCACACAAGCGCATAATTAGAAAGGTGGACTGGACATCTATTTACTCTGCACAATCCTGTCTATTATATTTTAATGTGCACCAAAAAGCATACGTTTTTTGTTTTTCCAAAAATAAATTTGGTTAATAGAAAAAATGTGCAAATCTTGTGCTACATGAAAAAATGTGCCAAATCCAAAGTTCCATTTGCATTGTGTCATTCTATGGGTTCATTTTACATTTGTTTCATGTGTTGATGTCATTTTTAGATTACAATAGTAGTTTAATTATGGAACCTGTTTCTCTTCTCTTTTTGTTTTGCAGAGCCATAGCATGTAAAAATGCAGGCAGGCAGGGTGCAGAGGGAAGCAGGTGCCTCTCCTCCCCCACGAGACGGAGCTCCTAGTGGTTATAGGGGAGGACGAGAGCACCCAGCTCCTGGCTCATCAAGGTTGGTGTCAGCATTGCATTGTGCAGGACCATTTTTTTTGTTTTTTGTTTGTCAAGCATGTCATTTACCATGTTGTGTATGATTTTATTTAAAGATCATATCCAGGCCCAGTGCTGCCGGAGGCGGAGGGCGGAGGAGCAGGAGTGCTCCATTTCATCATCATGCAGTAAGTACTGTAGTAGTGACACTAATACAGTGCGTCCTTTTCCATTTGTCCAGCCTTCCATTGACGATTCTAGCACCACAAGCAGTGGCAGATAGAGCCTCGGCGACGCTCTGTCAGGTAACGCAATCGCTTGCGTAACCTGACAGAGCGCCGCTGCTCTAGCACTCGCCTAGCACTCGCTGCTGAAACCAGGACAGGTAAGTGCCTCGTTCTTTCTATTTCTACAGATTTTTTTTCTTCCTAAATGGCAGGTGAGGCTCTGCCTCACCTGCCTCTAGTGAATGCACATCCCTGCCTCGTAGATAAACGCTAGTGACCTGCCCTGTATTGCCACGCTAATAGTTAATTCATTATGTCTATATATAGTATTTATTTATAGTAATTTGAAGCTTGAACATTGTAATGTTCATTATTTCTAGTGACCCATTTCTAGTGATCAACGCTAGTGACCTGCCCTGTATTGCCATGCTAATAGTTAATTCATTATATCTATATACAGTATTTATTTATAGTAATTTGAAGCTTGAACATCGTAATGTTCATCATTTCTCCTTTATATTAAATAGGTTTCATCCAGTCAGAGGTGGAGACTCAGGAGGAGGCGGCTGAGGCGGCAACTCCCACATGTAAGTTAGTATAACCCTTTCATGACTAAGCCTATTTCTGACATTTGGTGTTTACAAGTTAACCACTTGACCACTGGGCACTTAAACCCCCTTAATAACCAGACCAATTTTCAGCTTTTGGTGCTCTCACATTTTGAATGACAATTACTCAGTCATACAACACTGTATCTATATGAAATTTTTGTCCTTTTTTTTTCACACAAATAGAGCTTTCTTTTGGTGGTATTTAATCACCGCTGGGTTCTTTATCTTTTGCGCTATAAAAGAAAAAAGACCGAAAAATCTTTAAAAAAATGCATTTTTCTTTGTTTCTGTTATAAAATTTTGCAAACTAGTAATTTTTCTTCATATATTTTGGCCAAAAATGGCCCCTTTTTGGAAAGAAGACATTCCAAGGTATTTAGAAAGATACATGGTGATTTTTTTGAAGTTGTAATTTTTTCCCACAATTCTTTGCAAAATCAAGTGTTTTTTTTTTTTTTTTCACAAAATTGTCATACCCCAAATTACACCCCAAAACACATTCTGCTATTACTCCCCAGTATGGCGATACCACATGTGTGAGACTTTTACACAGCGTAGTCACATACAGAGGCCCAACATGCAGGGGAGCACCTTCAGGCATTCTGGAGCACCCAGGCCAATTCTGACATTTCTCTCCTACATGTAAAAATCATCATTTATTTGCTAGAAAATTACATAGAACCCCAAAACATTATATATGTTTTTTTAGCAAAGACCCTAGAGAATACAATAGCGGTCATTGCAACTTTTTATCTCGCACGATATTTGCGCAGCAATTTTTTGAATGCGTTTTTTTTGGAAAAAAAACAGTTTTGTGCTTAAAAAAAAAACAAAACCGTAAGTTTAGCCCAATATTTTTGCATAATATGAAAGATGAAGTTACGCCGAGTAAATAGATACCTAACATGTCACCTTTCAAAGCTGCACACGCTTGTAATAGGAATATGGCATGACAGGTCCTCTTTACAGTGAGATATGGGGTCAATAAGACCCCACATCTCACCTCTAGGCTGTGCCTGAAATAAAAAAAAAAAAAAAAAGATCCTGGTTTCGATCGTAGCGGTGAATCGGTAGAAGCACCGGAGGGTGGCGGGATGGGGGGGGCGTCCCCCCTCGCCTCCCGTAAGAACGATCAAGCAGTGTAACAGCTGCTATGATCATTCTTGTGGTGTAGGGAATCGCTGGCTGAAAAAGCTGATATCTGAATGATGCCTGTAGCTGCAGGCATCATTCAGATATCCCCGCACAAAGTCAAGGACGTCGTATGACGGCAGGCGGGAAGTGGTTAAAACGTTTTTTGTTTTTTTTTAACACAAAGTTGTCCATTTATACAATATTTCTAACACATAGCATGTACATACCAAAAATGACACTCCAAAATATATTCTCCTACTCCTCCTGAGCACGGCGATACCACATGTGTGAGACTTCCACAGCCTGGCCACATACAGAGGCCGAGTATGGCCGAGCATGGCCGAGTATGGCCGAGCATGGCCGAGTATGGCCGAGTATGGCTGAGCATGGCTGGGTATTGCAGAGTATCGCCGAGTATGACTGGGTATGGCAGAGTATGGCTGGGTATGACTGGGTATGGCAGAGTATGGCTGGGTATCACTGAGTATTGCAGAGCATGGCTGGGTATTGCGGGGTATTGCAGAGTATGGCTGGGTATGGCAGAGTATTGCGGGTTATGGCAGAGTATTGCAGACTTTTGCGGGGTATGGTAGAGTATGGCAGAGTATGGCAGAGTATGGCAGTGTATGGCAGTGTATGGCAGGGTATGGCAGGGCATGGCTGAGCATGGCTGAGCATGGCAGAGTATGGCAGAGTATGGCTGGGTATCACCGAGTATTGCAGAGTATGGCTGGGTATTGCGGGGTATTTCAGGGTATTGCGGGGTATTGCAGAGTATTGCGGGGTATTGCAGAGTATTGCGGGGTATTGCGGGGTATTTCAGGGTATTGAGGGGTATTGTGGGGCATTGCAGAGTATTGTGGGGCATTGCAGAGTATTGTGGGGCATTTTGGGGCATTGCAGAGTATTGTGGGGCATTGCAGAGTATTGTGGGGCATTGCAGAGTATTGTGGGGTATTGCAGAGGGCATTGCAGAGTATTGTGGGGCATTGCAGAGTATTGTGGGGCATTGCAGAGTATTGTGGGGCATTGCAGAGTATTGTGGGGCATTGCAGAGTATTGTGGGGCATTGCAGAGTATTGCACAGCATTGCAGGGCATTGCAGAGTAGTGAGGGATGGCTGAGCATGGATGGATGGATGGCTGGATGTCACTGTGCAGCGCTGTGGGCTCTACAGATGCAGCCCACAGCACTGCTACCATCCATCCATCCCCCTCTCCCTCACGTAACGCTTAGGAACTGGAAGCGTAATACACAGCAGCCAAACACTCTGCAACCCCCTTTGCTGACACTGTGTACTGGAAGTCTTGTACTCGGTGACGGCGGTGTACCGCCACATAATGTACTATCACAGGCACTGTATGCAGAGTGCGCTGTTTATTTTTACTTTTTTTTATTTAAATAAACCTTAGTTTATACTACACCATGGGAGGCCCCCTTGTTTTCTCTTCTGTTTTCTTGGCACGAGTCCCAGGATCCGGAGTTTAATTCATTGAGGATCCAGCACGGACATCCATCCATCCAAAGCCAGTTAACATCATCCGGCAAGATTCGGAACATCCCTTTCCACCATCACTCAGCACTGTCTACAAGGCTCTGTTTCAAGCCCCTGAAGGTAAAGGCAATGTGAGCATAGGTTTATGCAGATCTGGCACGGTCAGATTAATTTTTGATATTGAACTTTTTCCTATATTTATCATTAGTACGGTATCGAGTTTTTTTATGTCACGTATTTTTTCCCACTAGCACCACTGAATTACTTTTTATTATTTACTTTGTTGATTATACTTACTTATAAAATTCACTGGCACTATTATATTGTTTTAACAAGGTCATGTTTAGGAATTAATGGTTATTGGCACTTTGAATTACTTTTGTTTTTTTTTGCGCGAAATCACTTATAGACTGATTTTAATATTTTGTGGTGGTTTATGTGTACACTATAGATTTTGCAGCAACACAGTCAAGATTTTTTCAGTACACGGCAGCTTATGTGCCATTGGATAGTAGCGCAGAGGTCTTCGCACGATTATTTTTACAACTTTTTTTGTATTTTCCAGTCAAAAATAGTATTTGAAATATGAATTGCTGATAGCATACCTTGTCAAGAAATGGCTGTGATTTATTCTGCAAGGCTTTAGTTTAGCTGGAATTATTAGTCCCCCTCTGCAGCTGATTCCAGTCTCCTGCCTCTGTCTTCCTGTTAGCTTGACCTGTGCTTGTTTTTATCTCAATGTCAATTCCCTGGTCACGCCCCCCTCTTGCTGCAGTTCAGGTTCACAGTCTGAGCCAATCACTGTTAATCAGTGTGAAAAACACAGCAGGCTGGAGGGGGTGTGTCAGACAAGAATCTACAGCTATTGGCTGGCAGTCCCTGGACATGTTCAATCTCTGGCATGCCCATGCTCCATGAATTAACACTTTCCTCATGATGTCTGGTGCCTCCTCTTGGGCATCAACTATAGCAATACATTCTAAATGACCTTGTGACCTTGCAGATCTTTGCAGGCAAATATCTACAAAGAGTAGTCTTTAGGCTATAGTTCAGACTCCAGAGTGTGTTGTGTTGCACACTGGCAAGGCTATTTACTGATATATTTTACATATATCCTGGAGTTCTTTAACTGCTCCTTTTTGTCTAGTGTTTTTTGTTTTAGAAGTTTTAGATATACTGATCCTTGGATCCCCCAGTGGTCAGACACATTTCCCTGCACCCTCTCTCTCCTCCACTTAAATGGTCTAGGCTTCTGAAATTATTAAGACCTGCATATGTCTTGAAGGCTCATGGAGAGACCACTGCAGTAGCAGAGGGGAGCAGATGAAGCACCGGCTGCCGGGAGATCGGAGGATCAGTAATTGTAAATTCTCTGTTGTGAAACCTAGCCTAGACCAGGAGTGAGAAACCTACCTACCCTAGAACAGGAGTGGGGCTTATTCAGTGGCCATACAAAATTATCAACTCTAAAAAGTTGCCTGCTATATTTTATTAAACACCTTTTCATTAAGTCACCCCAATGCGATGGCTTGAATGGCTTCTCTTTGGTGAGTGTAATATTAATAGCTGGTATAGCTGATATGTTTCTACTTGCAAGTGCAACTGATCTTCCAGATTTGCGACAGACAGTCAGTCTGGATGAGGTAGATTAGTTAGTGGTGAGCACTTATGCGTCCATTACACCTTGAGATTTTCTCCAGGCGGCCGTGTGACCGAGCGGATAAAATCTTTTGGAGATTCCCCTTTACACTGCTCGATGTAGAGTAAAAAAACTAAAATAATGCAGTTGCATAAGTGCGCACACCCTGTTATAACTGGGGATGTAGCTGTGTTCAGAATTAAGCAATCACATTTGAACTCATGTTAAATAGGAGTCAGTACACAACTGCCATCATTTAAAGTGCCTCTGATTAACCCCAAATAAAGTTCAGCTGTTCTAGTAGAAAATTCCACAAAGAGCCAGGCGCAAAAATGTATTCCAAAGAAGCCTTGAAAAATACCAAACTCCGGCAGGTGCACCCAGACTCAATAGACCAGATGAGGATAAGCAAATACAAACAACGCGGGTAGCGCTGATCCAAGGAGTGGTAAAATACCAACCGTGTTCACCATATATAGTTTATTGGCAAATATAAAAAATGTGTAAAAAGTCTAAACAGAAGATAGAGCCGTAAAGGCAAAAATAGTAGTCAGTCAAACAATATGAAATAAAACTGCCCTATGGACACCTGCACTCACAGTAGCTGTGACACTCACTCAGGAAGCCAGAGGGGATGGATGGATGGCTGTCCCACCTCCAATGCTGCCAGGAATTAGATGCTTCGGGCACCCCAGGTATCCAGAGGTGCCTAAGGGCATCTATTCAGGTGTAAATGCCCAGGATCGTGGCTAGATATCCAGGGTGCGCAAGGAGGGGAGGACTGTATGTGAGCCACGAGGTCTCTGGATCACAGAACGCCCATGGAGAAGGAAGAAGAAACCTGTTCCGTTACCAGATGGTCCAAGGAACGGTGCAGTGCTGATGATGACATCAGGGGAGCAAGGGGAGCTGACAACAACACGACTCCCCGGTCTCCGGAAGAAAGAGCTCCTCACCAGCCGCATCCAGCAGTACAGACACGGGCGGGCTCCAACAGACTAACGGTGGGTCATGTGACCCAAGAGTGAGGAAAGGAAGGGGAAGGAAATGAATGAGACTATGAGAAAATGCTGGAGCTTGAACGATGTAAGGACTACATGTTTCGAGGATTAACCAGCCTTCTTCATGTCACACGTTCAAGGGTCGGCACGAAACAAGACTTATTAATAATAAGATATGGGGGCGGGGCAGCCAATACATCCACCTCCAATAGCCCATTATAATTAAAAAATCTCTAACATGGTTAAAAGCTGTGATTCATAATGAAAATGAATTTAATAAAATAAAATAAAAATAAAAACCATCTGATATAAATAAACAATATATTGATAATGGTTGGATCTGAGAACCAACCACACACATAGACACTAACAACCAGCGATACATATACATCAAGAAAACTTAACAAAGGAACCAAACATAGTCAATAGCTAACATGATTAAAGGCTGTAATTCATGTAGGAATTAATATAGGGATGAGTCTGAAGACCAAACACACACATAAACACTAATAACCAGAAACACCTAGATACTAAGAAACCTAAACAAAAGAAATGTACATACTTAAGACTAGAGGGGTTAATAATCGAAACTGAGCACCAAACAGGGAGCAAAGCTTATGAATCAATAAGAATGTAGGTGTCAAATGCTTCGTTCAACCCATGGGGAGAAAGAGAATTGAACTTGTAAATCTACATGTTTTCCTTTAGCATATTAACAAGAATCTTTCATTATCTGTAAGGGACCCCTTGGGGATGTGTTCAATAGCCAATACTGTCAGAGCTTTGAAGTCTCTTCCATGACACTGGGAAAAGTGACATGGCACACTGTTTAGCAAGGCCTTTTTGGATAAATCTTTGGTGTTATTTTATTTTATTTTCGGAGACCCGGGAGCCGTGTTGTTGTCAGCTCCTCTTCCTCCCCTGGTGTCATCACCAGCACCGCACCATTCTTTGAACCATCTGGTAATGGAGCCGGTTTCTTTTTCCTTCTCCATGGGCGTTCTGTGATCTGGAGACCTCTGGCTCACGTGCATTCCCCCCTCCCCTGGCTCCCCCTGGATGTCCTTAGGCACCTCCGGATCCCTGGGGTGCCCGCAGAATCTAATTCCTGGCAGCATTGGTGGTGGGACAGCCATCCATCCATCTCTTCTGGCTTCCTGAGTGAGTGTCACAGCTACTGTGAGTGTAGGTGTCCACAAGGGCAGTTTTAATTCATATTGTTTGGCTGACTACTATTTTTGCCTCTTTGGCTCTATCTTCTGTTTAAACTTTTTACACATTTTTTTTATATTTGCCAATAAACTAGGGATGAGCGGAACAACTATCCAGTTCGGTTCGCACCAGAACAAGCAAATAGACAAAAAATTTGTGCAAACATGTGAACACTGTTAAAGTCTATGGGACACAAACGTGAAAAAATCAAAAGTGTTAATTTTAAAGGCTTATATGCAAGTTATTGCCATAAAAAGGGTACTGCCCCAGGGGACATGTAACAATGCAAAAAAGGAGCAGTGATTTTAATCATGCTTAAAGTGAAACAGTAAAAATGAAATATTCCTTTAAAATATCATGCCTGGGGGTCACCTTAGTCTGCCTGTAAAGTAGCACTTCTTTCCCATGTTTATACCATTACGCAGAAAAAAAATAATTTCTAAAAGGAAAAAATGTAATTTAAATTTGCTTGCGGCTGTAATGCATTGTCGGATCTCAGAAATATACATAAAAAAATCACTGAAAAAAACAGCCTGGTGTCTCCCCCCCCCCCCCCAGTCCATACCAGGCCCTTCAGGTCTGGTATGGATTTTAAGGGGAACTCCATGCCAAATTGTAAAAAAAAAATGACGTGGGGGTCCCCCCAAAATCCATGCCCGACCCGTATCCGAACATGCAACCTGGCAGGCCACAGGAAAAGGGGGGGTGAAAGTGCATCCCCCCTCCTGAAATGTACCTGGCTACATGCCCTCAACATGGGGAGGGTGCTTTGGGTCCCCCCTAAAGCACCTTGTCCCCATGTTGATGGGGACAAGGGCCTCATCCCCATGACCCTCGCCCAGTGGTTGTGGGGGTCTGCGGACGGGGGGCTTATCGGAATCTGGAAGCCCCCAGATCCTGCCTCCCCTATGTGAATGAGTGTTAGGCACATTGTACCCCTACGAGACAGTTTTTGACAATTCCTTTATTAAAAAAAAAAAAAAAAAAAGTGCCCCTTGATGTCCATCCATCTTCAATCACAGTGCAGACGAACCAGAAAAATAGAAACAAAAAAACGAAAATACTCCGCCTCCATGAGAGACGTGCCACCGACTGCTGTCTTTTTGCTGTGACAGCTCTTATATAGGCAAGGGCGGGGCCACTAAATAAAATAGATAAGCAGTGCAGCGCTATAAATACTACCAGAAGACTCAAATGTTGCTCATAGCATAAATATAATAAAAAGTCCCCTTTAATGTAGAAATCAGAAAGTTGATAGAAAAGAGGTCTCCTCAGCAGTGGTGAAGGTGCTCATAACAGTTCATACAGTGCAATGCAATCCGTGAGTGATTCCACCACCAGCTAGCCAAACCGCTCACCTCAGCAATTAGACCCCTGAGCTAACAGATGGGTCAAAAAGGCATTTACCACTCACAGTGGACATTGATGGAAACTTGCATAGGCAGATGGTCACACGATACATTGAAGACGGCACTCAGTTATTCTCAATTGGTGATCAATATTTACATGCAATATAAAAATAAATATATAGTGCACACTGTGTGGCTAAAATAATCACATTTATTTGAAAGTCAGGTACTCACATACAAAGCACTATACCCTAGTGCTGGGATAAAGGTAAAAATTACATCATAGGATAGCATCAATAGACAAGGTGGCTGCAGTGATGTCCAAAGGAACTCCCGCACGCGTATCGTCCGAATCTGGACTTCCTCAGCGGTAATAGATATATATATGTATAGAGCCCCATGTCTCATTTTCCTATGTGGTAGACCCTCCCACGGGCACCGTCCAATCAGCTCGGGCCGCTGTGAGGTCAAGAGGATTACTTCCTACTAATGTTACTGGGTGACTATGGCATCATCATAACGCCCGGTCACGTGACCCTGCATTCAGGGAGAAGACTCCCATTCACATTCGATAATGCTGTGACCACCGTGACGTCACTGACGTCGGGACGGCCGGTCATGTGACATTGCACTCGTGTTTCAAGCTAAAAGCTGGAACACAAACAAAAGCAAAACTCCGGCCCCTGTGGCCAAGCCTCCTCTTGACACCGTTGCTATAGTATTCAGTGTGCATAGTAACAGCCCTCCCACAGACTGCTCTGTACACAAATGTCGAGGCATATGCACACCACTATTCCTGAAGCAGCTTACCAACCAGAAAACAGACTGGGAGGTACTGTATCGATCAAAGCAGACAATGGCCACAGGGGAAAAAAGGGGGATGTATAAATAAAATTATAAAATAGTGGTTAAAAAATAATAAATATTAAATGAATAATATATGGGAAATACAATTCCCCACATGATAAGTAAAAAACGGCATCACTGCAGCCACCCTATGACAACACCACAAATGAAAAATCATCAGTCACGTAACTCATATTCCCAATCTAGGTGAGTAAACCGAACAAAAGCTGTATTAGGATCACAGAAAGAAAAGACCATGCTGATAATTATTGAACTGAAATGAAACAGTTTAAATCGAATTCAACATTGAGCGCTAAAGGTACCCTCACATGGGTCTCATACACCCAAAAAGACTCGACGGCTCAATTGTTGAATAAAATCCCCCCCCTCCAGGGCGGGGCCACTGACTGATGTAACCAGATGACCCCACCCCCCTCTGATGGCACATGTCAGAAGGGGTGAGGTCACTCAGTTACGTCACCAGGTGGCCCCGCCCTTGCCTATATAACAGCTGTCACAGCCAAGAGACAGCAGTTGGCGGGACGCCTCCCATCAAGGCGGAGGTTTGGTTTTGGTGGTGCCAAAAAAATGTAACCCCTCACAGTTACTCTTGTTGGGTGCAGGAATGGGCCCTGCTGTTAAATATTATATCAACCATTTTAATTACATGCCCCTGTTGAACAGGGGCAGAATAAAATGGACCTTGGGTGGTGGTGCCCTAAACCAAAAATATTGTTCAAAGCTAGCATCATCAAGATTCAGGAGGAATAGGATAGGCAGCATAGGCAGTCTTCAAGGGATCCCAGATCCATAGCAAATTCAATCAGTTACATCAGCATCAGGTGCTTGATAGCTGCTGATCCAGGACTCATTAATTTTTATAAATGTGAGCCTATCAACGGAGTCTGTGGACAGGTGCACTCTTTGATCCATTACAGACCCTCCAGCAGCACTGAATGTGCAATCAGATAGCAAGCTGGATGCAGGACAGGCCAGTAGCTCAATTGCATATTGAGCAAGTTCTGGCCAGTGGTCCATCCTCAAGACCTAGTAACCCAGTGCATGCTCTGTTGGAAATATCTCCAAGTCTGCTCTTGCCCCTAGATATTCCTGTACCATATAATGCAGACGCCGAAGATGGTGGCTTGAACCTATCAGACCTTGGTGCTGAGAACTGAAAAATTGTTGAAAGGCATCTATCAGCCGGCCACATTCTCCACCGCTCTTCCTCTGACCAAATGAAGTCTTATGCCACGTACACACGGTCGGAATTTCGGCCCGCAAAAGACCGATGAGATTTTTTCATCAGAAAATGCGACCGTGTGTATGCTCCATCGGTCTTTTGCTGGCGGAATTCCAGCCAGCAAAAGATTGAGAGCATGCTCTCAATTTTTCGGTTGGGAAAAGTTACTATCTGAAAATGCAATCATCTGTGGCAATTCCAATGCGCAAAATCCCTACGCATGCTCGGAAACAATTCGACACATGCTCGGAAGCATTGAATGTCATTTTCTCGGCTCGTCGTAGTGTTCTTGATGGTCGTAATTTCAGCAAACTTTTGCGTGACCATGTGTATGCAAGGCAAACTTGAGCTTAATCCCGTCGGAAAAGCCGCCATATCTTTTTCCGATGAGAAAACCGATTGTGTATACACGGCATTAGAAACACGTCCAGCACCAGGAGATGGTAACCTCCCAGGGTCTGGAAATGCATTACACAAACTTTTCTACAAGGCCTCCTGAAGATGTTTCATCCTCTGCTCCTTCTGCGAAGGAAGGATGAGTTCTGCAACTTTACCCTTGTAACGTGGACCAAGAAGGGTTGCCAGCCAGTATTGATCCCTCTCCTTGATACCATGAATTCTAGGGTCCTTGCACAGGCTTTGCAGAACCGGGGAGGCCATGCAGTGTAAGTTTGCAGAGGCATTAGCTTCTGAGTCCTCTGGGTCACTAAGGATCACATTATCCGTAACTACCTCCTCCCAGCCACGTACAACTCCTGGGGTTTCTGGGGACTGAAAACCACCCCTTGAAGACTGCTGTGTGTTATCCTCTACATCCATGCTGACACAATCCTCCTCCTCTTCTTCCTGGGTGTTTGGCGGCCCCGCAGGAATGCTATCCGGATAAAGGGGGCCTTGAGAGGAAAGGAAGTCCTCCTCTTCCTCCAGCTGTTCTGCCTCAAGTGCCCTGTCCATGATTCCGAAACGTGTGTGCTCCAGCAGGAAGCCTAGAGGGACAGTGTCACTGATGCATGCATTGTCACTGGTCACCATCCTT
This sequence comes from Aquarana catesbeiana, assembly GCF_042186555.1. NCBI lineage: Eukaryota > Metazoa > Chordata > Amphibia > Anura > Ranidae > Aquarana > Aquarana catesbeiana. Next base: position 474,384,191 of record NC_133325.1, read on the forward strand.
GTGGCCTCCTAAAATGGAGACAGGACAGTGCATGCATTCTTGATCAATAGCCACTGGCATGGCGAAAAGAAGCCAAGCTCCCCTGACCCTGTCCTGGTGCCATACTCATACAGATACTCATTGATGGCCCTCTGCTGTCTGTGCAGATGCTGCAGCATTGCCAACGTTGTGTTTAAGCTGGTGGGCTTGTCACTAATGAGGCGGTTGGTGGGGCAGGTTGCATTCCCTTTGAATGTCAGCCAGCAGAGCACTGGCATTGTATGACCTGTGGAAATGACCATAGACTTTTCTGGCCTGCCTTAGGAGATCTTGTAAGCCTGGGTACCTGGCCAAGAAACGCTGCACCACCAAAATTTAAGACGTGTGTCAAACATGGAACATGGGTCAAGTGTCCCTGTCGAAGGACGGAGAGAAGGTTGGTGCCATTGTTGCATACAACCATTCCTGGTTGAAGCTGGCATGGCGTCAACCACCTCTGAGCCTGCCCTGCAGAGCTGACAGAATCTCTGCCCCAGTGTGGCTCCTGTCTCCTAAGCAGACCAACTCAAGCACTGCATGGCATATTTTAGCCTGACTGCTTGCGTAGCCCCTTGAACGCTTATGAAGCACTGCTGGTTCAGAGGACAATTCTGCAGAAAAGGCCATAGAGTAAGAAGAAGAGGAGGGGTTGGCGCAGAGAGCTGTGGCAGAATCACCACTAGCTTTTTGGAGGCATGGTGGTGGAACAAGCTACAACAACACTGAACCCTGTCCTGCATCCTTCCCAGCTGCCAGCTGAGTTATCCAGTGTGCCGTGAAGGTAAGGTAGCGTCCCTACCCATGCCTGCTGGACCATGAGTCAGCGGTAATATGAACCTTACTGCTGACCGCCCTGTCCAAATGAGGCCAAAACATTGCCTGGAAGAGATCTGGAATGGCCCTATGGGAAAAGAAATGCCTTTTTGGAACCTGCCACTGTGGTACAGCACATTCCACAAATTCACGAAAGGGGCAGAGTCTACCAACTGAAAAGGCAGCAGTTACAGTGCTAGCAATTTGACCAAGCTAACATTTAGACGCTGAGTATTTGGATGGCTGGGACCAAATTTATTTATTTTTTTTTTTTTCAATAACATTTTATTTTATTTTGTTACCAAAGTTTACATTGCATAAAATACAACGGGAAAGGGTAGTAGAAAAGTGCGATACATGGTGTTAAGCAAACAGATACACATATATGTAATATTTTCCTTAATGTATTGCAAGAGAGTTATGGTTCTTAGCTAACATGGTTGCAACTGCTTCTCAACATCGCATATTAAGAGTAAACCTCTCATATCTGATAACAAAAATAACTTATTTAATAAGAACGAGAGAAAAGAGAAAAAAATAAAAAGGAATAAGGAAAGAGGAGAAGTAAAGTCACCTGAGTCAATGATCCGTTTATAAAGTGTCCTCCCGGAGGCGCCACAGCTCCCAGACCTTATCATGGGCTTCTAATCTGTCCTGCATCCTGGCCGTCATCTTCTCCATCAATTCCACATCTTTAATCCTTGCATACAATGCCTCAGGGGTAGGGGGGGTTTCTTTTTCCAATTCAATGCTATGAGGCATGGTGTGGCCGTTAAAATATGGCGCACTAGTTTTTTATTGGTTTTTGAAATCTTTAGTGGGGATAGGCCTAATAAGAAAAATTTAGGGGTCATAGGAAGTGATTTTCCCAAGAGATTGGTCAGTAACTGCTGAACTTTTCCCCAGAAGGTGGCAATTTGAGGGCACTCCCAGTAAATATGAAGAAGGGTACCCCTGGCTCCCGAGCATCTCCAGCATCGATCTGAGCTAGTAGGGTAAATAACATGGAGTACATCTGGGGTCATGTACCAGAAGAAAATTATTTTGTATGCGTTTTCTTTATACAATGTACAAATTAAACTTTTCGCTGCCTGAGACCATATCGCCCGCCATTGTTCCATGGAGAGTTCCTCCTTAAGGGCTTTCTCCCACTTAATCATATAGAGGGGCTTACCTTGCGCCTCCACTGAGTAAGCGTTTAGGATTTTGTAGATATCAGAGATCAGTCCCCTCTGAGTCAGACCTGCCATAACCAAGTTTTCAAAAGGGGTTAGGGGGGAAAATCGCAGGTCAGGCGATATGGTCAGGGCATAGTGGCGGATCTGTAGGTAGCTATAGAAGGCTTGGTGTGGTATATCATATTTAGTTTGGAGTTCGGGGAAGGACAATAGCCTACGTGTTCTAGGGTCTATTATGTTGCCGAAGTGGAACAAATTCCGCAAGGACCATGGGTAGGACATTTTATGTGTGAGGCTATCCGGCACTTTAGGGTTGCAAATAAAGGAGGTTAAGAGCGATTTTTCAGAGGAGAGGCCATGTGGGGAGCGCAATGCTTTCCACATCTTACGGAGTTGGGACATAGCTCCTAATAGACGTTCAGGGGGCATCTCCGCGTCCGCACACCACAGCAAGCTATTTGGGTGGGTCGGGGCCAGCCAGATCTTCTCAATTTCTGTCCACTTATTGTAGGACCACTGGGTGGACCACGATATTATAGCTCTGAGTTGAGTAGCTTGGTAATATTTAATTAGATTTGGTAATGCGAGGCCACCATCAGACTGAGCTGCCATAAGGACTGATTGGGGGATTCTGTGCCTTTTTATGATTCCAGACAAATTTAAGTAGATCTATTTGAAGTTTTCTTAGATGTTTGTATGGAACTGAAATGGGTAATGTTTGAAATAGATAGAGTAGCTTCGGGAGGATCATCATTTTAATGGACGCTATCCTCCCTAGGAGGGAGAGGTGGTGTTTTTTCCATCTGAGGAGCATGGCTCTGATAGAATGAAATAAGGGGGGGAAATTTTCCTGGTAAAGAGTAGCGAATGTTAGAGTAATGCGAATTCCCAGATATTTTAGAGATATAGTTTTCCAGTGATATGGGAAGTTGGCCTGTAAGTGTATGATTTCTGATTCAGGGATATTTATTGGGAGGGCTTCTGATTTGGACGCATTAATTTTATAGCCCGATAGGGCCCCATATTTATCTAGCTCGGCATGGAGATTCGGGAGGGATATTCTAGGTTGTGTCAGGGTCATAATGATATCATCAGCAAATAATGAAATTTTAAACTCCCTACCTCGGACTGATATCCGGTGGATATCCGGATTACCTCGGATGTGGGCTGCTAGAGGTTCCACACATAGCGCAAACAGCAGGGGAGAGAGAGGGCACCCCTGCCGTGTACCATTGTTTATTGACAGAGGAGGCAAAAGGAGTTCTGACCTGGGCAGTGGGGTTAGAGTACAGGTGTTGCACCGCTCGTAAGAAGGGGCCCTTCAACCCTATATGCTGTAGGGTGGCGAACAGAAAGGGCCATCCTAAACGGTCAAAGGCTTTTTCGGCGTCCAGGCTAAGTAGCAAGGACGCCGAATCCCCCCTGTTCGCCACATCCACTAGGTCAATCACCTTCCTTGTGTTATCCCCTGCCTGTCTAAGCGGTACAAAACCCACCTGGTCTTTGTGTATGAGAGAGGAGAGGACTACATTCAGGCGGATTGAGAGTAGTTTTGTGAATATTTTTAAGTCGGAATTTAGAAGGGCAATGGGTCAATAATTAGCACATAGTACGGGGTCTTTGTCCGGTTTGGGAATCAAGGTAATGAATGATCTCTGCATGTCAGTTGGGACCAGAGTGTCTTGGAGAAAGGCGTTAAAAAGTCTGCTCATATATGGGAGTAGGAGAGGGAGGAAAGTCTTATAGTATTCGTATGATAGGCCGTCAGGGCCTGGTGATTTACGGGATGGTAGTGATTTGATCATAAGCTCTATTTCTTCCTCTGTAATAGGTGCATTTGCAATCTAAGTGAGATCTCTGGGGCGGGGGGATTTTTTGGGATGTCTGGATTGTTATAGAGGTCGGTATAGAAGTCTGCAAAAGCATGTGCAATATCTTTAGGGTGGGATAGCAAACAACCTTTTTTATCCTTAATTTGATGGGGTGTTGAGTTAAGGGAGTCCTCCCAAAGCTTTTTTGCCAGTAAAGAATGTGCTTTGTTTCCCCTATCGTAATACACCTGTTTTAATCGAAGCAGGGCTTTTTCCACTTGTCCCAGTGCAAAATCTCTCAAGGTCGCCCGTAGCCTAATAACCTTCCTGAGAAGGGGTACAGTAGGGGATGTTTGGAGCTGTGTCTCTAGGACCTTTAGTTCTTTCTCAGTTCGGTATTTTGTGGCTAGTGCATCTTTTTTCGTGGCTATGCATTTACCCCTGATGACCGCCTTATGGGCTTCCCATAACGTGGTGGGAGATATGTCAGGGGTGTTGTTTTCTTTAACATAAAATTTCAGGGAAGATGTTAATTCCGTGGTTGACTAAGGATGTTGAAGGAGAAAAGTGTTTAGTCTCCAGTTGTAGGGCCTAGGGTTGGGGGATTCTACGTCTAGTGTGAGTGTAATCGGGGCGTGGTCAGACCAAGAGATCGGAAACACCTTGGCTTCACAAACTATTCTAAGAGTAGAATTATTAACAAAAAAGTAGTCGATCCTGGTGTGGGTTTTATGGGGAGCTGAGTAGAAAGTGTACTGCCGATCCCCTGGGTGAAGGGCCCTACAGGCATCAAAGAGAGCATGTTTTCTAAGTAGTTGGCGAAAGAGCTTCGAGTCTCTAAGGGCTCGAGCTGTTGGTGCCCGGGGGTCCACCACATGGTGGTCGGCATTTGCGGAATGGATTAGATTGAAGTCTCCTCCCACCACCAGGATCCCATGTTCCGAGCGAAAAAGGAGTGTAAACATTTTAGATAGAAATCTATGTTGTTTGACATTGGTTGTGTACAGAACGCACAGGGTGATCTCTCGGGACTACCACCGACCCCTGACAATTACATAGTGACCGTGTGGATCACCATATTGACTCTCATATACGAATGGGGATCCCTGCTTTATGAGTATGGCCACCCCTGCTTGTTTATGCGGTCCGGAAAGGTAGCTGTGTGGGAATTGCCTGGATGCGAAAGCAAAGGTGCCCCCCCTGTCAAAGTGTGTCTCCTGGACAAAAATAATGTCAGCGCCAGACTGTTTAAATTCCCTCAGTGCCAGATGCCTCTTTTTATTGGAATTTAATCCATGGACATTTAATGAAAATATCCTAGCCATGGTCTCTAGTTGGGAGGGGGAGGGAGCTCATATTAGCTGGGTTGAAGACGATGGCCTTGGATCCTGGGATTGGGAGCAGGCAACCTCCGGTGGGGGATCTGGACCCATCCTGCGGTCCATGTAGAGAGTCACTCTGGGGCAGGGAGAAGACAATGAAAAAAGAAGAAACTAGAAAGAAGAAACAAAGGTTAGTGTTAGATAAAACAAAACAGAACCAAAAAAATCTTTTCATCTGACCTTGAAAGGTCGTTGGACCTAGGTCAGTACGGTTTCCCAAGGATCCGCCCAACCCCGCTCTGGCAGAGTAGGTCAGGCGGATGCAAGGGAGCCCTAGGTTAGTCATATAACAAGATATTATCAAAACTATTGTGATAGTCATCACTTAATTAGGGGAGGGGTTGGTGAGCCTAAAATCACCTACGCTCTCAAGCCTCAACGGAGACATGCCCATAAAGTAGAACAAAAGCAAAATTAGAGAAAAAAAAACTAAGGCAATAAAAAAATTTTGGGGACTGAGTGAACAAAGTATCCAGGACAGATCTATCAGCCTAGTGAGATGGCTGGGCATCTATAAGATAAAGGATCCAAGAAAAAAATGTGAGTCCATTTCAGCCATTTCTGGATTTGGAACTTTTGTGAGGGGTACCATCCTTCCGTGTGCGATTAGAGGAGGGAACCTTCTGCCATACAGTAGGCGGTGGGGGTGGGATAGTTACTAAGTCCCAATCCGGGGGTTGAGGGGGACTAATCCCCAAAACGTCACAGAAATTTATTAGATCTTCTGGATAGCGTAGAACAGCAGATTTGCCTTGGTTCTTGGCTGTAAGGGTAAAGGGGAATCCCCACCGATAGGGGATACTTTCTTCTTGAAGGATACGTAGAAGAGGTTGCAGGAGTCTGCGCTTCTGCAGGGTTATCCATGAGAGATCTGGAAATAGTTGCAGCTGTGCATCCTGGAAAGTTACTTTACGCGTTATACGAGATTGACGCATAATGTCCTCCTTTAAGGGTATGAGCTTATTCTGCAAATTATGTCCCTTGGTTTAGAGGTGAGATTCTTGGGGCGGAGAGCCCGGTGGGCTCTATCCATGTCAATACGATTGGTTAGGGGTTCCCCAAGGAGATTGTTAAATATATGTTGTAATTTGTTGTGAATGTCCTCCGGACCGTCCGTCTCCGGAACTCCTCGCACTCGAATATTATTTCTGCGCCCAGTATTGTCCAAGTCCTCAAGGTGGCGTTGCATTTCCCTTAGCTGGGTGCGGTGATCTGCTCCTTGAAGTTGAGTCCTATGGACTGCTAATTTAGTCTCTTGAATTTCCTCTTCGGCCATTTCCACCCTGTCAGCTAGGTGTTTAAAACCCGTTTACAGTATCTGTATTTCTGAGCGACAGGTAGATTTCACATCTGCGATCAACTGTTTAAAGTCATCTTTGGTGGGCATCGCCTGTAAATAGGAGTACCACTCATTAGGAAGTGGGTGATGTGGGGCTGGTGGCAGATATTGCTGCAGTGGTCGTTGTTGAGATGGTTGCTGCTGTTGTGATTGTGGTGCAGCTTCATCCCGCGTGGCGGGTATGGATTTTGGGGATGTAGTCCATATGTTTCCCCAGGACTGCCCCTGGGTACGTATGGGGGTCTCCTCCTCTTCCAGAGCATAACGTTGGGGGACAGATGTTGAGTCTTTGCGGCCTGAGTTGGCAGGGTGTACGGCCTGTTCTTTAGGGGTGTTCAGTGCTTGGGAGAACGAAAGTCTCTGCGCCTTAGGTCGGGGTGAGCCAGGCATGAGGGCTCTGAAGGCCGCTGCAGGATCATCAGGTCCAGGTGGGGTATTGGAGGCCGGGAATCTCGGGCCCGGCAGGGCCAGAAAGTCTGCTGACACATCAGAGAATGATGCAAGCACGGCAAGCAGGGATCTGAGGCTGTCTGCAGCAGGCACGGGAAGGCCTCCAAACATTGAGTGTAGAGGGAGGGAGGGGGGCCAAATATGGTGGCTGGAGAGTCACGTGGCGGGGTCCCGGGACAGACTCACCGTTCCCAAAAGAGAGGAGATGCCTGTGGCGTGTTGCAGGGCCGGCGGTGTGCTTTCCGGGACTCGGTGTGTGTTCAGGTCTGGCTGGGAGAGCTGTAAGGAGAGCCCGGAGCGGGCCGCCGAGGCCTCCAGCGCCATATTGTCCGTGCCGCCAGACGGACCGCCGGGTGGTGGCTGTGATGATCCCCGGGCTTTAGCGGATCGGGGGGCCTTAGATCTGCCCATGTAGCTGTGGTGTAGCGTCCCCAAATGATCCTTTAGCTGTGGGCTGAGAGAGAGCTGGCGATTCAAGCATCCATCTAGGTCGGCTTCCGGTCACGCCCCCGACCAAATTTATTTTTATGGTTCAGCAACTGGAATAGGGAAATTTGACTGCTGAATTAACTGGTGGTGTACTGCTAGCAGATTGGCTGCAAGTATTTGTGACACCTATTGCTATACCTGCATTCCTCTCAGTGCAGGTTTTTCAGAGGACTGGAAGTATAGTAGGGTTTGAGAGCCTGGCTGAAGAGCAAGGAGAAGTCCACCTTTTTCTATGATGTGGGAACTTTCAAATGCTGTTGCCAACAGACTGCATGGCAGGTCGTCATATGTCTGGTCAAGCATGTGGTGCCCAAGTGGCTGCTGTTCTGACTACGCTTGATCCACTTCAGACATAGGTTGCAAATAGCAACAGTGCGATCTGCTGCACACGTGTTGAAAAAGGCCCACACCAAGGAACTTTTAAATGTCAGTAGGGAGTCAGCAGCGCCCTGCACCTGTGGAGATCTGCGGTGTAATGCAATAGGGTGGCTGCCCTTAAGCTGCCCCCTGGAGGACATCCTGCCTTGTTGGACTTGTGCCTCCTCCCCCTCACTTTCCCCCTCTCTTCTCTCAGGCACCCAAGTACAGTCAGTGACCTTATCACCCCCTCCCTCCTCGTCAATGGAGCAAACTTGGCAGTATGCTGCAGCTGGGGGAACATGACTGTCAGTTTCTTGTCCTTCTGTGACGCCCCCTCTTTCTAGGCCCACGTTACTCCCTTCCTCAACGTGGGAACCAAGATCGAAGCCTTCAAATCGCTGCATATCCTCCAGCAGCATGTAACCAGCACTGTGGTCGAATAATTCTGGGGACTCCCCCGTGCATGATGGTAAGGCTATGGAAGGAGTAACTGTGGACAAATTGCCGGTGGAATATGCTGCTTTGACAGCTGTGTTGGAAGGCAAACTACTCTGAGCCTGGGTGACAGAGGATGAGGAGGATGAGGACGGCTTCATTATCCACTTGTCAGAAACCATGAAATCAGGCTGAGACAGAAGTACAGTTAAATCACACTTGTTTAATAATAAAAGTAAAAAGAACAAACATAGTCAAAACATAGCCAAAGTTCAGTAACCGGAACATATAGTCAGCCAAGCCAGAAGTCAGGGATCGATGTAGTGGAACAGCAAGCAGGATCTGGAGCCAGAAGGGTTGTCAGCAAAGCAAGTCTTGAACAAGATCACAGGTGATAGTTTCTGTTATGTTGACCAAGGCGAAGGCAGAGATCCTCTGGACTGGACGGCTTAAGTAGGCAGGACTGACGAGCAGGATATCATCAACAGCTGAGTAACTGTGGAGAGATAGGAGCTGGCAATTAGCCGACACTTGAGCGGCCAGCTCAAAGAAGGAAGGGCTGAGACCAGCCATGACCCTACTCCAACTCTTCTGCAGGTTGTGGCTCAATAACATGGCCAGCAGCAGAAAAAAAAGGACAAGGGTGCCCCACAACCACCTGCAGAGGATGCACCATGTCCACCACCACCACTGTTGACTGTGGACACAGAGGCTGCTTGCCCTCTTTTAGTGGCCTGTGAGCGTCTGCCTCTCCTTGGTGGTCTTCTGGACATGATTTTTTTTTTTTAGTTTGTTTTTTTTAACACCGCACTACACTGTATTATATACTGTGTGCACCGGCTGAAGTGTATTACCAACTGTACACCACCGAATGCACTGTGTATATACAGGCTACACTGAATGCAGAATATATATATTTTATATACACACACATACACACGCACACTGTATACTAGACCAGGGGTGTCCAAACTTTTTTCAAAGAGGGCCAGATTTGATGAAGTGAACATGCGTGAGGGCCAACCATTTTGCTGGACATTCTTTAAGCCATTAAAAATTAAAAATTCGGTCTAAGTGTGTTCGTCCGAGCACTAATACCCTGCCCAACAAGAGTTCTCTTGCCTTTGTGGCTGTGTGTGGTGAAGAGATGAGCTCGGGCGTGTTATTTGTATATATATAATATAGTGTAGGGGATCGGACTCAACACAGGGACAAACTCAGTTTCTTTAGGAAAACATCATGTTTAATCCACAGGATATTCCCAAACAGAAGAAAAAGGGCATCTTGCCATTAATCAAACAAAAATAATCTTCTGCTCTACCAAGCCTTACTGTGTCCGTAGTCTGACCAGTCCTTGGTTTTGTATTAAGTGTCCTTACAAACGCAAATACTTTGTGTCCAAAGTCAGGGAATAAGCATCCATGCCAAGACCAGCTGCCCTAATCAAGACCTGAAAAGAAAACATTAACCACTTCCCTACCCAGCCATAGTCATATGATGTCCACAGATGGTATCTCCCATCCTGGGTGGACGTCATATGACGTCCTGGGATTCCCGGCCGTCTAGGGGGCGCGCGTGCGCCCGCCACACTGCTCGGGACCCGGTGCGTGTGCCCGGCGCCGCGATGTCCGCCAGGCACCCGCGATTGCCCGTTAACCGGGCCGGACCGTGGATCTGTGTGTGTAAACACACAGATCCACGTCCTGTCAGTTGTGAGGAGAGTGATCTGTGTTCCCAGAACGGAGGAACACTGATCGGTCTCCTCCCCTTGTGCGTCCCCTCCCCCTACAGTTAGAAGCATTCCCTAGGAAACACATTTAACCCCTCCCCGCCCCCTAGTGGTTAACCCCTTCACTGCCTGTCACATTTATACAGTAATCAATGCAATTTTATAGCATTGATCGCTGTATAAATGTGAATGGTCCCAAAAATGTGTCAAAAGTGTCCGATGTGTCCGCCATAATGTCGCAGTCACGAAAAAATTCGCGATCGCCACTAAAAAAATAAATAAATATTTTTTTTTTAAAAATGCCATAAATCTATCCCGTATTTTGTAGACGCTATAACTTTTGCGCAAACCAATCAATATACGCTTATTGCGATTTTTTTTTTTTTTACCAAAAATATGTAGAAGAATACGTATCAGCCGAAACTGAGGAAAAAATGTGTTTTTTTTTTAAAAAATTGGGATATTTATTATAGCAAAAAGTAAAAAATATTGTGTTTTTTTTCAAAATTGTCGCTCTTCTTTTGTTTATAGCGCAAAAAATAAAAACCGCAGAGGCAATCAAATACCACCAAAAGAAAGCTCTATTTGTGGGGAAAAAAGGACGTCAATTTTTTTTGGGTACAACATTGCATGACTGCGCAATTGTCGTTTAAAATGCGACAGCGCTGAAAACTAAAAATTGGCCTGGGAAGGAAGGGGGTGAAAATGCCCTGTATTGAAGCGGTTAAACTGCGGTCCACAGACCTGCCAGTCTGTCCCACCCAGATCTCTATCAGACTCCTAATTAAACCAGCCCCGGAACAGGCTTTACCAATACAGGGTAAAGAACTATCCTTCTTTACCCTGAAGTCTTTGCTGGTATTATCTTAGATTGCAAATCTAAGAATCCGTGGAGGAACATATATCCCATTAATCGCTTTTCCTGAAATTTTATAATTTTATAATTTTATTAATTTTTTATATATATATCTCTTTTGTGGCCCCCCAACAAATGGCCGAGAGTGGCTCAGGGCTAAGGATGAGCTCCGGCGTGTTATTTGGATATACCGTATATTTATCGGTGTATAACACGCACCTTCACTTTAAGAGGAAAGTTTCAGGATATTTTTTTAATTTTAAATAAAGAATTGTGAAGCAAAATAAGGCTCAGTGCCCATCAATGCAGCCTAATCAGTGCCCATCTGCAGCCTCACCATTGCCATGAATGCAGCCTCACCATTGCCATGAATGCAGCCTTACCATTGCCATGGATGCCGCCTCAAATTCAGCCTCACCATTGACATGAATGCAGCCTCAAATGCAGCCTCACTATTGCATGAATGCAGCCTCACCATTGAATGAATGCAGCCTCACCATTGCATGAATGCAGCCTCACCATTGCATGAATGCAGCTTCACCATGGACATGAATGCAGCCTCACCATGGACATGAATGCAGCCTCACCATGGACATGAATGCAGCCTCACCATGGACATGAATGCAGCCTCACCATGATCATGAATGCAGCCTCACCATTGACATGAATGCAGCCTCACCATGGACATGAATACAGCCTCACCATTGACATGAATGCAGCCTCACCATTGACATGAATGCAGCCTCACCATTGACATGAATGCAGCCTCACCATTGCATGAATGCAGCCTGAACATCATCCGCCCCCTTCATGTCCCCTCCGAGGCACATAAAAAATAGGGATATATATCTTTTGTGGCCCCCGCGGCTCTCAGGGATTCATTGGGGGCCACAAAAGATATATATATATATATATATATATATATATAGCCAAATTACCAGTGGGGCCGTTTGAAACCGGAACACAGGCCAGATTTTGGACATGCCTATACTAGACTGTGTGTGTATGTGTATATATATATTAATAAACCGCCTGAAGTGTTGAAGTGTATTAGAAACAATACACACTGTATTATATACTGTGTACACCGCCTGCACTGTATTAGAAACTGTACAATGGCTGCACTGTATTATATACTGCAGGGATATGCAATTAGTGGACCTCCAGTTATTGCATAACTACAAGTCCTATGAGGCATAACAAGACTCTGACAGCCACAAGCATGACACCCAGAGGCAGAGGCATGTAGTTTTGCAACAGCTGGAGGTCCGCTAATTGCATATTCCTGATATACTGTGTACACCACCTGAAGTGTATTAGAAACTGTACACCCTGTATTATATACTATGTACACCACCTGAAGTGCATTAGAAACTATACACCACTGAATGCACTGTATACAGTATCTCACAAAAAGTGAGTACATCTCTCACATTTTTTGTAAATATTTTATTATCTTTTCATGTGACAGCAATGAAGAAATTACACTTAGCTACAATGTAAAGTAGTGAGTGTACAGCTAGTATAACAGTGTAAATTTGCTGTCCCCTCAAAATAACTCAACACACAGCCATTAATGTCTAAACCACTGGCAACAAAAGTGAGTACACCCCTAAGTGAAAATGTCCAAATTGGGCCCAAAGTGCCTATATTTTGTGTGGCCACCATTATTTTCCAGCACTGCCTTAACCCTCTTGGGCATGGAGTTCACCAGAGCTTGACAGGTTGCCACTGAAGTCCTCTTCCACTCCTCCATGATGACATTACGGAGCTGGTGGATGTTATTTGCGCTCCTCCACCTTCCGTTTGAGGATGCCCCACAGATGTTCAATAGGGTTTAGGTCTGGAGACATGCTTCGCCAGTCCATCACCTTTACCCTGAGCTTCTTTAGCAAGGCAGTGGTCACCCTGAAGGTGTGTTTGGGGCTGTTATCATATTGGAATACTGCCCTGCGGCCCAGTCTCTGGAGGGAGGGGATCATGCTCTGCTTCAGAAGTTGTCACAGTACATGTTGGCATTTATGGTTCCCTCAATGAACTATAGCTCCCCAGTGCCGGCAGCACTCATGCAGCCCCAGACCATGACACTCCTACCACCATGCTTGACTGTAGGCAATACACATTTGTCTTTGTACTCCTCACCTGGTTGCTGCCACACACGCTTGACACCATCTGAACCAAATACGTTTATCTTGGTCTCATCAGACCACAGGCCTTGGTTTCAGTAATCCATGTCCTTAGTCTGCTTGTCTTCAGCAAACTGTTTGCGAGCATTCTTTTTAAGAAGCTTCCTTCTGGGACGACAGCCATGCAGTCCAATTTGATGCAGTGTGTGGCATATGGTCTGAGCACTGATAGGCTGACCCCCCCATCCCTTCAACCTCTGCAGCAATGCTGTCAGCACTCGTATGTCCATTTCCCAAAGACAACCTTTGGATATGATGCTGAGCACGTGCACTCAACTTCTTTGGTCGACCATGGCGAGGCCTGTTCTGAGTGGAACCTGTCCTGTTAAACTGCTGTATGGTCTTGGTCACCATCCTGCAGCTCAGTTTCAGGGTCTTGTCAATCTTCTTATAGCCTAAGCCATCTTTATGTAGAGCAACTATTCTTTTTTTCAGATTCTCAGAGAGTTCTTTGCCATGAGGTGCCATGTTGAACTTCCAGTGACCAGTATGAGAGAGTGAGAGCAATAACACCAGATTTAACACACCCTCTCCCCATTTACACCTGAGACCTTGTAACACTAACGAGTCACATGGCACTGGGGAGGGAAAATGGCTAATTGTGCCCAATTTGGATATTTTCACTTAGGGGTGTACTCACTTTTGTTGCCAGCGGTTTAGACATTAATGGCTGTGTGTTGAGTTGTTTTGAGGGGACAGCAAATTTACACTGTTATACAAGCTGTACACTCACTACTTTACATTGTAGCAAAGTGTCATTTCTTCAGTGTTGTCACATGAAAAGATATAATAAAATATTTACAAAAATGTGAGGGGTGGACTCATTTTTGTGAGATACTGTATATACACTGAATGCAGAGTATATACTGTGTATATATATGTATATGTGTGTGTGTGTGTGTGTATATATATATATATATATATATATATATATATATATATATATATATATATATATATATATATATATTAGACTGTGTGTGTGTGTGTGTGTATATGTATATATGTATATATATATATATATATATATATATATATTTTGATACACCGCCTGAAGTGTATTACAGTATATACTGTACACCAAACACTCTATCAGGTGTTAGAGGCTGCGGCAATAAACTGCAGTTTAGAGACAATTGGTCCTTACAGTGTAAGCTGTATAGGCCACTACCACCACTCTAATTGTTTACTCACTATATTATCACGTTAATATTTCTATATATTTTATATTTATTCACTTTGATGCACCTTATTATATTTACACTTCACCACTAGGTGCTAGCGGCAACAGATATCAACTGTAGTGGGATCATGTACTGCTTCAGTATGTCACAGTATATGTTAGCATTCATGGTTCCTTCACTGAACTGTATCTCCCCAGTGCCGGCAGCACTCATGCAGCCCCAGACCATAACACTCCCACCACCATGCTTGATTGTAGGCAAGACACTCTTGTCTTTGTACTCCTCACCTGGTTGCCACCACACACACTTGACACCATCTGAACAAATAAGTTTATCTTGGTCTCATCAGACCCCAGGACATGGTTCCAGTAATCCATGTTCTTAGTCTGCTTGTCTTCAGCAAACTGTTTGCGGCCTTTATTGTGATCATCTTTAGAAGAGGCTTCCTTCTGGGGTGACAGCCATGCAGACCAATTTGATGCAGTGTGCGGCGTATGGTCTGAGCACTGACAGCTGTACAGTCACTACTTTACATTGTAGCAAAGTGTTATTTCTTCAGTGTTGTCACATGTAAAGATATAAGAAAATATTTACAAAAATGTGAGGGGTGTACTCACTTTTGTGAGATACTGTATATATACTAGACTGTGTGTGTGTGTATATGTATATGTATATATATATATATATATATATATATATATATATATATATATATATATATAGTGTGTGTGTGTGTATATATGTGTGTATATATATATATGTATGTGTGTGTATATATATGTGTATGTGTGTGTGTGTGTGTGTATATCTATATATATATGTATGTGTGTGTATATATATATATATATATATATATATATATATATATATATATATATATATATATATATATATATATATAGAATGATACACTGATACACTACCTGCACTGACTGAATATAGAGTATACACTGAATATATAGTCTATGCTAAATGCAGAGTATATACAGTCAGGTCCATAAATATTGGGACATCGACACAATTCTAATCTTTTTGGCTCTATACACCACCACAATGGATTTGAAATGAAACAAACAAGATGTGCTTTAACTGCAGACTTCAGCTTTAATTTGCATAATTTACATCCAAATCAGGTGAACGGTGTAGGAATTACAACAGTTTGTATATGTGCCTCCCACTTTTTAAGGGACCAAAAGTAATGGGACAATTGGCTGCTCAGCTGTTCCATGGCCAGGTGTGTGTTATCCCTTCATTATCCCATTTACAAGGAGCAGATAAAAGGTCCAGAGTTCATTTCAAGTGTGCTATTTACATTTGTAATCTGTTGCTGTCAACTCTCAATATGAGATCCAAAAAGCTGTCACTATCAGTGAAGCAAGCCATCATTAGGCTGAAAAAACAAAACAAACCCATCAGAGAGATAGCAAAAAAAATAGGTGTGGCCAAATCAACTGTTTGGAACATCCTTAAAAACAAAGAATGCATGGGTGAGCCCAGCAACACCAAAAGACCCGGAAGACCGTGGAAAACAACTATGGCGGATGACCGAAGAATTCTTACCTTGGTGAAGAAAACACCCTTCACAACAGTTGGCCAGATCAAGAACACTCTCCAGGAGGTATGTGTATGTGTGTCAAAGTCAACAATCAAGAGAAGACTTCACCAGAGTGAATACAGAGGGTTCACCACATGATGTAAACCATTGGTGAGCCTCAAAAACAGGAAGGCCAGATTAGAGTTTGCCAAACAACTAAAAAAGCCTTCACAGTTCTGGAACAACATCCTATAGACAGATGAGACCAAGATCAACTTGTACCAGAGTGATGGGAAAAGAATAGTATAGAGAAGGAAAGGAACTGCTCAAGATCCAAAGCATACCACCTCATCAGTGAAGCATGGTGGTGGTAGTGTCATGGCATGGGCATGTATGACTGCCAACGGAACTGGTTCTTTTGTATTTATTGATGATGTATCTTCTGACAAAAGCAGCAGGATGAATTCTGAAGTGTTTCAGGCAATATTATCTGCTCATATTCAGCAAAATGCTTCAGAACTCATTGGACAGCGCTTCACAGTGCACATGGACAATGACCCGAAGCATACTGCAAAAGCAACCAAAGAGTTTTTTAAGGGAAAGAGTGGAATGTTATGCAATGGCCAAGTCAATCACCTGACCTCAATCCGAATAAGCATGCATTTCACTTGCTGAAGACAAAACTGAAGGGAAAATGCCCCAAGAACAAGGAGGAACTGAAGACATTTGCAGTAGAGGCTTGGCAGAGCATCACCAGGGATGAAACCCAGCATCTGGTGATGTCTATACATTCCAGACTTCAGGCTGTAATTGACTGCAAAGGATTTGCAACCAAGTATTAAAAAGTGTAAGTTTGATGGATGATTGTTAATCTGTCCCATTTACTTTTGGTCCATTAAAAAGTGGGAGCAATATCTTGTTTGTTTCATTTCAAATCCATTGTGGTGGTTTATAGAGCCAAAACGATTAGAATTGTGTAGATGTCCCAATATTTATGTGTGTGTGTATGTATATATATATATATATATATATATATATATATATATATATATATATATATATATATATATATATATATATATATATACATATATATATACATATATATATACATATACTAGACTGACTGTGTATATGTGTGTGTGTGTGTGTGTAGTCCCCCTGATCCATGATTGGCCAAAGGCACCCTGCCTTTGAGCAATTATGGCTCTCTCAGCAGAGCGCACTGTGATTGGCCAAAGCATGCAGGTCAGGTGCATGCTTTGGCCAATCATCATACAGCAATGCACTGTGATCTCATAGTGCATTATGGGGCATCCCGTGGCACTCAAATTTCCCGCGAACGCCCCATAATATTCGCTGTTCGGCTCAAAAATCTAGCTCATCCCTACAATAAACGATATATGGTGAACTCAGCTGTTCTAGTAGGTCTTTTCTGACATTTTCTTAGTCACATCCTACAGCAAAAGCCATGGTCCAGAGAGAGCATCCAAAGCATCAGAGGGATCTCATTGTTAAAAGGTATCAGTCAGAAGAAGGGTACAAAATAATTTTCAAGGCATTAGATATACCATGGAACACAGTGAAGACAGTCGTCATCAAGTGGAGAAAAAATGGCACAACAGTGACATTACCAAGAATTGGATGTCCCTCCAAAATTGATGAAAAGACAAGAAGAAAACTGGTCAGGGAGGCTGCCAAGAGGCTTACAGCAACATTAAAGGAGCTGCAAGAATTTCTGGCAAGTACTGGCTGTGTGGTACATGTGACAACAATCTCCCATATTCTTCATATGTCTGGGCTATGGGGTAGAGTGAACAGTTTTTTTGCCGTTTTTTTTTTGACGGAAGCCCTTTCTTACAAAGAAAAACATCCAAGCCCGGCTACATTTTGCAAAAACAGATCTGAATGTGGGAAAATGTGTTATGGTCTGATAAAACCAAGGTTGAACCTTTTGGCCATAATTCCAAAAGATATGTTTGGTGCAAAAACAACACTGCACATCACCAAAAGAACACCATACCCACCATGAAGCATGGTGGTGGCAGCATCATGCTTTGGGGCTGTTTTTCTTCAGCTGGAACAGGGGTCTTATTCAAGGTAGAGGGAATTATGAACAGTTCCAAATACAAGTCAAGATTGGCACAAAATCTTCAGGCTTCTGCTAGAAAGCTTAACGTGAAGAGGAACTTCATCTTTCAGTATGACCATCACCCAAAGCATACATCCAAATTAAACAAAAGGAATGGCTTCACCAGAAGAAGATTAAAGTTTTGTAATGGCCCAGCCAGAGCCCAGACCTGAATTCAATTGAAAATCTGTGGGGTGATCTGAAGAGGGCTGTGCACAAGAGATGCCCTCGCAATCTGACAGATTTGGAGTGTTTTTGCAAAGAAGAGTGGGCAAAAATTGCCATGTCAAGATGTGCCATGCTGATAGACTCATACACAAAAAAGACTGAGTGCAGTAATAAAATCAAAAGGGGCTTCAACAAAGTATTAATTTAAGGGTGTGCACACTTATGCAACCATATTATTTATTTATTTATTTAACTTCTGTCCACCTAAAATATTTTAGTTTGTTGTTCAACTGAGTTGTAAAGTTTAACGGTCACATTAAAGGTGAAAAAAGTTCTGAAATGATTTATTTACCTTTGTCTCTTTTTTTTACATCACAGAAACCTGACATTTTAACAGGGGTGTGTAGACTTTTTATATCCACTGTATATATAGTTTGAATGTATCTTACAAGTATATTCTTATTTGTAAATAAACCAAACCTTACTGTAATGTACACACGGTCGGACTTTGTTCAGACATTCCGACAACAAAGTCCTAGGATTTTTTCCGACAGATGTTGGCTCAAACTTGTTTTGCGTACACACGGTCGCACAAAGTTGTCGGAATTTCCGATCGTCAACCACGCGGTCACGTACGACGAGACTAGAAAAGGCCAGTTCAGAACCAAGCGGCGGCACTCTTTGGGCTCCTTTTGCTAAACTCGTGTTAGTAAAAGTTTGGTGAGAGACGATTCACACTTTTTCAGACTCGTGGCTTTCAGATCGTTTTCTGTGGTTTAGTTTGTGCTTGTGGGTTTGTATCTGCTCTTCAGTGCGTGCAAGCAAGTTCCGCGTGACTTATAGTCATTGTGTTCTTGTTCATTCGTTACTGTTTTTCAGGTCGCTCTTCACAGGCCTTGCTGTTCTTCAGTGCGTTCTGTTACTCCATTCTGAGCAGCCGACCGTTTTCTAGCCATGTTGCGTATACGTACTCCTCGTAGAGTTCGTGCTGTGCGGGGGCTTGGTGTTGGGGTCCTGACCTTGACACAAGTCCAGTCCATGAACAGGGTGGGGAGGAGTTCATGGACCAAGAATTGGTTGCTTCAGCGTGACCAGTTCTCTAATATGCCTTTTCTCCGTGAGATCCGTGAATAATCCTGATGATTTCAGGAACTTTCTCAGGATGACAGACCCCGTGTTTCACCGTTTGTTGGCTTTGCTGACCCCCTATATCAACAGGCAGGAACCCTGCATGAGGCAAGCCATCACTCCGGAGCAGAGGCTCGTCGCTACCCTGCGGTACTTGTCGACGGGGAGAAGTCTGCAGGACCTCAAGTTTTTGACAGGCATCTCCCCCCAGGCTCTGGGGATCATTATCCCAGAGACCTGTTCTGCCATCATCCAGGTCCTGCAGAAGGAGTATATGAAGGTAAGATTTTTATCCTTTAATATCACATTTTATTGTATTGAATGTTTGATAATGTATTGTATTTCTTTCCTCATTCCCTAATTACCATGATTGGAATATGCTGTGAATGTCCCCTTTCTCCTCATGCATGCTGGATTTTTATGTCATTATTTTTTGTCCTTCATACATATTTGCCTTCACTAATCTCCCCAGCATGCTCTCCTGCCCTATATTCACCTCATGTAGTCACTTAACAATGTATTTTATCAGCTTCATAGTAGTGCTTTACCCCAAACAACCCCTAAAATGTTTAGAAATGTGATTTGTGCTTTAAATTCAGGCAGAGTGGCAGAGGCTTTTTTTTTGTGGTGTCCCCAAATCATTTTTAGTAACCCTCCCTCCCCCCAACTGCTAAGTCAGCTGATCCCAATTCTCTATCTATCCTCAATCATCTATCTGCTGACTTTGCCAAACCCATACACACTATACCCATCTCTTTACTGGTCAGATTTATGGATGAATTCCCCAAAGCATGTAGTGCAAGGGCCTGCCTGTATACTTTCAAATGGTACTGTTTAAAGTTTTTGTATCCTATTATTATCTTGACAGGTAATAGCAGAATGTCCAAATGTCCTCAAATGTGTACAGTGTGTATTTATATCTTTGTATTATGACACTTCTTACCTGTCCAGTGGGCTGCCAATAGTGTAACTAAGGAGGGGCTGTTCCAAGTATTACCCTGTATTTAGGCATTCATCTCTCAATGAAGTGGAGAGGGTTACCTGTCCAAGATCCCCCCCCATAATGTTAGAAATGGCCCATGAGAGGGGGGGAGAGGGAATATGATAGGTGTACCTCATACTTTGATGTTGTTAAATTCCCCTTAATAAATGCTATCTGGAGGTTGGCCAAGAATTTTTGTGTCTAATCTGCTTGCCATGTTTATGTGCAAAAATACTAATTTATTTTTTATTTTCCTCAACAGTTTCCTTCCACGCCACAGGAATGGCAGACTGTGGCCTCCCACTTTGCCCAGCGGTGGGACTTTCCTAACTGCGGAGGGACAATTGATGGGAAACACGTCCACATCGTCCCACCACCCAACTCGGGGTCGTACTATTTCAACTATAAGGGGTTCAATAGTATTGTGATGTTGGCGGTGGTGTCGGCTAATTACGACTTCTTGTATGTGGACGTGGGGAAGAATGGCTGGATGTCCGATGGTGGAGTCATTGCCCAGACGGAGTTTTACAGGCATCTCCAGAATGGCAGCTTGGACTTGCCACCTCCAGAGGACAATGTGGAAGGACTCCCATTCGTCTTAGTTGCTGATGAAGCATTTGCGCTGGGGGACCATCTTATGCGGCCATTCCCTATGAGGACCCTCACCCCGGAACAGAGGGTTTTTAATTACTGGCTGGCCAGAGCCAGAAGAGTGGTGGAGAACACATTTGGAATCCTGGCCAGCCGGTTCCGCCTATTTCTGACACCCATCCATATGGCAGAGTATAAACTTAATCATATAATCCTGGCTTGCTGTATTCTCCATAACTTTTTACGCCAACATTCGGCCAACTATGCTGGCTCAGTTTTGCCTGAGGCCGGAATGATACATGAAACAACACTGACGGCGCTTGAAAGTGGCCGTCCTGGCTTGCCCTCCCTGAGTGCCCGTGATGTCCGGTTACGATACCTGGAGTTCTTTGCGGGTAGGGGGGCCATCAATATGCCAGCAAATTTGTGAAGCCTTTATCAAATAAAAAAACCAAAAAAAAGAAAATCTTTGTTGACATTTACTGCTTGTGTTTGTTTTAGATGACTCTGACAGAAATGTGGTGAGTCCCGAAAATGGCGTGATTGTGTAACCTTATACAAAGCACTGTTAGGTGTTATTTAAGGCAAAGACACTTTGCACTACAAGTGCACTTGAAACTGCACTGAAACTCCACTTGTAGTGCAAAGAGGATTTGCCCTTAGGAAATAACCCCCATTTTCACAGAAAGCAGCAATTAGAGCCCCACAAAAGTGTTGTAGCATTGAGACAATAATCCACACATTCTTGATGAACAATCTTTTTAATACCAGCACCATCACATGTGCATTTAGAAAAGGTTTTTAAAACAAACCAACATGTTTGTTGTATAACAATTTTTGGGGTAGCATTATCAAAAATAGAAATGTCCATTTAAGATAAAACAGGCATGTGTAAAACCAACAAGAAAGACACAAATCTTGAACTTACAAAGTTCACATTTGGTAGAACTTGAAGGCAATATCAGACATGATTATTTAGGAACTGTGTTTGATATTGCGTTCAGATGGGGGGAAGTCACCCCAGGAAAAGCCAAATTTGGAAGATGCACACAAATTTACCAATGTCAACATGTGCTACCTGCCATCACGTGGGGATCAAGGGACATGTTTTGGGGGAGAAACCCCTTCCTCTCAGCTACTTTATTATTAAGGAAGGGGTTGCACCCCCAAAACGCATCCATTGATCTCTCGTGATGGCAGATAGCACATGTTGGCACACTGTGTGCATCCTCCAAATTTTGCTTTTCTAAAAATTGCTAAAACATTTTGAACTTTGTAGCACACAAAAAAAGAAAGTGATGTGGAAGGGTTTTAAACTCGCCCAAAACATCAATGATGTTTTTATTTTTTTATAACATCATTGATGTTTTTATTGAGGTTTTCCAATTGTAAATTACACCCCATGATCTCCCCGATCAGGATCTGGGCACTTTCTGATGTGAAAGGATCTGGATCCACAACATCACGATCACTTAAAAAGAGAGAAACCAAACAAAAACAGGTATCAAAAATCTGCCGGCATCCATCTCTTTCCTGAGCCTATGGTCGCAGACACTCACCTGTTGTGGTGACTAGTTCCACCACGTCTTCCTCCTCCTGCTCTTCTTGGTTTGGGGGTATTTCCCCTTCTTCCAGAGGTGGGGGGTCTCTGGTCTCCTCGGATGAGGGGTGTCCTCCGAGTCTTTTCTCCCCTATGTAAAACAAAAATGCTATACTTAGCACACAGATATTTGATGGCAGAACTATAAATAGTAAACATTGCTTGGAAGTGGCGTACAATTGTCTATTTTGGCAGAGTTCCAAAATGTAGCATTTTCAGTGTCCTTTGTCAAGCTGCAATACTTTACCTGTTTAGTGCAAGCTTCCCAGATGGAATCACCCCTATAGTATACACTGGAACACCTGTGTGGCCCCCTAATAAAAATGGTGTTCTTCTGTCCCACACTAGTGCTCCAGCGTCCAGATGTGAAAACAGCTGCTGAGTGTCCTCTCCTTACACAGAATCTAGTTTGCATTTCATTCTAGTAACAAAGCCATCTACACAACCAAATTATTTTCAGACAAATAGGGTGTAAAAATTGTGGCCAAATGCATATGGCCTAAACAATGGTGTTTTATAGGCCGAAAGAAAAATGTTTGATACGAACGAATAATGTGCCCATGAACATGAAAGTTGCCTTTTAAAAATGTACACTTGTAAAAAAAGCACATGGAGCAGCACAAACGTAAGAAACATAAAGAATAGGAACACAGGACAACTACTTACTTTTTTGCAGCACTCTACGGATCTTTCGGTACTGCTCATGTTCTCGTAATTTCAGGTCCGACAACTGCTTCCTGAGCTGATCTTTCGATCGTCGTACCCCGAAATTCCGGTGCAGACTCCTGACCACTTTTGCAATTATCTTGGCCTTTCGGACATTGGGGTTGGGGTAAGGTCCATACTTCTCATCATAGTCGGCCTTCTTCAGGATATCGACCATCTCCAACATTTCCCCAAAGGACATATTTGAGGCCTTAAATCATCTCCTTCTGGATCGGGACGTTTCCGGCTCTGGGCTTTCCTCCCCCTCCTCCTCGTTGCTGTAATTAGCACGCACCTGTTGTGTCTCCGCCATGTGCTCTTCCACCACTGCGCCGAATAAAAAGGGGCGGGGAATAGACTAGAAAGAACATCAGGGGCGGGCGGAGTTACACGCATGTGCAGTGTGTATAAAGCGTAACACGCGTGCGTATTACGTACGATCTGTGAGCGGAGGAAGGAGCATCGGAGGCGCCGATCGTGATAACGAAGGTAAGATCTAAACTTGGGCCTATACTGCTTCGAAATGGAAGCCTATATTGTAACAAGATTAGGGGAGTTTGGCCTGACATTAGGGTTTGTCTTGTGATGTGTCTTGCAGAGAAAATGGATGGCTTCAATGACCACAACTTCCTCCCCCTGTTCATAAATACATAAATAAATAATAATAAATAAATACAGGGAGCTGCCCTGTCTGTGGCAGGTGAAACATCCGCATTATAATCATAAACAAAAGAGCCAGGCAGTGCTGGAGAAACTGCTGGAGTTGGTGAAGCCGGTGGTCCCCATAGCAACCATCCCCTATTTAAAAACCAAAATAGGTGGCCTGAGGAGCACTTATCTTAGGGAGCGCAAGAAGGTCACAGATTCCCAGAGGTCCGGAGCTGAAGCAGATGACGTTTATGTCCCCAGACTGTGGTACTATGAGAGACTGCGATTTCTGTCAGACCACACTGAAGTCAGGGAATCCCTCTCTACTCTTCCTTCCACCCCAGCTGAGGCTTCCGATGTCCAACCTGGGCCTTCCAGCCAGGAAGAAGTGGAGGAGCCCAGCTGGAGTCAGGTATAGCATTTTTCTACAGATTTCTGGTCAATAAAGAAATGATATATTAAATAAATGTAGCGCTAAATCAACTTGTATAAGTAATAAATGTGCACGTGCATATAATGTCCCAAATAATGCCGTGTGGCTGTCAACACAAAAGTCCACAATCAGGGTAAATGAACCATGGGGCAATACATGCAACTTCTCAACGATGTACTCAGAAGTCTTCAAGGTAAGTAGAAGGATGGAATACGCTTACCAGCTGTGTTGGATTCTATTGCCATAAGCATAGAATCAGTAAGACTTTGTGCCACCAAGGGCAGAAACATGAGGTGATGGAGGCAAGGGTAGAGCCTCTATGGTGGAGGCAAGGGTAGAGCCTCTCTCGGCTATGGATGTCCCTTCTGGTCCACTAGAACTGGGTCAAAGATGATTTCCACAGATCAATAGTTCCTTGATGCATCAGAACATGTGGAGAAAAAAGGGATACTTCCACATAGTGTAACTCCGTATTTTTATTAAAAAATCGCAGTACAGGGAGCAAAAATTAAAACGTGATCACGGATAAAAGCAGTGTATGAGGTAAATGAAACCACCCTACGCGTTTCGATCAAAACGATCTTCAACAGGGGTATATGAGACCCTCATAACACTGCCGATATTTATAAAATACAATAAACCATCAAACATATTCAAGGACCAATCGGCTGTCAAACATTGAACAATGATAAATCTGATTGGCCAGGGGTAGGGGTCATATAGCTAGCACTGATTCGCCCCCTCCTCTAAGCCTATCAGTAAACTTATGACAAAGAAATTAGTAAGTTTCTGGCCAATATCACAGGACGTCTCATACTGATCGCCTGTGATTGGCACTTAGTATAGGGCGTGTATATGTTGGAAAGTCCGGAAATAAAACCGGGCTCCCACATCCAACATCGCGACCCGGAAGTATCACAGGACGCACGTGGAGGTTGCCCAGCAACCCACCACGCTAGATGCGGAAAGCGCGCGAAATCACACCACGTGATCGCGCGGCCGTCATGTAAGACCCGGACCGCTCCCCACGTGTTGACAACATCCGTCACGTGCGGGCAGTGCGTCCAGGTTGCTGGGCAACCCCGGCGCGGCATCAGGGAGAGCCGGGAATGACGTAGGCGTATCAACACCGCGGTCACCTGACTCTTTAGGTCTATCACGTGGCCCGATGCACATCGAGAATATCGATCCATTGGGAAAGATGGTACACAATCCAAATAGAACAATATTGTTGACCTAGCAAGTAATAAATATGCTACATACAGGTGGGACTAAACCCATGATGGAATTAATATCTAATATACAGAGGAAATAAAATGCAATAAATGTAGAAGTATGTGTATGTGTACTAATCAAAAAAAAAAAAAATATAAATTCAAAAAAGAAGGGAAGAAAAGGGGGGAGGGGGAAGGAAAAGGAAGATAGGCCATATCAATGTGAAATCATGATTAGTGATGTACAGTGAACAAAATGATTGTATACTGGCAAAAGGGGGGATAGGTCTTGTATTGCCTGGGTAAATGTAAACCATGTAGGGCAAATTGATCTAAATGTGTAGAAAAATTAAGAAAGATTGATAAATGAGTTCAGATCCCACTCCACATTGAGCCCAAAAGGAAAATAAGATCTGAGCTCATGTATCCAATAAGTTTCTAACCTAGACACCCC
This sequence comes from Aquarana catesbeiana, assembly GCF_042186555.1. Lineage (NCBI taxonomy): Eukaryota > Metazoa > Chordata > Amphibia > Anura > Ranidae > Aquarana > Aquarana catesbeiana. The sequence goes on from NC_133325.1 coordinate 474,410,009, forward strand.
TCGTATACGTGACTCCCCCCGCCAGTGGGGGACAAACTTATCGATCACTTGGAACGTGCTACCCGAGGGGTCCCTATTATGGTGGAGTAAGTAATGTCGGGGTACAGTGTGTTTATCTTTACCACCTTTGATACCTGCAATATGTTCATTAACACGTGTGGTGAATGTTCTAATGGTCCTACCGACATATTGTTTCTTACAGGGACAAGTAATCAAATAAACCACATATTGAGTGGCACAGGTAGTGAACTCTTTCATGTGATAAATATGGGAAGTGGTTGTAGAGATAAAGGTATCAGTTTTACGTCCCAATAAAGTGTTATGTGCACATACGTTGCATCTGCGACATTGATAAAAACCTTGACTTTGTTGGAAGAATGAAACTTTCTTTGGAGGGTCTATAATATTAGGGGCGATATGTCCCTGTATGGAGCGAGCACCTCTAAAAATGACTCCTGCATTATCCGGTAGCTCAGGGCCTAGGAGTCGATCACTTTTAAGGACTTTCCAGTGTTTTCTGAGGATGGCCTTTATCTCCTTATATTGAGTAGAGTATGTAGTAAAGAAAGACCATTTGGCTCTGGAATCTGAAATATTAGAGGTGCGTTCTACCAGAGTAGAGCTCCTATCAACCTGTGAAACTTTATATATCTCTGCATCAAGGTCTCCCGCCTTATAGCCTTTGGCAACAAATCTCTCTTTAAGGATATGAGATTGGGCAAAGTAGTCAGAAATTTTTGAACAATTACGACGCAGCTGTAAGAATTGGCTGCGTGGAACCGACCGTAGCCACTGTGCATGATGGCAACTATCAGACGGGATGTACCCGTTTCGATCCGTGGGCTTGAAGTAGGTCTTGAACTCAAGATGTTGGTCAACGACCATAACTTCAAGGTCCAAAAAATGGATGGAGCTCAAGCTGGCCTCGTAGCTGAGAGAAATCCCGCGGTCATTGGCATTCAGAACTCTCATAAAATCATCCAAAGACTCACGGCTTCCCTGCCATAGGAGGAGGATGTCGTCTATATATCTAACCCAAAGAACCAATTCTGGTCTCTGGTAGGCATAGACGACATCCTCCTCCCACTGGGCCATGAAAAGGTTGGCCAAACTCGGGGCAAATTTGGCCCCCATAGCCACACCCTTTCGTTGTATGTAAAATTGGTTCTGAAACCAAAAGTAATTATGGCCAGTAGCGAAACGTAGAAGCTGCATGATGAAGTTGCGCTGTAACAATGGCAGGGTATTGTTCCTAGACAGATGTTGGATGACGTCTCTGGTGTCTTTAAGATGAGACTGAGTCAGTTTAACCAACGGTTGGAGGTAAAAATCCACATATCTCCCTATCCTAGAGGTGGATTTTTACCTCCAACCGTTGGTTAAACTGACTCAGTCTCATCTTAAAGACACCAGAGACGTCATCCAACGCTTGGAGCCAGTTAGGCTCAGAGAGGGTACGTTTCTGGTCACTGCTGATGTAGCTGCCTTATATACGTGCATACCACATTGTCTGGGGTTTGATGCTGTTGAGAAACATCTGTCTAGGAACAATACCCTGCCATTGTTACAGCGCAACTTCATCATGCAGCTTCTACGTTTCGCTACTGGCCATAATTACTTTTGGTTTCAGAACCAATTTTACATACAACGAAAGGGTGTGGCTATGGGGGCCAAATTTGCCCCGAGTTTGGCCAACCTTTTCATGGCCCAGTGGGAGGAGGATGTCGTCTATGCCTACCAGAGACCAGAATTGGTTCTTTGGGTTAGATATATAGACGACATCCTCCTCCTATGGCAGGGAAGCCGTGAGTCTTTGGATGATTTTATGAGAGTTCTGAATGCCAATGACCGCGGGATTTCTCTCAGCTACGAGGCCATCTTGAGCTCCATCCATTTTTTGGACCTTGAAGTTATGGTCGTTGACCAACATCTTGAGTTCAAGACCTACTTCAAGCCCACGGATCGAAACGGGTACATCCCGTCTGATAGTTGCCATCATGCACAGTGGCTACGGTCGGTTCCATGCAGCCAATTCTTACGGCTGCGTCGTAATTGTTCAAAAATTTCTGACTACTTTGCCCAATCTCATATCCTTAAAGAGAGATTTGTTGCCAAAGGCTATAAGGCGGGAGACCTTGATGCAGAGATATATAAAGTTTCACAGGTTGATAGGAGCTCTACTCTGGTAGAACGCACCTCTAATATTTCAGATTCCAGAGCCAAATGGTCTTTCTTTACTACATACTCTACTCAATATAAGGAGATAAAGGCCATCCTCAGAAAACACTGGAAAGTCCTTAAAAGTGATCGACTCCTAGGCCCTGAGCTACCGGATAATGCAGGAGTCATTTTTAGAGGTGCTCGCTCCATACAGGGACATATCGCCCCTAATATTATAGACCCTCCAAAGAAAGTTTCATTCTTCCAACAAAGTCAAGGTTTTTATCAATGTCGCAGATGCAACGTATGTGCACATAACACTTTATTGGGACGTAAAACTGATACCTTTATCTCTACAACCACTTCCCATATTTATCACATGAAAGAGTTCACTACCTGTGCCACTCAATATGTGGTTTATTTGATTACTTGTCCCTGTAAGAAACAATATGTCGGTAGGACCATTAGAACATTCACCACACGTGTTAATGAACATATTGCAGGTATCAAAGGTGGTAAAGATAAACACACTGTACCCCGACATTACTTACTCCACCATAATAGGGACCCCTCGGGTAGCACGTTCCAAGTGATCGATAAGTCTGTCCCCCACTGGCGGGGGGAGTCACGTATACGAGGGGTCTCTAGGTTAGAAACTTATTGGATACATGAGCTCAGATCTTATTTTCCTTTTGGGCTCAATGTGGAGTGGGATCTGAACTCATTTATCAATCTTTCTTAATTTTTCTACACATTTAGATCAATTTGCCCTACATGGTTTACATTTACCCAGGCAATACAAGACCTATCCCCCCTTTTGCCAGTATACAATCATTTTGTTCACTGTACATCACTAATCATGATTTCACATTGATATGGCCTATCTTCCTTTTCCTTCCCCCTCCCCCCTTTTCTTCCCTTCTTTTTTGAATTTATATATTTTTTTTTTTTTTTTTGATTAGTACACATACACATACTTCTACATTTATTGCATTTTATTTCCTCTGTATATTAGATATTAATTCCATCATGGGTTTAGTCCCACCTGTATGTAGCATATTTATTACTTGCTAGGTCAACAATATTGTTCTATTTGGATTGTGTACCATCTTTCCCAATGGATCGATATTCTCGATGTGCATCGGGCCACGTGATAGACCTAAAGAGTCAGGTGACCGCGGTGTTGATACGCCTACGTCATTCCCGGCTCTCCCTGATGCCGCGCCGGGGTTGCCCAGCAACCTGGACGCACTGCCCGCACGTGACGGATGTTGTCAACACGTGGGGAGCGGTCTGGGTCTTACATGACGGCCGCGCGATCACGTGGTGTGATTTCGCGCGCTTTCCGCATCTAGCGTGGTGGGTTGCTGGGCAACCTCCACGTGCGTCCTGTGATACTTCCGGGTCGCGACGTTGGATGTGGGAGCCCGGTTTTATTTCCGGACTTTCCAACATATACACGCCCTATACTAAGTGCCAATCACAGGCGATCAGTATGAGACGTCCTGTGATATTGGCCAGAAACTTACTAATTTCTTTGTCATAAGTTTACTGATAGGCTTAGAGGAGGGGGCGAATCAGTGCTAGCTATATGACCCCTACCCCTGGCCAATCAGATTTATCATTGTTCAATGTTTGACAGCCGATTGGTCCTTGAATATGTTTGATGGTTTATTGTATTTTATAAATATCGGCAGTGTTATGAGGGTCTCATATACCCCTGTTGAAGATCGTTTTGATCGAAACGCGTAGGGTGGTTTCATTTACCTCATACACTGCTTTTATCCGTGATCACGTTTTAATTTTTGCTCCCTGTACTGCGATTTTTTAATAAAAATACGGAGTTACACTATGTGGAAGTATCCCTTTTTTCTCCACATGTTCTGATGCATCAAGGAACTATTGATCTGTGGAAATCATCTTTGACCCAGTTCTAGTGGACCAGAAGGGACATCCATAGCCGAGAGAGGCTCTACCCTTGCCTCCACCATAGAGGCTCTACCCTTGCCTCCATCACCTCATGTTTCTGCCCTTGGTGGCACAAAGTCTTACTGATTCTATGCTTATGGCAATAGAATCCAACACAGCTGGTAAGCGTATTCCATCCTTCTACTTACCTTGAAGACTTCTGAGTACATCGTTGAGAAGTTGCATGTATTGCCCCATGGTTCATTTACCCTGATTGTGGACTTTTGTGTTGACAGCCACACGGCATTATTTGGGACAGTATATGCACGTGCACATTTATTACTTATACAAGTTGATTTAGCGCTACATTTATTTAATATATGGTATACATTCTTGTCACATGGTTTGTAGCAGCTTACTCACTCACTGTCCATCCTCATTTTTTAGGGTAGCGCAATAATTATTCCCTTCCTTGAATAAAGAAATGATCTTTACTAGATGTTTTAAATGATCACTAATTGCTGATTGAAAAAAGTGTTTTACATATCAATAGACAGTAGTGGGCACCCAAAATTGGGACGAGAATGAAAAATCCTGGGCTCAGAAGGATAGTCTGTTATATTTGTTAACATTCAATTTGCAACAGTCAGGAGGTGACAATTGTGTGTGATTGATGAATAAAAAACTCAAACTATGTCCCTTTTTCATACACAGGAAGACCTCAGCCAGGAGGAGGTTGTGGAATGTAGCAGTCAGGAGGAGGCGGGGATTAGTGGCAGCCAGGAGGAGGCGGGGCTAAGTGTCAGCCAGGAGAAGCCTGGGACCAGTCACAGCCTGACCGAATCGCAGGTTCCTCCCCTCTGCCTTCCATACAAAAGAGCGAGGAAGACGACTCCCATGCAGGATTCTGCACTCAGGCTGATTCTGGAGGCTTCTGCGTCCCTCCGAGCCTTACCCACTCCTGAAGAGGCCTTTGCCTGCATGGCTGCCACAAAACTGCAGGGCATGCAGGAGGGTCAACGCAAGCTATGTGAGGACCTGCTTTATAAAGTCCTAAGTAAGGGGGTGAGTGGGGAACTAACACCCAAGACCAACATGATTGAGTTGGACCATCCTCCTCCTCCTCCTGCCACAACTCCACCACCAGAGCCACCGCGTGGAAGGAAGCATAGAAGGAAGACTAGAGAGTGATGACCCTGGGTTCAGTCTGGTCTGACAAAAGATGCAGTCTCTCGTATGACCACAGCCTGGGGACACAGATGTCATCTGCTGCTTTCCGGATCTCTGGGACTTCTGGACCAGACTGCACTCCCTTAGATAAGGACTCCTCAGGCCACCAATTTTGCTTGAAAATAGTTCATGTCTGCACTGGGGGTCCAAGGCTTCACCCATTTCAGCTGTTTCTCCAACGTTGCCTCCCTCTTTGTTTAGTTGTGAGCCCTTAATAAATGTTTTTTTTGGGGAAATTATACTCTCCTATGTGTATTTTCATCCAAAAAGGACAGTTTGTTGGTGACGATTCAGGTACATGTCTAAAATACAATGTGAAATTAACAAGAGACAACAACACCAAACAATCTCCTACAGATTAAATATAACAACATATCAATGGTGTTGTGGTAACTTGACACAAAAAACACACACAAAAATATTCTGGAGTAAAAATACAAATCCAAAAAAACAAAAATCAGCCTTGAAAAAAATACAAACCAAAAATAACTAATCTGCCTTAAGACCAAAAAAAAATAAAAAAACAACACCAAAATAATGTTGTTTGATGTGACAAATCAAAATATATTGAGGGAATCCTGATAAATAGTAAAGAAAGAAGTTTGTGAGAAGTCTGTGTGAATATGAGCAGCAAAACTACTTAATTCTTCTCACATTATAAAGAAGAAGAGAGTGCGCTGTATTAAACCATTTTTAACGTTGCAGCGTGACGAACGTGCTGTATCCATTGCGAACGCTAATTTTACCAGACCCAGCTGTTCCGTGTCGGAATTTCTTCTGAGCATGCGTGGCACTTTGTGCGTCGGAACAGGCCACACACGGGAATTGACGCGATCGGATTTTGTTGTCGGAAAATTTTATAGCCTGCTCTCAAACTTTGTGTGTCGGAAAATCCGATGGAAAATGTCCGATGGAGCCCACACACGGTCGGAATTTCCGAAAACACGCTCCGATCGGACATTTTCCATCGGAAAATCCGACCGTGTGTACGGGGCATTGAGGTCCGGCTGACCTTAATTAAAATCAATATATAAAAATAAATATAGCGCTCACAAACACAATAAGTGAAAATTTGTTAACCGAAAAGAAAGTCCAAAATACAATAAGTGAAAATGAAGTAAAAAAAAAGTGACTGAAGGTGCTCCAATCCAAAGTGAAGGAAATATAAGGTGCTTCAGAGAAATTCAGGTGTGCAAAACCACCTCATGTATCCCCACTCACCAGATCACAACGACCCCCAGCTTTTCAGTCTGGTGGGTCATTAAAAGCTTGATAGAGAATCCTGGAATGGTGGTTAAGGTGATCTGCCTTCAGGTCTGGAAATCCTTTAAAGAGTTTCTCAGCAAGAACACAGCAGGTACCCAGAAGTAAAAACAAAAGGAAACTGATATTGAAGTACCATTAAAAAGGTTTTATTGAAAAAGGGAGTGGGTACTTACACAAGTAAGATAAAACAAGCCTCAAAATGGAGCTGTGAGTGTAAAAACGCTGTTGCTGGTGTGCGTTCCACAGGACCGGAAGTGACTTCAGTGATACCGAAAATAGCGTCAATGTTTCGCCCTCCCACAGGGCGTCATCAAGGACCACTTTTTTAATTTTTAATTAAAATTAGGACACACCTAACAGCCTCAAAGACTCTCAAGGAATGATTTCCTAAAGTATGAAAGCTGCTGCAACCATTAGAAGACCTGCAATAAATACACTAGTTTATAATAAAACCATTGTAGAACCTTTTTCCTCAAGAAAATACAAGTACTAACAGTACCACCCTACAGATTTTTTGAAGATGAACAATCTCTTGTAATTTATCAATGCAATATGTACATTTTGTCCTATTTATTGCTGCAATAAATATGTAAAGCATCTGTTCTGAACAAACATTCAGCATTTGCAATTCACTTGCTCTTATGCTAATAATAAATAGACTTTAGTAGACTAGATTTTGCAAATGTATTGTGTTAATTGGGCTTACTACTGTATATAATGTATTCAACTGAAAACAATATTAGTTTACTGAGGAGCATAACTTGTTTTTTTTCTCCAATAGATGCTTTGTACCTGAAACTGAGAAGTAGACCATTAGTAAACCTGATGTTATAAATAGGAAGCATTCTCCAGAGAATTCAAGCTAAATAAAGTGCTCCAAAGAATTTCCTCCACCTCCCACAATACGATTTGATTGTTGATCTCCTGGGGATGTTTCACATTTATCATCATGCTGATAAAAGGATGGAAGTAAACAGTGTCTTTTCACTAGCCTTCACTTTGAAAATAATAATGAACATGAGGCACAGAGGGAGAAGGTTAGGTGTTATAAATATAATTTATCTAATACAATGGAAAAAAAAAGAAAATAAAACATATCCATAGGTATAAGATCTTTACTTATACTTAAAATTAATTATTTTCTTTCTCGTTCATTAAGGGGCATACGACTAAGAGTCAATTAGAGTATACAGCTGCGTACAGGAGGATTTAAACACTGGAAATCATTGACCAGATTGGTATAATCCCTCCCACTATCAGCATGCCTTCGTTTTTCACTAGTGTCCTAGGACGATGCACCTAATTTCTTTACTGAGATAAGCTGATCCATTTTATTAGCCATTTGATCTATTTTTAAGATGATTTTTTTCTCTTAATCAAGACTTCATCTACAACCAACCTGCTTGAGCTAGCCTAATGCCCCGTAAACACGGTAAGATTTTCCGATGGAAAATGTCCGATCGGAGCGTGTTGTCGGACATTCCGACCGTGTGTGGGCTCCATCGGACATTTTCCATCGGATTTTCCGACACACAAAGTTTGAGAGCAGGCTATAAAATTTTCCGATAACAAAATCAGATCGCGTCAATTCCAACCGTGTGTGGCCTGTTCCGACGCACAAAGTGCCACGCATGCTCAGAAGAAATTCTGACACGGAACAGCTCGGTCTGGTAAAATTAGTGTTCGCAATGGATACAGCACTTTCGTCACGCTGCAATGTTAGAAATGGTTTAATACAGCGCACTCTCTTCTTCTTTATAATGTGAGAAGAATTAAGTAGTTTTGCTGCTCATATTCACACACACTTCTCACAAACTTATTTCTTTTTTTTTTTCTTGGGATTCCCTGAATATATTGTTATTTGTCACATCTGACATAAATATTTATTTATTTATTTATTTTTTATTTAAAGCCATTTTTCTTTTAGATTTTATGTTCGTATTTTTTCAAAGGCTGATCAAAGGCTGATCAAAATTGGTGGCCTGAGGAGTCCATATGTAAGGGAATGCAGTCTGGTCCAGAAGTCCCAGAGATCTGGAAAGCAGCAGATGACATCTGTGCCCCCAGGTTGTGGTACCACAAGAGGCTGCATCTTTTGGCCGACCAGACTGAACCCAGGGTCCTCACTTTCTGGTCTTCCTTCCACGCTTCCTTCCTGGCTGTGGCTCTGCTGTTGGAGATGTGGCAGGAGGAGGAGTAGGACCTGGAGGAGGAGGAGGACTAGGAGGACCTGGAGGAGAAGGAGGAGGAGGACCTGCAGGAGGAGGAGGAGGACCATGTGTGAGTTCACAAAGGTGTGTATCAGATGTAATTTGGACCCTCAACCCCTTATTGAGGGCCTCCAATATTAAGGACTCACACGAGTTGTTGTCTCTCCTCCATCCTCTTCATTTTACAGGCAATGATGGCAGCGAAGTCATCCTCCACGGTCTGTGGTGCTCCCAGGGCCTCTGTAGCCCTCCAAAATAAGCCTATGGCAGCCTCCTCTAGGGCACTCCTCCTCCTGCCACTTTCTCTTTCCAGGTGTAGGGGAGAGACCTGCAGATCAGGCAGCCTGCTCGGCCCAGCCACCTCCTGGCTGAGACTTCCCTGTGTATGAAAAAGGGACATGGTTTTAGTTTTTGCATCATCAACCACAATCATAAATTAGTACTCCAAACTAACATCTAGTTAACATCATTGATTGGACAACCAGCAATATTTAGAGGAATGCTATACCTGGCTCAAGCTGGGCTCCTCCACATGTTGCTGCCTAGAAGGCCCAGGTTGGGCGTCAGAAGCCTCAGCCGGGGGGGAAGGAAGCGTGGAAGGAAGACTGGAGAGTGATGACCCGGGTTCAGTCTGGCCTGCCAGAAAATGCAGCCTGTCATAGTACCACATCCTGGGGACATAGATGTCATCTGCTGCTCCGGATCTCTGCGAATCCTGGACTTTCTAGTGCTCCCTTACATATGTGCTCCTCAGGCCACCAATTAGGATCTTCAAATATGTGATGTCTGCCGTGGGGATCACCTGCTTCACAATTTCCAACAATTGATCCAGCGCTGCCTTCCTCTTTGTTTGGTTCCTGTAATGTGGGTGGTTGATCTCCCACAGACATGGCAGCTCCCTGAACATGTCAATGAATATTGCCATGAAGTCATTATCTTGAAAGATATCCATTTTCACTGCAAGACACAACACAAGACAAACCCTAATGCCAGGCCAAACTCTCCTAATCTTGTTACAATATAGGCCTCAATGTAGAAGCAGTATAGGCACAAGTATGTCTCTTACCTTCGTTCTTACGATCGGTGCCTCCAATGCTCCTTCCTCCGCTCACAGATCGTACGTAATACGCACGTGTGGTACGCTTTATACACACTGCGCATGCGTGTAACTCCGCCCGCCCCTGACGTTCTTTCTAGTCTATTCCCCACCCCTTTTCGTTCTGCGCAGTGGGGGAAGAGCACATGGCGGATACACAGCAGGTGCGTGCTAATTACAGGAACGAGGAGGAGGAGGAGGAAAGCCCGGATCCGGACACGTCCCAATCCAGAAGGAGAAGATTTAAGGCTGCAAATATGTACTTTGGGGAGATGGAGATGGTAGACATCCTGAAGAAGTCCGACTATGATGGAAAGTATGGACCTTACCCCAACCCCAATATCAGAAAGGCCAAGATCATTGCAAAAGTGGTCAGGAGTCTGCACCGGAATTTCGGGGTACGACGATCGAAAGATCAGCTCAGGAAGCGGTGGTCGGACCTGAAATTACGAGAACATGAGCAGTACCGAAAGATCCGGAGAGTGCTGCAAAAAAGTAAGTAGTTGTCCTGTGTTCCTATTCTTTATGTTTCTTACGTTCGTGCTGCTTCATATGCTTTTCTTAATTGTTGTACAGTTTAAAATGGCAATTTTAATGTTCATGGGCCTATTATTAGTTCGTATCAAACATTTTTATTTCGGCCTCTAAAACACCATTGTTTAGGCCATATGCATTTTCCTACATTTTTTAGGGCCTACTTGTATGAAAAATATTTGGTTGTGTAGATGGCTTTGTTACTAGAATGAAATGCAAACTAGATTCTGTGTAAGGAGAGGACACTGAGCAGCTGTTTTCACATCTGGACACTGGAGCACTAGTGTGGGACACAAGAACACCATTTTTATTAGGGGGGGCACACAGGTGCTCCAGTGTATACTATGTGAAGCTTGTACAAAACAGGTAAAGTATTGCAGCTTGACAAAGGACACTAAAAAAGCTACATCTTGGAACTCTGCTAAAATTGACAATTGTACCCCACTTCCAAGCAATGTTTCCTATTTATAGTTCTGCCATCAAATATCTGTGTGCTAATTATACCATTTTTGTTTTACATAGGGGAGAAAAGACTCGGAGGACACCCCTCATCTGAGGAGACCAGAGACCCCCCACCTCTGGAAGAAGGGGAAATACCCCAAACACAAGCTGAGCAGGAGGAGGGAGACATTGTAGAAATTGTCACCACAACAGGTGAGTGTCTGCGACCACAGCTTCAGGTAAGAGATGCATGCCTGCATATTTATAATACTTGGTGTGTTTTTTTGTTTTTTTTGTAGGTGATCGTGATGTTGTGGAAAAGGAATGTCATTTCACCAGTGAAAGTGCCCAGATCCTCATCGGGGAGATAATGGGGTGTAATTGAGATTTAGGAAACACAGATTTTTGATACCTGTTTTTGTTTGGTTTCTCTCTTTTTAGGTGATCGTGATGTTATGGATCGAGATCCTTTCACATCAGAAAGTGCCCCGATCCTGATCGGGGAGATCATGGGGTGTAATTTAGAATTGGAAAACCTCACGAAAAAAATCAATGATGTTATTCAAAAAAATAATAACATCATTGATGTTTTGGGGCTAATTTAAAACCCCACAAAATCACTTTCTTTTTTTGTGTGCTACAATCTTAAAAAATTTTGAGCGATGTTTCGAAAAGCCAAATTTGGAGGATGCACACAGTGTGCCAACATGTGCTATCTGCCATCACGGGAGATCAATGGATGCGTTTTGGGGGTGCAACCCCTTCCTCAATAATAAAGTAGCGGTAAGGAAGGGGTTGCTCCCACAAAACACGTCCCTTGATCCCCCATGATGGCAGCTAGCACATGTTGACGTTCGTAAATTGGTGTGCATCTTCCAAATTTGGCTTTTCAAGGGGTGACTTCACCCCATCTAAACGCAATATCAAACACAGTTCCTAAATACTCATGTCTGATATTGCCTTCAAGTTTTATCATATGTGAACTTTGTAAGTTCAAGATTTTTGTCTTTCTTGTTGGTTTTACACAGGCCTGTTTTATCGTAAATGGACATTTCTATTTTTGATAATGCCACCCCAAAAATTGTTATACAACAAACATGTTGGTTTGTTTTAAAAACCTTTTCTAAATGCACATGTGATTGTGCAGGTATTAAAAAGTTTGTTAATCAAGAATGTGTGGATTATTGTCTCAACGCTACAACACTTTTGTGGTGATGTAATTGCTGTTTTCTGTGAAAATGGGGGTTATTTCCTAAGGGCAAATCCTCTTTGCACTACAAGTGCAGTTTCAGTGCAGTTTCAAGTGCACTTGTAGTATAAAAAGTGTCTACGCCTTTAGTAAATAACACCCAACAGTGCTTTGTATAAGGTTACACAATCACGCCATTTTCAGGACTCCCCACATTGCTGTCAGGGTCAGCTAAAACAAACACAGGCAGTAAATGTCACCAAAGATTACCTTTTTTTTTTATTTGATAAATGCTTCACAAATTGTCTGGCATATTGATGGCCCCCCTACCCGCAAAGAACTCAAGGTTTCTTAACCGGACATCATGGGCACTCAGGGAGGGCAAGCCAGGACGGCCACTTTCAAGCGCCGTCAGGGTTGTATCATGTAGAATTCCGGCCTCAGGCCCAACTGAGCCAGCATAGTTGGCAGAATGTTGGTGTAAAAAGTTATGGAGAACACAGCAAGCCAGGATTAGATGATTAAGTTTATACTCCACCATATGGATGGGTGTCAGAAATAGGCGGAACCGGCTGGCCATGATTCCAAATGTGTTCTCCACCACTCTTCTGGCTCTGGCCAGCCGGTAATTAAAAACCCTCTGTTCCAGGGTGAGGGTCCTCATCGGGAATGGCCGCATAAGATGGTCCCCCAGCGCAAATGCTTCATCCGCAACGAAGACGAATGGGAGTCCTTCCACATTGTCCTCTGGAGGTGGCAAGTCCAAGCTGCCATTCTGGAGACACCTGTAGAACTCCGTCTGGGCAATGACTCCACCATCGGACATCCGGACATTTTTCCCCACGTCCACATACAAGAAGTCGTAATTAGCCGACACCATCGCCAACATCACAATACTATTGAACCCCTTATAGTTGAAATAGTATGACCCCGAGTTGGGTGGTGGGACGATGTGGACGTGTTTCCCATCAATTGCCCCTCCGCAGTTAGGAAAGTCCCACCGCTGGGCAAAGTGGGAGGCCACAGTCTGCCATTCCTGTGGCGTGGAAGGAAACTGTTGAGGAAAACAAAAATAAATTACTATTTTTGCACATAAACATGGCAAGCAGATTAAGCACAAACATTCTTGGCCAACCTCCAGATAGCATTTATTAAGGGGAAATTAACACCAAAGTATAAGGTACACCTATCATATCCCCCCCCCCCCCTCATGGGCCATTTCTAACATTATGGGGGGGGGTCTTGGACAGGTAACCCTCTTCACTTCATTGAGAGATGAATGCCTAAATACAGGGTATTACTTGGAACAGCCCCTCCTTAGTTACACTATTGGCAGCCCACTGGACAGGTAAGAAGTGTCATAATACAAAGATATAAATACACACTGTACACATTTGAGGACATTTGGACATTCTGCTATTAGCTATCAAGATAATAATAGAATACAAAAACTTTAAACACTACCATTGGAAAGTATACAGGCAGGCCCTTGCAATACATGCTTTGGGGAATTCATCCATAAATCTGACCAGTAAAGAGATGGGTATAGTGTGTATGGGTTTGGCAAAGTCAGCAGATAGATGATTGAGGATAGATAGGGAATTGGGATCAGCTGACTTAGCAGTTGGGGGGAGGGAGGGTTTAGAAAAATGATTTGGGGACACTACAAAAAACAGCCTCTGGCACTCTGCCTGAATTTAAAGCACAAATCACATTTCTAAACATTTTAGGGGGTGTTTGGGGTAAAGCACTACTATGGAGCTGATAAAATACATTGCTAAGTGACTACATGAGGTGAATATAGGGGCAGGAGAGCATGTTGGGGAGGTAAGTGAAGGCAGATATGTATGAAGGACTAAAAAAATAATTACATAAAAATCCAGCATGCATGAGGACAAAGGGGACATTCACAGCATATTACAATCATGGTAATTAGGGAATGAGGAAATAAATACAATATCTTAGCAAACATTCAATACAATAAAATGTGATATTAAAGGATAAAAATCTTACCTTCATATACTCCTTCTGCAGGACGTGGATGATGGCAGAACAGGTCTCTGGGATGATGATCCCCAGAGCCTGGGGGGAGATGCCTGTCGAGAACTTGAGGTCCTGCAGGCTTCTCCCTGTCACCAAGTACCGCAGGGTAGCGACCAGCCTCTGCTCTGGAGTGATGGCTTGCCTCATGCAGGTATCCTGCCTGCTGATATAGAGGGTCAGCGAAGCCAACAAACGGTGAAATACGGGGTCCGTCATCCTGAGAAAGTTCCTGAAATCATCAGGATTATTCTCACGGATCTCACGGAGCAAAGGCATATGAGAGAACTGGTCACGCTGAAGCAACCAATTCTTGGTCCATGAACTCCTCCCCACCCTGTTCATGGACTGGACTTGTGTCAAGGTCAGGACTAGGGATGAGCTTCGAGTTCGAGTCGAACTCATGTTCGACTCGAACATTGGCTGTTCGCAAGTTCACCGAACAGCGAACAATTTGGGGTGTTCGCGGCAAATTCGAATGCCGCGGAACACCCTTTAAAAGTCTATGGGAGAAATCAAAAGTGCTAATTTTAAAGGCTAATATGCAAATTTTTGTCATAAAAAGTGTTTGGGGACCTGGGTCCTGCCCCAGGGGACATGGATCAATGCAAAAAAAAGTTTTAAAAACGGCCGTTTTTTCAGGAGCAGTGATTTTAATAATGCTTAAAGTCAATCAATAAAAGTGTAATATCCCTTTAAATTTCGTACCTGGGGGGTGTCTATAGTGTGTCTGTAAAGGGGCGCATGTTTCCTGTGTTTAGAACAGTCTGACAGCAAAATGACATTTTGAAGGAAAAAACTCATTTAAAACTACCCGCGGCTATTGCATTGCCGACAATACACATAGAAGTTCATTGATAAAAACGGCATGGGAATTCCCCAAAGGGGAACCCCGAACCAAAATTAAAAAAAAAAAATGACGTGGGAGTCCCCCTAAATTCCATACCAGGCCCTTCAGGTCTGGTATGGATATTAAGGGGAACCCCGGCCAAAATTAAAAAAAAAAAATGACGTGGGGTTCCCCCTAAATTCCATACCAGACCCTTCAGGTCTGGTATGGATTTTAAGGGGAACCCCGCGCCAAAAAAAAAAAAAAAAAACGGCGTGGGGTCCCCCCAAAAATCCATACCAGACCCTTATCCGAGCACGCAACCTGGCAGGCCGCAGGAAAAGAGGGGGGGACGAGAGTGCGGCCCCCCCTCCCTCCTGAACCGTACCAGGCCACATGCCCTCAACATTGGGAGGGTGCTTTGGGGTAGCCCCCCAAAACACCTTGTCCCCATGTTGATGAGGACAAGGGCCTCATCCCCACAACCCTGGCCGGTGGTTGTGGGAGTCTGCGGGCGGGGGCTTATCGGAATCTGGAAGCCCCCTTTAACAAGGTGACCCCCAGATCCCGGCCCCCCCCCTGTGTGAAATGGTAAGGGCCTACCATTTCACGAAGAAAGTGTCAAAAATGTTAAAAATGACAAGAGACAGTTTTTGACAATTCCTTTATTTAAATGCTTCTTCTTTCTTCTATCTTCCTTCATCTTCTGGTTCTTCTGGTTCTTCTGGCTCTTCTGGTTCTTCCTCCGGCGTTCTCGTCCAGCATCTCCTCCGCGGCGTCTTCTATCTTCTTCTCCTCGGGCCGCTCCGCACCCATGGCATAGGGGGGAGGCTCCCGCTCTTCTCTTCTTCTTTTCTTCTCTTCTGTTCTTCTTCATTTTCTTCTCCGGGCCGCTCCGCAATCCATGCTGGCATGGAGGGAGGCTCCCGCTGTGTGACGGCGCTCCTCGTCTGACAGTTCTTAAATAACGGGGGGCGGGGCCACCCGGTGACCC
This sequence comes from Aquarana catesbeiana, assembly GCF_042186555.1. NCBI lineage: Eukaryota > Metazoa > Chordata > Amphibia > Anura > Ranidae > Aquarana > Aquarana catesbeiana. The sequence goes on from NC_133325.1 coordinate 474,425,906, forward strand.
CGCCCCCCTCTGACGCACGGTGACTTGACGGGACTTCCCTGTGGCATTCCCCGTGACGTCACAGGGAAGTCCCGTCAAGTCACCGTGCGTCAGAGGGGGGCGGGGTTCACCGGGTGGCCCCGCCCACCCGGTTATTTAAGAACTGTCAGACGAGGAGCGCCGTCACACAGCGGGAGCCTCCCTCCATGCCAGCATGGATTGCGGAGCGGCCCGGAGAAGAAAATGAAGAAGAACAGAAGAGAAGAAAAGAAGAAGAGAAGAGCGGGAGCCTCCCCCCTATGCCATGGGTGCGGAGCGGCCCGAGGAGAAGAAGATAGAAGACGCCGCGGAGGAGATGCTGGACGAGAACGCCGGAGGAAGAACCAGAAGAGCCAGAAGAACCAGAAGAACCAGAAGATGAAGGAAGATAGAAGAAAGAAGAAGCATTTAAATAAAGGAATTGTCAAAAACTGTCTCTTGTCATTTTTAACATTTTTGACACTTTTTTCGTGAAATGGTAGGGCCCTTACCATTTCACACGGGGGGGGGCCGGGATCTGGGGGTCACCTTGTTAAAGGGGGCTTCCAGATTCCGATAAGCCCCCCGCCCGCAGACCCCCACAACCACCGGCCAGGGTTGTGGGGATGAGGCCCTTGTCCTCATCAACATGGGGACAAGGTGTTTTGGGGGGCTACCCCAAAGCACCCTCCCAATGTTGAGGGCATGTGGCCTGGTACGGTTCAGGAGGGAGGGGGGGCCGCACTCTCGTCCCCCCCTCTTTTCCTGCGGCCTGCCAGGTTGCGTGCTCGGATAAGGGTCTGGTATGGATTTTTGGGGGGACCCCACGCCGTTTTTTTTTTTTTTTGGCGCGGGGTTCCCCTTAAAATCCATACCAGACCTGAAGGGTCTGGTATGGAATTTAGGGGGAACCCCACGTCATTTTTTTTTTTTAATTTTGGCCGGGGTTCCCCTTAATATCCATACCAGACCTGAAGGGCCTGGTATGGAATTTAGGAGGACTCCCACGTCATATTTTTTTTTTAATTTTGGTTCGGGGTTCCCCTTTGGGGAATTCCCATGCCGTTTTTATCAATGAACTTCTATGTGTATTGTCGGCAATGCAATAGCCGCGGGTAGTTTTAAATGAGTTTTTTCCTTCAAAATGTCATTTTGCTGTCAGACTGTTCTAAACACAGGAAACATGCGCCCCTTTACAGGCATACTATAGACACCCCCCAGGTACGAAATTTAAAGGGATATTACACTTTTATTGTTTGACTTTAAGCATTATTAAAATCACTGCTCCTGAAAAAACGGCCGTTTTTAAAACTTTTTTTTGCATTGATCCATGTCCCCTGGGGCAGGACCCAGGTCCCCAAACACTTTTTTTGACAATAACTTGCATATAAGCCTTTAAAATTAGCACTTTTGATTATTCATGTTCGTGTCCCATAGACTTTAACGGTGTTCGCATGTTCGAACGAACTTTTTTCCTGTTCGCATGTTCTGGTGCGAACCGAACAGGGGGGTGTTCGGCTGATCCCTAGTCAGGACCCCAACACCAAGCCCCGGCACAGCATGAACTCTACGAGGAGTACGTATACGCAACATGGCTAGAAAACGGTCGGCTGCTCAGAACGAAGTAACAGAACGCACTGAAGAACAGCAAGGCCTGTGAAGAGCGACCTGAAAAACAGTAACGAACGAACAAGAACACAATGACTAATTAAAGTCACGCGGAACTTGCTTGCACGCACTGAAGAGCAGATACAAACCCACAAGCACAAACTGAACCGCAGAAAACGATCTGAAAGCCACGAGTCTGAAAAAGTGCGAATCGTCTCTCACCAAACTTTTACTAACACGAGATTAGCAAAAGGAGCCCAAAGGGTGCCGTGCTTGGTTCTGAACTGGCCTTTTCTAGTCTCGTCGTACGCGGTTGACGTCACCGCGTTGTTGGCGATCGGAAATTCCGACAACTTTGTGCGACCGTTTGTACGCAAAACAAGTTTGAGCCAACATCCGTTGGAAAAAATCCTAGGATTTTGTTGTCGGAATGTCCGAACAAAGTCCGACCGTGTGTACGGGGCATTAGTCCTAGCTCCAGCGATTGAGGCCTCGTGGAAGCTGAGCTATGGTTTTTTGTCTTTTTTCTTGTTGTTCTTAGATGTTTATTAGCTACCCAGGAAGTCCCTGTGGACTGTAACAAGTTCTGTACCCTCAGCTTGCTGGGTGACCTGCACTCCGTTTATCCTAGCTGTTATGGGTTAACAGACTTATGCACTGTATGCCTCTAGTACATGTTGCCTCCATTGCATGACAGTCTGCTGTGCTTGGGTTGGGAAGACATACCGCTTCCAATTTTAGGGGGCTCAGTGGAGTGGGGAGGTGTTCTGTTTTTTCTTTATTATTTTCTTGTTTTCTATGCATGTATGTATGTATGTGACACAACTAGTCGTACCTAATTTATGCTTAATCTCAATGGGCAATTCGGTGGCTGGCATCCTGCCGTGTGGATGTGATGTGTCTGGGCTGGCCCCGATCGCTGAGTCTCCTCCTATAATGTTGCTCCTAGTGCACTGATGGCGTCCCTTACTGTGATCTCCTGGAACACCAGAGGCCTTAACTCTCCTAAAAAGAGGTCTATAATCTCAATCCTCATATCTGTGTGTTCCAGGAGACTCATCAAGTGGAGAGGAAGACTCTCAGTCTTAAAAAACCCTGGTTGGGCCACCAGTATCACTCAAGCTATTCTAATTTTGCCAGGGGTGTTAGTATTCTGATACGTAAATCCTTATTCTTTAGACTTCTGGACCTGGTGTCTGACCCAGATGGATGATATTTTGTGATTCATGCCATGGTGGAATGTTTAGAAATTGTGCTGGTAGGACTCTATATACCTCCCCCTGTCTCTATTAAGTTGCTTCATAAGCTTACTTCTCTCATTGCCAAGTATGGTACAGACAACGTGATTTTCATGGGGATTTTTATATGCCACCTAACCCTGAGCTTGACTGTTTCACCTCGGTAGGGGGTTCATCATTGGACTTCTCCGGATGGGAGGAGGATTATGGACTGACGGATCTGTGGAGGTGGAGACCCTCCCTCGACAGGTCTTTCACGTGCCACTCTGCCACCTATAGGTCTCTCTCCTGAATTGATCTGATGTATGCGAGCAGCCCCATCCTTCCTGGGTCCAACAGATATCTATCCTCCCGAGGGGAATCTCTGACCACGCACCAATGCTGCTTCGGCTGTCCTTGGAGGGGCAACCCTCAGATAAATTGTGGAAATTATCCAGATTCTGGATCCCTAACCCTGGGGTGGACTCCAGGCTTAGACAGCAGATGCAGGCATACTGGTCCCATAACCTTGGGTCTGCCTCAGAGGCTGTGGTGTGGGAAACCTTCAAGCTTTTTGTACAGGTCACTACCAGACGCTCATAGGAGGGATTCGTAGACAGATGAAAGCTGAATTAGCTAAAGCTAAGGACGCTGCTACCTCCTTGGAGAAACAATATGTCCAGACTAAGGATATGCTGATCCACGAACAGCTTCAGGAAAGTACTAGGGCTGTCCTTCGGCTCTGTACTTCCCTGACTAAAAAAAAAAAACTACTTCAGCAGTCTCAAAGAATCTTTGAGGAGGGCGAATGTAATGGTAGGTTGTTAGCCTGGCTAGCCCATGAGCAGTCGCCCTCTATGAGTATTCCCTGCATAGTTGACACAGATGTGACCTGACAGACTGTGTCTAGGACAATCACTGACTGTTTTGCTTCATACTACGCTGCACTTTACGCCTCCCAGGTAAACTACACCATGGAATATTTTCACATATACCTCTCTGACGTTGACTTACCTGTCCTCTCCTCCACTTACAGAGACCCACTAAACTCTCCTATTACCCTTAAAGAGGTTCGGCGGGCGATGTCCTCTCTCCAAGCAGGTATGACGCCTGGGCCTGATGGATTGCCCACTGAATTTTACAGGACCTATGTACAGGACTTGGCACCTAGAATCCTTCCCTGGGGGAGGGGTCCCTGCCAGTCTCCATGTCTGAGGCTGTGATAGTAGTGGTCCTTAAAGCTGGCAAGGACCCGGAACTCTAAATCTTACCATCCGATATCCTTGATAAATGTGGATGCCAAGCTTCTAGCAAAGATTTTGGTGAATCGTTTGAACACGGTAATTACATCCTTGGTGCATCCGGACCAATTCGGGTTCATGCCGGGTAGGGGGACATGCATTAACATTCGTAGATTGTTCACCCATATAGATCTGGCCGAGGAGGGCAACTCAGGGGTGGTTACGCTGTTAGACGCCGAGAAAGCATTCGACTCGATTGAGTGGCTTTTTCTCTGGCAGGTGCTGGAATGCTTTGGCTTTGGACCTAAGCTGATTTCTTGGATCCAACTCTTGTATAGGAACCCAACCGCCAGAGTTAGAGTTAATGGCCTATTGTCTGCCCCCCTCAACTTGAGCAGGGGAACCAGACAAGGCTGCCCCCTCTCTCTGGGGCTCTTTGCTTTGGCAATAGAGCCCCTGGCAATCCTCTTGTGCCAGGACCCTAGGGTGAGGGGAATTCCAGTGGGAATACTCTAAGAAAAGGTGTCTCATTACACAGAGGACACGTTGCTATACCTGGATGACGCGGGTGTCTCCTTGAAGTCTGCTTTAGAGATTATTGACCAATTTGGTCCGTACTCTGGGATCCGCATCAATTGGGACAAGTCTGTCCTGTTTTCCCTCCACTCCTCGAGCTCTGGAGTGGACACTCAGACCCCCCTCCAGTGGGTAGAGGAGTTTACATACTTAGGGGTAAAAGTCAGAGGATCCCTACTTGCATATTTAGAAGACAACCTTACGCCCTTGATCACTCAGTTCAACAGGAAGTGCCAGACATGGAAGACCCTGCCACTGTTTACCTTCCCAAATTTTTGTATTTCTGTAGAAATACTTCGATCCCTAGATTTTTCGTAGATTGGATAGTTTTATAACATTCTTTGTTTGGGCAGAGAAAACCTCGCGATTGGCAAAGCGAACGCTATAGCTCCCTCTTTCTCAGGGGGGCTGGCAATGCCTAACTTCCAAATTTATTACAGGATGGCAGTACTAGTGACTGTTCGTTGGTGGTTTAGCCAACCCAAACAAAACCCTGCAGTGTTATTGGAGGCAGCTATTTTAGGGTCATATGCAGCCCTGAGCAACCTAGTTTATAGGGGACCCAAGGCCCATCTTGCAGTGTCAACCCTGTTGAAAAACGACTGTTCATGTATGGCAGCAGGCGGGGCTATATACAAGACGGATTCTACCCTCTCCCCTCATACCTCTTTATGGGGTAATCCACAGCTTAGGCATTATTATCAATTACTAGATCCCCAACTTTGGGCATTCAGGGGAATTACAACTCTCAAACATATTTTCACAGACTGATCTTTCTCCTCCTTCTCGATGCTGCGAGAGAGATACGCTATACCCGCCTCAATGACCTTCAGATACTACCAGTTTAGACACATGACACAGGCCCAATTTCATAGCCCTATCACCCTTCAAACGGACCCGATGGAACGCCTACTGATTTAGGAATTTCTAGAAAAACCTCTATCTTCCCTTTTGCTTTTATCTTGCATCGGCTCACATGACCACTCTGACGACAGTATACGACAAGTGGAGGGCCGACATGCCAGGGCTGACTGAGGAGGACTGGGGGGGCTTGGTGAGTGGCTACATCACTAAAATGATCTCTGCTAGAGACCATTTCATCCAACTTAAATTCCTTCATAGGGCCTATTATAACCTGGTAAGATTAGCCAAAATTTATCCTGAGACAAGCCCCCTCTGCTCTAGATGTCGCTCCTTCCCGGGTACGTTCCTCCACATGGTATGGGAGTTCCCCCTTATCTGTCAGTTTTGGGAGAAGGTACTTGGGGCTTTGAATGATATTGGAGACTGGACAGGATCCGGCCTTAGCACTACTTGGCAACATGAAGGATATTGTGGCCTCCAGGCACGTGAAATTACTTCTCTTCTATACTCTATATTATGCCAGAAGAGAGATTCTCCTTAGGTGGAACGCTCAACAACTGGATAGCAACAATTAAATCTGTATTGCCGCTGTATAAACTAAGCTATGAGAGTAGGAACTGCCCAAAAAAATTTGATAAGGTCTGGTCACAATGGATCGACCCACATGGCACAATCTCTTACTATGCATTGTAATATCCTATCAAATGTTCCTATGCTGATATTCTATGAATATATTGTCCTGAGAGATACTCCTATGCTCATAACCTCCCCCCCTCCGTCCCCCTTCCTCACCCCCCCCCCTTCCTCATAGGGCACTATGATGACTGTGATTGTCATATTGATTACTATACCTGATTGTATACCAGGTAAAATTTTGAAGTCTGACCTCTTAGATGCCTTGGCTTCTTAGCCTATCTACTTCTCTATATTGACTGTGTATTGTGTCATTGTTAACGTGTATAATTATCTTGTTGTTTCTTTTTAAATAAAATTAATCTGTTTTTTTTTTTATTTTGGCGTGGAGTTTCCCTTAAAATCCATACCAGACCCTGGACTGGGGGGGGGGGGGATGGGAACCCACGCCGATTTTTTTTCCTTGATATTTTATCTATATTTACGGGAGCCGGCAATACATTACAGCCGTGAGCAAGTTTAAATTAAAATTTTTCCTTTAGAAATTTCAGTTTGCTGCAGCACTGTTCTATACATTGCACAGATGCACCAATTTACAGGCAGACTAAGGGGACCCCCCAGGCACGATATTCAAAGGAATATTTCATTTTTATTGTTTTACTTTAAACATTATTAAAATCGCTGTTCCTGAAAAAAAGGTAGTTTTAAAAACTTTTTTTTTGCATTGATACATGTCCCCTAGAGTAGTACCAAAAGGCCTGGTATAGATTTTGAGGGGTACCCCATGTCGTTTTTTTTTTCTTAATTCTGTCATAGGGTTCCCCTTAACCACTTTGATGCACTGTTATATACTTTGCACTGACTGCACTGTATATATATATATATATATATATATATATATATATATATATATATATATATAAATATTATATTGTGCTGCCCCAACAGGGCATAGAATTTATATATATCGTTTTTCTAACCATTTTCTATGGACTTTTATGTTTAGTTTACATACTGCCATCTAGTGACCCTTTGTGATAATGCACTTGTCTCTCAAGTTTTTTCTTCCTTATGTTATGACACACTTCCTTTGAATGTAATACTCCACCCTTCTTCCTGTGTTTTATACTTCCTGTGTCATGGATGCAGCAGCAAACCACATGTAGCAGGACACATGTATTCTGCATAAGTAAGCTACAGACAGTATCATCTTGTGACCGCATAAATACCACAACCTGTTCATCTGTTTGTATCCTGTCATCTGCTGTAATCTAATGTTCAGAATAAAGCATCTGTGGATGGTATTGGTGAGTTCAAGCTATCTGATGAGGATTGTCTCATATATCTGCTTATACAGGCCAGGCATAGAGGTCTCACAAGGGATAAATCGTTTCACAACAATTGGAGTCAGAATAGTCAAAAGATGTATAGAATTCCCACAGCCTGCTGTGTGTATGTTTGTGCCTGATCTGCAATCAAGCTCAGTGCCATCCGCCATCTTGTGAAAGCACATGGTCGCACAAGCTTATTGCACCTCATGTGAATGTTAAAAGCTGTTTCTCTACATTGAACTGTGTTACCCCACCTGTCTAAGCTGCTGTTCGTCTTCTTAAAGAGACAGTACCATTTTCTGCAAAAACGTGAAAAAATGTCTACACAAGACTCTGAGCACCCTTTTGTGGCTGAACCAACACAGATTCATCATGCCTCTGAACCCGCAGATGTACAGGGAGCAGATTCTGCAGATATTGCTGAACAGAGTGTAAGACCCAAACGTACAATAAAACCGACACAGAAACTCAGAGAAAACTATGAAGCCACTAGAGATGAGTTCTCCAGCAATCTGTCAGATTTATGGGACAGAACTTCACATTGCATGTCAGTTTTGTCACACTTTAATGATCAACCAGCTGAACTAAGAGAATCTATAGATCGCTTATCTGCCGCGTACGAACGCTACCAGCGGCTGTTTGCAAAATACACAGCTTTCTTGCAGGACTGTAATATAGAGGACTCTTAAGCAGAACTGACCAAGGCTGATGCATTAAACCAACAAAGGGATCTCTTAGTGCAAAAGGCCCAGTGGAAGGCAGAACTCCGCATTGGTCAACTGCAGGAGACCAGATCTCACAGATCCACATCAACCAAGCACACTACACGTTCTTCTAGATCCTCTCACTCCAGAAGTTCAACATTAAGCGATAAGTTAATAGAGGCCCGTGCTGATGCGGAAGCAAAAAAAGTGCAAAGCTCCTTTACCAGAAGGGAAGCAGAAACAGTAGAAGTAGAAACACAAAAGGCAAAGATGCAAGCAGAGATGAAAGCTCAACAAGCAGAGGCAGATTCCCAAATAACGATTCTGCAAAAGGAAAGAGAAGAAGCAGCTGACCTAGCAAGGCTGAGAGTCCTTGAACAAGTGATGGGAGAAAGTGTTAATTCAGACTGTTCCATCCCAGTGGAACTGCAAGACCCAGTTGAACGCACCAGTGAATATGTACTAAAGCATAGTGTTTGCAATGATACAGTCATCTCCTGTACGTCCTATTAACAACACTGTTCTGACTCTCAACACAGAGACCTCTCAGCTCCAAATGCCTGAGCCTCTTCAAGTCTACGACATGAGTGCATCTATGCAGCAGACCACATCACCTCTTGCTGACAACAAGGTGACTTCCAGTGACAAGCCGCAGCTCAAGCCACAGCCAGCACAAGCCTTAGGGACTACACTACAGTTAAACGCTCGTGCAACATCATTTCATCCTGGTAAACCTCACCCTACTTCACCAGAGAACTTTCACACCCGAGGGGTTCCACAAGTTACTTTGGCACCGAAGATTGAGAGATCAGACTTGAATGACTTTGCCAGATATATGGTATGCTGTGAGCTCATTAACACTACCCTCTCAAGGTTTGACGACTGTCCAGAGAGCTACAGGGCCTGGAGATCAACCTTCAAAGCTGCCATTGCTGATCTCAACCTTACTACCAAGGAGGAACTTGATTTGCTCATAAAGTGGCTGGGGCCGGAATCTGCAGATCATGTTAAAAGACTGAGAACAGTGCACGTTGACCACCCAGATGCAGGTCTTGTTGCTGCATGGGCAAGACTTGAGCAAGCCTATAGTAGCTCTGAAGCCATAGAAAGCGCTCTATTCAAGAGACTGCAAAACTTCCCAAAAATAGGGAACAAAGACTACCACAAGCTCCAAGATCTGAGTGATCTTCTCATGGAGCTGAAGTTGGCAAAGACAGACCCACATCTACCTGGACTAAGCTTCCTGGACACTGCTTATAGTATCAATCCAGTGGTGTCTAAACTGCCATACAGCCTGCAAGAGAAATGGGCACAACAGGGCTCAAGGTACAAAAGAGACTATAACGTATATTTTCCTCCATTCGCATATTTTTGCAGGTTCATCAGTGATCAAGCCTGGACAAGAAACGATCCCAGCTTCAGCTTCATTGAACCCAACTTACCTGCTTTATCATCATCATCTTCATCAAGGTATGATAACATAGCAGCTAAACGCAGAGACTTTAATAGAGCAATATCTGTTAAAAGGACAGACATCTCACCACCTGTATCCTCTCCTGCTCACCAGAGCGATTCGGGTGACAGAGATAAAGACCCTAACCGTCAGTGCCCTATTCACAAGAAGCCTCACCCCCTAAAGAAATGTTGTGGGCTTAGGGCAAAGATGTTACAAGAGCGCAGGGAGATTCTTCAGAAACTTGAAATATGCTACAGGTGCTGTGCTTGTTATGGACATTTTGCTAAAGACTGTAAAGTTGTCATGAAGTGCACAGAATGCAGTAGCGACAGACATGTTACAGCTATGCATCCGGGTCCAACCTCAGACAATTCACAGCAGCCTCCTACCTCCAGCCCTGTCTCAAGTCATGGCGGGGACCAACAAGGTCATGCTCCAGCCACAGCTAACGTTTCTTCTTCATGCACAGAAGTCTGTGGAGAAGGCTTAGATAACAAATGCTGTGTAAAGATATGCCTAGTCAAGATATACCCAAAGGGTCAACCTGAGGAAGCTATTAGGATGTATGCCATAATAGATGAACAGAGCAACAGATCCTTGGTTAAGCCTAAATTCTTTGACATCTTTGGTATAGAGAGACACGCATCACCGTACACTCTCAGAACCTGTTCTGGTCGTGAAGAGACCTTCGGCAGAAGGGCCGATGGGTTCATGGTCTCTCATATCAATAAGGGAGAGGGCATACCCCTACCAACATTAGTCGAGTGTGACCAGATACCAGATGAAAGGGAAGAAATTCCTACTCCAGAGGCAGCATATCACCATCCTCCCTTGAGACACCTTGTTAATGAAATTCCTGCAATTAACATGAATGCTGAAATCTTGATCTTGCTAGGAAGAGACATTCTCAGAATACATAAAGTACGCAAACAGTGCAATGGACCCGATGATTCCCCTTACGCACAAAAACTTGACCTAGGCTGGGTAATCGTGGGCAACGTATTCTTGGATAGTATGCGTACGTCATCCGAGATCCATTCCTTCAAAACTTACATGTTAGGAAATGGACGTGCATCCCACTTCAAACAGTACCCTCACCATTATGAAGTAAAAGAGAAGCCTCTTGACATCATCCAAGTACCTGATGTCACTCCTAACCTTTGTGATGACAACCTAGGTACCACAGTGTTGGGTACTACAAGCGATGACAACAAAATAGCCTTGTCAGTCGAAGACAGAGAGATCATCAAAATAATGGACAAAGAGTTCTTCCAGGATGAGTCTAACAGCTGGGTTGCACCATTACCTCTTCGTGCTGCAAGGGTTAAACTCCCAATCGTGAACAGGCTCTATCCAGATTCAACTCACTTCAATGAACACTAAAGAACAGGCCTGAAATGAAGGACCATTTCATCACCTTTATGAAAAGGATCTTTGACAATGATCATGCCAAACCAGCTCCACCACTTTAAAGACACGATGAGTGCTGGTACCTGCCTTTCTTCGGAGTGTATCATCCACGTAAGCCAAAGCAAATCAGGGTAGTATTTGACTCCAGTGCCAAGCATCAAGGCGTATCCTTGAACGATGTTCTTCTCACTGGTCCAAACCTAACCAACAACCTTGTAGGTGTACTTATGAGGTTTAGAAGAGAGCCAGTTGTCATAACTGCTGACATTGAACAAATGTTTAATTGCTTCACTGTGCGTGAAGATCATAGGAACCTCCTAAGGTTTCTGTGGCACTGTGACAACAACATGGACAATGAGATGATTGAATACCGCATGAAGGTACATGTTTTCGGAAATAGACCCTCACCTGCTGTTGCAACATATGGTTTACGAAGGACTGCCTTTCATGGAGAAAAGGAATATGGCAAGGATGCTCGACACTTCATTGAGAGAGACTTCTATGTGGACGACGGACTTAAATCTTTACCTACAGATGAAGAAGCCATAGACCTGCTCAAAAGGACACAAGGTATGCTTTCCGAGGCTAACCTCAGACTTCACAAGATTGCCTCAAATAGTGTTGCTGTTATGAAAGCCTTTCAACCTGGCGATCATGCCAGAGGGTTTAAAGACTTGAATCTGGGAATGGACATACCACCTGTACAGAGAAGTCTGGGCCTACGGTGGGACTTATTAAAAGATACCTTCGGCTTTCAAGTCAGCTCTGCAGACAAGCCATTTACCAAACGTGGTGTTCTGTCAGTGGTGAACAGTCTATATGATCCATTGGGATTCATGGCTCCCATTACTATACAAGGTAAATCCTTACTTAGACAGTTCTCAGAGACTATTAAAGATTGGGATGCTCCACTACCAATAGACCAGCTTTCAAAGTGGGAGTCCTGGAAACAATCTCTACATGCCTTAGATGGAATCCTTATACCATGCTGCTACAATTCTGCCTCCCTTGCCACAAGTCAGAGGAAAGGGCTTCACATATTCTCAGATGCATCTACTGAGGCTATAGCAGCTGTCGCTTACCTCAAGATAAGAGATTCTTCTAATCAAGCCCACATAGGGTTTCTGTTTGGGAAAGCTAAGTTAGCACCTATGCCTGAACACATGATTCCCAGGCTTACACTTTGTGGGACTGTGCTAGCTGTAGAAATAGCAGATTTCATACTGTGTGAGCTAGACATTCAGTTAGATGACGTCAGATTCTACACAGACAGTGAAATTGTTCTGGGCTATATATACAACCAGTCTATGTCAGCAACAGTGTAGAGAGAATCAGGAAATCATCTAAACCTGAACAATGGCATTATGTTCCGTCTGAAATTAACCCTGTAGATCATGCCACCAGGCCAGTGTCTGCAAGTGTCTTCGCACATTCTTCTTGGTTAACAGGGCCTAAATTCCTGCTGGATCATCCAGAAGAAACCACAGCTGATGTCTTCAGTCTTCTAGAACCTGACAAGGATCCAGAGATTCGTCCTGAAGTTAAAACACTCGTCACTAGAACTGAACAAAGACTGGCCTTGGGTTGTCAACGCTTTGAACGTTTCTCCAAGTGGTGAAGGCTTGTACGCACCATAGCAAGGTTAGTTCATATTGCAGATTGCTTCCACACAAAGCCCACAGATGCTCACTGTCAAGGTTGGCACATGTGCCAAAAGCTTCTATCTGCAAAAGACATTGCTGAAGGTGAACTGATCATAATACGAAGTGTACAACAGAGTGTCTTTGGCTCAGAAATTAAATGTATCCGTGACAAGAGGGACATTGCAAAAAACAGCCCAATTGCCAACCTGAATCCATTCATTGACAATCATGGTATGTTAAGGGTTGGTGGACGTTTAAACAAGGCTGAGTTGAGTGAGCAACAACAGAATCCTCTCATTATACCTGCTCGCCATCACATCACCACTTTGCTCGTACGGCACCACCATGAAGGGGTTAAGCACCAAGGTAGACACTTCACAGAGGGTGCCATAAGAGCTGCAGGCCTTTGGATTGTAGGAGCAAAAAGACAGATCACAGCTACACTACACAGCTGTGTTCAGTGCCGCAAACTGAGAGGGAAACACCAGCAACAGCAAATGTCAGATTTGCCAGCTGACAGGTTAAGTACTGACCCACCTTTCACTCATGTTGGTCTGGATGTCTTTGGGCCATGGATGGTAACAGCCCGCAGCAGAACTCGAGGTGGCCAAGCAAATAGCAAACGATGGGCAGTGCTGTTCACTTGCATGAGTGTGCGTGCAGTACACATTGAAGTAATAGAATCTATGGATGCTTCAAGTTTTATCAATGCTCTAAGACGATTCCTAGCCATCAGAGGACCAGTCAAGACACTTAGATCTGACTATGGAACTAATTTCGTTGGAGCCTGTCGAGCTACAGCTCGAATCTAGGCCAATCCAAGACCTGTTAGCTGAAAAAGGCTGTACATGGATTTTCAATCCTCCTCATTCTTCCCACATGGGTGGCTCATGGGAGAGAATGATAGGTATCACATGTAAAATATTGGATTCTATGCTTATGGACTTTAATTCCACAAGACTTACCCACGAGATTCTAACTACCTTCCTGGCAGAGGCATCTGCCATAATCAATTCAAGACCACTTGTTCCAGTGTTCAAAGATCCAGAGACCCCAACTATCCTTACTCCAGCTTCTCTTCTTACCCAGAAGCTTGGGTCTGTTCCTGTTCCACCTGGAAACTTCAAAGCAAGAAACCTTTGCTATGACCAGTGGAAGCGAGTACAACACCTCGCCAACTGCTTCTGGAATCGTTGGAAGATGGAGAATCTTTCTACTCTGCAAGGACGCAGGAAATGGTAACGCCTGAACCCTAGCATACAAGTTGGAGATCTTGTTCTGCTTAAGGACTAGCAAGCTAAAAGAATCGAATGGCCCATGGGACTTATTGTAAAGAGCGTTCCTAGTGATGACGGTAAGGTACGCAAGGTGGAGGTGAAGGTTTCAAGACAAGGGACTGTAAAGACCTTCATCAGACCTATCATGGAACTTATTCTGCTCTTACCCTTTGGAGAATGAACTTGTTTGCCTATGCTGCTGGATCCTACCTGCGTCTTCAAGAAGAAAATGTCTTGGACTTAAGTTGACATATCTTGAAGCCTTGAATTAATAGTTGTTGTTTTTGCATTATATGCATGTTCTTTATGTCTTTCAGGTCTTCAAGACATCCAGCAAATTACACTGTTATTTGCAGTTGTATCACTACTGTTCTGATATATATATAGTGACATTTACCAATGCCAGACGGGGAGTGTGCTGCCGCAACAGGGCATTGAATTTATATATATTGTTTTTCTAACCATTTTCTATGGACTTTTATGTTTAGTTTACATACTGCCATCTAGTGACCCTTTGTGGTAATGCACTTGTCTCTCAAGTTTATTTTTTTCTTATGTTATGACACACTTCCTTTGAATGTAATGCTCCACCCTTCTTCCTGTGTTTTTTTGTACTTCCTGTGTCATGCATGCAGCAGCAAGCCACATGTAGCAGGACACATGTATTCTGCATAAGTAAGCTACAGACAGTATCATCATCTGTTGACCGCACAATACCACAACCTGTTCATCTGTTTGTATCCTGTCATCTGCTGTAATCTGATGTTCAGAATAAAGCATCTGTGGATGGAAATCGGTATTGGCGAGTTTAAGATATCTGATGAGGATCGTTCTCAGTGATTATATCTGCTTATACAGGCCAGGCATAGAGGTCTCACAAGGGACAAATCATTTCACAACAATCGGAGTCAGAATATATATATATATATATATATATAGTCATACTTTTGTTGCCAGCGGTTTAGACAGTTATGGCTGTGTGTTGAGTTATTTTAAGGGAACAGCAAATTTACACTGATATACAAGCTGTAAGCTCACTTCTTCACATTGTAGCAAAGTGTAATTTCTTCAGTGTTGTCACATGAAAAGATATAATAAAATATTTACAAAAATGTGAGGGGTATACTCACTTTTGTGAGATACTGTATATGTATATGTGTGTATATATATATATATATATATATATATATGTATGTGTGTGTGTGTGTGTGTGTGTGTGTGTGTGTGTATATATATATATATATATGTGTGTGTGTGTATGTGTGTATGTATATATATATATATATATATATATAGTGACATTGGGGGATGTCTAGCTCAGTGGTAGATGCCTTTTCAGTAAGTTCACAGCGAATAGGAACTTTAGTTTAAGGGCATGGTAGCCCACTTTTATTAAAAGGAACAAAATAAAGGAAAGTTCATACATGCACTTGGATGCCCACACAGGGTTTCTTCTCCCAAAAAAAATAACACATGAAAAATGCCAAGGCTCTCTTTAGCAGTAATGCCACTTAGGCTTTTAGGCTTCAGCCCTCTTGGCCATATAACAGGGATCCCGTACAATAACTGTACCTCTTTCAGCTTCCTTCCTTACTCTGTCTCCTTAGATGCACACAGCTTCAAAGCACACAGCATCTATCTAGAAAGCAGCCCCTCACTGCTCTGATCCTCAGACTTGGGTCTCTGGCTTTCACTAGTGCACACCTGCACTCTCTGGACTCCTGGAGACCTCCTGTCTCTCTGGGTGGAGTCCAGAACTCTTGTCCTGACGTTGCTATAAGCCCAGGACCCACCTGCTCAATCAACCAGCCAGATGAAGATGCTAACACCTATCCTATACTCAGTTCAAACCCAACCCCAGTTATACAGTGTAAAATGAGACACCTTTTGGATGAAGGAAAGAATGCAGGAATACTGGAACAAAAAATGACAGATTATTTGATAGTAGAGAAACCGATTATTCCAGTATTCCATCATCTTTCAAAATTCCACAAGCATCTCACTCCTGTTCAGGGCCGTCCCATCATTGTGGGCATAGGATCCCTATTGGAGAGACTTGGCGAGTGGGTAGATGAACATCTCCAACCACTCGTTACCCGCTTACCAGGATACCTTTGGGACACAGGTCACCTTCTTGCCCACACACATGAAATCAACTGGCCAGCAACCAATACTTGGATAACTGTTGATGTTAAGGCATTATATTCTTGTATATCACACTGTTTAGCCCTATAGGCTATCAAATATCACCTTACATCAAACAGTTGTTATAGTCCGGGTTTGTTCGATTTTTATACTCTTGGCTATTGAGTTCCTATTGAAACATAACTACTTCATGTTTGATTCATCCTTTTATATACAATGCCAAGGTACCTCAATGGGGGCTAAATTTTCTCCCTCACTGGAAAATTTGTATATGGGGTGGTGGGAGGAGGTTTTTCTTTTCACACATAATAATCCTTTCAGAGTACGTATTGACTGGTACTGTCGCTACATAGATGACCTGGCTCTGGTGTGGACTGACCCGGTCTCTATGGTAGATTCTTTCATTCAGTATTTAAATAACAACCATTTTAATTTAGAGTTCAGCCACAATTTCCACTCTGATAGCATTGATTATTTTGATATAACACTAACAGGACACATTGATAGTGGCAGGGTAACTACAAAAACCTTTAGAAAACAATGCACTGGCAATTCACTTTTGCTCACTATGAGTTGTCACCCTTCTCATACTATACAGTCAGGTCCATAAATATTGGGACATCGACACAATTCTAATCTTTCTGGCTCTATACACCACCACAATGGATTTGAAATGAAACAAACAAGGTGTGCTTTAACTGCAGATTTTCCGCTTTAATTTGCATAATTTACATCCAAATCAGGTGAACGGTGTAGGAATTACAACAGTTTGTATATGTGCCTCCCACTTTTTAAGGGACCAAAAGTAATGGGACAATTGGCTGCTCAGCTGTTCCATGGCCAGGTGTGTGTTATTCCCTCATTATCCCATTTACAAGGACCAGATAAAAGGCCCAGAGTTCATTTCAAGTGTGCTATTTGCATTTGGAATCTGTTGCTGTCAACTCTCAATATGAGATCCAAAAAGCTGTCACTATCAGTGAAGCAAGCCATCATTAGGCTGAAAAAACAAAACAAACCCATCAGAGAGATAGCAAAAACATTAGGTGTGGCCAAATCAACTGTTTGGAACATCCTTAAAAACAAAGAATGCACCTGTGAGCTCAGCAACACCAAAAGACCCGGAAGACCACGGAAAACAATTATAGTGGATGACTGAAAAATTCTTTCCCTGGTGAAGAAAACACCCTTCACAACAGTTGGCCAGATCAAGAACACTCTCCAGGAGGTAAGTGTATGTGTGTTAAAGTCAACAATCAAGAGAAGACTTCACCAGTGTGAATACAGAGGGTTCGCCACAAGATGTAAACCATTGGTGAAACTCAAAAACAGGAAGGCCAGATTGGAGTTTGCCAAACAACATCTAAAAAAGCCTTCACAGTTCTGGAACAACATTCTATGGACAGATGAGACCGAGATCAACTTGTACCAGAGTGATGGGAAGAGAAGAGTATGGAGAAGGAAAGGAACTGCTCCTGATCCAAAGCATACCACTTTATCAGTGAAGCATGGTGGTGGTAGTGTTATGGCATGGGCATGTATGGCTGCCAATGGAACTGGTTCTCTTGTATTTATTGATGATGTGTCTGCTGACAAAAGCAGCAGGGTGAATTCTGAAGTGTTTCGGGCAATATTATCTGTTCATATTCAGCAAAATGCTTCAGAACTCATTGGACGGCGCTTCACAGTGCAGATGGACAATGACCCGAAGCATACTGCGAAAGCAACCAAAGAGTTTTTTAAGGGAAAGAAGTGGAATGTTATGCAATGGCCAAGTCAATCACCTGACCTGAATCTGATTGAGCATGCATTTCACTTGCTGAAGACAAAACTGAAGGGAAAATGCCCCAAGAACAAGCAGGAACTGAAGAAGTTGCAGTAGAGGCCTAGCAGAGCATAACCAGGGATGAAACCCAGCGTCTGGTGATGTCTATGCGTTCCAGACTTCAGGCTGTAACTGACTGCAAAGGATTTGCCAACAAGTATTAAAAAGTGGAAGTTTGATGGATGATTGTTAAATAATCTGTCCCATTACTTTTGGCCCCTAAAAAGTGGGAGGCAAATATACAAACTGTTGTAATTCCTACACCGTTCACCTGATTTGGATGTAAATACCCTCAAATTAAAGCTGGAAGTTAAAGCACATCTTGTTCGTTTCATTTCAAATCCATTGTGGTTGTGTATAGAGCCAAAAAGATTAGAATTGTGTCGATGTCCCAATATTTATGGACCTGACTGTACATGCATTACCATTACCAGTGGGGGAGTTTGTGTGAGCCAAAAGGAATTGCCCTGATCATGAAGACTTTGTGAAAGAATGCACTGTGGTTTCAGAAAAATTAACAAGGCGAGGATACAAGAAACATTTGATTGATAATGGCAGGATCAAGGAGGAAAATAGGGACAGAGATAGCATGCTAAAAAATGCAGAGAGCCCTAGTATCAAAAGACAGTCCCACTGCAGTGGGAATCAAATACACTTTGTTGCCACTTATTCTAGACAGTGTAATCAAATTGAAGCAATTGTTAAACAATGTCTTCCTATTTTATATGCGGATAAAACATTATACAACATTTTGCAGCAGGGGTATAGCTTTTCTAGTAGAAGGGTCCCCACCTTGGGATTTATTTTATCTCCTAGCCTTTTTTTATTCACATCAGCCTTCACACACATGGCTAAGTACCACGGAATCGTTCCCTTGTGGCACTAGCACGTTTAGACAATGCAGAAGACACAGAAAGACTAAAACTATCACCTCTTTTTCTACAGGCAAAACATACACTCTTGAACATTTTATTCACCGTAGTTCCAAATCAGTGATCTATGTAGTGAAATGTAGTGCCTGTCAGATACAGTATGTGGGGTGTACCATTCCTCATTTACGAATCAGGATTTCAGAACATTACAATGACACTGCCAATCCAAATGCCAAAAACATTTCAAATGTATCAAAACATTTTAAGACACTGCATGGAGGTAATCTTGACACCTTTTATTTCTTCGGTCTAGAACAAATCAAACAATCTACAAGGTGGGGCGGACACCCATCGCAACCTGCTCCAACGAGAGATGTGGTGGATACACACCTTAAATACCAGGATGCCATTGGGTTTGAACAATAGGATGGACGTTAGCCTGTTTTTGAAATAAGTCTTTGAAGTATATTAATTATTTTGTATTCTAATTTTTCCACTGCTGCACCAGTGGGACTTTTGATGGTTAACATCTTGTGCTTCCTGTTTCATCCCTCTGTCATATGTGATTGTTTGACCCAGTTTTTGATCATTTCTATCTGTAACCAATTAATGAGTTGATCTTTTAATCAAGCTATTACTGCCCCTCTCATTTCAAGAAGATTGTTTCTCTCTATATATCTGTTTTTTATGTCATATTTTTATGCTTTTGATGAAGGCTTAGGCCGAAACGCGTCAGTTTTGGATGATGTTACTGCTATAATGCTACAAAAAAAAAATTCTATGGAGAAGCTGTCGAGTTGCCAGTTTGTACTTGTTATGGATAAACTCTTTTCTACCTTAACTCTCTACTTCGTCCTCTACTGCCTCCACCCACTAATTCACTCAATGTCCAGGAGATTGCAAAACACTTTAAAACTAAGATTGATACTGTCACATACAGTACCTGGTGGAGGCACCTGACGTGCTAAAGAAGGCTTCTTTTACACCTCTGGCTCAGGGCCCCTGATAAGGTAGACAGGTGGTACAGGAGTGCAAAGTGGCACAGGTGCTTGTTGGTCTTGCTAGCAGCCAATAGGATGTCCAGGCCAAGCAGAAGGAAGATGAACGGTAGACCACAGTGGAGCAGGTAAGCTGGGTTGTGGCAAATCAGCAGCAGGCAAGGACAGGATGGCACTGGCGACATCAGACTGGTGTGCCAGTGACTGGCAGCAGATGGTGAGTAGTCACAAGACAGGTAGCACACAGATCAGAGAGTAGCTGAGTCATCCAACCTAAGTCATATAATAGTAGTCGGATCAGGTACAGGTTTGAAGCAGAAGCAAACTCAGGGCATTGGCCACATTTGCCCCTGGACCCCATTCCTTTGCAAATACTATGATCACCCTCTTTGCTCTAACCTACACTTTCTAGCTCACATCCTTAATTTCTCTCTCTCTACTGTCATCTTCCCCAACCCTTTTAAATGGCATTTGTCACCCCTATACTTTAAAAAAACCCACTGGACCCCACCAATCTTGACAACCTAAGACTCATCCCCTTGCTCTATTTTACCTTCAAACTCCCTGAATGCCTAGTCCAGGGGGAGGCAACCTGGAGCTCTCCAGCTGTTGTGGAACTACATTTCCCATGAGTTATTGCAAGGCAGGCAGTTACAATAACTCCCAGATACATGATGGGACTTTTAATTCTGTAACAGCTGGAGGGCCGCAGGTTGCCTACACCTGGCCTTGTCTATAACCATCTGAGCAATCACCTCACTGAGGATAACCTGAGGATAACCTTCTTTGACCCCCTTCAGTTTGGATTTTGCCCCCAACACTCCACGGAAACTGCTTCCCTAAAACTCTCAAACAACTTACTAAAGGCTAAAGCCAATGGTCACTATTCTGTACTCTTACTCTTGGATCTCTTTTCTGCCTTTCATACAGTTGATCACCCCTTCTCCTCAAAAAACTCCTTTCCCTTGGTCTCTGTGGCTGTACTCTTCATTGGTTCTCATCTTACCCATTTCACCACACTTTCATTGTCACTTACAACTCTACCTCCTCCTCTCCTCTTATTTTTCTGTCAGGGTCCCCCAAGGTTCCATCCTTGGATCGCTCTTATTCTCGAGCTACACCTCCTCCCTGGGTCAGCTGATGGCCTCCCACAGCTTCCTATATAATTTCTCTGCAAATGACACCCAAAAATATCTTTCTACCACTCAGTCACCCCTTCAGTATCAAATTAGGACCTGCTGCTGTGTTCATACAGTATCCTCCTCCTGCACCCTCCAAGAGACAGACGACTCTAGCCGCACAAACAAATTCTCTGGCCCCAGTTACACTGGGGCCAGAGAACTCATGTAAATAAGCCCTTAATTTAAAATTTGTTTACAACGCTGTTGGGGAGGGGGGGTTGGTAATATATATGGGGTCTAAACAGACCCCTGACATCTCACCTTTGAGACAGAGAAAGGAATTGAGGGCACAGATTCTTTCATTCCTTTCTCGGCAGTCTTTTTTTTAATCAACAAAATAGATTTTTATTGAATAGAACACAAGATATTACATGGTATAGTTGCACAGGTATACAATCCATAGAAAACAGGAGTTGCAATCCTCATAACAATAAATGAATGGTAGTAACTGTATAGCCAACTAATCTAACAAAGGACTGGGAAGCATGACATAATACCATGAGTTCCAAGCACTCTTGGAAAGAAAAGTGCAAACAATTGTACAAAGCAACAAACAAGGGAAAAAGAAGGAAAGAAAAATGAGAGAAGAAAAAAGGGTCAGTCCAACTGGTAGTATGCAGCAGTTACTTTGTGTTATAGAGATCCCAATTTCATCACACTAATGTCAAGTATCACATAAGGCAAAACACCTCTCATACGGTCACTTACAGTTAGTGCAGAACACCATCTAGCCAATTAATCTGTCTAGAGCCAGCTGCCACCTCTAGGGAGTTCAAACAACTCTGCCAGATGTGTATACATTTTTTAGTAGGTTTCCTATGATAGTAGGTGTTTTTTTCTCGGCTAAGGATAGTATTAACCATTTGGATTCTCTGCTGCCTTAGCTGCACTGAAGATGAATGAACAGAAGACAGAGGCATGTCTGTATGAGACTGTAGCATAGTAAACACAGCTTACTAGTTTCAGTTATGATTGGACACAGGAGCGATCAGTACCGATTACTTACTATTTTCATTCACTAAAGGAAGGGCCAGTAAATTACATATTTGCTTGCCCCTTCCCCTCTCTCCATCCTGACCATCCCCCTGTGTAACCCGCAGCAGCTGGTGGGAGAGGGAAGCCAGCAGCACTGTGGGGGGCACACAGGAGAGCACATAACAGGGGCAATCAGATGTGGGCAGGGCAGGGGGGGGATGGGTGTGACAGAGGGTCAATTACAGGAACAATGCCCTTTGTGTCTTTCCCTGCAGCAGATGAAAGCCAGCAGGAGGGAGAGGGGGAGAAACTGGCTTTTAGCAGCTGCAGAGAGCCGCACAGGACATCTTTCCTGTAATTCCCCCCTCCCCCGCCACACCAATCCCCCTTCATGTCCTGCCCATATCCGATTCCTTCTGCTGTCCAGTCCCTTCTATGTGCCCTGCCCCCCTACAAGAGCACCAGTGGTACCCCCTTATCGGTGGCCCTGGGTGAATGGGATCATTTAAAGAGCCATGCCTCTAGCATTATATCTAGCAGTACTAGTGCTAGTGCATCCAAGCCTGAATCAAATGATGATGTAATTAGGAGTAGGCAATAGAAAGCAGAATGTAAGAGCAATGTGTGAGCAATGAACGATGTATGTGAGAAAAAAAAGGATAAGTCGTGATTGACCATACTTTGGAACATCAGCTAACATTGAGCATTAGAGTTACTATTGTATTCTGGTGGAGAAGCACTTTGGTTGACATTTTTATAGCAAGTCCATTCACCTCTTTTCCATCAGTTCCCATTTCCAGACTATACCACCATCTGCAGATGCTTCTTTGGTCTATAGGTTCTCAAATTTTTACAGGCTCAAAAGTACAGACAGACGCTGGGAACACAATTAGACATCGCTCACAATGCGTATTCTGGTATTCTGCTATTCTGCTATATTCCAGTATATTCAGTTTACCAAATGTCAAATAACCTTTTTCTACCATTCCACTCCTGCCTTATATTCTTTAAGCAGCCTTTTGTCAATTAGAGTGATATTTTCTGCTGGTATTAGCTAGTCATTTTCCTTTCTGCTTGTTTCTGGTACTGCTTCAAGTGCACTCAGAAATAACTTGATTTTTGAAGCTATTTTCTTTTACTTCATTGCTGGTTTCCCATTTAGCTTGCTGCTAGTGAAACTTCTGCTGAATAAAAATTCAGTTTAATTATATTTTTTCTTCTTTTATTGATAGTTCTTTGTTGTTTTTTGGGGCATTTTTTTTGCACCCCTATTAATACCTGTTAAACAGAAAAAAAATCTTTCTTCTAAAATATTTTCAACTTAAAAATCTTTCTATGTTTGTGCTGTAATCAAAAAGGGGCTGGGATGTACAGTATTTAGAAATGGTGTTTTTGATGGAAAACAAAAGTAATTTTAAGCCAATTAAAAGTGCCATGGTAAAAAAAGGCAAATATGCAGTGAACCACATTGCCAGCAAAATTGATTTTTTTTGAACCTCCACTATTTCAACCAATCAAAACCCTCTAAAGCTCAGGAACAATAAGGCTGCTTTACTAATGGATTTTAGAATATGCACTCAATAAATTGTCTTTAATTATCTAATTTAGTGAAAAGCAAATTTCTGCTTATTTATTTAATCTGTGCATAATTAAATAAATGAAGTGAATCTTCAGTAAGTTTATTCAGTGTAAATTCTTGGATACTTTAGTAAATTAAACTCGTGTTTTAGCACAGCAAAAATACAGTATGTGCAAAATGTAAGGAAGCCCTTTCATCCTTGGTAAAGTAGTGCTGTTCTTATTAATAAAGTAAGTTCTGCAGCTCAAGATGTTATGATTAGTAGAAGAAATAAAAAAGCTGCGCTCAATAATCACTTATATACAAAATGTCCAATTAGTGATCCAATAAGTCCAAAAGATCAAGTGTAAAAACACAGTATATTAAAGTGCTTAATGCAAGGTGTATCCAACGATATACTGTACTCCACCATGTGACATCACCAACATAAAGTCAGGATGTGCTCTTACACCACAAGATGGACCCTCTATTATAAAAGGTCAAAAACACATTTGTATATATCAGCTGTTTAGGCGTCCATAAAGATGTAGTGCAGGCAGTGTACGTCTCTCCAGCCGTTCCTCCCGCAATAGAATTAAACAAATAGGGTAGATAAGGTAAAAGCTGCAGCAAAAGGGTTTACAAATTGCGGTGACTGGTAAGTGTATCCTCGCCCGACCGGTTTCGTCACAATTGGACTTCTTCTGGGACCTTTTGCTGCAGCTTTTATCGTATGCACCATTTGTTTATGTGCATTGTTTTTTGTAATAAATGCCTTAAGAATGTTTTACACTATCAGAAGCCCCTTGTTTGTTTTTTGGGTATTGCTGAATTAGCATGATAATTCTATTGCGGGAGGAATGGCTGGAGAGACATACACTGCCTGCACTACATCTTTATAGACGCCTAAACAGCTGATATATCCAAATATGTTTTTGACCTTCCATAATAGAGGGTCCATCTTGTGGAGTAAGAGCACATCTGGACTTTATGTTGGTGACGTCACATGGTGGAGGATATCGTTGGATACACCTTGCATTGAGCACTTTAATCCAGTATTTTTTGCTGTGTCTGCACACTTGATCTTTTGGACTAATTGGACCACTAATTGGACATTTTGTATATCAGTGATTATTGAGCGAAACTTTTCTATTTCTTCTACTAATCATAACATCTTGAGCTGCAGAACTTACTTTATTAATAAGAACAGCACTACTTTACCAAGGATGAGAGGGCTTCCTTACATTTTGCACATACTGTATTTTTGCAGTGCTAAAGCACAAGTTTACTTTACTAAAGTATCTGAGAATTTACACTGAATAAACTTATTGAAGATTCACTTCATTTATTTAATTATGCACAGATTAAATAAATAAGCAGAAATTTGCTTTTCACTATATTAGATAATTGATTATTATTATTGAGCACAACTTTTCTATTTCTTCCATTTACTTGTTGTATTATATATCTCACATTGTATTGTTGCTGCTATTTTATGTTTTATTTTTGTCACACAAGAGCAGTATTGTTTTTTTTCTGATCATGTTATGATTAGTGGCTAAGAAGTTCCTTGTCTCCCATTCTCCTGGAATGGGGCAGTATAAGACTCTAGAGGAAGATTGACATGAATCCTGTCTTTACTGGATGCTAGAACCTGGCCAGGGAGAATGCTGGTTGGCTCCCTTATCTTTATTCTATGTCAATATTTCACTTGGCTTAAAGGACAAGTGCAAAAAACACTCTGCTGCCTGTGTGCCAGAGCTGGCTAGATGGCTGAAATGGGAAGATACTGCCATGAAACCATCAGTGAGGAAAGCATGGGCAAATCTAGTATAGGGAGGAAAGAGTGCATTTTTCTTCTTCTTCTAAAAAAGACCTGATTAAGGGCACTTGTGGCGGTTCTTTAGACAGCTACCCTAGCAGGTGTCTCTGGCCCGACCTGTAGAGATAGACACTGCCTGGCAGCAGCTTTACAAGTAAGAAACTATTATTTTGTGGAATGGAAGGTCTATTTCCCTGCTAGCAAGGGACTTGATGCACGGTTACAGCCAGACAGGCAAGGAACATAGACCGGGACCACTTACCCATACCCTCAAATAGAATGAGTAGCTGTATTCATGAAGCTGTTCTGTCTCCACACACTTACATTTGCTGCATGAATGCAGCAAGCACCTGGTGGTGCATAATTACACAACCCATTCACAGAATGCCTGTGTGAATGAGGTCTTATGCTTTTTGGATGCTGAAAACATAATAAATCTGGTTGTTGCCAGTTTGAAACCTGACCTGCTTCATGGACTGAAGCTATTTGTATGAGAAAACCCCATATGAGGTTATAAAAACATAGAAACATAGAAAAGTGACAGAAAAAAAGACTGATTAGTCCATCGAGCCTGCCCATTTTATTTTATTTTTTTTATTTTTTATTTTTTTCATTAACCTTGTTGTCTGACTGTAGATCTATGTTTAGCCCAAGCATGTTTGAGGCCATTTACTGTTGACTGTCTCAGACAGTGTAAGAAAAGTTGCCTTCATTACAGTATATATCATACTATGGTATACACCTTTATGTAAATAGACAGTACTCTGTTTTTGTTTTATTTTTTCAAGATAAAAGGTCACTTTAATATACCACATTATGCTGTAATATACTGAAAATACTGGCGGTTGCAATAATTATTTTTCTTTTTCTTGCAGAGGTTAATATATGAAGCATGACTTTGTATTCTGTCATATGTGTAATTGTATGTGGGTGTGTAACTTCAAGCATGCATATAAATACATTTAATTTTTTAGCTGTATTCATCTCTTCAGGCATGTTTGGTTTTATGATATGGCTATTGTTATATTTATACATTACGCAAGCAAATCTTTTAAAGTAACAGAACAAATATTAGATCTATATTGGTATGTACTGTATATTATGTATGCATAGAACAGTAATACAAAACAATTAAGCAAATCATTTTCACAAGAAATGGAAAAAAATAAATACATTTGGTAGCAAACTTTAAATTCTGAAATAAATAGCTTTTCTGTTCAAGAGCGAATAAATGCATAATAGTAACTATGATAATTACAACAGCAGCAATAATATAGGCAATGTTGAGACCTCCATTAACTGAGGTGTGTTAGGCTAGAAACACATGGATCAGTTTTTTTCGATCATGTGCGGGCTGATTGAAAAAAAACTGAAAGGATTCTCTAATTCACACAAGCGAGGTGGATGGAGGAATCCTCCCTGCTGTATTATTGTTTTCTGATATGAGACACCTCCATTTTCAGAATACACTGATCAACTCTGAAGCCGACTTGCTGCAGCACTGATTTAAGTAAAATTTTCCAACAAGCCGGTTCAAGAAAAGTTGATCATTAGACTGATTTTTCATGAATGGGAACGGCCATAGATTAGTTGAAATTCGGTCAGTCCATGCTTAACTGGCTGAATTTCGATCCATCTATGGCCAGTGTTAATCTGCTGGAAACAACTGATATTGTTCCTGTAGTAGATACTATATATATATATATATATATATATATATATATATATATATATATATATATATATATATAGTTTATGCTTTTTCTAGGGTACTGCTTGCTTTAATGTACATTTTTGTTTGCCTATTTCTTTTATGTGTAATGTTTCCAATTATGTAATTTAAATTAATTATTAGCTAATAGAGATGTTTTCTGCCACTTGGAAAATGTATAACTGTGTCACCTGAGTCTACAACAATGCAACCCATAGGCCATCCTAATAGTCTGCATCATCCAGCCTTAAAATAAACTCAGCCTACAGAATCCACATTCATCATTGAATCAATACTTGCAAACATTACAAAGCACACCGCCATGTCAATTCTCCTATTTATGTCAGGTTTTATGTAAATGTTTCTTACTTTCTTACTTTCTCTATCTGTCTCCTGGCAGCAGCCTGTGCCAATCCAGCTCCTAGTATACAGTATATTTCCACCCTGTCTGCCGTAATCCCGTACATGCGTGGTACTTCTGCTGAAGGCCCGATGTTTACACCACCTACATTTTGGGAAGTGCCGGAGCTCTTGTGTGATTGAGATGGATGCCGTGGAGTTCCGGTGAGGTCGGCACAGCACCTTGGTGAAGGGTTTAATGGCACACTGAGCATTCAGTGAATCAAGGCAGAAAGGCGCATGTGCAAATGACATCACTGCAGGGAACGGTGGTGGATTTCTCACAAACAGAGCAGCTTTGGGGACTATAAAACACAGCTATATATAGGTTAATTCAGTATTTTGGATGTGGAACAGTACTAAAGGAGAGTTTACTACCGCTTTAATAAAAAAGGCTGTTACAAATGTGCTTCATTTATCAGTCCTATATTCTCCTTAACAGTTTTGGTGCCATGGGAAATGGAGAATATCAAGTCGCAGACAGAATTTGAAGGGGAGATCATAGAACCCCATATAAGATGAGACCTAATTCATTTCAAAGCTCAGGCTATCTCTCTCATTGTTCATTCATGTGTTTCGTTAACTAACCCTTCTCACAAACTTTTGATAGACTAATTGTATGTTCTTTCTAGTTCTCATTATCTTTCTGTCTGAAGTCTTTTGTGAGTGAGATTAAAAGCTGCTTACAAACCAATAACTTATGATGTGGCTAAACCAGCCTTATTGTGAGGACTAAAGATTCAACAATACCACTGATGAAAGAACCCTTTTCAGGGGGAGTGTTAAGAGCTTTGTCTAACTCAGTATGGATCAGGGGCATTGCTAGGAATGGGAAACCCCTGGGCACTAAAAGCATGCACAGCAGTTGGTGGGTGTGGCCATGCTGCTCTGTCAGTGGGAGTAAATGAAAATGTTACTAAACCCAGGACCCTGCATTCACAATATCTGATCTCCCACAGTACACAGAACATGGAAATGCAATTGTTTTAATAAAAATAAACAGCTAAATAACTTTTCTCATTAGCAGTATATGGCAGTCTTTTGACTTTTATCAGTGTCTGGTTAAAGCTTGTAGGAGGAGTTTTCATTCACACAATATTCATATTCCACAGTCCTTGTAATCACAAAATAGGCTTTAAAGAGACCCTGTCATCAGTTCAATCATTTTTAACATGCCTTTATTGAAACATGAAGTATAAAAGCTATATAGATAGATACATGTATGCTAATTTTTTTTCCAGTGGGGTGTTTTTCGTTTATTTATTAGATATGCAAAATGAGTAGGAATCCAACACTTTTAGTAGTCTTGGATGCTACAATCTTCCAGCTCCTCCTGCAGCTGCCACAGTGCATGCTGACACTGTTTGAACCACTTGGTTAGTAGTATGGATGGATTTTTAAAAAATTACAATAACTGTAATAAAAACATTTGGATTAAAAAAAAAACATGATCAGGTGACAGGGTCTCTTTAATTACTATGCCACAAACAAGAGTCTCACAAGCACATACACTTCACCACAAGCTTTTCACACATAGGCTTCGCCACAAGCTTTTCACATATAGGCTTCACCACAAGCTTTTCACATATAGAGAGCTAAATATTTGTCTAAGTCTGTCTTAAGGAAGAGCATTACAGTAAAACCTTGTGAAGCACTGACCCCCGAAGGAGCTGCTGATATTTTGATTGGGCCTAATCTATGGCCGTTCCCATTCATGAAAAATCAGTACTATGTTTTACACCTCCTATAACTTGGCTCAATCCCCTTGACACAGCTGTGGTGCAATGTTAATGTGAAGCTAATAGTAAAGGATAACCCCACAATGTGTAATACCACAATAGTATACTTTGGTTATTACCTGAGTATCTGATATTCCACATGCTGGAAAAAGAACAACACTCCACACAAGTAGTACTCAACCAGAAATATATTTTTACTGGAATTGGTATAAAAGTAATATTACAATAATTACTGTCATACTAACATTATGCAACAGCCCAATGAGTATACACAATAGTTGGAATATATAAAATTATATCAAATGATCTCTGGAAGTGCGTCTCCAAGTGGGACTAATGCCAGAATGGGAAATACTTTAATTCTGGGCACCTTCCCACTTCCAGTGCGCCCTTGTAACCACAAGAAGACAACGTTAGTACATAAAGCACAAATGCAATCCTCAGGGAGCCCCCCCTGCTTTAGAGTGTAAACTCTCTATTAACCAGAAATAGGATACATGGCCTTGCAATGAAAGAGGCAGTCTTTTCCGTGTCTTCTGTCTTCTGCTAGCTATTTACGAATTATAAATTATATTCCAACGGTTAAATAAACCAGGGTTAGATAAAGTGGATGTTGAAAATTATCCTTGTAGTGTAGTAACCTGCAACTGTCTCCGATGCAATTAACTTCATGTAACACAGTGCTAGAAGTATAGGAAAGGATAGGCTTGAGGCCTGTTTGAACTCAGTCTTTAGTTCCTTAGGATCCCTTTGTGTGGAACTACTGTAGCACATTGTGTTACAGATTCAGGTGTGTAAAAGTGCGTTAGAAAAACTTTGGGCAACAGCCCTCTCACCCAACCAGGTCTGTGTAGTAGGACAGCTCCGCTCCGGTGCACTTGGTCTTGCTTCTGTTGCCACTCTGTTCCGCAAGATGAACCAGGACCCTCTAATGACTCCGACAGGTGTCTCTGGATCCTTCCTAGGTCTGCTGCACCGTCTCTCCAGCCCGCTGGTACAAAACTAAGTCGCTGGTTGTGCTGCTCCACAGTCAGTGTAGGCCACGCTCTCTGGAACACCTCCGCACAGGTCCTCACAGGCAAGCCATGCATTCAGAAGAGACCTAAAATGGCCACGCAGGGCCTTTTTATAGCCTACCCAGGATGCATTTCAGTGCTGAGTGTTCCTGGGAGGTCACTTGGCATTGTGGGTAGGTCAGTTCTTTGTAAAATGTAAACAGTCACTTCCTGTAACATTTCTCCATGCACTTGAAACAGAAAATAAAGGAAGTCCATTTCACATTTTGGCCACTAGATGGTGCCAAATACCAAATAATGCACTGTCCATACTTTTAACATTACAAAAACAAGCAAAAATTGTCAGCGCTACACTTGGATTCAGAGTAACTTGGTCTGAGAGTGTTTTGCAAGACAAGCAACATTTTTTTATAAATTTTGACTTGATAAACGAGCGATGTCTTGATATACAGGTAGCGTCATGTTACAACTGAGTATAAAAGAGAAGAGAGGCGTCTCTAAGTGTAGCAATATGGTTCATTTAATGAAGGTACAACATTTAGAAACTCACATGGTTGATGATTAAAACAGGCACATTCAAGTATGCAGGCATCCGGGGTAAAGCTGTCCACATAAACCATCCTCCACACCACCATCGACATTATCCCTTCCACACTGTGCTCCACAAGCGCATCAAGCCTCACTTTCAGATTGCTCTACTGCAGGGTAGTCTTCCCAGTCACAATTGCAGACTGACAGCGGTGAGAGCCCGCAGTGCAGAAGATGGTCTATGAGGACAGCTTTACCCCTGAGGCCTGCATACTTAAAACAGGCAAAACTCAAGCCTGCCAGGGATCTAAAATGTCTGTCATGTGTGACAGGAGTAGCAGTGGATTTACTTTCAGGTGCAGTAGGTCATCGTGGTGTTAGTGGGTCAACATCATCAGGTAGCAGCTCATTATGGCTGGGTAAGCATCACTGGACGACATAATTAATGCTGGGGATTTTGAACATCGGGATCTCCCCTCCTCCAATCACAGAATGCATTTATTATCACAGTGGATAAGTTGTTAGGACTTCCACGTAGCAGCACTTGGATTGTTGGTTCAAATCCCAACCACAGCACTATCTGCCTTTAGTTTGCAATTTCTCCCTGACATGCTGGTAGGTCAATTGGCTTCTGTATAAATCGGCCCTAGTATGTGTATGTTTGTGAGTTAGGGACCTTGAATTGTAAGCTCCTTGAGGGCAGGGACTTCTATGAATGTACAATATACAGTATCTCACAAAAGTGAGTACACCCCTCACATTTTTGTAAATATTTTATTATATCTTTTCATGTGACAGCACTGAAGAAATTACACTTTGCTACAATGTAAAGTAGTGAGTGTACAGCTTGTATACCAGTGTAAATTTGCTGTCCCCTCAAAATAACTCAACACACAGCCATTAATGTCTAAACCGCTGGCAACAAAAGTGAGTACACCCCTAAGTGAAAATGTCCAAATTGGGCCCAAAGTGTCAATATTTTGTGTGGCCACCATTGTTTTCCAGCACTGCCTTAACCCTCTTGGGCATGGAGTTCACCAGAGCTTCACAGGTTGCCACTGGATTCCTCTTCCACTCCTCCATGATGACATCACTGAGCTGGTGGATGTTAGAGACCTTGCGCTGCTACACCTTCCGATTGAGAATGTGTGTTTGGGGTCATTATCATGTTGAAATACTGCCCTGCGGCCAAAGTCTCTGAAGGGAGGTGATCATGCTCTGCTTCAGTATGTCACAGTACATGTTGGCATTCATGGTTCCTTCAATGAAGTGTAGCTCCCCAGTACCGGCAGCACTCATGCAGCCCCAGACCATGACACTCCCACCAACATGCTTGACTGTAGGCAAGACATACTTGTCTTTGTACTCCTCACCTGGTTGCTCTGTTATACACTCACTACTTTACATTGTAGCAAAGTGTCATTTCTTCAGTGTTGAAAGATGAAAAGATGAAAAGATATAATAACATATTTACCAAAATGGGAGGGTGGTACTCACTTATGTGAGATACTGTGAGATACTGTATATATATATATATATATATATATATATATATTAAAATGTAGGTTCTGGCTTCCTTAGGAGAATATCTATGTTTGCCCAATTATTGGGCAACTATTATGCCGCGTACACACGATTGCACATTCCGACAACAAAATCCATGTTTTTTTTCCGATGGATGTTGGCTCAAACTTGTCTTGCATACACACGGTCACACAAATGTTGTTGGAAATTCCGAACGTCATGAGAAAAATGAAGTTCATAGCCAGTGTGCCTCTTTTGCTTGATTCCGAGCATGCGTGGAATTTTGTGCGTCAAATTGTGTACACACAATCGGAATTTACAACAACAGATCTCAAATTTTGTTTGTCGGAAATTCCGACGAAAAATGTCCGATGGAGCCTACACATAGGCGGAATTTCCGACAACAAGCTCCCATCGAACATTTGTTGTCGGAAATTCCGACCGTGTGTATGCAGCATTGGTGTGCAGTATTATTGTGCAACTAAATAGAAAACAAACATTTTCCCATCTCATTTCTTTATTTTCATCTGTTAAAGTAAGAAAAATAAACACACAACTCAAAATTCACAAATAGACATTTCTGACATTTCAAAAGTAAAATAAAAAATCTGTGACTAATATAGGAACCCTTCTTTTCAATAGCAATCATAAGCCTTTCATTCATGGAGTGTGTCAGTTTCTTGATTTCTTGATGATCAACATTTTGTGCAGCCGCAACCACAGTTTCCCAGGCACTGTTCAGAGAGGTGTAAAGTTTTCTATCACCGTAAATCTCCCGTTTTAACAAGGGCCCACAAGTTCTCAATAGTGTTTAGGTCAGGTGAGGAAAGGGGCCATTTCATTATTCTTTCATCTTTAAGGCCTTTACTGGCTAGCCATGCAGTGGATGCATGCGATGGAGCATTGTCCTGCATAAAGATCATGGTCTTCTTGAAAGATGCAGACTTTTTCCTGTACCACTGCTTGAAGAAAGTGTCTTCTAAAAACTGACAGTAAGTTTGGGAGTTGATTTTGAGTCTATCTTCAACTCCAAAAAGTCCAGCTAGTTCATCTTTAATAATACCAGCCCATTCCAGTACCCCACTTCCACCTTGCTGCCACAGGTCCATCAATCTGGTCTGTGCACACAATGTATAGATAGATAGATAGATAGATAGATAGATAGATAGATAGATAGATAGATAGATAGATAGATAGATATTAGTGTGGGGGGGGGGGGGCTCAGAGAAGGGGAAGATGGATAGGGGGTTGTCTTCTTAACAAGAAGTAAGCTTCTGCTTTGAGGCTGAGTTCACACATATGCAATGCAGGAACCAGCACAATTCCTGTACGGGTTCCCGTGTCACATGTCTCTCGCAAACAGTTCACACTGCCCTATGCGAACCGCTGCGGGTGTCAATACAAAGTTAACACCCCCAGATCGGTTTACAGATCGCAGTGCAAACTGTGAAATGGTGCAGCAATCGGATCACATAGGTGTGAACACCCATGTGATCCAATTCTAGTGGGGCCAAAAAAAGGGTCCTGCACCATTTTGGTGCGAATGTGATGCAAATTCAGCCATACAATCTGTATGGCTGAAGTCGCATTGCACATGTGATCTTCACAGCAATGCAGTGTGAACCATATGCGATATCTGACATCTCAATAGTGTGAACCCAGCCTAAAACTGCATGCCTGCCGCTGACACAGGCAACTTTTTTTAAAAGTAAAGTTTAGGTTTGGACTGAATTTTACCAGGGCTTTGCTCTGGGTTCAACTGATATCTAGCTGATTTTGGAGCCCTGATGAAGGAGTATTGTTGAGTTTCTAAAATAAATTGTCTGTCTGATGTTTTTTTTTTTTTTTGCTGTTTTAATTTGCAAAATCAATAAAATACTACTTTGGACTCTAGAAATTTTTGTTTGGTGCCCCCTGTGCCAATCACAATGTGCAGTGGACATCACTGTTGATAGAAAAAATCAGCATGCATATCCACTGTCCAGCTACGATGCATAGCTCTGGAACTATGAATCACAGTCAGATCACAGACCAATCTGTCAATCAACTGTATCTGCATAGTTTTGGCAACTATACTGTCCCCATTGACCACAAGATTTTTCTTTTATTATGCCTCCCTAGATTTGAAGTGAACGTTCCCTTCCATTGGTGATCAGTTATAAAGTTCTCCTTTACATTGGAGGTAAGTGACAGATCACTATGCAATCAACAACTGCCAGAAAACTGTCAACAATGAATGTCCACATTGACCACATGTCTCCATTGCCAAAACTACCCAGTCACCATCATCTGGCATATTAGTTACAGGGATCAGTGATGATAAGTCAACAGTGATTGCATTATTTAATCCTATGAATCAGGCATTTCCTAGTAACTTAAATACAATAAAATATTATAAATGCAGTCCATATTAATGTAAATGCATTTATTTTAGTTAGTGAATACCTTGTTGATAACTCTAATGAATGGAAAAATTAATTCTTAATAGAAACAGAAAAGTAAATAATGCGCAGTAATTCAAAATATGTCATATGTGTTAATATGGATTGTGTTACTGTAATATGAATTGTGTGTTAATATGGTGCATGAATTGTTCCTTAGCACCCTCTCCTTTCTTTTTTTTATATTGTCAGATAACTTGACTGACTGAACTGACTGGGTGTATGATAATTATTTTAATGTCTTTGCTACCTAAAGATAAAATTTGTATTTTTAATTAGATAAAATAACAGGTCTAAAAGAATGGACAGATGTTTAGACATCTGTTTAATTATGTTAATGTTTGCAGTGTACCTTGTTATAATACTGTGGTTATGTTCTTGGGTGCTAGCATAGTCAGTATGTCCTACATTTCTTTTTAAAGCCAAACTACAGGAAGACATAAAAACATAATGCAGGCATATATGCATTAAACATCTTTAAAGCCACTCTGTCTCTACATTTAAACAAGGAGAGCAGACATTGCTTGAAAATCAAGCAATTAATAATCATTTGTCTTGGTGCCCATGCTGCCAAACTCTACATTAAAGAAATAAGAATATATTTAGAATATATTTCTGCAAAATGATTTCTTCAAAGTAGAGGAGCTCTGCATAGAAGGTGTTTTACCTTAATGCATTCTATGCATTAAGGTAAAAAAACTTCTGCAAGGCCCCCCCCCAATACTTACCTGAGTACGATCTTGATCCAGCCTTGTTCACAAGATCAGAGGCTCTCTCAGCTCTCTCCCACCTCTTTAGTTTAGACACAGCAATGGAAGTCATTGGCTCATTGCTATTAACCACAGTCAATAAGGAGGAAGCAGGGGCAGGGCCAAGCCACTCTCTGTGTGTCTTATGGACACACACAGAGATGGTTCAGGGGCAAGCTTGCACAAGTAATAAAAACATCTATATATGCAGCGCTAAAAAAAATCCAAAAACAATTCAATAAATATAAGATGTAAGTGTTGGATTTGTGTATAGATAGAAGAACACAACACCGACTTCCAAAACTTCCAACTCAAGCCTCTTACCAGATAGCAGTGACCCTCAAATTATAGAGTGGTCACAAAAGCTTATGGTTATATTGGTCTCCCAAACAATCCAGTAGCACCAATGCTCCAAGGGTTAGAACATCACTTAATATCCAGCATAGATCCAAAATGAGCAGACATATCCTCAATAATACAAAAGAACTTCCATAATGAAGTATGTATGGATAAAAACAATCTCTTTATTAAAGTATTCAACTCACATGTCACAACAATAAAAGCACTTTGTTTCCAACCAAAGAGATGGCCGTGGCATCCAGCGTGCTGACGTCATATGTTGTAGGTCCCATCTACCCGTTTCATCACAATTGATGTCATCAGAGGTGTAAAGCACTCATGAGTGCATCTATAGCAAGCAGCTATGTTGAATGCCCCACTCAGCAAGCTGGAGGGGCCAGGAGCACCGGGGGGGACACGAGAAGAGAAGGATCAGGGCTGTCCTGTGCAAGACCATTGCTCAGAGCATGTAAATATGACATATTTGTTATTTATTTGCACGCTTTGCAGAGATGGCCAGTTTACCTTCATTAAAAATAGCGACTAAGCTACTTTAATGTATTTTTTTACATTATTAGTAAAAGTAACTGAATTCATCTTGATATGAACCTCCTGCAATCCTCTGCACAGTACTTTAAAGCCTAGTACACATAGGCCAAATGTCAGGCGGCATCGGCTGGTTCAATAAAAACCAGCAGACATTCGCCCTATGTACTACAGTCTGTCAATGGGTAATGACTGAAAAAGGTCTGCAAATTAGCTCCCGATCAGTGCTCTCAGCCATTGGCCTGACCAGTGTGTTCTGGCAGGGGGCATCGTGTCCCCCTGTCAGAAAGCAATAGAACAGCAGGGGAGATCACTATACTAACATTGGATAGTTAGTACAGCGGCTCCTCTTGAGGTGACAGTTTTCAGCTGGCATGTCTGAACGAAAAAAAATACTAGTGTGTACTAGGCTTAAGTTTTTATGCCTGAATCAGCATTTGAAACCAGTTAGGGATTTATTGTTTAACTAAGTGCTTAACCAGTTGCCGACCACCGCACGTCGATGTACGTTGGCACAATGGCACGGGCAGGCATAAGGGCTTACCTGTACGTCCCTGCCTGCCCGCGGGCGGGGGGGTCCGATCAGACCCCTCCGGTGCCTGCGGCGGTCGAATTACCATCAGGAGCGATCTGAGGTGAGGGGGAGGCCACTGATTCATGGCCACCTCCTTACAATCGCTCCTGGTGAATGGAATGCTTCCTCTGCTGCTGTAATGTAAACAGCGGCAGAGGAAGTGATGTCATCTCTCCTCGTGAAGCTCTTTGTTCCAGCTTCTGAGGAGAGAAGGCATCCAAGTAAGTGCACCAACACTACATGTACAGTAGAACACTCTAGGCACACTTTTTACCCCCATCACCCCCCGATCACCCCCCTGTACCCCCTGTCACAGTGACACCAATAGTAGTTTTTTTTTTTTTGATTATTGCATTGGTGTCATTTTGTGACAGTTATAAGTGGTAGGGCAGTTAGTGTTAGGCCACTTTAGGTCTAGGGTACCCCCCTAACCCCCCTAATAAAGTTTTAACCCCTTGATGACCCCCCGTCGCCAGTGTCACTAAACAATCGTTTTTCTGATCGCTGTATTAGTGTCACAGGTGACGCTAGTTAGGGAGGTAAATATTTAGGTTCGCCGTCAGCGTTTTATAGCGTCAGGGACCCCCATATACTACCTAGTAAAGGTTTTAACCCCCTGATTGCCCCTAGTTAACCCTTTCACCAGTGATCACCGTATAACTGTTACAGGTGACGCTGGTTAGTTAGTTTATTTTTTTATAGTGTCAGGGCACCCGCCGCTTGTTACCTAAAGGTTTAACCCCCTAATCACCCGGTGGGTGATATAAGTTAGATTTTAGGGTCAGATAGGGTCTGGGTTGCCCCAGGCAGCGTCAGGTTAGTGCCAGTACCGCTAACATCCACGCACGCAGCATACAGCTCCCTTAGTGGTATAGTATCTGAACGGATCAATATCTGATCTGATCAGATCTATACTAGCGTCCCCAGCAGTTTAGGTTTCCCAAAAACAAAGTGTTAGCGGGATCAGCCCAGATACCTGCTAGCACCTGCATTTTGCCCCCCCGCCCAGCCCAGCCCACCCAAGTGCAGTATCGATCGATCACTCTCACTTACAAAACACGAAACACACATAACTGCAGCGTTCACAGAGTCAGGCCTGATCCCTGTGATTGCTAACAGTTTTTTGGTAGCATTTTGATACAGTCGCTAACACTCAGGAGCTTTTTTGCCTGTGAGTCTCACTAGTGTACCACTAAATTTAGAGCCCAAAATGGCAAATCGAAGGTACACTAGTGAAGAAGCTTACAGGTTTCTGAGCATGACAGATAGTGAAGAGGAAGTCACTCATCTGTCAGATTCAGGCTCAGAATATGAACCTGTAGACAGCAGTGGCTCCATGACAGATAGCTCTGACGATGGAGTTGTGGTCCCTGTCAAGGTCAGGCATACCAGACCCCAATCTTCTTCTTCTGCTGTTGAGGTGCAAGAACGGCAGGGCTCTCGTATGGAGCAGAGAAGTACTAGCACCGCTATTCCTTCTGGCGAACTGGCAAGCACCAGGGGCCTAGTACACCCTGGTCGTACATCCAGCACTGCAGTAACACTTGGTGACATGGCGAGTCCCATAAGTGCAGTTCAAGCTGGCGAGGTGGCAAGCACAAGTAGTGTCCTGCTGCCACCAATAAGATGAACACAGGCCCGTCGTGCCCATAGTGCCCTTCCTGCTGCATTCACCAATCCTAATTGGGAACCCACCACTTCTGTAGCACCCTTACTTCCCCCATTCACTGGCCAACCCGGCATTCGCTGTTTTTCAGTGAAGATCTCTATAGATCTATTGTGGACCAAAGCAATTTGTACGCTGGTCATCACATTGCCACTATTTCCCAGTTCTCCCTTGCCAGAGATTGGAAACCAATTACGGTTTCTGAATTTAAGATCTTTCTGGGCCTTTCACTCCTCATGGGCATAACCAAAAAGAGTGAGTTGCGGTCATATTGGTCCACTGAACCAATTCATCATATGCCCATGTTCTCTGCTTCCATGTCCAGGGCACGATAAGAGCAGATTTTGCGGTTCATGCACTTCAACAACAATGAGAGGCATTTTCCTTATGTCTTCCCGAGTACCCCTACCCAACGAGCCCACCAAAGAAAATGTTGTGTCTGTAGAAATCACGGATATAAGCGTGACACCCGCCATTATTGTCCCTCCTGTCCTGGCAATCCTGGTCTTTGCATTGGTGAATGTTTTGAGTGCTACCATACACTAGTTGAGTTTTAGCGTAGGGTACAGCATTGCACAGACTAGGCACACTTTCACAGGGTCTCCCAATTGCCATCGCATTTTGAGAGACCCGAACCTGGAACCGGTTACAGTTACAAAAGTTACAGTTATAAAAAAAAAATGTAAAAAAAAAGTAAAAAAAAAAAAAATACACAAAAAAATATAAAAAACAAAAACAAAAATAGTTGTCGTTTTATTGTTCTCTCGCTCTCTATTCTCTCTCTATTGTTCTGCTCTTTTTTACTGTATTCTATTCTGCAATGTTTTATTGTTATTATGTTTTATCATGTTTGCTTTTCAGGTATGTAATTTTTTTATACTTTACTGTTTACTGTGTTTTATTGTTAACCATCTTTTTGTTTTCAGGTACGCCATTCAGCTGCAACGCGGATTTATTTATCTTGACAGCAACAGCGTTTGCTCCCACAATACATAAAGCCGTGACTCCAGCGCTGTCGGAGGTGATTTCACCACCACAGTTAAAAAAAAGAGCATATATGCCGAAGCATGGGGGCAGCAGGGGCGGAGGAGCGATTTGCTCCTACCTTTTGCGGGTGGATGCCCCCATGCTTCGGCATATATAAATGGTGCATGTAGAAGTGGGTGGATGAAGGGAGGTATTCTAATTGTGGGCATACCCACCGATCAATCTCTTTTTTTCATGCAACCCACAGGCTGCATGAAAAAAAAGATTACAATACAATACAATATATGCCCAACAAGGACCAGCAACGTACTGGTATGTTGATGGACTTTGAGTGGTTATACCAGAATGATGCCTGCAGGTTTTGGTGTCATCTTGGTATCATTCTTTTCAGCTTTCATGTAAAAGCAATCCTAGTGGCTAATTAGCCTCTAGACTGCTTTTACAAGCAGTGGGAGGGAATGCCCCCCCTCTGTCTTCCATGGTTTTCTCTGGCTCTCCTGTCCCAACAGGGAACCCGAGAATGCAGCTGGTGATTTGGCCAGCTGACCATAGAGCTGATCAGAGACCAGAATGGCTCCAAACATCTCTATGGCCTAAGAAACTAGAAGCTTAGATTTCGTCGGATGTAAACAACGCCATTGGGAAATTGGGAAAGTATTTTATCACACCAATCTTGGTGTGGTCAGATGCTTTGAGGGCAGAGGAGAGGACTAGGGTCTAATAGACCCCAATTTTTTCAAAAAAGCGTACCTGTCACTACCTATTGCTAATATAGGGGATATTTATATTCCCTGAGATAACAATAACAATGATAAAAAAAAATGAAAGGAACAGTTTAAAAATAAAAAAAATAAAAAATAAAAATAAAATGCCAGGACAGTTCAAATCCCCCCAAATTACCCCATTTTGGAAAGTATACACCCCAAGCTATTTGCTGAGAGGCATGTCGAGTCCATGGACTATTTTATATTGTGACACAAGTTGCGGGAAAAAGACACATTTTTTTTTTTTTTTTGCACAAAGTTGTCAATAAATGATATATTGCTCAAACATGCCATGGGCATATGTGAAATTACACCCCAAAATACATTCTGTTGCTTCTCCTGAGTATAGGGATACCACATGTGTGAGACTTTTTGGGAGCCTAGCCACGTATGGGACCCCGAAAACCAAGCACCACCTTCGGAGTTTCTAAGGATGTAAATTTTTTATTTCACTACTCACTGCCTATCACAGTTTCGAAGGCCATGGAATGCCCAGGTGGCACAACCCCCCCCAATGACCCCATTTTGGAAAGTAGACACCCCAAGCTATTTGCTGAGAGATATGGTGAGTATTTTGCAGACCTCGCTTTTTGTCACAAAGTTTTGAAAATTGAAAAAAGAAAAAAAAAAATTTCTTTTCTTTCTTCATTTTCAAAAACAAATGAGAGCTGCAAAATACTCACCATGCCTCTCAGCAAATAGCTTGGGGTGTCTACTTTCCAAAATGGGGTCATTTGGGGGGTTTGTGCTATCTTGGCATTTTATGGCCTTCGAAACTGTGATAGGTAGTGAGGAGTGAAATAAAAAATTTACGCCCTTAGAAATCCTGAAGGCGGTGATTGGTTTTTGGGGCCCCGTACGCAGCTAAGCTCCCAAAAAGTCCCACACATGTGGTATCCCCATACTCAGGAGAAGCAGCAGAATGTATTTTGAGGTGTAATTCCACATATGCACATGGCATGTTTGAGCAATATATCATTTAGTGATAACTTTGTGCAAAAAAAAAAAAAGTTTGTCATTTTCTGGCAACTTGTGGCAAAATATAAAATATTCCATGGACTCAACATGCCTCTCAGCAAGTAGCTTGGGGTGCTACTTTCCAAAATGTGGTAATTGGGGGGGCTTTGTGCCATCTGGGCATTTTATGGCCTTCAAAACTGTGATAGGTAGTGAGGAGTGAAATAAAAAATGTACGCCCTTAGAAATCCTGAAGGTGGTGCTTGGTTTTCGGGGCCCCGTACGCGGCTAGACTCCCAAGAAGTCCCACACATGTGGTATCTTCGTACTCAGGAGAAGCAGCAGAATGTATTTTGGGGTGCAATTCCACATATGCCCATGGCATGTCTGAGCAATATATCATTTAGTGACAACTTTTTGTAATATATATATTTTTTTTGTCATTATTCAATCACTTGGGACAAAAAAATAAAATATTCAATGGGCTCAACAAGCCTCTCAGCAATTTCCTTGGGTTGTCCACTTTCCAAAATGGGGTAATTTGGAGGGGGGGGGGTTTGAACTGTCCTGCCATTTTATCACCTCAAGAAATGAGATAGGCAATCATAAACTAAAAGCTGTGTAAATTCCAGATAATGTACCCTAGTTTGTAGACGCTATAACTTTTGTGCAAACCAATAAATATACGCTTATTGACTTTTTTTTACCAAAGACATGTGGCTGAATACATTTTGGCCTAAATGTATGACTAAAATGAAGGGGGTAAAACCTTCCAGGGCTGAAGTGGTTAAAGAAAATAGCACAAATAAGACCCAATTTATGTGCTACTGCCCCTTTGATGTTCAGACAAAGATTGGGGTGGATCTGAGGTCTAATGCCCCGTACACACGGTCGGATTTTCCGATGGAAAATGTCCGATCGGAGCGTGTTGTCAGAAATTCTGGGCTCCATCGGACATTTTCCATCGGATTTTCCGACACACAAAGTTGGAGAGCAGGAGATAAAATTTTCCCGACAACAAAATCCGTTGTTGGAAATTCCGATCGTGTGTACACAAATCCGACGGACAAAGTGCCACGCATGCTCAGAATAAATAAAGAGATGAAAGCTATTGGCCACTGCCCCGTTTATAGTCCCAATGTACGTGTTTTACGTCACCGCGTTCAGAATGATCGGATTTTCCGACAACTTTGTGTGACCGTGTGTATGCAAAACAAGTTTGAGCCAACATCCGTCGGAAAAAATCCATGGATTTTGTTGTCGGAATGTCCGAACAAAGTCCGACCGTGTGTACGCCCTATAACAGTATTGAGCAATTGTTTGATAGTCTGCAAGGATGTCAAAGCACAATTCACAAAGCTGACTAAACACAAGTACAAATCCCTTTGCAGGTAGAACAGATTTCATACAGTATATATCAACTGCATATTTTGCTGTTTGCCAGGAGTCCAGATTCAAATAATCATGTTGTGGGAAGAATTAGCCTATCCTCCTGGAATTGCAAAAAGCATTTTGGGATATTTCTTTGGTTTAATCCGTCCATTCAGAACCTTTGTTGTTTGAAGATGTCTTCAAACAATTTCCCTGCATTGGTTTAACATCTATTCATAGAGGTTTTTAGAAGTTTAAAGATGACATCTTAAAAAAAAAGAAAATATTTATTTGAATCAGATTATATAAAATATATGTACATATAAATTATGCTTTTTGCTTTAGGGATTAAACAAAAACTAATGAGGGTTAACTACAAATTTTATTCTGTGATGTGTTCCTAAGAATGTGCTGATGCAAGAATCATGTTTCTGGTGCAAAGCATGTTTTGGCACTGCAAACACCAATAAATGCAAATTTAAAACGCTAACATACTAACAACTTTAACCTCCCTGGCGGTATGATTATTTCCGATTTTAGGTGCTGAAAGCGGTACAATTATTTTGCACAGAAATTTGGCGTTTTATATTGTAGGCCTGTAATTCTTAGGAATAGTTCACTTAAATCTGTCCAAACAAGAGTCTAGTAGACATCCCGGGTATGATAAAGTTTGAAAAACGAAATAAAAAATTATAATATAATAAATAACTATAAATAATTAAAACACATAATAATATAATAATAATAAAAATTATATAATAATGTAATCAAATCAAAAACACTGAAATTTGCTCAGTTGCAGAATTTTAGATTTTATTACTTTTAGTGTTTGATGACGGATCTCCCCACAAATCACTATCGCTCAATTCTGCAAGTGATTATAATTTATTATCGCTTTTTTCTAGCTGGTCTAAAACCACTTTTGATGTAAAGAGACAGTTTTGGTTGCTATGGACAATCTCCAGTTTCCTGGCAGAAAGAACAGTTTTATATATATAAAACTGCATGCAGGACACTGGGCAGACCACTAGGGACAAAGGGGATGTGTAGTTATTTGATACAGTACTGTAATCTGTATCTATACTGTGTGTTTCACTTTTGAATTTACCGCCGAACTCCGTCCCCGTGCGTCGCAATGCTCGCAGGGAACGGAGCTCGGCACTGTGAATCGAGCGAGACACAGCGGCTCGCCGATCACAGCGGGGAGACATCGCAGGATCCAGGGGACAAGGTAAGTAAGCTCTTCCTGGATCCTGCGATGCAAGCCCGAGTCTGGCTTGGGGATACCGCTTTTGGTATGTAAAATCCACCCCGAGCCAGACTCGGGAATACCGCCAGGGGGGTTAACAAAAAAATAGCAAAAAAAAACACATAGGGGTTGATCTATTCTTTGTAAGATTCACTCACTAACAACTAAACACCATGGGGTTGATTTACTAAAACTGGAGGGTACAAAATCTGCTGCAGCTGTGCATGGTAGCCAATCAGCTTCTAACTTAAGCTTGTTCAATTAGACCCCTTTCACACTGGGGCCATGGATGCGTTAGCGCTAAAGTACCGCTAGTTTTAGCTGTTTAAGCGGGGGTTAAAAAAACTCCCATTTTGCGGTGCTTTCAAAGCACTTTTAAGATACTTTGAAAAGCGCTGCACATTCATTCCAATGGGCAGGGGCATTTTGGGAGCGCTGTATACAGCGCTTCCAACCCGCCCCAAAGATGCTGCTTGCAGGACTTTTTTTTCCCGTCCCGCAAGCACACCGCCTCAGTGTGAAAAGCAGAGCTAAAGCACCTGAAATCCACCCCAGTGTGATATCTCTCTGTATGGAGTCCATACCTCTCTTAATACAAGAAAGGACTTTGTACGCTTTTGAAACCGCAACTTGGAATTGCATGCTATTATTCTTCTCCACCATTGATTCCCGCCAGTTGTACTCCCCCTAGTATGTATGATGCATGCATCTTCTTAGCCCCCAAGTGCATAACTTTACATTTATCAACATTAAACCTCTTTTGCCACTTTGTTGCCCAATTAGACAGTGCATTGAGGTTGGCTTGTAAATTGGAGACATCCTGTAAGGACGTATTTCACTGTATAGCTTAGTGTCATCTGCAAAGACAGAAATGTTACTTTTAATCCCAGACCCTATATAATTTATAAAGTTATTAAAAAGTAAGGATCCCAGTACTAAACCTTGGGGTACACCACTGATAACCTTAGACCATTCAGAGTAAAGCCCCGTACACACGGTCGGATT
This sequence comes from Aquarana catesbeiana, assembly GCF_042186555.1. Lineage (NCBI taxonomy): Eukaryota > Metazoa > Chordata > Amphibia > Anura > Ranidae > Aquarana > Aquarana catesbeiana. The sequence goes on from NC_133325.1 coordinate 474,470,804, forward strand.
TTCCGATGGAAAATGTCCGATCAGAGCGTGTTGTCGGACATTCCGACCGTGTGAGTGCTCCATCGGACATTTTCCATTGGATTTTCCGACACACAAAGTTTGAGAGCAGGCTATAAAATTTTCCGACAACAAAATCCGATCGCGTCAATTCCGACCGTGTGTGGCCAGTTCCGACGCACAAAGTGTCACGCATGCTCAGAAGAAATTCCGAGATGGAATAGCTTGCTCTGGTAAAATTAGCGTTTGCAATGGATACAGCACTTTCGTCACGGTGCAATGTAAAAAATGGTTTAATACAGCGCACTCTCTTCTTCTTTATAATGTGAGAAGAATGAAGTAGTTTTGTTGCTCATATTCACACAGACTTCTCACAAACTTCTTTCTTTATAATTTATTGTGATTCCCTCAATATATTTTAATTTGTCACATCTGACCAATTTTTTTTTGTTTTGTTTTTAATTGTAAAAATTTTTTTTTCAAGGCTGTTTTTTTTAAAATTTGGTTTGCTTTTTAATTAAGATTTTTTTGGGTGTGTTTTGTGTGGCAAGTTACCACAACACCATTATTATCTTATATTATTGAATCTCAATGAGATTGTTTGGTGTTGGTGTCTCTTGTTAATTTCACATTGTATATTTGAAATGTACCTGCCTCCTCACCAACAAACAGTTTTTTTGGAAGGAAAACACACAGGTGAGTATAATTGAACCAAAAATGCCTTTATTAAGGGCTCAGAACCAAACAAAGAGGGAGGAAACGCTTGAGAAACAGCAGAAATTGGTGAAACCTTTGACCCCCAGGGCAAACATCACTTATTTTACTGCAAAATTGGTGGCCTGAGGAGTCCATATATAAGGGAGTGCAGTCTGGCCCAGAAGTCCCAGAGATCATGAAAGCACAGCAGATGACATGTATGTTCCCAGGCTGTGGTCATACAAGAGACTGCATCTTTGGCCAGACCAGACTGAACCCAGGTCATCACTCTATGGTCTTCCTTCCACGCTTCCTTCCACGCTGTGGCTCTGGTGGTGGAGTTGTGGCAGCAGGAGGAGGAGGAGGATGGTCCAACTCAATCACATCGGTCTTGGGTGTGATTTCGCCACTCACCCCCTTAGTTAGGACTTTATAAATAAGTTGCTCACGCATGAGGCGTTGACCCTCCTACATGCACTTCAGTTTGGTGGCAGCCATGCAGGCAAAGGCCTCTTCAGGAGTGGGTAAGGCTCTGAGGGACGCAGAAGCCTCCTGAATGAATAAAAAGGAGAGAGTTTATGAACCAGACACCTTGCTTAATTAGATATATATATAAAGACAGATGGGGAAGGTACCCAGGAGAATATCTGCCTTTAAATGCAGCCACTTGCAAGCACCCAACTCAGGGGATCATGGGTGGGTGTGTTCCTCTGAATTAAAAAGCATATCAGAAACAAAAGGGTAAAAGGAAAAAAGAATTCTTCAGTGAGGAACCAGCAAGCTAGCAAAAATATAAATTTATTTGGAAAAAATTATGCCACATATACACCAGACAGTGTCAAAAAAAGTATATTGACTGTGAATAAACCAAATACCACCACTAACAATAAAATAGACAACGTTGTCTAAAAACAAAGAACAACATACAGATGGCCACCAACACACATACAATCACATCTAGTTGGCTAATTGGACTTGCATCGTCTCGTGTATAATGTCTCTAGATTGAGATAGGAAGCCAAGAGGTGACGGTATGCAGCCGTGGATAAAGGAATGCCGCTGTGCCCACTGCCGAGGACAGACTTAAATGTGACTATTGATATAGACAACGAGGGTTACTGATGATAGCACTTGCGATTAAATAGTCCACCCCACTGATGGCTTGTACAGACGGCTGTGTGGGTGCTATGCAGAAATGTATGGAGGAGTGTGTGCCTGTATAGATGTTGATGTATAGAGACAGCGTATTAGCTGGATCAAGGGAATAAAATGACACGATCTCACCAGACCATGGACATCAGGATACATCAGGCATATTAGACACTCCGATCCTCCTCAGGTTGTCTCAGGCTGTATGAGTCAGCTGGATCATCCTCTGATCATTTGTGAGTAGCTGATAAGTCCATGTAGATGAATGCCCGTCAGGATAGTGAAGATAGGGGAACGTGGTAGCGTGCCGCTTGGCTGCGGTATAACGCCACGATTACTTCCTGGTTCCGTGCGGTAGGGCTTTCGACATGCTTTCGACAGGGCTTGAGCGGCTTACGCAGAGTAGCGAATCAGATCCCCAGGGCTGGTGGGTGGGTCTGTATGGGTACTACATCGAACGTGATGGCGTCATGCTGACGCGTTTCATCCGTCAAGGATTTCTTCAGAGCATGCCTCCTGAATGAGCCTGAGCGCAGAATCCTGCATGTGAGTCGCCTTCCTCGTTCTTTTGTATGGAAGGTGGAGGGGAGGAACCTCCAAATCGGTCAGGCTGTGACTGGTCCCAGGCTTCTCCTGGCTGCAACTTAGCCCCGCCTCCTCCTGGCTGCAACTTAGCCCACCTCCTCCTGGCTGCCACATTCCACAGCCTTGTCCTGGCTGAGGTCTTCCTGTGTATGAAAAAGGGACATAGTTTTAGTTTTTTATTTATCAATCACACACAATTGTCACCTCATGACTGTCCCAATTATTTTTGCCCACTACTTTCTATTGAAATGTAAAAAGCTTTATTAAATCAGCAATTAGTGATCAATAATGACATCTAGTAAAGATCATTTATTTATTGACCAGAAATCTGTAGAAGAATGCTATACCTGACTCCATCTGGGCTCCTCCACTTCTTCCTGGCTGGAAGTCCCAGGTTGGACATCGGAAGCCTCAGCTGGGGTGGAAGGAAGAGTGGAAGGAAGGGTTGAGAGGGATTCCCCGACTTCAGTCTGGTCTGACAGAAATCACAGTCTCTCATAGTACCACAGCCTGGGGACATAAACGTCATCTGCTGCAGCTCCTGATCTCTGGGAATCCGTGACCTTCTTGTGCTCCCTAAGATATGTGCTCCTCAGGCCACCAATTTTGGCTTTTAAATAGGGATGATTGCCGTGGGGACCACCGGCTTCACCAACTCCAGCAGTTTCTCCAGTGCTGCCTGCCTCTTTTGTTTATTATTGTAATGTGGATGTTTGACCTGCCACAGACAGGGCAGCTCCCTGTACTTGTCTATGAACAGGGGGAGGAAGTTGTGGTCATTGAAGCCATCCATTTTATCTGCAAGACACAACACAAGATAAACCCTAATGTCAGGCAAAACTATTCTAATCTTGTTACAATATAGGCCTCAATCTAGAATCAGTATAGGCCCAAGTTTAGATCTTACCTTCGTTATCACGATCGGCGCCTCCTATACTCCTTCCTCCGCTCACAGATCGTACGTACTACGCACGCGTGTTGCGCTTTATACACACTGCGCATGCGTGTAACTCTGCCCGCCCCTGACATTCTTTCTAGTCTATTCCCCGCCCCTTTTCGTTCGGCGCAGTGGGAGAAGAGCACATGGTGGAGTCAGAGCAGGTGCGTGCTAATTATAGCAACGAGGAGGAGGGGGAGGAAAGCCCGGAGCCAGAAATGTCTGGATCCAGAAGGAGACAATTTAAGGCATCCAATATGTCCTTTGGGGAGATGTTGGAGATGGTCGACATCCTGAAGAAGGCCGACTATGACGGGAAGTATGGACCTTACCCCAACCCCAATGTCAGAAAGGCCAAGATCATGGCGAAAGTGGTCGGAATTTCGGGGTCCGACGATCGAAAGATCAGCTCAGGAAGCGGTGGTCGGACCTGAAATTAAGAGAACACGAGCAGTACAGAAAGATCCGGAGAGTGCTGCAAAAAAGTAAGTAGTTGTCCTGTGTTCCTATTCTTTTTGTGTTTATTACGTTCGTGCTGCTCCATGTGCTTTTCTTAACTGTTGTACAGTTTAAAATGGCAACTTTCATGTTCATTGGCACATTATTCGTTCGTAGCAAACATTTTTCTTTCGGCCTATAAAACACCATTGTTTTGGCCATATGCATTTGCCCACATTTTTTAGGGCCTACCTGTCTGAAAATAATTTGGTTGTGTAGATGGGTTTGTTACTAGAATGAAATGCAAACTAGATTCTGTGTAAGGAGAGGACACTCAGCAGCTGTTTTCACATCTGGACGCTGGAGCACTAGTGCGGGACACAAGAACACCCTTTTTATTAGGGGGCCCACACAGATGCTCCAGTGTATACTATAGGGGTGTCTCCATCTGTGAAGCTTGTACAAGACAGGTAAAGTATTGAAACTTAACAAAGGCCCCAAAAAATTCTACATCTTGGAACTCTGCCAAAACAGACAATTGTACCCCACTTCCAAGCAATGTTTCATATTTATAGTTCTGCCATCAAATATCTGTGTGCTAAGTATACCATTTTTTATTTTACATAGGGGAGAAAAGACTCGGAGGACACCCCTCATCCGAGGAGACCAGAGACCCCCCACCTCTGGAAGAAGGGGAAATACCCCAAAGACAAGAAGAGCAGAAGGAGGAAGAAGACATAGTGGAACTAGTCACCACAACAGGTGAGTGTCTGCGACCACAGGCTCAGGTAAGAGATGGATGCCGGCATATTTATAATACATTTTTTTGGGGTTTCTATCTTTTTAGGTGATCATGATGTTGTGGATCCAGGGCATTTCACCTCGGAAAGTGCACAGATCCTGATCAGGGTGATCATGGGGTGTAATGTTGCATTGGAAAACATCAAGAAAAACATCAATGATGTTATTCAAAAAAATAAGAACATCATTGATGTTTTGGGGAGAGTTTAAAACCCCTCCAAAGCCCTTTTTTTTATGGTGTGCTACAATTTTTAAATTTTTTGAAGAATCATAGAAAAGCCAAATTTTGAAGATGCACACAGTGTGTCAACATGTGCTATCTGCCATCACGGGAGATCAATGGATGCCTTTTGGGGGTGCAACCCCTTCCTCAATAATAAAGTAGCTGAGAGGAAGGGGTTGCTCCCCCAAAACACATCCCTTGATCCCCTGTGATGGCAGCTAGCACATGTTGACAACATTCGTAAATTGGTGTGCATCTTCAAAATTCGACTTTTCCTGGGGTGACTTCACCCTATCTGAACGCAATATCAAACACAGTTCCTAAATATGTGAACTTTGTAAGTTCAAGATTTGTGTCTTTCTTGTTGGTTTGAAACATGCCTGTTTTATCTTAAATGGACATTTCTACTTTTTCTAATGCCACCCCAAAAATTGTTATACAAAAAACTTGTTGGTTTGTTTTACAAACCTTTTCTAAATGCACATGTGATTGTGCAGGTATTAAAAAAATTGTTAATCAAGAATGTGTGGATAATTGTCTCAACGCTACAACACTTTTGTCGTGCTCCAATTGTTGCTTTCTGTGACAATGGGTGTTATTTCATAAGGGCAAATCCACTTTGCACTACAAGTGCAGTTTCAAGTGCACTTGTAGTGCAAAGTGTCTTTGCCTTTAGTAAATAACATCCAACAGTGTGTTGACTAGTTCTGTATTTTGTGCATACGCCTCAATCATTGTAGTAGTATGGACATATACATATCTAGATCTGAGAGATCTTACAACAAAGAGGTAGTTCATTCCGCAATACACATTTATTAATAGGGTTACATAATCTATACAAAGTACACACCAGACAGTATTTACAACACAATGTACAGTGTAGGTCTCCTGGCTTACATGGTATTTACAAATTACCCACGACACCCATATTTACAGTACAGTATAAAATACAAGTATATTAGATTACCTGTTAACTTCAGGTCAGCCCATGGTGACTGCTGTCTGTTCCCACACCAAAGAGTGAGTTAGCTTGGTCACAAAGCATTATATCACCCCCCCCTCCTTTCTGTAGTGTGGCTAATATAATTCTCCCTAATTGATCACTGTACCTAGTAAATGTATATTGGGCACAGCCTGATTGGATGAGTCAAAGAAGGCTGTTGTTTACTACCCAGGGAAGATGTTATCAGGGAGAACAAAAGGCCAACCTTTGAAGTTGAACTAATTACAATAACACCAACACAACACTCACAACACATTATACAGCGATTAATGGAGATTTCACATAATCCCATAAGGCAACAGATGGCCCCTTGTGGCCAGTTGAGAATATGAGACTCGGCCACACCTCAAATAATGGTTTATGTGTAATCTCCCTTAATATTTGAAACTTTTGGCTTTGCCTTCTGAAACAACAAAAAAAAAAAACTCTTGGAGGGAAAAACTTTTAAACTCTCCCTCTCTACAGTTCACATTTCTGTATCCCAGTATCGGTAGTCATCACTTGTTCTGGATGTAATAAGTCCATAATAAAAATCATGAGAGACAGCACCAAAACAAAAAAAAAAAAAAAAAAAAACATGGGGATCCTTGTTCTCAACAGTCCAATCATAACAATAGTCCAATAACAGTACGAAAGTCCATAAGGTAAATCTGGTCCTGTTGCCCTTGCTTCTGGGACGGCCTTCACTGGTGATTCCAATTGGATACAGCATACAATAATTGGCCTGGGGACCAGCTTTCCTGGCTTTCTAAGATTATCCTTTATTAATGTGGATAAAGGTAGAGAAAGGAAAAACACAAGTACATTTAAGACATATGCATTCAACTGAATGCTTGTCTGGTAAGTCTGAGCCGTAAGGACCTTTGATTAGAATTGCCATAGATATACTGCGACCTACTAATGAGACCCCTTTCCCAGTGACATGTGTAACAATTTGAATGGTTACGCCCTTCAGCCAGGTGTCTGATTTTCATCCCCCCATCTTTCTTCCTCCATTGTCATATGCCTGCAAGTACCTCTGCCCCACGTTGTGTGTGTGTATGACTTTTAACGTGTTCAGGGGAATTTTGTTGCTATTGCAACTCACCGCTAACTCCTTTTACTGAAACTGGGTTCAGTTCAACCTTGGCTGGTGCCAAACCTTTGGCCATATAGCTCCATCCTTGGCTACCGTGTGTAGCTACTGTATGAATCCTGCCTTTAGCAGGCTTTGGAAGAAGTCATCACTTTAAGAGTTCTCAGTGCAGATTAGGCAGTGTCGCCTACGCAGACAAAAATAACTTGATTTCAGAATACGGATAAGTGTGATGTCATCAGTCACTAGTGGCTTCAGGATCAAACTAAATTACTCTTAAGTACAATTGTACTATACTCCCTGCTATTTGCCAATCACTATGAGTCTCACCAGTCCCAGTATATCTATATGATATTCACGCAATGCTCTTTGAACTTGGTTATGGCACAAAAAGAAAACTGACCAACAAAAAAAAAAAAAATTGATCAATGACCACATATGATGACTGCCCAATATTAGAACTGTAGAGAGGATTGTATGTCACATATACAAAGAAAATAGTCACATGACTGTTGCTAACACCCAGGTGTTACTGTCATAGTTGGTAATAGCTACAATCACATACATTTATATAACAATTATCCATTATTGTAGTTATTTAAAAGGCAACACCCTCTGTCGGTGGTGATTAACATATTAATTGACTCTCAGTGCATTTGCAAGTCAATCAGGCCACAAGAACTTGTATTACAGAGAGCAGGATCTCTGTTTTTAAAAAAAATGTTTAAATTTTTTTCTTTTTAGAATTTAGTTGGGCCTGACTGCAATTAATTAGATTCAAGGCTTCTCCTTAAAACAAAAATAAAAATTATGTTTTAAGGTCCTCTGTGTTTCAAAGTACTTTGTCCAGTCTGGGTCCAATCATTCATCCTTGTCTGTGTATTTCTCCTAAAATGCAAAACTCAAAAATTAATAACACCTCACTGTACCTCTCTGAGAGGTTCATAATGGACTAAACTAGTAGTGGATGATTGGAACAGACTTCCAGCTGAGATAATGCGTCCATCCACAGTAAGTACAGTCCAAAAATGTACAGACACACCCACATATCTGTACTCTGACAAACAAAAAGTTATAGGAAAACCTGGTGTGTTTGTAAGTACTTAAAGTTTAAGAAGACAACATGTAGACATAAAACCTTTACACATATTAACAGCACATGCGTCAATTTGGAAGGAAAAACAAAACACCAGACCTACTGAATCCATAAGATGCCACAAGGTGTAAAGCAATGCATTGTTATGTATTTTCCACGTATCAGAGTGAATGAAACTTCACTCTAAGCCACAGGAAAGGAAAAATTATCAAAACAAAATCCCTACAGTTTCTCAGAGTTATAGGGATCGAGATCTCTTATCTGTGCACAGGTTATTTATTCGTGAATACATATAAACTTGTAAAAAAAAAAAGTATTAATTTAAACTGGTACCAGTATTGAGCTCATTACAAATGAGAAAAATTTATAAAATAATCATAAACAGTACAAAGCATGCGCATTAGTGTGATCACACTTATTGATGGCCATAAAAACAATGGTGAGTACACCCCTACAAAAAAAAAAAAAAAAATCTTTGATTACACATGGACAGTTCATACCCATGCATTCCATCACTCAGACACACACATTCATTTAGATTGAACCCATACATTCTGGATAGAGCTTTGGTAAATCGCAAATGAATTGTTATGTGTTTACGCAAACAGGAGAAAGGAAACAAAAAAAAACAAAAACCAAGAACACCAACCAAAAACAAATAAATAAAAAAATAAAAATAAATAAAATGAAGCAAGAGTAAGCTTCTGTACTAAACACTACTTGTACCCTATACCTTTGAATATTTATGGCAGTCTTTTGATCCTTTGGGGAAGATAAACACCTGTATTACTAATAACCATGTTTGAATACCTAGCCTAATATACATTACCTTAGGTGTATGTATTTATGTATAAATACATCTATATTGATACACCTGATTAATATGTAAATACTTTTTCATGAGCTCCCTGCACCTGGAAAATATAACTTAGACAAAAGTTATTACCCTTTTCCTTTTCTTTCACACAAAGAAAACAAACACTGCCACATTGTTACATTTACATATTTACATTGGTATATGTTCACTGACATTCACCCTTGGATCTGGTGAAAACAAATGACTCAGATCATAGACATCTGAATGACACATTAGATCTGGTATTTCTTTTACTGTTTCTACATTGCTTATATTTAAGGTTTGTTCCCAGTAAGGTGAAGTCCTAGCAGATAGCATAGATAGGTTGGGCCCCCCTCCAGTATTTTCTGTTTGAATGGAACAGATGGTTTTCTGTGGGACCTTAACAATTTGATCAAAAGATTGTTTTATTTTTTTCAGTTCTTTCCTACACTGTGCCACATCTGCATGGCATGCTTCATATTTTACCTTAAGAACATGTTGTGATGTTTCCATTATTTTATTGGTATTTTCCCAATTATGAATATATGACTTCAGTAGATCTCATTTTCAAGAGAGGTAATTGTGCTAATTAACTTAACCTCTTTCAGAACTGATCTCCTGTGCTGTAATCTGAGATCACTTTCCATGGAATTTACATTCAAAGGGGAGCATGAGGCTATTTGCCTTCGACTAGTACCTGGGGGGCCATGCCTATAGATCTTATCTTTGGAGGCATTGTAATTGTAATGGTGCCTCTTTCTGTTTGAAAAGGTGGCAAATTCTCCTGTAGTGTGACTTGCTAAACAGATTTTGTTGTTTGTACTCTGGTGATAAATCTTTGATTTCACAGAATTAGACCTTCTGGCTACATGAAAAAATTTGTGCATACAGTCCACGATGCATTGATATGAATCTTTAAGAGGATTTATAAAAAATCCACATTTAATTTTAAATTTTGGATGGGCATTAGCTATTAGGAGGGTTTTGTACTCTGGGTCCTCTCTGTGTACGTTTCTCCATTTGCCTACATAGTAAGCTGACCATAGCCTGTTTGCATAAAGAAGTGGATTCTCATTATTTTCCTGTTTTGTTCTATACGCTGCTTTTAAGCCTAGGTCAAAGGGATATATTATTTTTAGCAATTCATCTACAGTTTCATTGTAATCTGCTCTTCCTTCTTTAACATGGTCTGTTAGGGAAGACCATGTGTCTAAGTTAACTGTTAATAGTAAAACTTTAACCTGATCTCTGGAGTTGGCAACTCCCAGCAATTTACATCATTGCAAGACATTATCTGCATGAAATGTTATGTGCACTCCTGGCAATAGTTTGCCAATATTGTTAGCTACAAGTAGCACATTTTCTAAAGACTGTCTGTCCTCCCTATCCATCTTTTGTGCTGTGCTCTCAATTCCTGTTGATATGCATACATACAGGAAACATCTTTCAAAAATTTTTTTTAAATAGACTGAATCTTCATGCATAGAAACATTGGGCAACAGCTCTTTTCATCTTCTGGACTCTTCATGTACCAATTCTATATTATATTTAGCTTTTAACAAAAGTTATGTGTTCCTCGTAGGCTCCCTATTAATTACACACTGTAGAACACAGCTATTTCTTATAGCCCATTTCTATATCAAGCACATAGAGCACCCAATGTTCATTTTTAGCATTCAAATGAAAAACCCTTTCAAAGTGTGCCTTTTGTAGATATTGCAACCCCTTGAGATATTGCTGAAAGAGACCACCAAATTTTTCTGTCCATTCGCCGGTCGCCATTTGTTGACTAGTTCTGTATTTTGTGCATACACCTCAATCATTGTAGTAGTATGGACATATACATATCTAGATCTGAGAGATCTTACAACAAAGAGGTAGTTCGTGCCGCAATACACATTTATTAATATGGTTACATAATCTATACAAAGTACACACCAGACAGTATTTACAACACAATGTACAGTGTAGGTCTCCTGGCTTACATGGTATTTACAAATTACCCACGACACCCATATTTACAGTACAGTATAAAATACAAGTATATTAGATTACCTGTTAACTTCAGGTCAGCCCATGGTGACTGCTGTCTGTTCCCACACCAAAGAGTGAGTTAGCTTGGTCACAAAGCATTATATCACCCCCCCCTCCTTTCTGTAGTGTGGCTAATATAATTCTCCCTAATTGGTCACTGTACCTAGTAAATGTATATTGGGCACAGCCTGATTGGATGAGTCAAAGAAGGCTGTTGTTTACTACCCAGGGAAGATATTATCAGGGAGAACAAAAGACCAACCTTTGAAGTTGAACTAATTACAATAACACCAACACAACACTCAGTATTTTAAATATATTTCCCTCTAACTGAAATATATTTCTAATTGCAATATTATACAGTGATTAATGGAGATTTCACATAATCCCATAGGGCAACAAGTGCTTTGTATAAGGTTACACAATCACGCCATTTTCAGGACTCAACACATTTCTGTCAGGGTCAGCTAAAACAAACACAAGCAGTAAATGTCACCAAAGATTTGCTTAATTATTTTTTTTTAATTTGATAAAGATTTCACACATTGTCTGGCATATTGATAGCCCCCCTACCCGCAAAGAATTCAAGGTATCTTAGCCGGACATCACGGGCACTCAGGGAGGGCAAGCCAGGACGGCCACTTTCAAGCGCTGTCAGGGTTGGTTCATTTTGAATTCCGGCTTCAGGCCCAACTGAGCCAGCATAGTTTGCAGAATGTTGCCGTAAAAAGTTATGTAGAACAGCACGCAAGGATAATATGATTCAGTTTATACTCCTGTATGGGTGTAAGAAATAGGCGGAACCGGCTGGCCATGATTCCAAATGTGTTCTCCACCACTCTTCTGGCTCTGGCCGGTAATTAAAAACCCTCTGGTCCGGGGTGAGGGTCCTCATCGGGAATGGCCGCATAAGATGGTCCCCCAGCGCAAAAGCTTCATCCGTAATGAAGATGAATGGGAGTCCTTCCACATTGTCTTCTGGAGGTGGCAAGTCCAAGCTGCCATTCTGGAGACACCTGTAGAGCTCCGTCTGGGCGATGACTCCACCATCGGACATCCGGCCATTCTTCCCCACGTCCACATACAGGAACTCATAATTAGCCGACACCACCGCCAACATCACAATACTATTGAAACCCTTATAATTATAATAGTACGACCCCGAGTTGAGTGGTGGGATGATGTGGACGTGTTTCCCATCAATTGCCCCTCCGCAGTTAGGAAAGTCCCACCGCTGGGCAAAGTGGGAGGCCACAGTCTACCATTCCTGTGGCGTGGAAGGAAACTGTTGAGGAAAAAAAAAATTAGTCTTTTTGCACATTAAAACATGGAAAGCAGATTAGACACAAACATTCTTGGCCAACATCAAGATAACATTTATTATTGGGAATTTTTAAAGACCAAAGTATAAGGTACACCTATCATATTCCCCTCCCCCCTCTCATGGGCCATTTCTAACATTATAGGGGGGGAGCTCTTGGACAGGTAACCCTCTCCACTTCATTGAGAGATGAATGCCTAAATAATGTGTATTACTTTGAACAGCCCCTCCTTAGTTACACTATTGGCATCCCACTGGATAGGTAAGAATTGTCATAATACAAAGATATAAATACACATTGTACACATTTGAGCACATATGGAAATTCTGCTATTACCTATCAAGATAATAATAGTATACAAAAACTTTAAACAGTAGCATTTGAAAGTATACAGGCAGGCCCTTGCACTACATGCTTTGGGGAATTCATCCATAAATCTGACCACTAAAGAGATGGGTATAGTGTGTATGGGTTTGGCAAAGTCAGCAGATAGATGATTGAGGATAGATAGAAAATTGGTATCAGCTGACTTAGCAGTTGGGGGGAGGGAGGGTTCCAAATGATTTGGGGACCCCAAAAAAAAGCCTCTGGCACTCTGCCTGAATTTAAATTACAAATCACATTTCAAAACATTTTAGGGGTGTTTGGGGTAAAGCACTACTATGGAGCTGATAAAATACATTGTTAAGTGACTACATGAGGTGAATATAGGGCCAGGAGAGCATGCTGGGGAGGTAAGTGAAGGCAAATATGTCTGAAGGACAAAAAATAATTACATAAAAATCCAGCATGCATGAGGACAAAGGGGACATTCACAGCATATTACAATCATGGTAATTAGGGAATGAGGAAAGAAATACAATATATTAGCAAACATTATATACAATAAAATGTGATATTAAAGGTTAACAATCTTACCTTCATATAATCCTTCTGCAAGACCTGTATGATGGCAGAACAGGTCTCTGGGATAATGATCCCCAGAGCCTGGGGGGAGATGCCTGTCGAGAACTTGAGGTCCTGCAGGCTTCTCCCCGTCACCAAGTACCGCAGGGTGGCGACAAGCCTCTGCTCCAGAGTGATGGCTTGCCTCATGCAGGTATCCTGCCTGCTGATATAAGGGGTCAGAAAAGCCAACAAACAGTGAAATACGGGGTCCGTCATCCTGAGAAAGTTCCTGAAATTATCAGGATTATTCTCACGGATCTCACGGAGCAAAGGCATATGAGAGAACTGGTCACGCTGAAGCAACCAATTCTTGGTCCATGAACTCCTCTCCACCCAGTTCATGGACTGGACTTGTGTCAAGGTAAGGACCCCAACACCAAGCCCCCGCACAGCACGAACTCTATGAGGAGTACATATATGCAACATGGCTAGAAAACGGTCGGCTGCTCAGAACAAAGTAACAGAACGCACTGAAGAACAGCAAGGCCTGTGAAGAGCGACCTGAAAAACAGTAACAAACGAACAAGAACACAATGACTAATAAAAGTCACGCGTAGCTTGCTTGCACGCACTAAAGAGCAGATACAAACCCACAAGCACAAACTGAACAGCAGAAAACGATCTGAAAACCACGAGTCTAAAAAAAGCGCAAATCGTCTCTCACCAAACTTTTACTAACACGAGATTAGCAAAAGGAGCCCAAAGGGTGCCGCGCTTGGTTCTGAACTGGTCTTTTCTAGTCTCGTCGTACGTGGTTTACGTCACCGCGTTCTTGGCGATCGGAAATTCCGACAACTTTGTGTGACCGTGTGTACGCAAAACAAGTTTGAGCCAACATCCGTCGGAAAAAATCCTAGGATTTTGTTGTCGGAATGTCCGATCAATGTCCGACCATGTGTACGGGGCAAAAGAGTCATTAACCACTAGGGATGAGCCGAACACCCCCCGGTTCGGTTCGCACCACAACCTGCGAACGGACCGAAAGTTCGCACGAACGTTAGAACCCCATTGACGTCTATGGGACTCGAACGTTTAAAATCAAAAGTGCTCATTTTAAAGGCTAATTTGCATGGTATTGTCCTAAAAAGGGTTTGGGGACTTGGGTCCTACCCCAGGGGACATGTATCAATGCAAAAAAAACTTTTAAAAATGGCTGTTTTTTCGGGAGCAGTGATTTTTTAATGATGCTTAAAGTAAAAAAAAAAAAGTGAAATATTCCTTTAAATATCGTACCTGGGGGGTGTCTATAGTATGCCTGTAAAGTGGCGCATGTTTCCCGTGTTTAGAACAGTCCCTGCACCAAATGTCGTTTTTAAAGGAAAAAATCTCATTTAAAACTGCTTGCGGGTTTAATGTAATGTCGGGTCCTGGCAATATGGATGAAAATCAGTGAGACAAACGGCATGGGTACCCCCCAGTCCATTACCAGGCCCTTTGGGTCTTGTATGGATATTAAGGGGAACCCCGCACCCAAATTAAAATAAGGAAAGGTGTGAGGCCACCAGGCCCTATATACTCTGAACAGCAGTATACAGGTGGTGCAAACAAGACAGGGACTGTAGGTTTGTTGTTAAGTAGAATCTGTTTGTCATTTTGAACGGGTAAATTTTTAACGTGTTTAGCTCCAGCCAAAATATCTTTTTTAAGCTTTTTGGAAAACATAGGGAAGGGTTATCACCCCTGTGACATTTGTTTTGCTGTCTTTCCTCCTCTTTAGAAGATTTCACCTCACTTTTTGTCCCAATGACAAATGTTTTTTGAGAATTTGGGTTTTTTTGTGGAACAAGGATTGGAAAGCATCAGTGGAAAGGAGAAATGTTTTTCCCATATTAACTCTTACAGGAGAGAATTTCCCTTCCTAGTGGTAGATTTAATCTCACTTCCTGTTGTCTCCTTCCGTTTGCAAGTAGGAGTCGTTTGTAAGTTAGATGTTTGAAAGTAGGGGCCTGCCCTATATACTCAGCAGAAATTTGGGCCTTAGGTGTTGTCGTGGCCACAACAACGTAAGCCCTCACAGGGCCCTGCTGTGAAATATTAGATCAAGAATTGTAATTACATGCCCTAGTTGAACAGGGGCAGAAAAACTGGGCCTTTGGTGGTGGTGGTGGTGGTGGTGCTGGTGCCACAACACTGTAAGTCCTCACTCGCTCTTGGTGGGTGCAGAAATGGGCCCTGCTGTGAAATATTAGATCAAGAATTGTAATTACATGCCCCTGTTGAACAGGGGCAGAAAAATTGGGCCTTTGGTGGTGGTGGTGGTGGTGCTGGTGCCACAACACTGCAACCCCTCACAGACACTCTAGTTGGAACACAGGAATGAGCCCTGCTGCAAGGTATTGCATCAAAAATTATAATTACACGCCCCTTTTAAACAGGGGCAGAAAAATTGGGCCTTAGGCACTGGTGCTGGTGCCACAACACTGCAACCCCTCACAGACACTCTAGTTGGAACGCAGGAACGAGCCCTGCTGCAAAGTATTGCATCAAAAATTGTAATTACACGCCCCTGTTAAACAGGGGCAGAAAAATTGGGCCTTAGGCACTGGTGCTGGTGCCACAACACTGCAACTCCTCACAGACACTCTAGTTAGAACGCAGGAACGAGCCCTGCTGCAAAGTATTACATCAAAAATTGTAATTACACGCCCCTGTTAAACAGGGGATGAAAAATTGTGCCTTAGGCACTGTTGGTGGCGCCCAGAACCAAAAATGTTCTTACAAGCTATCAGCGTGATGATTGAGGAGGAAGAGGATAATTACTCAGGGATAGTCACTCAGCATCAGCATAGGCAGTCTTTGAAGGGATCTGAGATTTCAAAAAAAAATATTCGGTTACATCAGCATCAGGTGCTTGGTAGCTGGTGGTGATCCAAGACTGATTCATTTTTATGAAGGTCAGTCGATCGACCGAGTCGGTGGACAGACGCACCCTGTGATTGGTTACCACGCCTCCAGCAGCACTGAATGTGCGTTCCGAAAGAACGCTGGATGCAGGACAGGCCAGTAGCTCAATTGCATACTGTGCAAGCTCTGGCCAGTGATCCATCCTCAAGACCCAGTAACCCAGAGGATTTTCGGTGGGAAAGGTGTCCAAGTCTGATCTTGCCCCTAGGTATTCCTGCACCATGTAAAACAGACGCTGGCGATGGTTGCTGGAACCGATCAGACCTTGGGGCTGCGGACCAAAAAATTGTCTGAACGCATCGGTCAGACGGCCACCTTCTCCACCGCTCCTTCTTTGACTGACCGAAGCCTCAGCAACACGTTGTCTAGAAACAGGAGTTTGTAACCTCCCAGTCTCTGGGAACGCGTTGCACAGACCTTTCTGCAAGGCCTCCCGAATATGTTTCATCCTCTGCTCCCTCTGCGATGGCAAGATAAGGTCCACAACCTTACCCTTGTAACGCGGATCAAGGAGGGTTGCCAGCCAGTATTGGTCCTTCTCCTTGATACCACGAATACGAGGATCCTTACGCAGGCTTTACAGGATCAGGGAGGCCATGCAGCATAGGTTTGCTGAGGCATTCGGTCCGGAGTCCTCTGGGTCACTAAGGACGACATGGTCCACAGCCACCTCCTCCCAGCCACGTACAAGTCCATGTGTTTCTTGGGACTGATCCCTTAAAGACTGCTGCTGATGCTGAGTGCCAGGCTCCACCTCCATACTGACACAATCTTCCTCCTCCTCCTCCTCCTCGTCCTCTTCCTGTGTGATCGGCGGGCACGCAGGAACACTGTCTGGATAAAGGGGGCCTTGAGAGCTAAGGAAGTCCTCCTCTTCCTGCCTCTGTTCTGCCTCAAGTGCCCTGTCCATTATTCCACGCAGCGTGTGCTCCAACAGGTGGACAAGAGGGACAGTGTCACTGATGCATGCACTGTCACTGCTCACCATCCTTGTGGCCTCCTCAAATGGTGACAGGACAGTGCATGCATCCCTGATCATGGCCCACTGGCGTGGGGAAAAAAAACAAGCTCCCCTGACCCTGTCCTGGTGCCATAGTCGCACAGGTACTCATTGATGGCCCTCTGCTGCGTGTGCAGCCACTGCAGCATGGCCAAAGTTGAGTTCCACCTGGTGGGCATGTCACAGATTAGGCGGTTCTTGGGCAGGTTAAACTCCTTTTGGAGGTCCGTCAGCCGAGCACTGGCATTATATGACCGGCAGAAATGCACACAGACTTTCCTGGCCTGCCTCAGGACATCCTGTAAGCCCGGGTACCTGCCCAAGAACCGCTGCACCACCAAGTTAAGGACGTGAGCCAAACAGGGCACATGGGTCATTTGTCCCTGTCGGAGGGCAGAGAGGAGGTTGGTGCCATTGTCGCAAACCACCATTCCTGCCTTAAGTTGGCGTGGCGTCAACCACCTCTGAACCTGCCCCTGCAGAGCTG
Organism: Aquarana catesbeiana; assembly: GCF_042186555.1. Taxonomy (NCBI): domain Eukaryota; kingdom Metazoa; phylum Chordata; class Amphibia; order Anura; family Ranidae; genus Aquarana; species Aquarana catesbeiana. The sequence continues at coordinate 474,488,337 of NC_133325.1, forward strand.
ACAGAACCTCTGCCCCAGTGTGGCTTCTGTCCCCCAAGCACACCAGCTCAAGCACCGCATGGCATCTTTTGGCCTGCGTACTTGTGTAGCCCCTGGAACGGCTATGGAGCACCGCTGGTTCCGAGGACAAAGCACAGGAAGAGGCCATGGAGGAAGAAGAAGAGGAGGGGGTGGAGGAGAGAGGTGTGTCACAATCATTAGCATTTTGGAGGCGTGGTGGCGGAACAACCTCCAACACTACTGCACCTTGTCCTGCATCCTTCCCAGCTGCCAGCAGAGCCACCCAATGCGCTGTGAAACTTAGGTAACGTCCCTGTCCATGTCTGCTGGACCATGAGTCAGCGGTAATATGCACCTTACCGCTGACCGCCCTGTCCAGCGAGGCATGGACATTGCCTTCCACATGCCGGTAGAGAGCCGGAATCGCCTTCCGTGAGAAAAAGTGGCGTTTGGGTACCTGCCACTGAGGAACCGCACATTCCACAAATTCACGGAAGGGGGCAGAGTCTACCAACTGAAAAGGCAGCAGTTGAAGTGCTAGCAATTTTGCCAAGCTAGCATTCAACCGCTGGGCATGTGGATGGCTGGGAGCAAACTTCTTTCGGCGGTGCAGCAGCTGGGGCAGGGAAATTTGCCTGGTACAATCTGACGTCGGTGTACCAAAAGCAGATTGCCCACAAGTACTTGGCTGTGACACACCTAATTCTGCACCTTCATTCCTCTCAGTGCAGGTCTCAGAGAGGACTGAAGGTATAGTGGGGTTGGAGATCTCAGCTGATGAGGAGCAAGGAGAGGTCCTCTTTGTTCTTTGGTGTGGGTCTTTTAGATACGCTTGCCAACGAACTGCATGGCAGGTCAACATATGTCTGGTCAAGCATGTGGTACCCAAGCGGGAGATGTTTTGGCCATGCGAGATACGCTTGAGACATATGTTGCAAATAACAGCGGTGCGATCTGATGCACTCGTCTCAAAAAAGGCCCACACCAAAGAACTTTTTGAATAACGCGCAGAGACTGCAGCGCCCTTCACATGTGGAGCTTTGGGGTGTGATGCAGTCAATGTGCTGCCCTTAGGCTGGCCCCTGGAGGGCATCCTGCCTCGTTGGTGACACTGTGAGCAGGACGCACCCCACTAACTTGTAGGTTTAGCTGCCTCCTCCTCCTCTCTCCTATCAGGCACCCACGTTGAGTCAGTGACCTCATCATCCCCTCCCTCCTCATCACTGGAGCAAACCTGGCAGTATGGGGAGCATGACTGCCAGATTGCTGTCCTTCTTGGGCACCCCCTCTGTCCGTGCTCATGTTACTGCCTTCATCGAGCTCAGTATCATCATCAGAGCCTTCCAAACGCTGGGCATCCTCCTGGAGCATGTACCCAACACTGTGGTCAAACAGTTCGAGGGACTCCTCAGGAGGACATGGTGGGGCTAGGGAAGGAGTCACTGATGACATTGAGCCGAGGGAAGAGGCCGCTGCTTTGCCAGACAAAGTACCCTGGGTATGGGTGAGAGAGGATGAGGAGGATGAGGACGGCTTGGTCATCCACTCGACCAAGTCTTCCGCATGTTGCAGCTCAACACGGCCAGCTGCCGAAAAAAAGGCCAAGCGTGTCCCACGGCCACATGCTGATGAGGATGCACCGTCTCCACGACCAGCACTAGACACAGAGCCTGCTTGCCCTCTCTTATTGGCTTGTGACTGTCTGCCTCTCCTTCTTGGCCTTCCAGACATACTAATGGCCTGTAGCTGCACTAAGCTGGGATATATATATATATATATATATATATATGTACTGATACTGCAGCTAGCAAAATCAACTGCCTGCCTGTAGTATGAGAACACCACCAACTTTCTACAGGTAGCTTTAGCTGAACACTGTGAGGTGGACGCACCCCATTAACTTGTAGGTTTAGCTGAACACTGTGAACTGGACGTACCCCACTAACTTGTAGGTTTAGCTGAACACTGTGAACAGGATGCACCCCACTAACTTGTAGGTTTAGCTGAACACTGTGAGCAGGACGCACCCCACTAACTTGTAGGTTTAGCAGAACACTCTGAGCAGGACGCACCCCACTAACTTGTAGGTTTAGCTGAACACTGTGAGGTGGACGCACCACACTAACTTGTAGGTTTAGCTGAACACTGTGAGCAGGATGCACCCCACTAACTTGTAGGTTTAGCTGAACACTGTGAGCAGGACGCACTGCACTAACTGTAAATAGTCTAGCTGCCTGACTGTGGTACTAATAGGATCAAAAGAACACCAGTAATTTTCTTCAGGTAGCTGTATATACTGTAACAAGACAAGCCTGCCTGTCAGTAAGAAGATAACAGGAACGGATCTAGCTGAACACTGTGAGCAGGACGCACTGCACTAACTTGTAGGTTTAGCTGAACACTGTGAGGTGGATGCACCCCACTAACTTGTAGGTTTAGCTGAACACTGTGAGCAGGACGCACTGCACTAACTGTAAATAGTCTAGCTGCCTGACTGTGGTACTAATAGGATCAAAAGAACACCAGCAATTTTCTTCAGGTAGCTGTATATAATGTAACAAGACAAGCCTGCCTGTCAGTAAGAAGATAACAGGAACGGATCTAGCTGAACACTGTGAGCAGGACGCACTGCACTAACTTGTAGGTTTAGCTGAACACTGTGAGGTGGACGCACCCCACTAACTTGTAGGTTTAGCTGAACACTGTGAGCAGGACGCACTGCACTAACTGTAAATAGTCTAGCTGCCTGACTGTGGTACTAATAGGATCAAAAAAACACCAGTAATTTTCTTCAGGTAGCTGTATATACTGTAACAAGACAAGCCTGCCTGTCAGTAAGAAGATAACAGGAACGGATCTAGCTGAACACTGTGAGCAGGACGCACCCCACTAACTTGTAGGTTTAGCTGAACACTCTGAGCAGGACGCACCCCACTAACTAGTAGGTTTAGCTGAACACTGTGAGGTGGACGCACCACACTAACTTGTAGGTTTAGCTGAACACTGTGAGCAGGACGCACCCCACTAACTTGTAGGTTTAGCTGAACACTGTGATCAGGACGCACCCCACTAACTTGTAGGTTTAGCTGAACACTGTGAGCAGGACGCACCCCACTAACTTGTAGGTTTAGCTGAACACTGTGAGCAGGACGCACCCCACTAACTTGTAGTTTTAGCTGAACACTGTGAGCAGGACGCACTGCACTAACTGTAAATAGTCTAGCTGCCTGACTGTGGTACTAATAGGATCAAAAGAACACCAGCAATTTTCTTCAAGTAGCTGTATATACTGTAACAAGACAAGCCTGACTGTCAGTAAGAAGATAACAGGAACAGATCTAGCTGAACACTGTGAGCAGGACGCACTGCACTAACTGTAAATAGTCTAGCTGCCTGACTGTGGTACTAATAGGATCAAAAGAACACAAGCAATTTTCTTCAGGTAGCTGTATATACTGTAACAAGACAAGCCTGCCTGTCAGTAAGAAGATAACAGGAACGGATCTAGCTGAACACTGTGAGCAGGACGCACTGCACTAACTGTAAATAGTCTAGCTGCCTGACTGTGGTACTAATAGGATCAAAAGAACACCAGTAATTTTCTTCAGGTAGCTGTAAATACTGTAACAAGACAAGCCTGCCTGTCAGTAAGAAGATAACAGGAACGGATCTAGCTGAACACTGTGAGCAGGATGCACCCCACTAACTTGTAGGTTTAGCTGAACACTGTGAGCAGGACGCACCCCACTAACTTGTAGGTTTAGCTGAACACTGTGAGGTGGACGCACCACACTAACTTGTAGGTTTAGCTGAACACTGTGAGCAGGACGCACCCCACTAACTTGTAGGTTTAGCTGAACACTGTGATCAGGACGCACCCAACTAACTTGTAGGTTTAGCTGAACACTGTGAGCAGGACGCACCCCACTAACTTGTAGGTTTAGCTGAACACTGTGAGCAGGACGCACCCCACTAACTTGTAGGTTTAGATGAACACTGTGAGCAGGACACACCCCACTAACTTGTAGTTTTAGCTGAACACTGTGAGCAGGACGCACTGCACTAACTGTAAATAGTCTAGCTGCCTGACTGTGGTACTAATAGGATCAAAAGAACACCAGCAATTTTCTTCAGGTAGCTGTATATAATGTAACAAGACAAGCCTGCCTGTCAGTAAGAAGATAACAGGAACGGATCTAGCTGAACACTGTGAGCAGGACGCACTGCACTAACTTGTAGGTTTAGCTGAACACTGTGAGGTGGACGCACCCCACTAACTTGTAGGTTTAGCTGAACACTGTGAGCAGGACGCACTGCACTAACTGTAAATAGTCTAGCTGCCTGACTGTGGTACTAATAGGATCAAAAAAACACCAGTAATTTTCTTCAGGTAGCTGTATATACTGTAACAAGACAAGCCTGCCTGTCAGTAAGAAGATAACAGGAACGGATCTAGCTGAACACTGTGAGCAGGACGCACCCCACTAACTTGTAGGTTTAGCTGAACACTCTGAGCAGGACGCACCCCACTAACTAGTAGGTTTAGCTGAACACTGTGAGGTGGACGCACCACACTAACTTGTAGGTTTAGCTGAACACTGTGAGCAGGACGCACCCCACTAACTTGTAGGTTTAGCTGAACACTGTGATCAGGACGCACCCCACTAACTTGTAGGTTTAGCTGAACACTGTGAGCAGGACGCACCCCACTAACTTGTAGGTTTAGCTGAACACTGTGAGCAGGACGCACCCCACTAACTTGTAGTTTTAGCTGAACACTGTGAGCAGGACGCACTGCACTAACTGTAAATAGTCTAGCTGCCTGACTGTGGTACTAATAGGATCAAAAGAGCACCAGCAATTTTCTTCAAGTAGCTGTATATACTGTAACAAGACAAGCCTGACTGTCAGTAAGAAGATAACAGGAACGGATCTAGCTGAACACTGTGAGCAGGACGCACTGCACTAACTGTAAATAGTCTAGCTGCCTGACTGTGGTACTAATAGGATCAAAAGAACACAAGCAATTTTCTTCAGGTAGCTGTATATACTGTAACAAGACAAGCCTGCCTGTCAGTAAGAAGATAACAGGAACGGATCTAGCTGAACACTGTGAGCAGGACGCACTGCACTAACTGTAAATAGTCTAGCTGCCTGACTGTGGTACTAATAGGATCAAAAGAACACCAGTAATTTTCTTCAGGTAGCTGTAAATACTGTAACAAGACAAGCCTGCCTGTCAGTAGGAAGATAACAAGAATGGATCTAGCTAAACTGAATACAGTGTATATATATATATATATGCAACACCTGGGATGCATATATATACACAATACACTGTAAGTGCAGCTAACTGACTGACTGTTCTGCCTAATCTATCTAACTCAAATCATATGTCACTGTCTGTCTCTCTCTCTCTCTCTCAATGAACGCCGGAACACACACTACACAGGGCCGCCATGCAGGCGGCCTTATATAGTGTGGGGCGTGTACTAAATCCCCTGAGCCATGATTGGCCAAAGCCTCCTTGGCTTTGGCCAATTACGGCTCTCTGTTCAGGCGGCGCTGTGATTGGCCAAGCATGCGGGTCATAGTGCATGCTTGGCCAATCATCAGCCAGCAATGCACTGCGATGCCGCTGTGAATTATGGGCCGTGACGCGCCACACAAATTTGGCGCGAATGGCCCATATCGTTCGCAATTCGGCGAACGGGCGAACAGACGATGTTCGAGTCAAACATGGGTTCGACTCGAACACGAAGCTCATCCCTATTAACCACTACTCTCTGAATTCTGTCTTTTAGCCAGTTTTCTATCCATTTACAAATTGATATTTCCAAGCCTGTAGACTTTGCCTTACACATGAGCCGTGTGTGGGGAACTGTGTCAAACACTTTTGCAAAATCCAGGTATACCACATTCACAGCCACCCCTCTGTCCAAGGTTTTACTTACCTCCTCATAAAAAGAAATCTGCTTTGTTTGACAACTTCTGTCTTTCATGAATCCATGCTGTCTGTTGCTTAAAATATTTTTTTCCAGCAATAACTCGTCTATGTGGTCTTTTATTAAACTCTCCAGTATTTTCCCGAAGTTAAACTAACAGGTCTATAGTTACTTGGTAAAGACTTTGATCCCTTTTTAAATATGGGCACCACATTGACCCTGTGCCAATCTAGTACCATTCCAGTCATTAATGAGTCCCTAAATATTAGAAACAATGATCTTGAAATGACAGAGCTCGATTCTTTTAAGATCCATGGGTCGATGCCATCTGGTCCAGGTGCTTTATCCACCTTTATTCTGTCTGAATATTTCTGCACCATATCACTTATGAGCCATTGTGAATCATTTGGGGCTGTGTCACTACTATCCCCATTATGGACATGAGCTCCCCCATGCTCCTTTGTATACACAGAGCTGAAGAGCTGAAGAAAGTATTTACTAAATTAGCCTCCTCTTTGTCCCCATTCACCCACTCTAGATTATTTTGTAAAGGTCCTACATTCTCAGACCTGACCTTTTTACTATGAATAAATTTGAAGATTTTTTTGGGGGTTGTCCTACTATCTTTTTCAATCTGTAAATTGTTAAGTCAATGAAAAAAATTTATATATTTAAATAAAAAAAATATTTTATAAACATTTATAGAAAAAAGACATTGCGTACTTGAAATAATACTGCCCACTACATATTGCAAAGACCACCTGTGTAGACAGGCGGTACCAAGTAGCAGTAATCCAATGCGCGGTCGTGCGATATTGTACCCAAACAAAATTGATGTCCTTTTTTTCCCCACAAATAAAGCTTTCTTTTGGTGGTATTTGATCACCTCTGCAGTTTTTATTTTTTGCGCTATAAACAAAAGAAGAGCGACAATTTTGAAAAAAACACAATATTTTTTACTTTTTGCTATAATAAATATCCCAATTTCTTTTTAAAAAAACTATTTTTTTCCTCAGTTTCGGACGATACGTATTCTTCTACATATTTTTGGTAAAAAAAATCACAATAGGCGTATATTGATTGGTTTGCGCAAAAGTTATAGCGTCTACAAAATACGGGATAGATTTATGGCTTTTAAAAAAAAAAATTTTTTTTTTTTCACTAGTAATAGCGGCGATCGCAATTTTTTTTTCGTGACTGCGACATTATGGCGGACACATCGGACACTTTTGACACATTTTTGGTACCATTCACATTTATACAGCGATCAATGCTATAAAATTGCATTGATTACTGTGTAAATGTGACAGGCAGTGAAGGGGTTAACCACTAGGGGGACACAAGGGGTTAAATGTGTTTCCTAGGGAATGCTTCTAACTGTAGGGGGCGGGGATGTACAAGGGGAGGAGACCGATCAGTGTTCCGCTGTACTGGGAACACAGATCGCTCTCCTCTCACCTGACGGGATGTGGATCTGTGTGTTTACACACACAGATCCACGGTCCGGCCCGGTTAACGGGCAATTGCGGGTGCCCAGCGGACATGGCGGCCGCCGGGCACACGCACCAGGTCCCGAGCAACGCGGCGGGCGCGCGCGCCTCTAGACGTCCGGGAACCCGAGGCCGTCATATGACGTCCACCCAGGATGGGAGATCCCATCTGTGGACGTCATATGTATATACGCAGGTAGGGAAGTGGTTAACTTACATTTTCAATACATAGTCAACAAATAGCAGATGTATTCCCCATATTTGGGCAAGGATAAATCCACAAGCCACGAACCACAAATTATGCCCTTCATACTCTACAGGACGGCTGGATGTAATGAAATCCAAAGAGTTGGTGCTCAGAAACGTAACCCAGCAACTCTATAAAAACACATTGGGGGTTATTTACGAAAGGCAAATCCACTTTGCACTGCAAGTGCACTTGAAATTACACTGAAAGTGCACTTGGAAGTGCAGTCGCTGTAAATCTGAGGGGTACATCTGAAATGAGGGAAAGCTGATTTTATCATCCAATCATGTGCAAGCTAAAATGCTGTTTTTTATTTTCCTTGCATGTCCTCCTCGGATCTACAGCGACTTTACTTCCAAGTGCACTTGCAGTGCAAAGTGGATTTTCCTTTAGTAAATAACCCCCATTGTTTATAAGGATGAGAGTGAAAAAACCTCTCCATTTACAGTCCCTATCAACAAGAGAGAGGGATGAGAACAAAAACTTACTATATAGCATGTGGGGCAGTTAGGATCCTCCAGTGCTAAGAAAGCTGTCAAAGAGTTGCTTTGTGCTGGTTGTTACTCCTCCACTGTTCAGCCGAGGAGGGAAATGGCGCCATATGCCGTCCCCGGCGTCCCTTTATGTGGTTTATGGCACAGAGCTGTGACGCACCATGCCACTGCAATGACGTGACACATCCAGCCGTCAGATGGCGGCCGTCAAATGACGCAAGGCGCAACACGTCCAACCGTCGAATTGCAGCCAGGACGTGACACAAGTCCACTTCCTATTTCCTGCATGTAAACATCTGGAAATTCAGGCCAGCGGTCATGTTGGAAAAAAGGAAGCATGGAATGCCACAACACCGCACCAAAATGTCACAAGAAACTTGCAGCATAACCACGTCCCTTAGACCATCTCGATCCAAAGATGCCTAAATTACAGAAAGAAAACAATAACAGCAATTATAATTATAATTAAATAAATAAAGAAACCCTCAATGTGTGCATCTCAAATTCAGAATTTGAGATGCACACATATCGAAATTGGTTCATCGTATGCCTGACTTACTCCATTAAAAAACCATGAAGAACATGCTGTTTTGGAAAAGAAACTTAAAGAGCATTTAGAAGCCTTTGGTAAATTAATTTTAATCAAAAAAGAAAAAAAATATAGGAGGGACAAAAATGCATTTGGGGAAGGTTGGGCCTACAAATGGAACCAAGACAAAAAATTTACGAAAAATAATTACAAAACTTCTAATCAGGATAATGTGAATAAAATTAATGATTATTCATCTGATACGCCCTCTAATTCCTCTTCCTCAGTTTCCTCACATGAAAGCATGAAATGGAGGGAGAAATTCAACAGAAAAACAAAAAATGAACAACAGATTCAGAACAGATGGAGCCATCACATGGTGGAAGAGGTGGTGGGTCCAATACGGTGAGAGGTGCACAAAATGGAAATAGTAGAAGTTTATTTTCCAATTGAGGAAAGGGTAATAGAAAGGGTTCTGGGGCTATTTCAAGAACACATCAAACCCAATTTGATAATTTTTTAGACAAAAGCATTGCACCCCAGGCAACCCCGCCACCTCTGACACAATTGTCGATGGAACCACCGCTGACTCAGATCACTCAGAGTGAAGATTGAATGTCATCAATCTATCCTCTCACATCTTGACATCAGCAGAACAGGAGGTATTATCACTAGGCTTGTCATTCTGTCCAAACAGTTGTATGGACAGTTTTGAGACAATCAAAGACATTAATCTTTTTGCCAGGAGACTACTGTTTAAAAGTTTATATACTAAACAAATTACTAAGGAGCCAGAAATAACTTTGAATATAAAAGCAGCCGATTTTAAAGCCTTAAGGGATCTAAATCTGCTGCTACAAGAGAATTAATCCTTAGATAGACTCTGGGAGGAAGATCTAGATGATGAGGAGAGTGAGTAAGAGGTTGAGGACAATACAATTAAGAAATTTAAGAGAAAATCACATAGTTTTCCCCCCTCTCAATCAGAATCCAGCTATAGCCCTTTTTGTAAGGCAAACCACTAAAGAAAATGGGGAATTAAAAGATCATACTATCAATCATAATTTAAGTTTGGAACATAAACATGCACTTAAAGCCCTAAAAAACAACATTGAAATGATAATTAAAGCATCGGATAAAGGGGGAAACATTGTCCTTATGGACAAAAATAACTATGAAAATATGTGTCAAAATATACTCAAAAATACCAAATGTTACAGAAAAATGTCTCCGTCCCTAGTGGATAAATTTAATCTAGAATTTTTTCCACTGGTAGATGACTCCCTCAATGAGGGAGTCATCACAAGAGATACATGGGACTACATTCGAATGAGGCATCCCCGCCTGCCCACCCTTTATGCTCTGCCGGAAGTGCATAAGGACCTACATGATCCTCCCGGAAGACCTATCATCTCCGGGAATGGCTGTATTTCAGAAGGAATAAGCCAGATAATCAATCAACACCTCAGGCCACATGTTATGGATTTACCCTCATACATGAGGGATACAATCCATCTCCTACAAATTTTAGATAACTTTGTGGTCCTGGACTCAGCAATCACTGTATAACAGTATTCCACATGACCTTGGCATTGCAGTCATCGGACAGGTTCTCAGACAACGAGCAACGACAGAATAGAAATTTAATACCTCCAGGAACAGGGAGTGGCTATGGGGACGTGCTGCGCACACTCATTTGCCAATATGTACCTGGGGGAGTGGGAAAAAGATTTTTTGTCAGGAGAAGTATCATCTATGTATACTCGCCACATTTTAATGTGGCAGAGGTACATAGATGATATTCTTATTATTTGGGATGGTCCGGAAGTTGAACTCAAGAATTGTCTGAGTCTTATGGATGGAGGACCTCACTGGCACTGCCTAATGGGGAGACGTTTGAAACACTTTGCGAATTGCAAGACACAAGACGTCATCTACCTCATGCAGTGTCAGTGCGGTGCCTTCTATGTGGGCAAAACCCGGCAAGAGCTTGGAAAGCGAGTGGAAAAACATATGCATAGTATGCGTATAGGTAATTTATATCTGCCTCTGGGAAGACACATTGCCAGACAACATAATTACAGATTACCCAATATCAATTTTTCTGTTCTAGATAGGTTACATATACCCATTAGAGGGGGCGACTGGAACAAGGTCCTGCTCCAGTGCGAAATGCACTGGATCAGGTACCTAAAGGCCACAACCCCCCCTGGCTTAAACAAAGTTGAAAGTTTCAGACCATTCCTGGATGGCTTTAGCTCAGGAAAGACTGACTAAAATATGCAATAATGTAAAGTTTTTTGCCCCCCTTTTTAGAATCAAGATATAAAACTAATCTTAAGTTTCTTTGATCCTTGTACTCTCTTCGAGGGGGTTTGGCACTTTTATCTCTCTGGATCAATGCAAATCTGTTATCCTAGTGCCCTGGATATGCTTTTTTGACATATTCTGTCTGGGCATTTCTTTCTCTCTTTTCATCCATTGCAGATATCTTTTTCATATTTCTGGATCTCTATGAATTCTGAATTTGAGATGCACACATTGAGGGTTTTTTTCTTTATTTAATTATAATTATAATTACTGTTATTGTTTTCTTTCTGTAATTTAGGCATCTTTGGATCGAGATGGTCTAAAGGAGGACGTCGTGTTTATTTGGTATTTAAATTTTTTTATGTACAGCAGAAGGCATTCCCCATGTTGTAAATCAAGGAATTTCCCTTTTTCTCTCCCTCTGTTCCCTTCCCTTTTTTTAGGGGACTTTCCACATATTTATTAACCCCTACATCTCTACCCGGCACAAGGGGGCCATCATATACCCACTGACATGGAGGCTCTCTTTCTCCTCAAGGCTTGGTTTTCCAAGCCAAGAGGTATTATGTGTCGGCGTTTTTTTGTCCCAACTGGCCGCTTCCACTAGTTCCGGATGTTTTCATCCAGGGCATGTATGGGCTAATGACCAGGTGGTCATACTGCAAGTTTCTTCTGGCATTTTGGTGCGGTGTTGTGGCAGTTCACACTGCCTTTTTTCCAACATGGCCACTGGCCTGAATTTCTGGATGTTTACATCCGGGAAACAGGAAGTGGACTTGCGTCATGTCCTGGCCGCAATTCAACGGCCGGATGTGTCGCGCCTTGCGTCATTTGACGGCCACGACCTGCGGCGGCGTGGCGCATCACAGCTCTGCACCATAAACCACATAAAAGGACACCGGGGATGGCATATGGCGCCATGTCCCTCCTCGGCTGAACAGCGGAGGAGTAACAACCAGCACCAAGCAGCTCTTTGACGGCTTTCTTAGCACTGGAGGATCCTAACTGCCCCACATGCTATATAGTAAGTTTTTGTTCTCATCCCTCTCTCTTGTTGATAGGGACAGTAATTGGAGAGGTTTTTTCACTCTCATCCTTATAAACAATGTGTTTTTATACAGTTGCTGGGATACATTTCTGAGCACCAACTCTTTGGATTTCATTACATCCAGCCGTGCTGTAGAGGATGAAGGGCATAATTTGTGGTTCGTGGCTTGTGGATTTATCCTTGCCCAAATATGGGGAATGCATCTGCTATTTGTTGACAATGTATTGAAAATGTAAGTTATTTATATGCAACAACATATATACTATATCTATTTGTATGAAATACGTTACTTACTGTATACAGTGGGGACAGAAAGTATTCAGACCCCCTTAAATTTTTCACTCTTTGTTATATTGCAGCCATTTGCTAAAATCATTTAGGTTCATTTTTTTCCCTCATTAATGTACACACAGCAGCCCATATTGACAGAAAAACACAGAATTGTTGACATTTGTGCAGATTTATTAAAAAAGAAAAACTGAAATATCACGTGGTCCTAAGTATTCAGACCCTTTGCTCAGTATTTAGTAGAAGCGCCCTTTTGATCTAATACAGTCATGAGTCTTTTTGGGAAAGATGCAACAAGTTTTTCACACCTGGTTTTGGGGATCCTCTGCCATTCCTCCTTGCAGATCCTCTCCAGTTCTGTCAAGTTGGATGGTAAACGTTGGTGGACAGCCATTTTTAGGTCTCTCCAGAGATGCTCAATTGGGTTTAAGTCAGGGCTTTGGCTGGGCCGTTCAAGAACAGTCACGGAATTGTTGTGAAGCCTATCCTTCATTATTTTAGGGTCATTGTCTTGTTGGAAGGTAAACCTTCGGCCCAGTCTAAGGTCCTGAGCACTCTGGAGAAGGTTTTCATCCAGGATATCCCTGTACTTGGCCGCATTCATCTTTCCCTCAATTGCAACCAGTTGTCCTGTCCCTGCAGCTGAAAAACACCCCCACAGCATGATGCTGCCACAGCATGCTTCACTGTTGGGACTGTATTGGACAGGTGATGAGCAGTGCCTGGTTTTCTCCAGACATACCGCTTAGAATTAAGGCCAAAAAGTTCTATCTTGGTCTCATCAGACCAGAGAATCTTACATCTTGGAGTCCTTCAGGCATTTTTTAGCAAACTCCATGCGGGCTTTCATGTGTCTTGCACTGAGAAGAGGCTTCCGTTGGGCCACTCTGCCATAAAGCCCTGACTGGTGGAGGGCTGCAGTGATGGTTGACTTTCTACAACTTTCTCCCATCTCCCAACTGCATCTCTGGAGCTCAGCCACAGTGATCTTTGGGTTCTTCTTTACCTCTCTCACCACGGCTCTTCTCCCCCGATAGCTCAGTTTGTCCAGATGGCCAGCTCTAGGAAGGATTCTGGTCATCCCAAACGTCTTCCATTTAAGGATTATGGAGGCCACTGTGCTCTTAGGAACCTTAAGTGCGGCAGAATTTTTTGTAACCTTGGCCAGATCTGTGCCTTGCCACAATTCTGTCTCTGAGCTCTTCAGGCAGTTCCTTTGACCTCATGATTCTCATTTGCTCTGACATGCACTGTGAGCTGCAAGGTCTTATATAGACAGGTGTGTGGCTTTCCTAATCAAGTCCAATCAGTATAATCAAACACAGCTGGACTCAAATGAAGGTGTAGAACCATCTCAAGGATGATCAGAAGAAATGGACAGCACCTGCGTTAAATATATGAGTGTCACAGCAAAGGGTCTGAATACTTAGGACCATGTGATATCTCAGTTTTCCTTTTTTAATAAATTTGCAAAAACGCCAACAATTCTGCGTTTTTATGTCAATATGGGGTGCTGTGTGTGCATTAATGAGGAAAAAAAATAACTTAAATGATTTTAGCAAATGGCTGCGATATAACAAAGAGTGAAAAATGTAAGGGGGTCTGAATACTTTCCATCCCCACTGTATATGTCTCCTAACATTGTATTTTTGATCTTCTATAGATAGTGATATAATATCCCTGATGAAGATTTTATTGAATATTACTTATTATTATTTATTGAATATTACTTATCGAAACGCGTTGGATTACTGCTACTCGGCACCACCTTTCTACGCTGGTGGTCTTTGCACTATGCCACAATCCCAGTTTAAATACTCCTCCAGCCTTCCCATAAACCTCTCCCCCAGCACAGTAGACCCCCTTCCATTTAGGTGCAATCCATCTTTAGCATATACAGTCAGGTCCATAAATATTGGGACATTGACACAATTCTAATCTTTTTGGCTCTATACACCACCACAATGGATTTGAAATGAAACAAACACAACGTGTTTTAACTGCAGACTTTCAGCTTTAATTTGAGGGTATTTACATCCAAATCAGGTGAATTGTGTAGGAAGTACAACAGTTTGTATATGTGCCTCACACTTTTTAAGGGACCAGGTAATGGGACAATTGGCTGTTCAGCTGTTCCATGGCCAGGTGTGTGTTATTCCCTCATTATCCCATTTACAAGGAGCAGATAAAAGGTCCAGAGTTAATTTCAAGTGTGCTATTTGCATTTGGAATCTGTTGCTGTCAACTCTCAATATGAGATCCAAAGAGCTGTCACTATCAGTGAAGCAAGCCATCATTAGGCTGAAAAAACAAAACAAACCCATCAGAGAGATAGCAAAAACATTAGGTGTGGCCAAATCAACTGTTTGGAACATCCTTAAAAAGAAAGAACGCACCGGTGAGCTCAGCAACACCAAAAGACCCGGAAGACCATGGAAAACAACTGTGGTCGAATAATTCTTTCCCTGGTGAAGAAAACACCCTTCACAACAGTTGGCCAGATCAAGAACACTCTCCAGGAGGTAGGAGTATGTGTGTCAAAGTCAACAATCAAGAGAAGACTTCACCAGAGTGAATACAGAGGGTTCACCACAAGATGTAAACCATTGGTGAGCCTCAAAAACAGGAAGGCCAGATTAGAGTTTGCCAAACAACATCTAAAAAAGCCTTCACAGTTCTGGAACAACATCCTATGGACAGATGAGACCGAGATCAACTTGTACCAGAGTGATAGGAAGAGAAGAGTATGGAGAAGGAAAGGAATTGCTCATGATCCAAAGCATACCACCTCATCAGTGAAGCATGGTGGTGGTAGTGTCTGGCGTGGGCATGTATGGCTGCCAATGGAACTGGTTCTCTTGTATTTATTGATGATGTGACTACTGACAAAAGCAGCAGGATGAATTCTGAAGTGTTTCTGGCAATATTATCTGCTTATATTCAGCAAAATGCTTCAGAACTCATTGGATGGCGCTTCACAGTGCAGATGGACAATGACCCAAAGCATACTGCAAAAGCAACCAAAGAGTTTTTTAAGGGAAAGAAGTGGAATGTTATGCAATGGCCAAGTCAATCGCCTGACCTGAATCCGATTGAGCATGCATGTCACTTGCTGAAGACAAAACTGAAGGGAAATGCCCCAAGAACAAGCAGGAACTGAAGACAGTTGCAGTAGAGGCCTGGCAGAGCATCACCAGGGATGAAACCCAGTGTCTGATGATGTCTATGCGTTCCAGACTTCAGGCTGTAATTGACTGCAAAGGATTTGCAACCAAGTATTAAAAAGTGAAAGTTTGATGGATGATTGTTAATCTGTCCCATTACTGTCCCATTACTTTTTGTGGGAGGCACATATACAAACTGTTGTAATTCCTTCACCGTTCATGTCATTTGGATGTAAATACCCTCAAATTAAAGCTGAAAGTCTGCAGTTAAAGCACATCTTGTTCATTTCATTTCAAATCCATTGTGTTGGTGTATAGAGCCAAAAAGATTAGAATTGTGTCGATGTCCCAATATTTTGTTCTGACTGTAGGTTGCACCCCAATGAAAAGTCAGACATGTGCTCCAAAAACCCAAATCCCTCCTCCTTACACCAGGTCTTTAGCCATGCATTCAGCTCCCTAATCACCCCTGCCTTTCCTGTGTTGTGCATGGCACAGGCAATATTTCAGAGAATATCACATTGGAGGTCCTTCCCTTCAACTTGCAGCCTAGTTCTTTACATTGGTTCTTAAGGCGCCTCCACCTTCCAAATATTATGTCATTGGTTCCAACGTGGACCAAGACAGCTGGGTCATGCCCAGCCCCTTCCAGTAATTTATCAACCCAGTCCACCACATGCCGAACCCTGGCACCAGGGAGACAGCAGCCCATTCGGTTGAGGCAATCCTGGCGACAAATTATTCTATCAGTCCTTCTGATTAAAAAATCCCCTATTACCACCAACTGTCTAGGCCTACCTGCACTCCCTTCACCACCCCTACTAGATGGGCTGCTCTCCCATCTGTTAGGGGGAGCAGTGACATCTAGGGCTGCCACCTCTGAACTTGATACCCCCACATCTTCACCCAACTTGGCGAATCTGTTAGGGTGCTCAAACCCAGGGCTGGCCTTTCTTTTCTGTGAGCCCCTACCACTCCCTCTAACTATATTAACCCATCTTCCCACCTAATAATCCTGACTTATCCCTCCACCCTCCCCATTAACCCCACTAGCCACCTGCTTAGTGAGCAGAGGACCCCTTTCAAGGTTGTCAGTTCTGCCCAGTGTTGCAATTTGCTCCTCCAAATTGCTAATGCGAGCTTCCAGAAGGGCAACCTGCTCACATCCTTAGTATCCTAGCTGTTGCTCCATTGTTATATACATGTGGTGACTCCTGTTATAACCTCCTGTTTTCAACTCTGTTTTTTAACTCACCACTTAGTCCAGTTCCACTTGGTCTAAGTTCCAGCAAGCAAAAAGGTGGCAAGCTCAAGGATGAGCAATCTCAGAAATGAGTTCTACAGAAAGTTATATAGGACCTTAAGCACCTGTGACCAATTAACCACTCCCCTTAAAGTGGAGTTCCACCCAAAAGTGGGACTTCCACTTTAAGTATTCCTCGCCCCCTGACATGCCACAATTGGCATGTCATTTTTTGGGGGGGGCTGGGTACCTAGTTTGGAGTGGGACTTCTTGTCCCACTTCCCCCTTCTGACTTCTGGCCGCCTAGGCAGTCCCTCCCTCCCGGCAATGTTCTGGGACACGTCACAGGCCCCAGAACATTACCTGGCCAATGACTGAGCGCAGGGCAGCTCACGCATGCACAGTGTGCGCCTGGCTCGTGCATGCGTAGTGCGCGCCCAGCTGTGAAGCCGCAAACTGTCACAGCCAGGCGCCCACACTCACAATGTCGGTGCTGCGAAGAGGAGAGGGAGAGAACGGAGGCTTCGGACGGCCTCATCGGTGGACCGAAGGACAGGTGAGTGTTTGTTTATTAAAAGTCAGCAGCTATACTTTTTGTAGCTGCTGACTTTTAATAAACTAAAAAAACAGTGGCACTCCGCTTTAATTAGTAGTCTGAAGGAAGAAAAGAAAACAAAGGCTGTTTAAAAAAGTGATAGAAAAGGTGTTAAAAAGCTGCAAGGAAAGACCCCAAAAAGAACCTAAAAATGCAAGCACAGCAATCACAAGCAGTCAAAAGCAAAACTGTTTTTCTCTCTCCACTCAAAGTTCCCACTCTTCAGCTTCCAATCAGCAAATCTGGCAAATTCAGATGTACTCTAGAGAAAGTTATACAGGACCTCAAGCACCTGTGACCAATTAACCCCTCCCACCAATTAACCACCGATCCTTAATAAGTAGTCTGAAGGAAGGAAAGAAAAAAAAAAAGGCTGTTTAAAAAGTGACAGAAAAGGTGTTAAAAAGCTGAGACCCCAAAAGGAGAGACCCCAAAAAGAACCTAAAAATGCAAACACAGAAATCACCAGCAGTCAAAAGCAAAGCTGGTTTTCACTCTCCACTCTTCAGCTTCCAACCAGCAAATCTGGTCAATATATCAGCAGAGAAGGGAGAAGAACTGTATGAGAGTCAAGAACCGGAGGAGGAAGACATCACGGAGAGGGGAGAAGACCGGTGGTACAGGACTCATTGGAGCTACTTTAATAAAGGAATGAAAAACTGTGTATTGTTTTTATTTATTTTTGATACTTTTTTGTGTGAAAGAATAGGTACCCCATACTTGTTAAAGAGAGCTACCAGATTCACCCTGCCCGCAGACCCCCACAACCACCGCCCATGGTTGTGGGGAAGAGGTCTTGTCACCATCAGCATGGGGACAAGGTGCTTTGTGGTGGGGGGGCGCAGAGCCCCCCTGTCCCAAAGCACCCACAACCCATGTTGAGGGTTTGTGGCCTGGTATGGTCCAAAGGGGGGGGGCACTTCCCTGACCTTCTAGGCTGCATGCTCGGATAAGGGTATGGATTTTGGGGGGACCACAAACCTTTTTTTTCCCCTTTTTTGGCATGGGGTTCCCTTTCATGATCCATACCAGACTCAAAGGGCCTGGTATGGATCTTGATGGGGACCCCACACCATTTTTTTTTCATTTTTTCGTGAGGTTCCCCTTCAAGATCTTCAGAGCCCAACTCGGACCACAAATCGGATCATCATGATCCGAATTGGATGCGACTTCTATTCAAATCAATGGGCTCTCATGGAGGAACCATTCATTTTGACATGTAAAAAAAAAAGTTTGACGTTTAGCCTCCTTTAGCAGCGTCAGACATTTTTCAGCTGTAACGCCTCTCCTCAGAATGCTCTGGCCCAGGGTTTTTTTGCAGCTTGAAAATGCCTATGCCACTTACAGCTCCTAAAAGCCTGTGTGTGCATGAAGCCATAGAATAACACGGAGAGGCAGTTTTTAAGCTGCAAAAAAAAAAAATGTCTGATGCTGGTAAAAGGAGCTGTAATGCCGCTGTGAGGCCTTAAAGTGGTAGTAAACATTTAAAAAAAAAAAAATACTGACAGACAGGTTATTTATGACAGAAGAATACATGGGAGTGATGTCATCGTGGCCTGGCCGATCAAGCTACCAAAGGCATGGAACCCAGAGGGAAGATCAGATGAAGATGGAAGCACCTGGGACCAGTCGGCTCATTTACAGCTTAGCGATGAAGAGTTCAGTTTGACAGGTAAGTCTGTCATAATGTGCTAATATGCTGTGCATACTAGCATATTATGGCATAACCCACCTGGGGGCCCCCCAAAAAAAAATTACAGTAGAGTTACTATCACTTTAATAAATCAACCCCTAAGGGAAAAGGGAATGAAGGAGCTAATAAAAAACTATTTAGGGTTCACTAAGAGTTGAAAAGGGGCTAAAATGTTTTTTCTTTTGTTTTTTTTACACATAACAATAATTCATAAATGAAAGCTAAAATAGTAGCTGTTATTAAACCCCTTTCACACTGAGGCAGTTTTCAGGTGTTTTAGCATTAGAAATAGTGCCTGAAAAGTGCCTGAAAACTGGCTCCCATGCCACCCCAATGTGAAAGCCCGAGGGCTTTCACACTGGGGTGGTGCGGGACATTAGAAAATGTCCTGCAAGCAGCATCTTTGGGGCAGTTTGGGAGTGCTGTATACAGCACTCCCAAAAGGTCCTGCCCATTGAAATGAATGGCCAGAGCTCCTGAAGTGCCTGAAAAGCGATTTGGAAGGGCTGCAACACGGGCGGTTTTAACCCTTTCTTCGGCTGCTAGCAGGGGTCAAAAGCACCCCTCTAGCAGATGAAAAGTGCCGCTTAAACAGCGCTAAAGCGCAGCTAAAATGAGAGACACTTTAGCGCTAATGCACGGGGGGCCCCAGTGTGAAAGTGGCCTTAATAAATTAATGTAGAGCAGGAACCGAGCAGATTACAGGGAAATGTGGCTCTCCTTGTGTAATAAAGCACAGAGTGGGCCACAATCTCTCTGTGTAATCTGCAGGACTAAGCTGTCAGTTTGACAGCTCATGTCTATCACAGTGCAGGATATGGATAGGTGATGAAGGGACAGGAGGGGTTCCTGCCTCAGCTTTGCCTTCCACAGCACAACAACCAAAAGCGGTTGCCTCTCCTGCTTCCCTCTACCCAACCCTGCAGGTCCGTCCAAGGTCCTTCCCAACCTGTGAATGAATCGTTAAAGCCTACAAGATTCAATTTTAAAATGTGCCCGGGGGAGACTCCCTTGTAGATACTCAGCATAAAATTGTAAAAAAAATCATCTATAGGGAAAAGAATATATGCCATACTTTCTTTTCTCCTGGCTTCCAAGGGATAGCGGCCGGGTAATGTAATCCTCCTGTCAATAAGATCCTGGGGAATAGTGATTACTCCAAGCTTCACATGAAGAGGCTGCACATGGTTCTGCAAATGTCTTCCCAGGCTACTCTAAATCTCCCAGATTTCACCAGAAGGAGGATGATGCCATCCTCGCCTAGGCACCACAGGCAGAAGCCAGGGGAAAGGTGAGTATGGTTTCTAACATTTTAGCATTTTAGCAAGGGGGAGGAAAGGCATATTTAAAAACTAGATCCTGCATTTTGGCTGCAGGTATGCTTTAAATGGCAGCATGGCTTGCAGTGCTGTGCATTCTCGACCCAGTCTGAATCCTGCTTTGAGGCTATTTTAATGACAGACTGAGGTTCTATTTAAAATCAGAATTAATTTTTTTGTTTTATTTAATACATTAATACAATGGGAGTATTATAAACTTACACATCTGCTTTAAAGTAATGTAAAGTAATATTTTTTTTAAGTAATGTAAAGTAATTCTTTATGTAATTATCCTTTTCTAAATGCTCACATTTCTATATATTTTTGTATTGAATAAGGATTTGTAGGTTAGCCAGAAGCAGCAGAAGAGATTATCCAATGCATCACTCTATCAACCTGCTTAACAGCTGTTGAAAAGGCAACAAAACTGGGAATGCATTGTTTGCAATGAGACAAGTAGCTTACAAATACTGTATACATTGTTAGAAGAAACACTAAAGCACAACCATTTTGGATCACTACAAATCAGGAACCAGAGGTTGCATATATACCAAATAAATATAGCTGCGTCATTTACATGTTTAATTGTATACAACGTACAAATAAACAAGCTTTTATTGCCTAGCTTATGTGTATATGTGCATACACCTCAATCATTGTAGAAGTATATACATATACACATCTAGATCTGAGAGATCCTACACAAAAGAGGTAGTTCTATCCGCAATACACATTTATTGATAGGCGGGGGCATTGCTAGGTGCAAAAGATCTGGGGCCAGAGCCCATAGCAGGGAAGTAAAGAAAGTCATACGCTTGAGCGGACATACACATGTATATTGTATATAATATACATGTGTGTGTGTTTATGTGTATATATATATATATATATATATATATATATATATATATATATATATATATATATATATATATATATATATATATATATATATATATCGTTACATATCTGAATGCAGATCCCCCTTACATCAGACTCCCCAGAGAGCCCCTTCCTTATATCAGGGTCCCCAGTGAGCCTTCCCTTACATCTGGGTCCCCAGAGAGCCCCCCCTTACATCAGGGTCCCCAGAGAGGCATATATATATATATATATATATATATATATATATATATTACTTTCTGCTTTAAAACATGACCAAAAAAATAAATAAAATTGAAATAATTTAATTTCTTTATCAATTTAGACCAATGTGTCTTCTGCTACATATTTTTGGTTAAAAATCCCAATAAGCATATATTGATTGGTTTGCGCAAAAGTTATAGCATCTGCAAAGTATGGTATATATTATTTTTTTTATTTTTGTTTTTTTACTAGTAATGGCGGTGATCAACGACTTATAGCGGGACTGCCATATTGCGGCAGACACTTTTGACACTTTTTGGGAACCAGTAACATTATTAAAGTGATCAGTGCTAAATATATACACTGTCAATCTACTAATGAAACTGGCTGGAAAGGGGTTAAACATCAGGGGCAATCAAAGGGTTGTGCCTGACCAATGCTTTACTACTGTGGGGGGGTACTTGTACTAGGAGAAGGCATAGATCGGTCCCCCTGCTTAGGAGAGACATAGGATCCATGTCTTCTGTAGTGACAGAACAGTGATCTGCCTTGTTTACATAGACAAACCACCATTTTGCCTGTGTACTGAAGCATTGGAGGGTGCCTGCAGACACAGAGTCCACGTACCTACCGATTAGCTCCCACTGTGTCTAATCAATCAATCATTCTACTGAGCTGGCCAGAACCAGCTCTTGAGGGAGTCTGTTCCACATTTTCACAACTCTAATGCCCTGTACACACGGTCGGACTTTGGACATTCCGACAACAAAATCCTAGGATTTTTTCTGACGGATGTCGGCTCAAACTTGTCTTGCACACACACGGTCACACAAAGTTGTCGGAAAATCAGATCGTTCTAAACGCGGTGACGTAAAACACGTACGTCGGGACTATAAACGGGGCAGTGGCCAATAGCATTCATCTCTTTATTTATTCTGAGCATGCGTGGCACTTTGTCCGTCGGATTTGTGTACACACGATCGGAATTTCCAACAACGGATTTTGTTGTCGGAAAATTTTATATCCTGCTCTCAAACTTTGAGTGTCGCAAAATCCGATGGAAAATGTGTGATGGAGCCTACACACGGTCGGAATTTCCGACAACAAGGTCCTATCACACATTTTCCGTCGGAAAATCCGACGGTGTGTACGGGGCATTACTGTGAAGAAGCCTTTCCATATTTGGAGATTAAGTCTTTTTTCTTACAGATGTAAAGAGTGCCCTTTGTCCTCTGTGATGACCTTAAGGTGAATAACACCATGTTCACTATATGGACTACTTATGTATTCATACATGTTGATCATATTCCCCCTTAATCTCATCTTCTCCAGAGAGAATATATTCAGTTCAGCTAATCTTACCTCATATCTGAGCTCCTCCATGCCTCCTATCACTTTTTGGTTGTTCTTCTCTTACCTCTTTTAATGCAAGAAATTATTTTTCTCACTTTGGAAACTGCTGCTTGGCATTGGATACTATTATTAAGCATATGATCTACCAGAACACCCAGATCCTTCTCCACCATTGATTCTACAATGTGTACTCCCCTAGTATGTATGATGTATGCATATTTTTAGCCCCCAGGTGCATAACTTTACATTTTTCAACATTAAACTGCATTTGCCACACAGTTGCCTAACAGTGCATTGAGGTTGGCTTGTAAGTTGGAGACATCCTGTAAGGATGTTATTCCACTGCATAGCTTAGTGAAATCTGCAAACACTGAAAGGGTACTTTAAAGAGATTGTAAAGGTAAAATGAAGAAAAAAACTCCCCCCAAACATGTCTATAGTTACCATTGCACCATTCCATTGCACAGAGAGGCCATGAACCTCCTCTTCTAGGGTACCCTGGCGACTCTTCTAGCCCCTTATCTCTGTCCAGTGCCCCCACGAGAAGCCGCTTCCCATGGGTGCACTCATGCTTGCTCACTCCTGAGCCTGCCCCCCGCTCCTTCGTCGCTGGCTTTGATTGACAGCAGCAGGAACCAGAGAGACCTGGCAGTGAGTGGAGAGAAGAGCTGCAGATGTGCACAGCGTTGAATTGAATAAGAGCTCATGTAAGTAGAAGGGGGGGAAGGTGCGAGGTGGAATGCTGATGTCTAAACATTTTTTACCTTAACGCAAGGAATGCATTAAGGTAAAAAATGTTTAGGCTTTAGAACCACTTTAGTCCCAGACCCTATGTCATTTATAAATATATTAAAAAGTAAGGGTCCCAACACTAAACCTGGGGGTACACCACTGATAACCTTAGAGCATTCAGAGTATGAATCATTAACCACTACTCTTTGAATATGGTCTTTTAGCTCGTTTTCTATCCATTTACAAACTGATTTTCCAACCCTATAGACTTTACCTCACACATTAGCCGTGTGTCAAACGTTTTTGCAAAATCCAAGTATACCACATCCACAGCCATCCCTCTGTCCAAGGTTTTGCTCACCTCCTCATAAAAAGAATTTCTGTCTTTTATGAATCTATGCTGATTTTTGCTTAAAATTTTATTTTTTTCTAGTAAAAACTCATCTATGTGATCTTTTATTAAACTATCCAGTATTTTCCCAACTATAGAAGTTAAACTAACACGTCTATAGTTACTTGGTAAAGACTTTGACTCCTTTTTAAATATAGGCACCACATTGGCATTACACCAATCCAGTAGTGGTATGCCCAGGGTCTTTAAAAATTAGAAACAATATCTTTGATATGACAGAGCTCAATTCTTTTAGGACCCGTAAGTGTATGCCATCTGATCCAGGTGTCTCATTGACCTTTATTATGTCTAAATATTTCTGGGCCATATTAATTTTGCGTCATAGTGGAAAATGTGGCGCTGTGTCAGTATCATACCCATTATGGACATGAGCTCACCCATGCTCCTTTGTATACACAGAGCTGAAGTACTGTAGGCATTTAATAAATTTGCCTTCTCTTTTAGGGATGAGCCGAACACCCCCCGGTTCAGTTCGCACCAGAACCTGCGAACGGACCGAATGTTGGCTCTTTAGAACCCCATTAAAGTCTATGGGACTCGAACGTTCGAAATCAAAAGTGCTAATTTTAAAGGCTAATATGCAAGTTATTGTCCTAAAAAGGGTTTGGGGACCTGGGCCCTGCCCCAGGGGACATGTATCAATGCAAAAAAAAGTTTTAAAAACTGACATTTTTTCGGGAGCAGTGATTTTAATGATGCTTAAAGTGAAAAAAAAAGTTAAATATTCCTTTAAATATAGTACCTGGGGGGTGTCTATAGTATGCCTGTAAAGTGGCACATGCTTCCATGCTTTAAACAGTCTCTGCACAAAATGACATTTTTAAAGGAATAAAAGTCATTTAAACCTGCTTGCGGCTTTAATGTAATGTCGGGTCCCGGAAATATGGATGAAAATCAGTGCGACAGACAGCATGGATACCCCCCTTTGGGTCTTGTATGGATATTAAGGGGAACCCCACACCCAAATTAAAAAAAGGAAAGGCGTGGGCCCCTAAGGCCCTATATATTCTGAACAGCAGTATACAGGCAGTGCAAACAAGACAGGGACTGTAGGTATGTTGTTAAGTAGAATCTGTTTGTAATTTTGAACTGGTACATTTTTAAAGTGTAGCTCCAGCCAAAAAATCTATTTTTAAGCTTTTTGGAAAACATAGGGAAGGGTTATCACCCCGTAACATTTGTTTTGCTGTCTTTGCACCTCTTTAGAAGATTTTACCTCACTTTCTGTCCCAATGACAAACTTTTTTGACAATTTGGGGTTTTTAGTGAAACAAGGATTGGTGATAAAGCATCAGTGAAGAGGAGACACGTTTTTCCCATATTAACTCTTACAGGAGAGAATTTCCATTCCTAGGGGTCGGTTTCATCTCACTTCCTGTAGTCTCCTTCCGTTTGCAAGTAGGAGTCGTTTGTAAGTTGTATGTTTAAAAGTAGGGGCCTGCCCTATGTACTCTGCAGAAATTGGGGCCTTAGGTGTTGGTGTTGCCCCAACAGTGTAAGCCCTCAAGGTTACTCTTGGTGGGGGCAGGAACGGGCCCTGCTGTGAAATATTAGATAAAGAATTGTAATTACATGCCATTGTTGAACAGTGGTAGAAAAATTGGGCCTTTGGTGGTGGTGGTGCTGGTGCCACAACACTGTAAGTCCTCACAGTTACTCTTGGTGGGCGCTGGAATGGGCCCTGCTGTGAAATATTATATCAAGAACTGTAATTACATGCACCTGTTGAACAGGGGCAGAAAAATTGGGCCTGTGAAATATTATATCAAGAACTGTAATTACATGCACCTGTTGAACAGGAGCAGAAAAATTGGGCCTTAGGCACTGGTGCCACAACACTGCAACCCCTCACAGATGCCATAGTTGGAGCGCAGGAATGAGCCCTGCTGCAAAGTATTGCATCAAAAATTGTAATTATACGCCCCTGTTAAACAGGGCCTGAAAATTTGGGCCTTGGGCACTGGTGCTGGTGCCACAACACTGCAACCCCTCACAGATACTCTAGTTGGAGCACAGGAATGAGCCCTGCTGAAAAGTATTGCATTAAAAATTGTAATTACATACCCCTGTTAAACAGGGGCTGAAAAATTGGGCCTTGGGCACTGGTGCTGGTGCCACAACACTGCAACCCCTGATAGATACTCTAGTTGGAGTGCAGGAATGAGCCCTGCTGCAAAGTATTGCATCAAAAATTGTAATTATACACCCCTGCTAAACAGGGGCTGAAAAATTAGGCCTTGGGCACTGGTGCTGGTGCCACAACACTGCAACCCTTCACAGATACTATATTTGGCGCGCAGGAATGAGCCCTGCTGCAAAGTATTGCATCAAAAATTGTAATTACATGCCCCTGTTAAACAGGGGCTGAAAAACTGGGCCTTAGGCACTGGTGCCACAACACTGCAACCCCTCACAGATGCCATAGTTGGAGCGCAGGAATGAGCCCTGCTGCAAAGTATTGCATCAAAAATTGTAATTATACGCCCCTGTTAAACAGGGGCTGAAAATTTGGGCCTTGGGCACTGGTGCTGGTGCCACAACACTGCAACCCCTCACAGATACTCTAGTTGGAGCACAGGAATGAGCCCTGCTGAAAAGTATTGCATCAAAAATTGTTATTACACACCCCTGTTAAACATGGGCTGAAAAATTGGGCCTTAGCCACTGCTGCCACAATACTGCAACCCCTCACAGATGCTATAGTTGGAGTGCAGGAATGAGCCCTGATGCAAAGAATTGCATCAAAAATTGTAATTATACACCCCTGATAAACAGGGGCTGAAAAATTAGGCCTTGGGCACAGGTGCTGGTGCCACAACACTGCAACCCTTCACAGATACTATATTTGGCGCGCAGGAATGAGCTCTGCTGCAAAGTATTGCATCAAAAATTGTATTTACATGCCCCTGTTAAACAGGGGCTGAAAAATTGGGCCTTGGCCACTGGTGGCGGTGCCCAGCACTAAAAATGTTCTTACACGGTATCAGCATGAAAATTGAGGAGGAAGAGGATTGTCACTCAGCATAACAGGATAGTCACTCAGCATCAGCATAGGCAGTCTTGAAGGGATCTCACATTTAAAAAAAAATCAATCGGTTTGATCAGGCGCTTGGTAGCTGGTGATCCAAGACTAATTCATTTTTATGAAGGTCAGCCGCTTGACCGATTCGGTGGACAGGCGCACCCTGTGATCGGTTACAAAGCCTCCAGTAGCACTGAATGTGCGTTCCGAAGGAACGCTGGATGCAGGACAGGCCAGTAGCTCAACTGCATACTGTGCAATCTCTGGCCAGTGATCCATCCTCAAGACCCAGTAACCCAGAGGATTTTCGATGGGAAAAGTGTCCAAGTCTGATCTTGCCCCTGGGTAACCCTGCACCATGTGAATCAGACAATGGCGATGGTTGCTGGAACCGATCAGACCTTGGAGCTTTGGACTAAAAAATTGTCTGAACGCATAGGTCAGACGGCCACCTTCTCCACCGCTCCTTCTGTGACTGACCGGGACCAGGAAATAACCTCCCAGGCTCTGGAAACGCATTGCACAAACCTTTCTACAAGGCCTCCCGAAGATTTTTCATCCTCTGCTCCCTCTGCGACGGCAAGATAAGGTCCGCAACCTTACCCTTGTAACGTGGATGAAGGAGGGTTGCCAGCCAATAATCACTACTCCCCTTGATACCATGAATACGAGGATCCTTCCGCAGGCTTTGCAGGATCAGGGAGGCCATGCAGCATAGGTTTGCTGAGGCATTCAGTCCAGAGTTCTCTGGGTCACTAAGGGTGACATGATCCGCAGCCACCTCCTCCCAGCCACGTACAAGTCCATGGGTTTCTTCGGACTGTAAATGATACCTTGAAGACTGCTGCTGATGCTGAGTGCCAGGCTCCACCTCCATGCTGACACAATCCTCCTCCTCCTCGTCCTCTTCCTGTGTGATAGGTGAGCAAGAAGGAACACTGTCTGGATAAAGGGGGCCTTGGGAGGTAAGGAAGTTTCCTCTTCCTCCCTTTGTTCTGCCTCAAGGCCCTGTCCATTATTCCATGCAGGTGGACAAGTGGGGCAGTGTCACTGATGCATGCACTGTCACTGCTCACCATCCTCGTGGCCTCCTCAAATGGTGACAGAACAGTGCATGCCTCCCTGATCATAGCCCACTGGTGTGGGGAAAAAAAAACAAGGTCCCCTGACCTTGTCCTGGTGCCATAGTCGCGAAGGTAGTCATTGATGGCCCTCTCCGCTGCAGCATGGCCAATGTTGAGTTCCACCTGGTGGGCATGTCACAGATTAGGCGGTTAAATTCCTTTTGGAGGTCAGCCAGCCGAGCACTGGCATTATATGACCTACAGAAATGCACACAGACTTTCCTGGCCTGCCTCAGGACATCCTGTAAGCCCGGGTACCTGCCCAAGAACCACTGCACCACCAAGTTAAGGACGTGAGCCAAAGAGGGCACATGGGTCAACTGTCCCTGTCGGAGGGCTGAGAGGAGGTTGGTGCTATTGTTGCAAATCACCATACTTGCCTTAAGCTGGCGTGGCGTCAATAACCTCTGAACCTGCCCCTGCAGAGTTGACAGAATCTCTGCCTCAGTGTGGCTCCTGTTCCCCAAGCACACCAGCTGAAGCACCGCATGGCATCTTTTTGCCTGCGTGCTTGTGTAGCCCCTTAAATGCCTATGGAGCACCGCTGGTTCCAAGGACAAATCAGCACAGGAAGAGGCCATGGAGGAAGAAGAATAGGAGGGGGTGGTGGAGAGAGGTGTGGCAGAATCACCACTAGTAGAGTTTTGGAGGCATGGTGGCAGAACAACCTCCAACACTACTGCACCCTGTCCTGCATCCTTCCCAGCTGCCAGAAGAGTTGCCCAGTGTGCCATGAAGGAAAGGTGTGCGGTGAAAGATAGGTAACGTCCCTGTCCATGCCTGCTGGACCATGAGTCAGCGGTAATATGCACCTTACCACTGACCACCCTGTCCAGCGAGGCCAAGACATTGCCTTCCACATGCTGGTAGAGAGCCAGAATAGCCTTCTGTGAGAAAAAGTGGCATTTGGGAACCTGCTACTGAGGAACTGCACATTCCACAAACTCACGGAAGGGGGCAGAGTCTACCAACTGAAAAGGCAGCAGTTGAAGTGCAACCAGTTTAGCAAAGCTCGCATTCAACTGCTGGGCATGTAGATGGTGGGGAGCGAACTTCTTGTGGCGGTGCAGCAGCTGGGGCAGAGAAATTTGCCTGGTACAATCTGACGTCTGTGTACCGATAGCAGATTGCCCGCAAGTACTTGGCTGTGACACACCTAATTCTACACCTTCATTCCTCTCAGTGCAGGTTTCAGAAAGGACTGAAGGTATAGTGGGGTTGGAGATCTCAGCTGATGAGGAGCAAGGAGAGGTCTGCTCTGTTCTTTGGTGTGGGCCTTTTAGGTACGCTTGCCAATGAACTGCATGCCAGGTCGACATATGTCTGGTCAAGCATGTGGTGCCCAAGCGGGTGATGTTTTGGCCACGCAAGATACGCTTGAGACATATGTTGCAAATAGCAGCGGTGGGATCTGATGCACTCATCTCAAAAATGGCCCACACAAAAAACGTTTGGAATAACGCGCAGAGACAGCAGCGCCCTGCACATGCGGAGCTCTTCGGTGTGATGCAGACGGTGTGCTGCCCTTAAGCTGGCCCCTGGAGGACATCCTGCATCATTGGAGATGTGCCTCCTCCTATCTCCTATTAGGCACCCATGTGGAGTCATCCCCTCCCTCCTCATCACTGGAGCAAAGCTGGCAGTATGCTGCAACTGGGGGAACATGACTGCCAGATTGCTGTCCTTCTTGGGCACCCCCTCTCACTCACATTACTGCCTTCCTCTACCTGGGTACCATCATCGGAGCCTTCAAAACACTGGGCATCCTCCTGGAGCATGTACCCAACACTGTGGTCAAACAGTTCGGGGGACTCCTCAGGAGGACATGGTGGGGCTAGGAAAGGAGTGACTGATGCCATTGAGCCAAGGGAAGAGCAGAGGCAGCTGCTTTGCCAGACAAAGTACCCTGAGCCTGGGTGAGAGAGGATGAGGAGGATGAGGATGGCTTGGTCATCCACTCTACCAAGTCTTCCGCATGTTGCGGCTTAACACGGCCAGCTGCTGAAAAAACGGACAAGCGTGTCCCACGGCCACGTGCTGATGAGGATGCACCGTCTGCACGACCAGCACTGTTGCCTCTAGACACAAAGTCTGCTTGCCCTCTTTTATTGGCTTGTGACTGTCTGCCTCTCCTT
This sequence comes from Aquarana catesbeiana, assembly GCF_042186555.1. Lineage (NCBI taxonomy): Eukaryota > Metazoa > Chordata > Amphibia > Anura > Ranidae > Aquarana > Aquarana catesbeiana. Next base: position 474,518,566 of record NC_133325.1, read on the forward strand.
GTTGGCCTTCCAGACATAGTAATGGCCTGCAGTGAGCTGTAGCTGCACAAAGCTGGGATGTATATATATACTGATACTGCAGCTAGCAGAATCAACTGCCTGCCTGTAGTAATATTAGTATGAGAACACCAGCAATTGTCTTCAGGTAGCTTTAGGTGCACACTGTGCAGAGGACACAGTACACTAACTGTAAATACTACAACTGCCTGCCTGTGGTATCAATAGGATCATAACAACAGCAATTGTATTCAGATAGCTTTAGGTGCACACTGTGCAAAGGACGCACTACACTAACTGTAAATACTGCAGCTGCTTGCCTGTGGTACTAATAGGATCAGAACAACAGCAATTGTCTTCAGGTAGCTTTAGGTGCACACTGTGCAGAGGACACAGTGCAGTAACTGTAAATACTGCAGCTGCCTGCATGTGGTACTAATAGGATCAGAAGAACACCACCAATTTTCTTCAGGTAGCTTTAGGTGCACACTGTGCAGAGGACACAGTACACTAACTGTAAATACTGCAGCTGCCTGCCTGTGGTATTAATAGGATCAGAACAACAGCAATTGTCTTCAGGTAGATTTAGGTGCCCTGTACACATGATCGGACATTGATCGGACATTCCGACAACAAAATCCATCAGATTTTTTCCGACGTAGGTTGGCTCAAACTTGTCTTGCATGCACACGGTCGCACAAAGTTGTCGGAATTTCCGAACGTCAAGAATGCGGTAACGTACACCATGTACGACAAGACTATAAAAGGGCAGTTCAATACCAAGCGCGGCACCCTTTGGGCTCCTTTTGCTAATCTCGTGTTAGTAAAAGTTTGTTGAGAGACGATTCGCGCTTTTTCAGACTCGTGGTTTTCAGATCGTTTTTCTGCTGTTCAGTTTGTGCTTGTGGGTTTGTATCTGGTCTTCGGTGCGAGCAGTGAGTTCCCATACACACTATACCTACCTCTTTTGTGGTCATATTTATGGATGAATTCCCCAAAGCATGTAGTGCAAGGGCCTGCCTGAATACTTTCAAATGGTACTGTTTAAAGTTTTTGTATCCTATTATTATCTTGATAGGTAATTGCAGAATGTTAAAATTGTGCTCCAATTTGTACAGTGTGTATTCATATTTTTGTATTATGACACTTCTTACCTGTCCGGTGGGCTGGCAATAGTGTAAGTAAGGAGGGACTGGCCAAAGTAACACACATCATGTATGCATTCATCTCTCAAAGAGGTGGAGAGGGTTACCTATCCAAAACATCTCCCCCCTAAAATTTTTACAATGGGCCATCACAGGGGGTGAGGAATCTGATAAGTGGACCTTATACATTTGTCTTTAAATACTCCATAAAATAAATGTTATACTGATGTACGCCAAGAATATTTGTGTCTAATCTGCTTTCAATGTTTATGTACAAAATGACTAATTTTTTTTTCTTGTTTGACTCAACAGTTTCCTTCCACGCCACAGGAATGGCAGACTGTGGCCTTCCACTTTGCCCAGTGGTGGGACTTTCCAAACTGCGTAGGGGCAATTGATGGGAAACACGTCCACATAGTCCCACCCCCCAACTCGGGGTCATACTATTATAAATACAAGGGGTTCAATAGTATTGTGATGTTGGCGGTGGTGTCGGCTACTTACGAGTTCCTGTATGTGGACGTAGGGAAGAATGTCCGGATGTCGGATGGTGGAGTCATCGCCCAGACCGAGTTCTACAGGCGTCTCCAGAATGGCAGCTTGGGTTTGCCACCTCCAGAAGACAATGCGGAAGGACTCCCATTCATCTTTGTTGTGGATGAAGCGTTTGCGCTGGGGGACCATCTTAGTGGCCATTCCCTATGAGGACCCTCACCCTGGACCAGAGGGTTTTAATTACCAGCTTTCCAGAGCCACAAGAGTGGTGGAGAACACGTTTGGAATAATGGCCAGCTGGATCTGCCTATTTCTTACACCGATACACATGGCGGAATATAAACTCAATCACATCATCCTGTGTTGCTGTGCTCTTCAGACTTTTTAAGGAGAAATTCTTTAAGCTATGCTGCCTCAGTTGGGCCTGAGGCTGGAATTCATATTAATGAACCAACCCTGATGGCGCTTGAAACTGGCCATCCTGGCTTGCCCCCCCAGAGTGCCTGCGAGGTCCGTATAAGATACATGGAATACTTTGCGGGTAGGGGGGCCATCGATATGCCAGACAATGTCTGAGACATTTTTTAAATAAAAATATATTTGAAACATAAAAAATATTTGCTTTGATTTACTGCTTGGCTTTCTTTTAGCTGTCTTCTTGGTTATCTTTTATTAATGTTATATTTTTTTGCCCTTTTTCTTCAACAGTGCAAACAACATTTCCTTGACACATGAGGTGACAATCTCTTCTTCGGCTAACTATTCTTATTATGTTGTGGGTCTGCTGCACACACCTTGTTTTTGTTGTTAATGTATGTAATGCATTACTGCCAAAAATATTATTAATATTCTGCACCATGACCGAAATTTAGGGAGTCATGAAAATAGCGTGATTGTGTAAAATTAGAAAGCACTGTTGGGTGTTATTTACTAAAGGAAAATACACTTTGCACTGCAAGTGCACTTGAGACTGCACTGAAACTGCACTTGTAGTACAAAGTGGATTTGCCTTTAGTAAATAACCCCCATTGCCACTGAAAACACCAACTTTACTCCAAAAAATGCTTTTGAGCATTGAAAGAAGAAGCCACACATTGTTCATTATCAATCTTTTTACTCAAAGCACAATCACATGTGCATTTAGAAAAGGGTTTTTGTACAAACCAACATGTTTGTTGTCTAACATTTTTTTGGTCACATTAAGTAGAAATGGCCTTTTATAGTAAAACAGGCATGTTTAAAACCATAAAAAAATACACATCTCTGGAACTTACAAAGTTCAACTTTTATAAAGTGAAGGCGATATCAGACATGAGTATGTACAAACTGTGTTTGATATTGCGTTCAGCAGATGGGGTGATGTCACCCCTGTAAAAGCCAAATTTAGAAGATGCACACAAATTGCCTAATGTCAACATGTGCTAGCTGCCATCATGGGGGATGAATGGACGTGTTTTGTGGGTGCAACCCCTTCCTCTCAGCTACTTTATTATTCAAAGAAGGGGTTGCACCCACAAAACGCGTACATTGATCTCCCGTGATGGCAGATAGCACATGTTGACACACTGTGTGTATCTTCTAAATTTGTCTTTTAGCATACGTAAAAAATTTTAGTCATAAAAAAAACAGAAGCAATTTAGGGATTTCTGGGTGTTTTAGATTCTCCCTAGAACATCAATGATGTTCTTCATTTTGTTTTGAACATCATTGATGTTTTGCTTTATGTTTCCTAAATCTCGATTACACCCCATTATCTCCCCGATGAGGATCTGGGCACTTTCACTGGTGAAATGACATTCCTCTTCCACAACATCACGATCACCTACAAAAAAAACAAAAAAACACACCAAGTATTATAAATATGCAGGCATCCATCTCTTACCTGAAGCTGTGGTCGCAGACACTCACCTGTTGTGGTGACAATTTCTACAATGTCTCCCTCCTCCTCCTCTGGTTGGGTGGTGTCCTCCGAGTCTTTTCTCCCCTATGTGAACAAAAATAGGTATACTTGGCACACAGATATTTGATGGCAGAAATAGGAATATGAAACATTGCTTGGAAGTGGGGTACAATTGTCTGTTTTGGCAGAGTTCCAAGCTGAAGAATTTTTTTTGTCCTTTGTAAAGCTGGAATACTTACCTGTTTTCTGCAAGGAAAATAATGTTGAATCCGCGAAATGGGGATAGGTAAAAAAGTGGTTCAGAACTGCTGCCTCTACAAATGCAATCACCACTGAAGTGGAAAAAGCTGAACTGAGAAGAAATTAGGTGTAGGTGTGGGGTTGTTCTGGTTTTATGGCAAAGTGTTATGACACTGGTACTCATATTGTAAAAGTTCAATTCAAGCATAAACAGATCTGAGTTTAAACCATCAAACAATCCTGTATTCGTTGGGAGATGACGCACGACATTGGTCAGGCCACACCCTACGCTTTTCATCATTGGACAGCTATGGGAGCGTAGACGTCCACAGGTGAAGAGGCCTTTGCCTGCATGGCTGCCACCAAACTGCAGGACATGGAGGAGGGCCAACATCTCATGTGTGAGGAAATCATTTATAAAACATTAAATTAGGGGTTGAGGGGCCAAATCACACCCAATACCCACCTGTGTGAGTTGCATCATCCTCCTCCTCCTCCTCCTGCCATAACTCCAACACCACAGACACAGCCTGGAAGGACGAGTGGAAGGAAGACAAGAAAGTGATGGCCTGGGTTCAGTCTGGTCTGACAAAAGACATAGGCTCTTGTATGACCACAGCCTGGGGCATAGATGTCATCAGCTGCTGGTCATGATCTCTTGGTCTTCTGGACCAGATTGTACTCCCTTAGATAAGGACTCCTCAGGCCACCAATGTTGCCTGAAAATAGCTGATGTGTGCCCTGGGGGCCAAAGGCTTTGCCAATATCTGCTGTTTCTCCAGTGTTGCCTCCCTCTTTATTTGGTTATGACCCCTTAATAAAGGTATTTTTTGGAACTAATACTTGCCTATGTGTTTTCCTTCAAAAAGGACAGTTTGTGAGGAGGCAGGTACATTTCAAAAATACAATGTGAAATTAACAAGGGAAACCAACACCAACCTCCTTGAGATTAAAAAAGACAAAATAATAATGGTGTTGTGGTAACTTGACACCCAAAACACACCCAAAACTATTCTGGAGATCACCAAAAAACAAAAAAATTAAAAAAAACAGGAGATCTGGATTTAAAAAAATACAACTAATAATCCAAAAAAACAAAATATAAAAAAAAAAATTTCGGTAGATGTGACAAATAAAAATATTATATTCTTGAAATCACGAGAAATAATAAAGAAAGAAGTTTGTGAGAAGTCTGTGTGAATATGAGCAGCAAAACAACTTCATTCTTCTAGCATTATAAAGAAGAAGAGAGTGCGCTGCATTCAACAATTTAAAACATTGCAACGTGACGAAAGTGCTATATCCATTACGAATGGTATTTTACCAGACCGAACATTTACGTCTCGGAATTTCTTCTGAGCATGCGTGGCACTTTGTGCGTCGGAATTGTCCACACACCGTCGGAATTTATGCGAACGGATTTTGTTGTCAGAAAATTTTATAGCTTGCTCCCAAACTTTGTGTGTCGGAAATTCCGATGGAAAAAGTCTGATTTAGCCCACACACGGTCGGAATTTCCGACAACAAGCTCCAATCGCACATATTCCGTCGGAAAGTCCGACTGTGTGTACAGGGTATAACTGTAAATACTGCAGCTGCCTGCCTGTGGTATTAATAGGATCAGAACAACAGCAATTGTCTTCAGGTAGCTTTAGGAGCACACTGTGCAGAGGAGGCACTACACTAATTGTAAATACTGCAGCTGCTTGCCTGTGGTACTAATAGGATCAGAACAACAGCAATTGTCTTCAGGTAGCTTTAGGTGCACACTGTGCAGAGGACGCACTACACTAACTGTAAATACTACAGTTGCCTGTCTGTGGTATTAATAGGATCAGAACAACAGCAATTGTCTTCAGGTAGCTTTAGGTGCACACTGTGCAGAGGACACACTACACTAACTGTAAATACTGCAGCTGCCTGCCTGTGGTACTAATAGGATCAGAATAACATCACCAATTTTCTTCAGGTAGCTTTAGGTGCACACTGTGCAGAGGATGCACTACACTAACTGTAAATACTGCAGCTGCCTGCCTGTGGTATTAATAGGATAAAAAAAGCAATTGTCTTCATGTAGCTTTAGGTGCACACTGTGCAGAGGACGCACTACACTAACTGTAAATACTGCAGCTGCCTACCTGTGGTACTAATAGGATTAGAAGAACACCACCAATTTTCTTCAGGTAGCTTTAGGTGCACACTGTGCAGAGGACGCACTACACTAACTGTAAATACTGTAGCTGCCTGCCTGTGGTACTAATAGGATCAGAAGAACACCAGCAATTTTCTTCAGGTAGCTGTAAATACTGTAAAAACACCTGCCTGCCTGTCAGTAGGAAGATAATAACAGGAACGGATCTAGCTAAACTGAACACAGTGTATATATATATATATATATATATAGATATATATATCTATATATATATATACACAACACTTAGGATGCATATATATACACAATACACTGTAAGTGCAGCTAACTGACTCGCCTGCCTACTCTAACTTAAATCAAATGACATTGTCTCTCTGTCTATCTCTCCACCGCCACAACACACTATCACAATATAACACTTATATAGTGTGGGGCGTGTACTAAACCCCCTGAGCCATAATTGGCCTGGCTTTGGCCAATTACGGCTCTCTGTACAGACGGCGCTGTGTTTGGCCAAGCATGCGGGTCATAGTGCATGCTTGGCCAATCATCAGCCAACAATGCACTGCGATGCCGCAGTGAATTATGGGCCATGACGTGCCACTCGAATTTGGTGCAAATGGCCCATAACGTTCGCAATTCGATGAATGGTTGAACATGCGATGTTCGAGTTGAACATGGGTTTGACTCGAACTCGAAGCTCATCCCATTTTCTTTGTCCCCGGTCATCCACTCTACACTATTTTGTAAAGGGCCTACATGTTCAAACCTGATCTTTTTTTCTATTAATATATTTTAAGAATTTCTTTGGGTTTGTCTTACTCTCTTTTGAAATCTGATGTTAATTTTAAACTTTTGCAGATTTGATTAACATTTTACATATTCTATTATATTCCTTGTAACATTTAAATGATGATAGTGTTACTTAATTTTAATAATTTTGAAAGCTGTTTTCTTATTTTTAGCCTTTTAAACTTTTTGAAAAAATGTTAACAAATTTTGGAAAATTGGGCTTTCATTTGGTGGTAAATGGTAATTGATATCTCCTGATTTTTTTTGTTATCAAAGGAAAACTGGCCCAAAATAGTAAAAAATATAATTTAAAAAAATGTAACTGTGTATTTCTTGCTACTACCGTAGCCTTCCACCAAAGAACAGCCCAAAAATCAATCCTCCTGCTCCTGACTAGGGATGGGCCGAACACCCCCCTGTTCGGTTTGCATCCAGAACATGCGAACGGGCAAAAAATTTGTTCGAACACGCGAACACCGTTAAAATCAATGGGACACGAACATGAAAAATCAAAAGTGCTAATTTTAAAGGTTAATATGCAAGTTATTGTCATAAAAAGTGTTTGGGGACCTGGGTCCTTCCCCAGGGGACATGTAGTAATGCAAAAACATTTTTAAAAACGGACGTTTTTTCGGGAGCAGTGATTTTAATAATGCTTAAAGTGAAACAATAATGCCCTGTACACACGGTCGGACTTTCTGATGGAAAATGTGCGATCAGAGCTTGATGTCAGAAATTCTGACCATGTGTGGGCTCCATCGGACTTTTTCCATCAAAATTTCTGACACACAAAGTTTGAGAGCTGGCTATAAAATTTTCTGACAACAAAATCCGTTTGCGTAAACTGAGACCGTGTGTGGACAATTCCGACGCACAAAGTGCCACGCATGCTCAGAATAAATTCTGAGACGGAAATGTTTGGTCTGGTAAAATTAGCGTTCGTAATGGATACAACACTTTCGTCACGCTGCAATGTTTTAAATTGTTTAATGCAGCGCACTCTCTTCTTCTTTATAATGCTAGAAGAATGAAGTTGTTTTGCTGCTCATATTCACAAAGATTTCTCACAAACTTCTTTCTTTATTTTTTCTCATGATTTCATGAATATAATATTTTTATTTGTCACATCTACCGAAAAAAAAATATTTTTTATATTTATTTATTTTGTATTATTTGTTTTTTTTTTTTAATCCAGATCTCCTGTTTTTTTTTTTTTGTTTTGTTTTTTGGTGATCTCCAGAATTGTTTTGGGTGTGTTTTGTGTGTCAAGTTACCAGGCGAGGATAATTGAAACAAAAAAACCTTTATTAAGGGATCCGAACCAAACAAAGAGGGAGGCAACGCTGGAGAAACAGCAGAAATTGGTGAAGCCTTTGGCCCCCAGGGCACACATCAATTATTTTCAGGCAAAATTGGTGGCCTGAGGAGTCCTTATCTAAGGGAGTGCAATCTGGTCCAGAAGTCCAAGAGATCATGAACAGCAGCAGATGACATCTATGTCCCCAGGCTGTGGTCATACATGAGCCTGCATCTTTTGTCAGACCAGACTGAACCCAGGCCATCACTTTCTTGTCTTCTTTCCACTCTTCCTTCCAGGCGGTGTCTGTGGTGTTGGAGGTGTGGCAGGAGGAGGAGGAGGATGCAAGTCACACAGGTGGGTATTGGGTGTAATTTGGGCCCTCAACCCCTTATTAAATATTTTATAAATGATTTCCTCACACATGAGGTGTTGGCCCTCCTCCATGTCCTGCAGTTTGGTGGCAGCCATGGAGGCAAAGGCCTCTTCATGAGTGGGGGTGGCTCTGAGGGATGCAGAAGCCTCTTGAATCAGCCTGAGTGTTGACTCCTCCACGTTACTCCTCTTCCTAGATCTTTTGTTTGGAAGGTGGAGGGGCGGAACCTGCGATTCTGTCAGGCTCCTACTGGGCCCAGCCTCCTCCTGGCTGCCACTAACCTCCGCCTCCTCCTGGCTGCCACATTCTACATCCTCCTCCTGTGTGCCACATTCCACAGCGTCCTCCTGGCTGAGGTCTTCCTGTGTATGAAAAAGGGACATAGTTTGAGTTTTTTCTTCATCAATCACACACAATTTTCATCTCATGACTGTTGCAAATTGAATGTTAATAAATAGAAAAGACTATCATTCTGAGCCCAGCATTTTTCATTCTTATCACAATTATTTTTGCCCACTACTGTCTATTGATATGTAAACGCCTTTATTAAATCAGTAATTAGTGATCAATAATAACATCTAGGAAACATCATTTATGTTTTGCCAAGAAATATGTAGAACAATGCTATACCTGACTCAAGCTGGGCTCCTCCACTTCTTCCTGGCTGGAAGTCCCAGGTTGGACATCGGAAGCCTCAGCTGGGGTGGAAGGAAGAGTGGAAGGTAGGGTTGAGAGTGATTCCCTGACTTCAGTCTGGTCTGACAGAAAACTAAGTCTCTCATAGTACCACATCTTGGGTACATAAACGTCATCTGCTGCTGCTCCTGATCTCTGGAAATCCTGGACCTTCTTGCGCTCCCTAAGATATGTGCTCCTCAGGCCACCAATTTTAGCTTTTAAATAGGGGATGGTTGCCGCGGGGACCACCGGCTTCACTAACTCCAGCAGTTTCTCCAGCGCTGCCTGCCTCTTTTGTTTAGAATGTGGGTGTTTGACCTGCCACAGACAGGGCAGCTCCCTGTATTTGTCTATGAACAGGGGGAGGAAGTTGTGATCATTGAAGCCATCCATTTTCTCTGCAAGACACAACACAAGACAAACCCTAATGTCAGGCTAAACTCTCCTAATCTTGTCCCAACATAGGCCTTAATCTATAAGCAGTATAGGCCCAAGTTAAAATTGTACCTTCGTTATCACGATCGGCGCTTCCGATACTCCTTCCTCCGCTCGCAGATCGTACGTACTACGCACGCATGTTACGCTTTATATACACTGCGCATGCGTGAAACTCTGCCCGACCCTGATGTTCTTTCTAGTCTATTCCCCGCCCCTTCTCTTTCGGTGCAGTGGGAGAGAGCACATGGCAGAGACAGAGCAGGTGCATGATAATAGCAGCAACGAGGAGGAGGAAAGGCCGGAGCCAGAAACATCACGATCCCAGAGGAGATTTAAGGCCTCAAATATGGCCTTTGTATTGATGGATGGTTGAAAAGGGCCGACTATGATGGAAAGTATGGAACTTACCCAAACCCAAATGTCAGAAAGGCCAAAATCATGGCTAAAGTTGTGAATCCAAGGATCAACTGAGGAAATGGTGGTGGGACCTCAAATTAAGGGAGCCCGATCAGTATAGAAGGATCAGGAGAGTGCTGCAAAAAAGTAAGTAGTTGCCCTGTGTTCCTATTCTTTCTTTTGATTACGTTTGTGCTGCTCCATGTGCTTTTCTTTACTGTTGTACAGTTTAAAATGGCAACTTTCATGTTCATGAGAACATTAATCATTCGTAGGAAACCTTGTTCATTCGGCCACTAAATACGATGTTTTGGCCAGATGCAGTTCAATACCGTTTTCTGGCCTACTTCTATGTTTGTTGTCTAGATGGGTTTCTGTGTAAGGAGAGTACACTCAGCAGTTGTTTACACATCTGGACGCTGGAGCACTAGTGTGGGACACCAGAACACCCTTTTTATTAGGGGGCCCCACATAGGTGCTCCAGTGGATACTAGGAGTGTCTCCATCTGTGAAGCTTGCACAAAACAGGTAAGTATTCAAGCTTTACATAGGACAAAAAAAAATCTTCAGCTTGGAACTCTGCCAAAACAGACAATTGTACCCCACTTCCAAGCAATGTTTCATATTCCTATTTCTGCCATCAAATATCTGTGTGCTAAGTATACCTATTTTTGTTTACATAGGGGAGAAAAGACTCGTAGGACATCACTCATCAGAGGACACCAGGGACTCCCCACTACAGGAAGAAGGGGAAATCCCCCAAACCCAACCAGAGGAGGAGGAGGGAGACGTTGTAGAAATTGTCACCACAACAGATGAGTGTCTGCGATCACAGCCTCAGGTATTAGATGGATGCCTGCATATTTATAATACATGATGTGTTTTTTTGCTTTTTTTGTAGGTGATCGTGATGTTGTGGAAGAGGAATGTCATTTCACCAGTGAAAGTGTCCAGATCCTCATTGGGGAGATAATGGGGTGTAATAGAGATTTAGGAAACATAAAGGAAAACATCAATGATGTTCAAAACAAAATGAAGAACATCAATGATGTTTTAGGGAGAATCTAAACCACCCAGAAATGCCTAAATTTCTTCTGGTTTTTATTTATGACTAATTTTTTACGTATGTTAAAAGCCAAATTTAGAAGATGCACAGTGTGTCAACACGTGCTATCTGCCATCACAGGAGATCAATGTACGTGTTTTGAGGGTGCAACCCCTTCCTAGATAATAAAGTAGCTGAGAGGAAGGGGTTGCACCCACAAAATATGTCCATTGATCCCCCATGATGGCAGCTAGCACATGTTGACATTAGGCAATTTGTGTGCATCTTCTATATTTGGCTTTTACGGGGGTGATATCACCCCATCTGCTGAACACAATACCAAACACAGTTTGTACATACTCATGTCTAATATTGCCTTCACTTTATAAAAGTTGAACTTTGTAAGTTCCAGAGTTGTGTATTGTTTTATGGTTTTAAACATGCCTGTTTTACCTATAAAAGGCCATTTATCATTAATGTGACCTAAAAAAATGTTATACAACAAACATGTTGGTTTGTTCAAAAACCCTTTTATAAACGCACATGTGATTGTGCTTTGATTAAAAAGTATGATAATCAACAATGTGTGACTTCTTCTTTCAATGCTCAGAGTAAAGGAGTAAAGTTGGTGTTTGGGGGTTATTTACTAGGGTTGTCCCGATACCACTTTTTTAGGATCGAGTAAAAGTACCGATACTTTTTTTCAAGGACTCGCCGATGCCGATTACCGATACTTTTGTTTTAATGTCACATGACAGTGTTTTTTTTTTCTTTTTTTTAGTGGGGGGAGGGGGGTGAACGATGTCTGTGTGTTTTTTTTATTTACATTTATTATTTTTTACAAAAATATTTTTTTTTATTCATTATTGCAATATGTGTTTTTTTTTTTTAATCAGCCCTGTTGGGGGGCTTTGGTGAGATATCAGGGGTCTTAGAGACCCCTGATATCTCCCCCTTGAGACAGAGAAATAGACCGAGGATAGAGATTCCCCAGTCCCTTTCTCTGCAGCCTCAGCTGCAGTGAGAATGAATGGAGAGAAGACAGCGGCTCCTCTCCATTCATAAACTGAGACATCATAATCACAGGAGAGTACAATGTTTCTGTTATGTGAATGGACAGAGTCAGCTGACTCTGTCTATTCACACAGTGGAGAGGGACAGCACAACAGAGGGGGACAGTGGAAAGGGACAGCAGAATGGAGGGGGACAGAGGAAGAGAGAGGGACAGGGGAACGGAGGGGGACAGAGAAGGAGAGGGGGACAGCAGGACGGCGGAACGGAGGGGGACAGAGGAACGGAGGGGGACAGAGGAACGGAGGGGGACAGTGGAGGGGGACAGAGGAATGGAGGGGGACAGCGGAGGGGGACAGCGGAGGGGGACAGAGGAACGGAGGGGGACAGCAGAGGGGGACAGAGGAACGGAGGGGGCATGGAGGATGAGGTGACAGTCAGCGGTGATCGCGTGTGGGGGAGTTACAAGCACCGATCACCGCTGTATGTCACTAAGCAGCTGAAAGCCGCGGGGGGAGAAGTTTGTAACTCCCCCACGTGCCGATCACCGCTGACTGTCCAGGTATCGGCGGAAGCATCGGGAGCATTTGTCCGACTACAAGTACTTGGGCAAATGCTCGGTATCGGGTCAACCCCATTATTTACTAAAGGCAAATCCACTTTGCACTACAAGTGCAGTTTCAGTGCAGTCTCAAGTGCACCTTGTGCAAAGTGTATTTTCCTTTAGTAAATAACACCCAACAGTGCTTTCTAATTTTACACAATCACGCCATTTTCATGACTCCCCAAATTTCGTTCATGGTGCTGAAAATGCAGAATATTTTTGTCATTAATGCATTACATACATTAACAACAAAAACAAGGTGTGTATGTAGCAGACCCACAACATAATAATAATATTTAGCCGAAGAAGAGATTGTCACTTCATGTGTCAAAATGTGTATGTGTATGGATATTAAGGGGAACTCCGTGCCAAATTTTTTTTTTAAATGGGGTGAGGTTCCCCCCAAAAATCCATACCAGACCCTTCAGGTCTGGTATGGATTTTAAGGGGAACTCCGCACCAACATTTTTAAAAAAATGTCTGCAGGAAAAGAGGGGTGATGATATAGCGCCCCCCCTTCTGAACCATACCAGGCCACATGCCCTCAACATGGGGAGGTTGTCCCCATGTTGATGTGACAAGGGCCTAATCACCACAACCCTTGCCCGGTGGTTGTGGGGGTCTGCGGGTGGGGGGCTTATTGGAATTTGGAAGCCCCCACTAACAAAGGGGACACCCATATCCCAGTCCCCCCATGTGAATTGGTAAGGGGTACATTGTACCCCTACCATTTCACAAAAAGAAAGTGTCAAAATGTTAAAAGACCACAGGAGACGGCTTGGGACAAGTCCTTTATTAAAAATAAAAAACCCTGCCCCCCTCTAATGCAACGGGAATCCTGCGTTGCATCAGAGGGGGGCGGGGTGACCCGTACACGTCACTGGGAAACCCCGGCGTTTCCCCTTGTCAGAGGGGGACAGGATCACGTGACGGGTGGCCCCGCCTTCAGCTACATAAGAGCTGTCAAGCTAGTGCCGCATCATTGGCTGGGTGTCTCCAGTGGAGGCAGGATCCTGTGTGTGTTCCTCGCTGGATTCGCTGGAGATCATCCATCGCTGGAGATTGAGAATTGGATTACATCGCTGGAGTAGGAGCATTGATTTATTGGATTACATCACTGGAATCTCTTTTTTATTTTGTATTTTTTTATTTTTAATAAAGGACTTGTCCCAAGCCATTTCCTGTGTTTTTTTTTAACATTTTGACACTTTCTTTTTGTGAAATGGTAGGGGTACAATGTACCCCTTATGAATTCACATAGGGGTGGGATCTGGGTGTCCCTTTTGTTAAAGGGGGCTTCCAGATTCCGATAAGCGCCCTGCCCGCAGACCCCCACAACCACCGGGCAAGGATTGTGGGGATGAGGCCTTTGTCCCCATCAACATGGGGACATCCTCCCCATGTTGAGGGCATGTGGCCTGGTAGAGCTCAGGAGGGGGGCACTCTCTCTTCCCCCCTCTTTTCCTGCGGCCTGCCAGGTCGCGTGTTCGGATAAGGGTCTGGTGTGGATTTTTGGGGGAACCCCACGCCATTTTTTTTTATTTTGGCGCAGAGTTCCCCTTAATATCCATACCAGACCTGAAGGGCCTAGTAATGGAATTTTGGGGGACCCCCCCGCAATTTTTTTCTTCAATAACTTTTATATGTATTGTCGGGACCGACAATCCATTAATAGCCGGCACTAGCGCTAGCACTTTTACATTACTTTTTTTTCCTTTAGAAATGTAATTTTGCTCTCGGACTGTTATAAACACGAGAAACATGCGCTACTTTACAGGCATACTATAGACACCCCCAGGTACGAAATTTAAAGGAATATTTCACTTTTATTGTTTCACATTATTAAAGCATTATTAAAATCACTGCTCCCGAAAAAACTGCAGTTTTTAAAACTTTTTTTTGCATTGATACATGTCCCCTGGGGCAGGACCCAGGTCCCCAAACACTTTTTATGACAATAACTTGCATAACAATCTTTAGACATAGCACTTTAGATTTCTCCCATAGGATTTTAAAGGGTGTTCCTCGGCTTTTCGAATTTGCCGCAAACACCCCAAATTGTTCGCTGTTCGACGAACGGGCAAACATGTCGACTCGAACAGATAGCCCATCCCTACTCCTGACAACCCCAGTGATACCACATATGTGTATGTTAGTTGTTGTTTGTTCCCATAGTACAGCCCAAAAATTATAGTGTGCATTTTGCTTTGTTTTATCCTACCTAAAACACACTGACACTAACTGACACTGATATTAATTTTAAAAAAATCCTGTAAAAAATAAAATACCGACCCTGACGTTTGACCCTGGCCTTGACCTTTGACCCTGACCTTGACCCAAACACTAACCCTGGTACTGACCTAGATCATACCTTTGATCTGGTTTTTTTTTGTATTTTAATTTTTTATTATTATTATTTTTTTTACACACACATTTTTTTTCTCTGCAAGAAGAGCGAGGGAGAGGGAGAGGGAGAGAGAGAGAGAGAGAGAGAGATACAATATACAATGTATCTCTCTCCTCTATTAACAGAGTGAGAATACATGGGGGCAGGCTTGACAGTGACTGATCACTATGATAGCCAATCAGAGGCTATCACAGCAATTTTTTTGACCTGGAATCTGGAATTTTTGGTCCCAATTATTAGTATGAGGCCCGCGGTTTTTGGTGAGACCCTGGGTGTGCATTATACTCCCAGCACAAAGGGGGATACGCAAATATGCTGCCCCACAGAAAAAAGGCCAATCCAGTGGGGCCGCATATTTGTGTACGCTTGGTGTGAAGGGGTTAAATGCTTCTGTAGTGCCATTATTCCACTCAATCACTGGGTAGTTAAAATCCCCCATTTTTTATCACTGCCCCAGCCCTTGCAGCCCTTTCTATCTATGCAAGGAGCCAAGTATCCACCTCCTTATTAACACTGGATGGCCTGTAACAAATTCCAATGATTAACTTTGAACTACGCACACCCATAAGCAGTTCCACCCATAATGCTTCAGCCTCATTACACTCTCCATCAAATAGGTCCTCTTTTACACTTGTTTTGAGGTCATTTCTCACATAGAGACAGACACCACCACCTTTCAGTTTTACCCTGTCTCTCCAAAAGAGAGCAAAGCTAGGAATATTAATAGCCCAATCATGTGAAGAATGAAGCCAGGATTCAGCATTACCAATTACATCATAGTTCTCTTCATGCACCAAAGCCTCCAACTCACCTATTTTGCTTGGCAGACTTCTGCCAGTGGTGAACAAACACTTTAATAAGTTATACAAACAAGTGGCCACTGCACCTACCTATGATTGGTCTATTGCAGCAAGGGGCATCGGAAGGAAGACATATGTCAAACAAATACAAGGAGATTTCCAAGCTCAAACTTGCCAACCAGCCAGCTACCAACCTTAAGAAGAGGGATTTAGTCTGCACACATTTGCAAATACATTGGTAAGCTACAGGCCCCTTGGTTTTCTGTAGTCCCTAACCCTGACTTCAGAGTCTCTACAATGGGACCACATGCATTTTACCACTTAGGGACCACAGGATTTGCCCCCTTAATGACCAGGCCATTTTTTGCGATACGGCACTGCGTCGCTTTAACTGACAATTGCGTGGTCGTGCAATGTTGTACCCAAACAAAACTGACATCCTTTTTTTTCCCACAAATAGAGCTTTCTTTTGGTGGTATTTGATCACCTCTGTGTATTTTTTGCACTATAAACAAAAAAGACTGACAATTTTGAAAAAAAAAAAAAAACAATATTTTTTACTTTTTGCTATAATAAATATCCCCAAACAAAAAAAAAATGTGACAAAACAAATTCCTTCATCAGTTTAGGCTGATATGTATTCTTCTACATATTTTTGGGAAAAAAAACGCAATAAGCGTATATTGATTGGTTTGCACAAAAGTTATAGCGTCTACAAAATAGGGAATAGATTTATGGCATTTTTATTATTTTTTTTATTATTAGTAATGGCGTTGATTTGTGATCAGAGCTAAAATTAGCCACTGATTACTGTATAAATGTCACTGGCAGGGAAGGGGTTAACACTAGGGGGCGATCAAGGGGTTAAGTGTTCGCTAGGGAGGTGTTTCTAACTGTAGGGCAGTGTAGTGTCTGGGGGAGGAGACAGATCGCTGTTCCTAATCACTAGGAACAGCAGATCTGTCTATCCTCCCCTGACAGAATGGGGATCTGTCTGTTTACATTGACAGATTCCCGTTCTGTCCCTCTCAGGAGTGATTGCGGGCGGCCAGTGGACATCGCGGCTGCAGGCCATGAGCATTGGCTCCGGCATTGAGCCGCCGGCATGAGCGCACCCCCTAGTGGCCTTAAAGCGGCCGATGTACAATGACAGCGATTCGGACCTATCTGCCCCATTATAATCTAATCTAATTCACCCCCCCCAAATCCTAGTTTAAATACTTCCCCCGCACAGAAGACCACCTTCCATTTAGGTGTAAACCATCTTTAGCATATTGTTTGTACCCCAATGAAAAGCCTAATGCTCTAGTGCTCTAGAAACCCAAATCCTTTCCTCTTACACCAAGTCTTTAGCCATGTATTCAGTTCTCTAATCTTCCACATTAATGTTTTAATGTTTTATATTTGTATTAATATATTTAAAATATAATATGGGGAACACATGAAAAGAATTCCCAAAGTACTTTGGGTTTTCTAGGGTTTTCTAAAGAGAGTGCACAAAAAGTCTTTCACTTTCCCTCTATGGCCTCATGCATCAAATTTTATTGAAGTCTTCACATAGCAGCAGGAGGCATGCAACATGCAAAATTTACCAAAAAGTCAGCCTGTCATTATAATTATCTTACAAGCATTCCCCCCACTGTCCTTAATTGCAATCTCAGACAGACTCCTAAATAAAGATTTGAATGCAGGGTCGGTTGACTCTCAGCTTTGACTCATGTAGCTGTGAGTGTCAATTTCAGTTTGAGCTATTTTAGACATTTTTCTTTCAACAACTTGTAAGGAGAACCTGATAACTAGACTGTTGACTAGATCTGAAATTGCAAAATATTAATTAGCGGTATTTATTTCATTTCCTGACTAGAAATATAATATACTATATTTTTCATATATTTTTTTTCAATCTTTGTCAAAATCAAGAAAGTAAATGTAAACAAAATCACTATGCATTTTCTAAAACAATGCTGTGTTGCTACACATTGGTTATAAGTATACGATTTACAGCTTGTATTTGACAGTATATCATATTGTTAATTGAATATTTATTTCTAGTTGTTTGCAGTATATGTTTTAACTATATGCATTTTCCAGTAATTGTCCTTATAAATATGCATTTTCCAGTAGGAGTTATACATTATTACAATTATATTCATGTTGAATCATAATGCTATGTATGGTAATTTTGTAAGCAGTAATACAGTATTTCATTCCAATCATTACATTGGTATTTGAAGGGCATTTCTGATTGCTTAATATAAATGTAATTAAATTATAAAATAACAAAGTTGACTGCTTTCTTGAACATATCTCCATTCAAGTGAATAGTGAAGCAAAACAATAAGTAGAATACATGCCAGTCATTGTTCATACAGAAATATATTGTGAAGTTATTTTTCATAAATATTGCTATTTTAGTATAAATAATAAAGTATAAATACATTCCAAAGAAAATATTGACAATTAGATAGTTGAACATAAAACATGTTCACTCACAGCCCTCCAGAGTGCTAAACCTAAAAAAATTATGTTGGCATATAGACACCCAGGATTTCATAGCATATGATAAAGTGTAAATATAGTCCTATATTACACCCATTATGAAAGCAGCTTGTAGGTTGGCATTGCTGACCCAAAGAGATACTACTGTAGATGCCTAAAGTTCAGTGATTTTGCTTTGATGTTTTGCGAGTAGATCATGTGACCTTTTAAAGTAACATGATCTACTCGCCTCCAATCATGCAGCTCTCTGTGCTCCATTGAGCAGAGGGAACTTTTGGGGACTTTGCCGGTTACACATGAATTACATGGGCCGTAGTGTGTATAGTGCATAATAGAGGGCAGATTGAGATATTCACTCTCTGTGGGGAGAACTTTAATGCATTTATAAATGAGCCCCTTAGACTTATTTACCATTGTAATAGTTTGCCCCTGCAGCTCTGAATAATAGTGAAAGTTTTCAATACCCACATTTCTAGCCGTGTCTCTACTGGATTTAATGGATGTGCTAATGCTGATTATTTTACTTGCATTTTCCAGTGCTGTATTTCATTAAACTTTTTAATTGTGATGGCAGTGCCTGTTTAACATATGCTTCAGCCTATTTATTGATAAGTGCTGGCTGAGTTACCATGTTTCACAGTTTGAAGTCCATCCTTTAAGATGATACTGTATTTACTTGATCAGCAAAGTATACCCTCTTCCTTAACCACTTCAGCCCCGGAAGGATTTATCCCCTTCCTGACCAGAGCACTTTTTACAATTTGGCACTGCGTCATTTTAACTGCTAATCGCACGGTCATGCAATGCTGTACCCAAATGCAATTTGCGTCCTTTTCTTCCCACAAATAGAGCTTTCTTTTGATGGTATTTGATCACTTCTGTGATTTTTATTTTTTGCGCTATAAATGGAAAAAGACCGAAAATTTTGAAAAAAAATGATATTTTCTACTTTTTGTTATAAAAACAAATGCAATAAACTGAATTTTAGTCATACATTTAGGCCAAAATGTATTCGGCCACATGTCTTGGGTAAAAAATATGTCAATAAGCGTATATTTATTGGTTTGCGCAAAAGTTATAGTGTCTACAACTAGGGTACATTTTCTGGAATTTACACAGCTTTTAGTTTATGACTGCCTATGTCATTTCTTGAGGTGCTAAAATGGCAGGGCAGTACAAACCCCCCCAAATGACCCAATTTTGGAAAGTAGACACCCCAAGGAAATTGCTGAGAGGCATGTTGAGCCCATTGAATATTAATTTTTTTTGTCCCAAGTGATTGAATAATGACAAAAAAAAAATTACAAAAAGTTGTCACTAAATGATATATTGCTCACACAGGCCATGGGCATATGTGGAATTGCACCCCAAAATACATTCTGCTGCTTCTCCTGAGTATGGGGATACCACATGTGTGGGACTTTTTGGGAGCCTAGCCACGTACAGGGCCCCGAAGTCCAAGCACCGCCTTCAGGATTTCTAAGGTCGTAAATTTTTGATTTCACTCAATACCTATCACAGTTTTGAAGGCCATAAGTGCCAAGATGGCACAAAACCCCCCAAATGACCCCATTTTGGAATGTAGACACCCAAAACTATTTGCTGAGAGGCATGTTGAGTCCATGGAATATTTTATATTTTGACACAAGTTGCGGGAAAGTGACAAATCTTTTTTTTTGCACAAAGTTGTCACTAAATGATATATTGTTCAAACATGCCATGGGCATATGTGGAATTACACCCCAAAATACATTCTGCTGCTTCTCCTGAGTACGGGGATACCACATGTGTGGGACTTTTTGGGAGCCTAGCCGCGTACAGGGCCCCGAAACCAAGCACCGCCTTCAGGATTTCTAAGGGTGTAAATTTTTTATTTCACTCCTCACTACCTATCACAGTTTTGAAGGCCATAAAATGCCAAGATGGCACAAACCCCCCCAAATGACCCCATTTTGGAAAGTAGACACCCCAAGCTATTTGCTGAGAGGCATGTTGAGTCCATAGAATACTTTATATTTTGCCACAAGTTGCAGGAAAATGACAAACTTTTTTTTTTTGCACAAAGTTGTCACTAAATGATATATTGCTCACACAGGCCATGGGAATATGTAGCATTGCACCCCAAAATACATTCTGCTGATTCTCCTGAGTACAGGGATACCACATGTGTGGGACTTCTTGGGAGCCTAGCCGCGTATGGGGCCCCGAAAACCAAGCACCGCCTTCAGGATTTCTAAGGGCGTAAATTTTTGATTCACTCCTATCACAATTTCGAAGGCCATAAAATGCCAAGACAGCACAAACCCCCCCAAATTAACCCATTTGGGAAAGTAGACACCCCAAGCTATTTGCTGAGAGGCATGGTGAGTATTTTGCAGCTCTCATTTGTTTTTAAAAATGAAAATTTTTGTTTTCTTTTTTCAATTTTCAAAACTTTGTGACAAAAAGTGAGGTCTGCAAAATACTCAATATACCTCTCAGCAAATAGCTTGGAGTGTCTACTTTCCAAAATAGGGTCATTTGGGGGGTTTTGTGCCACCTTGGCATTCCATGGCCTCCGAAACTGTGATAGGCAGTGAAGAGTGAAATCAAAAATTTACGCCCTTAGAAAGCCTGAAGGCGGTGCTTGGTTTTTGGGGTCCCGTACGCGGCTAGGCTCCCAAAAAGTCTCACACATGTGGTATCCCCGTACTCAGGAGAAGCAACAGAATGTATTTTGGGGTGTAATTTCACATATTCTCATAGTATGTTTGAGCAATATATCATTTAGTGACAACTTTGTGCAAAAAAAAAAAAAAATTTGTCTTTTTCCCACAACTTGTGTCACAATATAAAATAGTCCATGGACTCGACATGCCTCTCAACAAATAGCTTGGGGTGTCTACTTTCCAAAATGGGGTGATTTGGGGGGGTTTTGAACTGTCCTGGCATTTTATGCACAACATTTAGAAGCTTATGTCACACATCACCCACTCTTCTAACCACTTGAAGACAAAGCCCTTTCTGACACTTTTTGTTTACATGAAATTTTTTTTTTTTTTTGCAAGAAAATTACTTTGAACCCCCAAACATTATATATATTTTTTTAAAGCAAATGCCCTACAGATTAAAATAGTGGGTGTTTCATTTTTTTTTCACACAGTATTTGCGCAGCGATTTTTCAAACGCATTTTTTGGGGAAAAAACACACTTTTTTAAATTTTAATGCACTAAAACACACTAACATATAAAAAATGCAGCGCATAAAATATGTGGGAAGACAGAACTCTTCAGGTTCTGAATGAGTGCTAAAAAATGTTGAAAAAACAAAGGATATAAATTAAACATAAAGTCAATATGTGAAAGTGAATGCCCAATGTACAGGAAGGTGAATATAATTCCAAAGGTGGTGATATTCAAGTGGTTGTCTGAACTCAGATTCCCTCATAGAACGACATTCCAACTGGATGAACAAATCATGACAGAGATAATGTGTAAAGACTCTTACCAGATCCAGTGGATTCCCGTGTCAGCGACAGGGAATCGCATGAGCGGTGTGCCACCAAAGACTTGGAGACGGGATGAAGAAGGAAGTCTTGACGCTCAGGTCCTCTAGACTGTGGTCTGCATGGATCTCCGGGGGCCACCAGGTAGGTCCTCACGGTAAACCGCCAAAGGGGTAGATTGAATGAGCACAGACGTCACCGGAAAAGCTTTATAGGCACTGGACCTCATGCAGGAGATGTGGAGAAAGAAAAAATATGCCTCCACATGGTGCAGGTAAAAAGGGGTGTTTTTATTCATAAAACAACCATGAATAATATAAAAGTGATCGCGATCAATAAAAACAAATGGGCAACATGAAGGATAGTATATGGGACCAACGCATTTCGACCTAGGGGTCTTCAACAGGGGCATAGACCATCCACTCCAGGTTGCCATATATTTATATCTAAAAATATGTGAAAAGGACCAATCACAGTGTGTGTAGAACATGCCATTTTCATTGGGTAAATGGGATCACCTGATCACAGTGGGTAGCAAAAAATACACTTAACTGTTCATTATGACTATGTAATAACCTAATATTGCTTATGTGTTGGTCACCTGTAAAGATAAAACACTAATCAAACAGGAAAGACCACATGATCCCTCAAATACATGTAAATGGGGTTCATATCGGACATAATCTCAACAGGACTACACTGCTGACAGTGCAGAACAACACTCCGCCCCGTCAGCAAGGAGAGCCAATCCTGCTGAGTCTAGCAAAAACTGCTGAATATAACGGCCAATCGGCAGCTGGCTATTATCCGCCCCTTGTGCGGCCGATCAACGTATCCAGCGCGGATAGAGGGGGATGACGTCACGTCCGAAGGCGCGCCCAGCATCTCCGTCCCACGTGCGTCGAATAACCAATCATAGAGCAGGTAGAAACCCTGCTCTGCCGATAATGAGACTTGTGTGAAGCTGGAGGAAATGACGTGGCGCTTGGAAGCGCGCATAACGTCAGAGCCCAATCACGTGACTGCCTACAAAGGCCTAGAAAGGCCAAAAGCAGATCAAAACCTATCAACCCCGGAACTCGTTTTGATTAAATGGGCTATGGCTAGAGACCCGGAAATGCAGACCTGGGTCGCAGAAACAATAAACTGTCAATTTGGGGACACCAAAATGAGGAAAATAAATGGTGATAAAGACAAACAAAATACAACTAAATATATAAAAATCATATAAAGATATATATATGTAATATAAAAGATGTCAAAGACATCCTGTTAAAGAATAATTTACATAAGTGAGTCTGCGAAAACCTAATAAACTGTATTTCAGAGAACTGGATCAGAAAATAATGCCGGACTTAAATGGGTACTACTGAGGCTGAAATTAACTAAATAAAGTTGAAAATGGAAAATAAAAAATAAAAAATGGGAAGTAAACACATGAACAAATAAAGGAATCAGGATTGATTGATAAAAGAGTTGAGGTCCCACTCCACGTTTAAACCAAACAGGAAGTAGGACCTCAACTCATATATCCAGTAAGTCTCGAGGCGTGAAACCCCTCGGAGATGAGACTCTCCCCTCCAATGGGGGACAAATTTATCAATCACTTGAAATAAAGTCCCTGTGGGGTCTTTATTATGACATTCTAAATACTGTAATGCCGGGGTACTGTGTGTTTGCTTTTGCCTTTCCTGATACCGGACACATGTTCATTGACTCGGACAGAAAAAGTCCTGATGGTACAGCCAACATACTGTTTATGGCAGGGGTAAGTCACTTTCACATATTGACTTTATGTTTACTCTATATCCTTTGTTTTTTCAACATTTTTTAGCACTCATTCAGAACCTGAAGAGTTCTGTCTTCCCACTTATTTTATGCGCTGCATTTTTTATATGCAGGTTTATTGTTTTTGTCAGACTGTATGCAGCAGCTCCTTTATAGTTGTATATGTTAGCGTGGTGTTTCACATCCATTCTGTACTAAAACACACTATATTGCCCAAATGTTTGATGAAATAAAAAAGATGATCTTAGGCCGAGTACATGGATACCAAACATGACATGCTTTAAAATTGCGACAAACTAAATACATTTTTAAAAGCCTTTAAAAGCCTTTACAGGTTACCACTTTAGATTTACAGAGGAGTTCTACTGCTAAAATTACTGCCCTCGATCTGACCTTCGCGATGATACCTCACATGCATGGTGCAATTGCTGTTTACATTTGACACCAGACCGACGCTTGCGTTCGCCTTTGCGCGAAAGCAGGGGGGGACAGGGGTGGTTTTTTTTTTTTTTTTTTCTTTATTATTTTTTTGCTTTTTTTTCTTTAAACTGTTCCTTTCATTTTTTTAAAATCATTTTTATTGTTATCTCAGGGAATGTAAATATCCCCTATGATAGCAATAGGTAGTGACAGGTACTCTTTTTTAAAAAAAATTGGGGTCTATTAGATCCTAGATCTCTCCTCTGCCCTCAAAGCATCTGACCACACCAAGATCAGTGTGATAAAATGCTTTCCCAATTTCCCAATGGCGCTGTTTACATCCGGGGGAAATCTAAGTCATGAAATCCTCGTAGCTTCCGGTTTCTTAGGCCATAAAGATGTTTGGAGCCACTCTGGTCTCTGATCAGCTCTATGGTCAGCTGGCTGAATCACCGGCTGCATTCTCAGGTTCCCTGTTGGGACAGGAGAGCCAGAGAAAAACATGGAAGACAGTGGGGGGAGGGCATTCCCTCCCACTGCTTGTAAAAGCAGTCTAGAGGCTAATTAGCTGCTAGGATTGCTTTTACATGAAAGCTGACCGCTGGCTGAAAAGAATGATACCAAGATGATACATGATACATACCAGTACATTGCTGGTCCTTGTTGGGCATATATTGTAAACTTTTTTTTCATGCAGCCTGTGGGCTGAACGAAAAAAAGAGATTGATCGGTGGGTATGCCCACCATTAGAATACCTCCCTTCATCCACCCACTTCTAATGATGGACATACATGCACCGTATATATATGCCGAAGCATGGGGGCATCCTCTCGCAAAAGTTAGGAGCAAATCGCTCCTCCGCCCTCTGCTGCCCCCATGCTTTGGCATATATGCTGAAGTATGTAACTGTGGTGGTGAAATCACCTCCAACAGCGCTGGAGTCAAGGCTTTATGTATCGTGGGAGCAAACGCTGTTGCTGTCAAGATAAATAAATCCACGCTGCAAATGAATGGCGTACCTGCTAAGCAAATGATGGTTAACAATAAAGCAAAGTAATATTACAGAATAACAGTAAGACTTACCATACCTGCAAAGCAAATACAAAAAAAAACATAGTAAAAATAAAACATTTAACGCAACCTGTGTTTAAAATATATATATGCCGAAGCATGGGGGCATCCTCCCACAAAAGTTAGGAGCAAATCGCTCCTCCGCCCACTGCTGCCCCCACGCTTCGGCATATATGCTGAAGTATGTAACTGTGGTGGTGAAATCACCTCCGACAGTGCTGGAGTCACGGCTTTATGTATCGTAGGAGCAAACGTTGTTGCTGTCAAGATAAATAAATCCGCTCTGCAGCTGAATGGCGTACCTGAAAACAAAAAAATGGTTACTAATAAAACACAGTAAACAGTAAAGTATAAAAAATTGCATATCTGAAAAGCAAACATGGTAAAACATAATAACAATAAAACATTGCAGAATAGAATACAGTAAAAAAGAGCAGAACAATAGAGAGAGAATAGAGAGAGAGAGAGAGAACAATAAAACGACAACTATTTTTGGTTCTTTTATTTTATATTTTTTTTGTGTTTTTATTTTTTTTACTTTTTTTTTTACACTTTTTTTGCAACTATAACTTTTGTAACTGGTACCAGGTTAGGGTCTCTCAAAATGCGATGGCATCTTGGGAGACCCTGTGTTAGTGTGCCTAGTCTGTGCAGTGCTGTACCCTACGCTAATACTCAACTAGTGAATGGTAGCGTTCAAAACATTCACCAATGCATAGACCAGAATTGTCAGGACAGGAGGGACAATAATACTGGGTGTCACGCCTATATCCGCACTTGCTGCAGACATGACATCTTCTTTGGGGGGCTCGTTGGGTAGGGGTACTCGGGAGGACATAAGGAAAATGCCTCTCATGCAGCCGGCTTACTGCATTTGGTTGGGGAAGGTGAGGTGGAGCACCGCCTGGATATAGAAGGGCTCTGACGATCTCTTCCTGGAATTTAAGGAAGGATCCAGTCCGTCCCGAAGCTCTGTATAGCACATGAGCGTTCAGCAAAGCCAACTGAAATAAATAAACAGACACTTTCTTGTACCAGCGTCTGGCCTTACGGGCAATTAGGTACAGCGCCAACAACTGGTCGTTGAGGGCCCCCCCTCCCATATTTTGGTTATATTCGTGGACACAGAGGGGTTTCTCCACAACACCAGTCGCCGTGCCGTAGTAATTTGGACTGTCGTGTCTGCATGAAGGGAGGTAAGAACGAAAACATTCTTATTATCCCTCCCTTCATAGTGAGCAAGTTATTACACTTGAAGCAGGCTCTCTCCCCCAGCCTAAGACGGGAATCTACAAGCCGCTGGGGAAAGCCCCGGCGATTAGGTCGCACGGTGCCACATACTCCAATCTGTTGATCAAAAAGGTGACTAAAAAGTGGCACGCTCATGTAATAATTGTCCACGTACAAGTGGTACCCCTTTCCGAATAAGGGTGACACCAAGTCCCACACAATCTTGCCAGCGTTTCCTATGTAGTCAGGGCAGTTTGTCGGCTCTACGTGACTATCATTGCCCTCGTAAACCATACTACATGTATAGCCTGTGGCCCTGTCACAGAGCTTATACATCTTGACCCCGTATCTGGCACGTTTGCTGGGAAGGTACTGTTTGAATGACAAGCGGCCAGAAAACTTAATCAGGGACTCATCAACGCAGACAACTTGATGGGGAGTAAACAAGTCTGCAAAATGTTGGTTGAAGTGGTTTACGAGGGGTCGAATTTTGTAGAGCCAATCGTATTCAGGGTCTCCATGAGGACGACAGAGTTCATTGTCATTGAAGTGCATGAACCACAAAATCTGCTCGTATCGTGCCCTGGTCATGGAGGCAGAGAACAAGGGCATATGGTGAATTGGGTCAGTGGACCAATATGACCTCAACTCACTCTTTTTAGTTATGCCCATGTTGACGGAAAGGCCAAGAAAGAGCTTAAATTCTGAGACCGTAATTGGTCTCCAATCTCTGGCAAGGGAGGACTGGGGAATAGTGGCAGTGTGTTGACCAGCGTATAAATTGCTTTGGTCCACAATAGATCTATAAAGATCTTTGGTGAAAAACAGTGAATAAAAATCCAGTGGTATAAAATCAACTGTTTCCACATGAATGCCGGGTTGGCCAGTGAATGGGGGAAATACGGGTGCTGCAGAAGTGGTGGGTTCCCAATTCGGATTGGCGAATGCAGCAGGAAGGGCACTATGGGCACGACAGGCCTGTGTTCGTCTTCTTGGTGGCAGCAGGACACTACTTGTGCTTGCCACCTCGCCAGCTTGAACTGCACTTATGGGACTTGCCACGTCACCAAGTGTTACTGCAGTGCTGGATGTACGACCAGGGTGTACTAGGCCGCTGGTGCTTGCTAGTTCACCAGAAGGAATAGCGGCGCTAGTACTGCTCTGCTCCATATGAGGGACCTGCGGTTCTTGCACATCAAGGACAGAAGAAGAAGTTCGGAGTCTGGTACGTCTGACCTTGGCAGGGACCACAACTCCGTCGTCAGAGCTATCTGTCATGGAGCCGCTGTCCTCTACAGGATCGTATTCTGAGCCTGAATCTGACAGATGAGCGACTTCCTCTTTACTATCTGTCATGCTCAGAAACGTGTAGGCCTCTTCACTAGTGTACCTTCGATTTGCCATTTTGGGCTCTAAATTTAGTGGTACACTAGTGAGACTCACAGGCAAAAAAGGTCCTGACTGTTAGCGACTATCAAAACGCTACCAACAAAAACTGTTAGCGATCGCAGGGATCAGGCCTGACTCTGCAAACGCTGCAGTTATGTGTGTTTAGTGTTTTTGTAAGTGACAGTGATCGATCAATACTGCACTTGGGTGGGCTGGGCAGGGCTGGGCCGAGGGGCAAAACGCAGGTGCTAGCAGGTATCTGGGCTGATCCCACTAACACTGTGTTTATGGGAACCCTAAACTGCTGGGGATGCTAGTATAGATCTGATCGGATCAGATATTGATCCGTTCAGATACTATAGCACTAAGGGAGGTGTATGCTGCGTGCGTGGGTGTTAGCGGTACTGGCGCTAACCTGACGCTGCCTGGAGCAACGCAGACCTTATCTGACCCTAAAACTTAACTTATATCACCGCCGGGCGATTAGGGGGTTAAACCTTTATAAGGTAATAAACGGCAGGTGCCCTGAAACTATAATAAACAAACTAACTAACCAGCGTCACTCGTAACAGTTATACGTTATCACTGGTGAAAGGGTTAACTAGGGGGCAATCAGGGGGTTAAAACCTTTATTAGGTAGTATATGGGGGTCCTTGTCGCTATAAAACACTGACGGCGAACCTATATATTTACCTCCCTAACTAGCGTCACCTGTGTCACTAATACAGCGATCAGAAAAATGATCGCTTAGTGACACTGGTGACGGGGGGTGATCAAGGGGTTAACCTTTATTAGAGGGGGTTAGGGGGGTATCCTAGACCTAAAGGGGGCTAACACTAACTGCCCTACCACTTATAACTGTCACAAACAGACACCAAAGCAAAAAGAAAAAACTGCTATTGGTGTCACTGTGACAGGGGGTACAGGGGGTAATCGGGGTGTGATCGGGGGGTGATGGGGGGTGAAAATTGTGCCTAGTGTGTTCTACTGAAAGTGTAGTGTTTGGTGCTCTTACTTGATGTCTTCTCTCCTCAGCGCCGGAACGAAAAGACCGGCTCGAGGAGAGATGACATCACTTCCTCTGCCGCTGTTTACATTACAGCAGCAGAGGAAGAACGTCATTGGTGATCATGAGGGGGTGGCCATGAATGGATTGCCTCTCCCTCACCTCTGATCGCTCCCAGACAGAAGACGACCGCCTCGGGCATCAGGGGGGTCCGATAGGACCCCCCGCCCGTGGGAGGCAAGTAACGTACCCATACGTTACTTTGCCTGCCCGTGCCATTCTGCCACAGTATATCTGCTTCTAGCTTCTAGCGGCGATCATGGAAGTTTTCTGATATGCCTGTTTGCAACCAAGTATCTTGTGAGTAGCGCTATGATGCGCAAGTGATCTCTTTCTCCTCAATACTTCAATGGTGGACACCTACAAGTATATGACTTATTTGCTACTCATATTACATCTACATCAGAGGCATCATAGTGCAGCACTCCAGGAGATTGACTGTCAGCATAGGTGAAGAGATGCTGTTTTCTCTCCAGTGAGATCGCCACCATAAGCCCTGTGTAGCAGTCTAGCTGATGGCATTTATTTGGGACTACTTACTACTATTATTAATCCTACTTATCCTGTTAACACATCATTTATATTGTTTTTTCACTATTTGTGTTTAGCACCTATTGCACATCCATTTAGCACTTCACATGTGCCAAATTAGCAAATTAGTAATCTATTAATTAGTAATTTGTTTGTGTTTAGCACTTATTGTTTATCCATTTATATGGATACGTATTTAGCATTTTATTCATATTGGATGTATGATTATAGGAACATTGCACAGAGCACTTTCGATCTAGTATCATATTCATGGTGTGGTTATATATTTTTTGCCAGCGCTGTATGTGTTTGTTGTTTTTATCATTTAAGTATTAGTATTTTTTCTTACAGCTGCGGTAATACACTTATGTATTTGGTTTAATTTGTCACGAGCGCTGCATTATACATATAATTTTTTCACCAACGTTTACCATCCAACCTGACAGAACTGGAAAGGATCTGCAAGGAGGAATGGCAGAGGATCCCCAAATCCAGGTGTGAAAAACTTGTTGCATCTTTCCCAAAAAGACTCATGGCTCAAAAGGGTGCTTCTACTAAATACTGAGCAAAGGGTCTGAGTACTTAGGACCATGTGATATTTCAGTTTTTCTTTTTTAATAAATCTGCAAAAACGTCGTCAATTCTGTGTTTTTCTGTCAATACGGGGTGCTGTGTGTACATTAATGAGGAGAAAAAATTAACTTAAATGGTTTTAGCAAATGGCTGCAATATAACAAAGAGTGAAAAATTTAAGGGGGTCTGAATACTTTCCGTCCCCACTGTATATATATTGTCAGGGGTTAGCTCAAGGGGGATCACCTTCCCTGGGAAAAAGGTAGTCGAAATGGCAGGTTTTCTTAAAAGCTGACTTGAAGCCAGTTTTATTTTGAAAGGTTGCACAAAAATCAAACAAACAAAACAGAAAATAAATCCTTGCCATCCAGGCACTAACTAAACATTGCAGGTTCCAGGTGAATGGCTTCTCCCAGTCACCCACAAAACAAAGATATTGCAAACAGTTTTTTTGTCTCACACAGCAAACATCACATAAGCAGCTCTCTCAAGTTTTTAGCTTCCAGATTCCCAGGCCAAGAGCAATTCTTTGCTCCATTCTTGCTTTATTTATACCACCTGTGGACCACAACATCTGGTCCAGAACCAACCCTCCCAAGGTGGCTGGTAAAACCTGGAACAGATTCCACCTTAGTTTTCAGCAAATGAACACATGCGAGGTGAAACATAACATCCATCAATCACCTTGCCTTTCAAAATGTCACATATCCCCCCCCCCCCCGCTCAAGCCCCTGCAGCTGAGCAACCATCCCAACCAGACAATGGACACAGGAAAGGACATCTGAATTATTCTGGGGTTTTCCAGCTCTATGCTCCACTGTGAAATTAAAAACTTGAAGGGCAAGGAACCACCTTGTCACCCGACTGTTTTTCTCCTTTTTATTACACATTCATTTAAGATGGGCATGATCAGTGAGTAGTTTGAATGGTCTCCCCAATAGGTAATATTTCAGGGCTTCTAAGGCCCATTTGATACCTAAATGTTCCGGCTCAACAATGGCATAGTTTTTCTCATGTCTGTTAAGCTTTCTGCTCAGTTAGACAATTGAGTGCTCCACACCGTCTCTGATTTGGGACAGTACGGCACCCATTTCCACATCAGAGGTGTCTGTCTGTACCACAAACTCCTTTGTGAACTCTGGGGTCATGAGCACAGGTTGTATACAAGGATCTTGCTTCAACATATGAAATTACTTCTCTGCCTCAGGATTCCACTTTATCATGAACAACCCTCTACCCTTCATCAAGAAATGCATGCACTTGCTTTTTATTTATAGATTGGGGCCACTTTTGAACCGCCTCAACCTAGTTGATCTGAGGCTTGATCAGCCCTCGACCAATAATGTAGACCCCCTCCAAGCCCATGGCACACTTTTTGGGGTTGGCAGTGAGTCCTGCTTTCCTGAGGGAATCTCCTACGGCAGGGATATGCAATTAGTGGACCATCATGCCTCTGCCTCTGGGTCTCATGCTTGTGGCTATCAGTGTCTAGCTATGCCTCATGGGACTTGTAGTTCTGCAACAGCTGGAGGTCCGCTAATTGCATATCCCTGTCCTACTGCTTGCACCCGGGGGAAATGAGATTCCCAATCTTTTCTGTGGATGACGACATCATCCAAATAGGCGGCTGCGTATTGGCGATGTGGTCTTAATATCTTGTCCATCATTCTCTGGAGTGAGGCTGGAGCACCATGCAAACCAAAAGGCATCCACTTATACCGGAATGACCCCTCAGGGGTAGAAAAGGCTGTCTTCTCTTTTGCAGATTCTGTTAGGGGTATCTGCCAATAACCTTTAGCCAGATCCAAAGTGGGTATGTACTGGGCGCTTCCCAATCTGCCAACAAGCTCGTCAACCTGAGGCATTGGGTAAGCATCAAATTTAGACACGCTGTTCAACTTCCTAAAAATCATTACAAAACCTTATAGTGCCATCTGGCTTTGGGACCAACACTAATGGGACTTGATCAGTCACTGTGGGACTCCTCTATCATGTTGTTGCCTTATGGATAAAAGAGATGGGTTATTCCCGCGCTATCATATATGGAATCGGCTAGAAATAGAAAAGCTGCATGCACTGTTAAAGGTAGGCACCTGACCTCGTAAATAAATCTAGAAAATGGGTAGTGCTGCGCTAATCCTAGGTTTTTATCAAAAAGGTGTATATTCAGTGGTATACATACAGAACTTGAATGCGTGACTGTTTGTTAAAGTCAGATAAGCGTAAGGTGGTATTGATTAAAGGTGTGATGACTAAAATAATAATATATACAATATACAATAAGATTACCCCCTGGGATCTGGGCAGGGGTCTATATCCAGCATAAGGGGGCAGCGATAATTTTTGAGTGGAATCAATAAGATTGAGTGGGATCAGATGATAAACAATATAAAAACAGTACTAATAAAAGATAATATATAGCATAAGTGACTGTCAATAATAAATATAGTGCATAACAATTGGGAGTAAACATAAAAACAGTACTAGTAAAAGATGATATATAGCTTAAGTGACTGTCAATAATAAATAAATATAGTGCATAACCATTGGGAGTAAATACATCCACAGTGGGGGGTAGCCAATGCTAATTGTGCTAGTATAAAGTGCAGCGTGACAAGCCTATTTAAGGCAGTGAGGTAGTAGTGGACTGCTAATTCATACAGTGCGTATGTGCAAAAATTGAATATAAAAAAATGAATAATAGAGTGTCTCAAATCCTTGAAAAAGGTTTGGCAGGGAGAAAGTCTTATAAAACCAAAAAAACACAAAGGTCCATAAAAATTCAACAAAATGTGACGACAACGTCTTGGCATGCACACGTTGCAGTTAAAGTGCTCAAGTGTAACACATCCAGTGCTTCTTCGTGTGACACCACTCTGGTTAGGTAGTGGCCCCTTACCTTTAGGTAATAGGGCAACAGCATGTAGCCAAAATAACTCTTTGGGATCCTCCTATTAGCTCCAGCGCGTCCCTCACCAACCTACGTCCTGGGATGGGGTTCCCTCAGGTATAGTGCCAGGGCGGGGGGTATGAAGAATGATAGGCAAAAAGGAAAAGGCCAATAGTGTAATCCCGTTTTTGGTAAATTGAACCTCTTTTATTAAAAGTATATAGGTACTCACATTTAAAATTGAACAACAGCGAATGTAGTCCGACGAGCGGCGAGCTCGTGTGCCTCTGTGGTGAATGCAGCCTGTCTCGTCCCTACGCGTGACGTCACACCACACGTGACTTCATCAGGGGATGATTACAGGCTTGAAATTGTGTCCTTAAGTAGTTCAGAATTGGCCGTTATGGAGCGGCCATTTTCTTGGAGTCTAAAGGAAGTGGGTGCGGCGGCCATTTTCTCAAGGATTGTGCGCCGCTACTTCCGCTGAGGAATGCGTCTGTGTGACGCCTCAGCTGACTCGTTCGACCAATGGAGACAGTTCAGGCATGGATGATGTCTCCAAGTGTCAGCAAAGGGAGTCAATTTCTAATCCGTTAGCCGGAAACCGGCGAGGGAGCATTTAGATGGGGACAATAGAAAAGTACTAGCGCTGATTAAATCGTAGTAAGGACCAAGTGTTGGAAATAATTTAGACCTAAATGGGTCTAGTGATCAGATCAAGTGCTAATTAAGTGCAGGGGACACATCCTGCAATGCTATTGGTTAAGTCTGTGATTTGAAGCCCGGGGGGAAGAAAAGCAGCAGACACCAGTGGCATAGACAATATATATACACAAACATATTAGATAAAAACAATGTATATAATAATAAGGTGAATGGCCATTAATAAATATGTACCCCTAAAATAGTGATGTGTATTGATTGTTTATTAAATAAATAAAAAATATAAAATATAAAATACGGAAACAAGGGTGAATGGGAAAATAATACAATCTATTTATATATTGAAAAATGTAAAACAAGAAAAATCAGATGATGTGTCTTTCTTAGGGCGTTAGAATAATTGTGGCTAATAATAATGTAAATAGTACCTCTATATCTGGGTCTCTTATCTTACAGTGCATGCTGACTGTGTTTCTATTGCATGCCACCGTTGAGGGTGAGGTTATACGGACTACAGAAATGGATCAATCACAGTGTGTGTATTTCCATAAGGGCATGGGAGACACAACATTGTGTACGTTAAAAAATATTAATAAAAATATTATTATAGATATTATAAAAATATTGAGAGGGTGTTCTTTAGAACAGATAAAATTGGTAATTAAAATTGCTTGAAAGTTAAAAATCACTCAGGAAGCAGTTGAGATCAAACTCTATGTTTAGGCCACGGGGCCAAAATGTGTCTAGGGTGAAGATCCATTTGGATTCTAGTTTGCTGAGGGTTCTCACCTTGTGGCCTCCCCTCCAGTGTTTCATGTATGGGGTGATACCCCAAAACCTCAGGTGGGTGGGGTCTCTGTTGTGACAGGTTAAAAAATGTTTGGACACACAGTGTTTGTCGTAGCCATTAAGGATGTTTTTAACGTGTTCCTTAATGCGGACTCTCAAGGGTCTTTTTGTGCGGCCTACATATTGGAGGCCGCAGCTACATTCCAGTTCGTATACAGCCCCTTCGGTATTGCAACAAATGAAATCTTTGATTGCAAAATTTTCCCCCGTGCTGGTGGAGGTGAAGTCGAACATTTTTTTATTTGGGCGTTTGGTCCTTAGGCAGGCGAAACACCTTTTGCATGGATAAAATCCATTCCCAGTAAAAAAGGAAAAAGGTTTTTTGGGTGGGTCTACAACATTTTTGACTACTATATCTCTGATTGTAGGTGCCTTTTTATATATAAATTTTGGTTTTTTGGGAAGGATGTCTTGTAAATGCTTATCTGCCAGTAAAATGTGCCAGTGGTTCTTGATTATTTTTTCAATTTTTCTATATTGTACATTAAAGTCCAGGATCAGTGGTATTCCCTCAGGTGTCTTCTCCTGCTGTTTGGTTTTCTCTTCGATCAGTAGATTACGATCCAGTTTGGAGACTTCTGTAATTTTGGTTTGGATAAATCTATGCTCATAGCCTTTCGATATGAATCTCTCGCCTAATTTTTCAGCTTGTTCAAAGTATGTGTTGATTTTGGTACAGTTTCTTTTTATACGTATCAATTGTCCTTTTGGGATGTTGAAAATCCAGTTTTTGTGGTGGCAGCTTGTGGTTGGAAGGTAGCTGTTCCTGTCTACTCCTTTGAAGTGCGTCTTTGTACTAAATGCGGATCCATTCAGTGAAATCTCTAAGTCGAGGAAGTTAATTTTTTCCGTACTGATGTCCCAGGTTAGTGCGATATTTCTGTCATTCTTATTAAGTTTAAGGAGGAATTCCGTTAGGTCTTTTTCTTCTCCATCCCACAGTATAAAAATATCGTCTATGTACCTTTTGTATATGACAAGCTGGCTGGGGCGGTCTCCAAAGACGCTATATTCTTCCCACTGTGCCATGAATATACCGGCTATGCTTGGGGCAAACTTGGCGCCCATGGCTACCCCAGTCTGCTGATGGTAATAAGATTTATTGTACCAAAAGTAATTATTTTTGAGATTGAATTCTAGACACTTGATCAGGAATTTCCTCTGTGTACATGGGAGTTGAGTATATTTTCTAAGGCCCCATTTGGCTGCTTCGCACGCCTTATGGTGCGGAATAATTGTATATAACGCCGAAACATCGGCGGTTGCCATAATCCAAGATTTATTATCTCCCTGGATGTTCTCAATAATTCGTAGCATCTCTTTACTGTCCTTAAGGTATGCTTCCGTTTTTTGAACCACCGGTTGTAGGAAGACATCTATGTACTGACCCATCCTTGATGTAATTGACTCGATGCCATTGACTATCGGCCTGGGAGGTGGGTCAGTTCTATTTTTATGTATTTTAGGCACTGAGTAAATTATTGGCGTCCGGCAGGAGTCTGGGATGAGGTAGCGTGCTTCTTTCTTATTTAGTATTGCCCTCTTGACCCCCAGATGTACCACTTGTTCTAGTGCTTTCCGGCAGCTAAAGACTGGGTTTTTAAGTAGTCTGGTATATGTATTGGTGTCATTCAGCATAAGAGTCATGGTGTTGTGATACTGTTCTTTGGAGAGGATCACAATCCCACCTCCCTTGTCAGCTGGTCGAATAACTATATCTTGCCTCTTAATTAGCTTCTGAATCCCACTTTTAATAAAATTCGGTTCTTCTTTTTTCTTGATTTTCACCTCCTTTATTTCGTCTAAAACAATCTTTTTAAAAACATCAATGTATTTGTTGTCTTTCGCTGGTGGGTTAAAAACCGATTTGTTCCTGAGTGAACTATGTAAAAACCCATTCTCTGTTGGCTGTGCTACTTTCGGCAATGGGGCATTTCCTAACATATATTTTTGTATGTTTAGCTTGCGTACGAACTTTTGTATCCCAATGTAGGTCTCGAATTTGTTCAGATTTTTTGTGGGTGCATATTTTAACCCTTTGTCGAGCACCCCCACTTCTTCATGTGTAAGTTCTTTCCCACTGAGGTTGAATATCCCCTCTCCTCTCACTGTCTCTTTCTTTTGTTGTCTCTTGCCAGCTCGTCGTCCTCTCTTCTTTCGGGACTTTTTCTGAAGTCTCGCATTTCTTCTTGGTATCTCACCGGATAATTTTCTCTGCCCCTGTCTAAAAAAGATCTATGTGATTCTTGTTCTCCATAGGGTGGGGGGTAGGGTCTACTGGGTCTATCTTCCTCTTCTCTATTTGCCAGGGGGGCATAGTAATTCTGGGTGGGGACTGGACTACGTTCGTCTGGTCTGTAGTTTCTTTGTGGTGGGCCTCTTCTATCTTCATTTCTATAATCTTGTATGGGGCTTCTCTCTCTAGGCCTATAATAGTCTGATTCTCTGTTATCTCTGTAGTCTTGTGGCGGTTTCCTTTGGTCTCTATATTCATATGGTACACCTCTGGGTTCGCGTTCTTCATAAGGGGGTCTGTACCAGTTATTCCTATTGTAAGGTCTTCTATTGTTCTTCCCATAATAGGGTTTTCTTCCTCCATTCCGGGGTGTCCTGTAATTATATTGGGGTCTCCGTTCATTCCGGTAGGGGGTATAGTTTCGGTATTCATTGGTTCTCCCATCGTAATCTCTCTGTCTAGGGGTCATGTTTCTGTTTTCTTCTCTCTGATCCTGGTATCTTGTATTCTCCGTTACTATCCTAGATGGTTCATTTTGAGGCTGGGGGTGCATCTTCACTGTTTTTTCCGGTGTAGAGTATGTTGATGGAGGTTCTATTTTCCCCAATTGGCTTTGCCATTTGAAAACTTGGTTATTCCGGAAATCATTTGTGTCTCTTGTGTGTTTCTTGCTTTTCCTTTGTTGGACCTCTTTGTCCTTTTTGGCAAGATCTTTGTTTAATTGTGTCATTAGGGTTTTGTGTTCAATTGTGTCTTTATATTGTTCTATTTCTTCTTTGAGGTTTGTAATGTTCTGGTCTATTATCTTATTTTTCCTGCGTTTCCTGTCTAGCAGGAATCCCAATAGTTCTAGGCCTTTGTCATTGAAGAATTTATACCACTCATCATTTGATTCCTGATCAGTAAGGCCGTCATTTGGGGGAACATCCCACCTTAGCCTTCTGGGGACAATACCTTCTTTCAGGTATGTCTCAAATGTACAAATGTCCCACCAGAGGCTCACTTTCTTTTACATATTGTGTCCTAGTTTACGCATTAAGCTTTCAAGGTCTAAATTACTGTTGGTTTTAGTATTGCTGATATTAAATACTTCCTCTAAGTTTATTTGCCTTTTTTCCATGTACGAAAACACGTCCATGATTGCCGCAGGAATGGGAGGTGTGTAAGGTGTACAGATAAAAGAGATGGGTTATTCCCGCGCTATCATATATGGAATCGGCTAAAAATAGAAAAGCTGCATGCACTGTTAAAGGTAGGCACCTGACCTCGTAAATAAATCTAGAAAATGGGTAGTGCTGCGCTAATCCTAGGTTTTTATCAAAAAGGTGTATATTCAGTGGTATACATACAGAACTTGAATGCGTGACTGTTTGTTAAAGTCAGATAAGCGTAAGGTGGTATTGATTAAAGGTGTGATGACTAAAATAATAATATATACAATATACAATAAGATTACCCCCTGGGATCTGGGCAGGGGTCTATATCCAGCATAAGGGGGCGGCGATAATTTTTGAGTGGAATCAATAAGATTGAGTGGGATCAGATGATAAACAATATAAAAACAGTACTAATAAAAGATAATATATAGCATAAGTGACTGTCAATAATAAATATAGTGCATAACAATTGGGAGTAAACATAAAAACAGTACTAGTAAAAGATGATATATAGCTTAAGTGACTGTCAATAATAAATAAATATAGTGCATAACCATTGGGAGTAAATACATCCACAGTGGGGGGTAGCCAATGCTAATTGTGCTAGTATAAAGTGCAGCGTGACAAGCCTATTTAAGGCAGTGAGGTAGTAGTGGACTGCTAATTCATACAGTGCGTATGTGCAAAAATTGAATATAAAAAAATGAATAATAGAGTGTCTCAAATCCTTGAAAAAGGTTTGGCAGGGAGAAAGTCTTATAAAACCAAAAAAACACAAAGGTCCATAAAAATTCAACAAAATGTGACGACAACGTCTTGGCATGCACACGTTGCAGTTAAAGTGCTTAAGTGCAACACATCCAGTGCTTCTTCGTGTGACACCACTCTGGTTAGGTAGTGGCCCCTTACCTTTAGGTAATAGGGCAACAGCATGTAGCCAAAATAACTCTTTGGGATCCTCCTATTAGCTCCAGCGCGTCCCTCACCAACCTACGTCCTGGGATGGGGTTCCCTCAGGTATAGTGCCAGGGCGGGGGGTATGAAGAATGATAGGCAAAAAGGAAAAGGCCAATAGTGTAATCCCGTTTTTGGTAAATTGAACCTCTTTTATTAAAAGTATATAGGTACTCACATTTAAAATTGAACAACAGCGAATGTAGTCCGACGAGCGGCGAGCTCGTGTGCCTCTGTGGTGAATGCAGCCTGTCTCGTCCCTACGCGTGACATCACACCACACGTGACTTCATCAGGGGATGATTACAGGCTTGAAATTGTGTCCTTAAGTAGTTCAGAATTGGCCGTTATGGAGCGGCCATTTTCTTGGAGTCTAAAGGAAGTGGGTGCGGCGGCCATTTTCTCAAGGATTGTGCGCCGCTACTTCCGCTGAGGAATGCGTCTGTGTGACGCCTCAGCTGACTCGTTCGACCAATGGAGACAGTTCAGGCATGGATGATGTCTCCAAGTGTCAGCAAAGGGAGTCAATTTCTAATCCGTTAGCCGGAAACCGGCGAGGGAGCATTTAGATGGGGACAATAGAAAAGTAATTTAGACCTTGAAAGCTTAATGCGTAAACTAGGACACAATAGGACACAATATGGAAAAGAAAGTGAGCCTCTGGTGGGACATTTGTACATTTGAGACATACCTGAAAGAAGGTATTGTCCCCAGAAGGCTAAGGTGGGATGTTCCCCCAAATGACGGCCTTACTGATCAGGAATCAAATGATGAGTGGTATAAATTCTTCAATGACAAAGGCCTAGAACTATTGGGATTCCTGCTAGACAGGAAACGCAGGAAAAATAAGATAATAGACCAGAACATTACAAACCTCAAAGAAGAAATAGAACAATATAAAGACACAATTGAACACAAAACCCTAATGACACAATTAAACAAAGATCTTGCCAAAAAGGACAAAGAGGTCCAACAAAGGAAAAGCAAGAAACACACAAGAGACACAAATGATTTCCGGAATAACCAAGTTTTCAAATGGCAAAGCCAATTGGGGAAAATAGAACCTCCATCAACATACTCTACACCGGAAAAAACAGTGAAGATGCACCCCCAGCCTCAAAATGAACCATCTAGGATAGTAACGGAGAATACAAGATACCAGGATCAGAGAGAAGAAAACAGAAACATGACCCCTAGACAGAGAGATTACGATGGGAGAACCAATGAATACCGAAACTATACCCCCTACCGGAATGAACGGAGACCCCAATATAATTACAGGACACCCCGGAATGGAGGAAGAAAACCCTATTATGGGAAGAACAATAGAAGACCTTACAATAGGAATAACTGGTACAGACCCCCTTATGAAGAACGCGAACCCAGAGGTGTACCATATGAATATAGAGACCAAAGGAAACCGCCACAAGACTACAGAGATAACAGAGAATCAGACTATTATAGGCCTAGAGAGAGAAGCCCCATACAAGATTATAGAAATGAAGATAGAAGAGGCCCACCACAAAGAAACTACAGACCAGACGAACGTAGTCCAGTCCCCACCCAGAATTACTATGCCCCCCTGGCAAATAGAGAAGAGGAAGATAGACCCAGTAGACCCTACCCCCCACCCTATGGAGAACAAGAATCACATAGATCTTTTTTAGACAGGGGCAGAGAAAATTATCCGGTGAGATACCAAGAAGAAATGCGAGACCTCAGAAAAAGTCCCGAAAGAAGAGAGGACGACGAGCTGGCAAGAGACAACAAAAGAAAGAGACAGTGAGAGGAGAGGGGATATTCAACCTCAGTGGGAAAGAACTTACACATGAAGAAGTGGGGGTGCTCGACAAAGGGTTAAAATATGCACCCACAAAAAATCTGAACAAATTCGAGACCTACATTGGGATACAAAAGTTCGTACGCAAGCTAAACATACAAAAATATATGTTAGGAAATGCCCCATTGCCGAAAGTAGCACAGCCAACAGAGAATGGGTTTTTACATAGTTCACTCAGGAACAAATCGGTTTTTAACCCACCAGCGAAAGACAACAAATACATTGATGTTTTTAAAAAGATTGTTTTAGACGAAATAAAGGAGGTGAAAATCAAGAAAAAAGAAGAACCGAATTTTATTAAAAGTGGGATTCAGAAGCTAATTAAGAGGCAAGATATAGTTATTCGACCAGCTGACAAGGGAGGTGGGATTGTGATCCTCTCCAAAGAACAGTATCACAACACCATGACTCTTATGCTGAATGACACCAATACATATACCAGACTACTTAAAAACCCAGTCTTTAGCTGCCGGAAAGCACTAGAACAAGTGGTACATCTGGGGGTCAAGAGGGCAATACTAAATAAGAAAGAAGTACGCTACCTCATCCCAGACTCCTGCCGGACGCCAATAATTTACTCAGTGCCTAAAATACATAAAAATAGAACTGACCCACCTCCCAGGCCGATAGTCAATGGCATCGAGTCAATTACATCAAGGATGGGTCAGTACATAGATGTCTTCCTACAACCGGTGGTTCAAAAAACGGAAGCATACCTTAAGGACAGTAAAGAGATGCTACGAATTATTGAGAACATCCAGGGAGATAATAAATCTTGGATTATGGCAACCGCCGATGTTTCGGCGTTATATACAATTATTCCGCACCATAAGGCGTGCGAAGCAGCCAAATGGGGCCTTAGAAAATATACTCAACTCCCATGTACACAGAGGAAATTCCTGATCAAGTGTCTAGAATTCAATCTCAAAAATAATTACTTTTGGTACAATAAATCTTATTACCATCAGCAGACTGGGGTAGCCATGGGCGCCAAGTTTGCCCCAAGCATAGCCGGTATATTCATGGCACAGTGGGAAGAATATAGCGTCTTTGGAGACCGCCCCAGCCAGCTTGTCATATACAAAAGGTACATAGACGATATTTTTATACTGTGGGATGGAGAAGAAAAAGACCTAACGGAATTCCTCCTTAAACTTAATAAGAATGACAGAAATATCGCACTAACCTGGGACATCAGTACGGAAAAAATTAACTTCCTCGACTTAGAGATTTCACTGAATGGATCCGCATTTAGTACAAAGACGCACTTCAAAGGAGTAGACAGGAACAGCTACCTTCCAACCACAAGCTGCCACCACAAAAACTGGATTTTCAACATCCCAAAAGGACAATTGATACGTATAAAAAGAAACTGTACCAAAATCAACACATACTTTGAACAAGCTGAAAAATTAGGCGAGAGATTCATATCGAAAGGCTATGAGCATAGATTTATCCAAACCAAAATTACAGAAGTCTCCAAACTGGATCGTAATCTACTGATCGAAGAGAAAACCAAACAGCAGGAGAAGACACCTGAGGGAATACCACTGATCCTGGACTTTAATGTACAATATAGAAAAATTGAAAAAATAATCAAGAACCACTGGCACATTTTACTGGCAGATAAGCATTTACAAGACATCCTTCCCAAAAAACCAAAATTTATATATAAAAAGGCACCTACAATCAGAAATATAGTAGTCAAAAATGTTGTAGACCCACCCAAAAAACCTTTTTCCTTTTTTACTGGGAATGGATTTTATCCATGCAAAAGGTGTTTCGCCTGCCTAAGGACCAAACGCCCAAAAAAAAAATGTTCGACTTCACCTCCACCAGCACGGGGGAAAATTTTGCAATCAAAGATTTCATTTGTTGCAATACCGAAGGGGCTGTATACGCACTGGAATGTAGCTGCGGCCTCCAATATGTAGGCCGCACAAAAAGACCCTTGAGAGTCTGCATTAAGGAACACGTTAAAAACATCCTTAATGGCTACGACAAACACTGTGTGTCCAAACATTTTTTAACCTGTCACAACAGAGACCCCACCCACCTGAGGTTTTGGGGTATCACCCCATACATGAAACACTGGAGGGGAGGCCACAAGGTGAGAACCCTCAGCAAACTAGAATCCAAATGGATCTTCACCCTAGACACATTTTGGCCCCGTGGCCTAAACATAGAGTTTGATCTCAACTGCTTCCTGAGTGATTTTTAACTTTCAAGCAATTTTAATTACCAATTTTATCTGTTCTAAAGAACACCCTCTCAATATTTTCATAATATCTATAATAATATTTTTATTAATATTTTTTAACGTACACAATGTTGTGTCTCCCATGCCCTTATGGAAATACACACACTGTGATTGATCCATTTCTGTAGTCCGTATAACCTCACCCTCAACGGTGGCATGCAATAGAAACACAGTCAGCATGCACTGTAAGATAAGAGACCCAGATATAGAGGTACTATTTACATTATTATTAGCCACAATTATTCTAACGCCCTAAGAAAGACACATCATCTGATTTTTCTTGTTTTACATTTTTCAATATATAAATAGATTGTATTATTTTCCCATTCACCCTTGTTTCCGTATTTTATATTTTATATTTTTTATTTATTTAATAAACAATCAATACACATCACTATTTTAGGGGTACATATTTATTAATGGCCATTCACCTTATTATTATATACATTGTTTTTATCTAATATGTTTGTGTATATATATTGTCTATGCCACTGGTGTCTGCTGCTTTTCTTCCCCCCGGGCTTCAAATCACAGACTTAACCAATAGCATTGCAGGATGTGTCCCCTGCACTTAATTAGCACTTGATCTGATCACTAGACCCATTTAGGTCTAAATTATTTCCAACACTTGGTCCTTACTACGATTTAATCAGCGCTAGTACTTTTCTATTGTCCCCATCTAAATGCTCCCTCGCCGGTTTCCGGCTAACGGATTAGAAATTGACTCCCTTTGCTGACACTTGGAGACATCATCCATGCCTGAACTGTCTCCATTGGTCGAACGAGTCAGCTGAGGCGTCACACAGACGCATTCCTCAGCGGAAGTAGCGGCGCACAATCCTTGAGAAAATGGCCACCGCACCCACTTCCTTTAGACTCCAAGAAAATGGCCGCTCCATAAAGGCCAATTCTGAACTACTTAAGGACACAATTTCAAGCCTGTAATCATCCCCTGATGAAGTCACGTGTGGTGTGACGTCACGCGTAGGGACGAGACAGGCTGCATTCACCACAGAGGCACACGAGCTCGCCGCTCGTCGGACTACATTCGCTGTTGTTCAATTTTAAATGTGAGTACCTATATACTTTTAATAAAAGAGGTTCAATTTACCAAAAACGGGATTACACTATTGGCCTTTTCCTTTTTGCCTATCATTCTTCATACCCCCCGCCCTGGCACTATACCTGAGGGAACCCCATCCCAGGATGTAGGTTGGTGAGGGAAGCGCTGGAGCTAATAGGAGGATCCCAAAGAGTTATTTTGGCTACATGCTGTTGCCCTATTACCTAAAGGTAAGGGGCCACTACCTAACCAGAGTGGTGTCACACGAAGAAGCACTGGATGTGTTGCACTTGAGCACTTTAACTGCAACGTGTGCATGCCAAGACGTTGTCGTCACATTTTGTTGAATTTTTATGGACCTTTGTGTTTTTTTGGTTTTATAAGACTTTCTCCCTGCCAAACCTTTTTCAAGGATTTGAGACACTCTATTATTCATTTTTTTATATTCAATTTTTGCACATACGCACTGTATGAATTAGCAGTCCACTACTACCTCACTGCCTTAAATAGGCTTGTCACGCTGCACTTTATACTAGCACAATTAGCATTGGCTACCCCCCACTGTGGATGTATTTACTCCCAATGGTTATGCACTATATTTATTTATTATTGACAGTCACTTAAGCTATATATCATCTTTTACTAGTACTGTTTTTATGTTTACTCCCAATTGTTATGCACTATATTTATTATTGACAGTCACTTATGCTATATATTATCTTTTATTAGTACTGTTTTTATATTGTTTATCATCTGATCCCACTCAATCTTATTGATTCCACTCAAAAATTATCGCCGCCCCCTTATGCTGGATATAGACCCCTGCCCAGATCCCAGGGGGTAATCTTATTGTATATTGTATATATTATTATTTTAGTCATCACACCTTTGTTGCCTTATGAGTTTATGTGAAATCTCCATTAACAGCTGTAAAATATTGTAATTATGAATATATTTCATTTAGCTTGTATCTATGTAGGGCGTAACATATTATCTTTACAGAAGTCTCTGTTAGACCAGACAATTTGGTGCCTAGGCTTGTGTATCTAAACAATGGGACCCAAACATCATTGTTTTACACATATTCCCAGGAATAGGTCAAGTTGATCTCCTGCTCAGAATAGTCAAAAGGATTTGCATTAAAGGGGGCTGACTTATGC
This sequence comes from Aquarana catesbeiana, assembly GCF_042186555.1. Classification (NCBI taxonomy): domain Eukaryota; kingdom Metazoa; phylum Chordata; class Amphibia; order Anura; family Ranidae; genus Aquarana; species Aquarana catesbeiana. The sequence goes on from NC_133325.1 coordinate 474,563,463, forward strand.
AAAGTATAGGGTTTGGAGATGTAGCCAGTCCTTAACCAGGAATAGGGAAGCCCACCGATCAGAGCCATGCCATGCCAACCAATGAGGCATTAGCCTGTAATGATATACACAGACTAGATGGGAGGGAAACACACACTCTCTGGTAGAGCGGTCCACCAAATGGAATTTTGTGGGTCATAGCCTGGTAATTATGGGAAATATCTCCCTTGTACTTGTAACTAAATATGTTTGTCTTGAGTCTTTTATGTCCCACTGTTTGTAGATTAATGTTTTAAGGAATATTCTCTGTATCCCTTCATGTAATCCATGATTTTTACCCTTTCCCTGTACAAATAGATAGATTGTGTGCATTAGTCTAGGCCTACTTTACTACATAACAATACATTTTTGTTATTGTGTTAAAGCTTTCACTCATTTAACTCTCATTTAACCCAGATCATATCTGAGAGATATTAAATCTCAAATATAGTAAACGGGTAACATAATCGGTGTCGCACGAAGTTGAGGACCAGGACTGAAAGTATTTAATATAATAGCAAGATTTGTATAATGCAGATTTAGGTTGTTGGGCTGGATTTTAAACTGAGTCAGTTTTTCTGGTAGTTCGGAGGTCACAGCAAGTTTATCTAGGGAAAAATATAGGTAAATGTTTTGTTTTTTTAGTGGGTATCAGAATAACTCTAAGACAGGATACACCACATATTTTTTTTTTTTTAAATATCCTGTAATTATAGTTGAAAAAGTACATTGGAAGTACCATTATAATCGGTCAATGTAATGGAAGTACTTAGCGGGAGGAATTTTGTTTTTATTTATTTGTTTCTTTTGTGCTCACCAAGTTTCATTGCTCTTACTAACCATTGTTTGAGTGTGCATGGTGTGTATGGTGAATACATATGTGTTTTATTAGAAAGACAGTGAAAGAGTGTGGTCTTGGTTGTTTTGTTGAAAAGGTTCAACAGGTTTTGTTTTTTATTTAAATGGTGTGTCCACTAAAGGCATAGTATTTGTGTTTAGGACATTGAAACTGAGCTACAAGAGAGTTGTTTGTTTCTTTGTTTGTTTTTTTTTTGCTCTGGGAATTTACAAGCAGTAATATTCTCATTGTTTTCTGTTAAAATAACAAACTGTGGAAGTCTGGTTACTGAAGTTAATACTGAGAACAATTAATTTTAGAGTGTAAAATAAGGTGCATTTAGCATACTATATTATACCTTGAAATTTTTTTTTTTGTTAGGAGAAATTCTACCAATAATTTGATAAGCTCAATTTGTCGTATAGTATTTTTTTTAAACTAAATTGGGTGTAACAGATATTGGTGTAAACATGGCTGTGTTTACCTTTCTATCGTCAACCTAGAGGGTTACCCTATTGTTCCTTGGGTGCTTATCTCAGCACTATTGTTTGTGATGTGTATACTGTACATACTGTATCTCCATCTCTGTTGTTCAGCACGTCTCCCCTATCTTTTGTTTCTTGGGTGTAGACTCTATTCTGTGAAGATACTAGTGTTATTTTAATGTTTGTGCCTCCACTGCATATTCTAAGTGGTAGACTACTGTATCAGAAGTCTGTTCTGTGGTGTATCGTCACTGAACTTGTACATCATGGAGAAATTGATGGCCAGGATTGCTAAAGTTAAAAATAGCTCTGAAATAATGGAGCAATGGAGGAATCTAAAAGCCCATGGCAACAGGCACAAGAGTATGTAAATAGAAAGCGTACAGAGAAAAAATACAGCAAACGTGAGGGTAAGACTGCACTGAGTTTTGCGGCTTGCTGGTTGGCTAACAATTACAGACAGTTATTGTTGCAAAACATATCTCTCAAGGAGGATCCAGAAATAGCCAAAAGTAATATCAATATTCTAACGATCGGATTTCCCGTCAACAAAACCGTGGATTTTTGTTCGAAGGTTGTTGGCTCCAACTTGTCTTGCATAAACACGGTCACACAAATGTTGGCCAACAATTACGAACGTGGGAACGTGGTGACGTACAACACGTATGATGAGCCAATAAAAAGGAAGTTCAATAGCCAGTGTGCCACCCTTTGGGCTCCTTCTGCTAATCTCGTATTTATCTCGTGTTAGTAGAAGTTTGGTGAGAGACGTTTCGTGCTTTTCAACCTCGTGCTTTTCAGTTCATTTCTGCTTTTCAGTTTGTGGTTGTCAGTTCGTATCTGTTCTTCAGTGCGTGTTGTCAGTTCATTCCTGTCATGAAGATCCTGCCAGTAACAGGCAGATTAGACCCATCGCTGCACGATTGTGGGCGTCTATGCGCATGCGCACATGCACTCGTTAGTGTTTGGCGGATTATTTAAACCTGTCTGGCACTTGCATCATTGCTGTTTGCTCTGCAGCTCTGTGTATGTGTTCCCTGAAAACCTGATATCTGCTCCTGTTTTGACCCGGCTTGCTTTGAGACTGTTCCTGTTATCCGCCTGTACCTGATCCTTGGCTTGTTTGACGATCCTCTGCCTGCTCCTTTTGTACCTCTGCTGCCAGCCTCCCGTCAACAAAACCGTGGATTTTTGTTCGAAGGTTGTTGGCTCCAACTTGTCTTGCATAAACACGGTCACACAAATGTTGGCCAACAATTACGAACGTGGGAACGTGGTGACGTACAACACGTATGATGAGCCAATAAAAAGGAAGTTCAATAGCCAGTGTGCCACCCTTTGGGATCCTTCTGCTAATCTCGTGTTTATCTCGTGTTAGTAGAAGTTTGGTGAGGGACGTTTCGCGCTTTTCAACCTCGTGCTTTTCAGTTCATTTCTGCTTTTCAGTTTGTGGTTGTCAGTTCGTATCTGTTCTTCAGTGCGTATTGTCAGTTCATTCCTGTCATGAAGATCTTGCCAGTAACAGGCAGATTAGACCCATCACTGCACGATTGCGGGCGTCTATGCGCATGCGCACATGCACTCGTTAGTGTTTGGCGGGTTATTTAAACCTGTCTGGCACTTGCATCATTGCTGTTTGCTCTGCAGCTCTGTGTATGTGTTCCCTGAAAACCTGATATCTGCTCCTGTTTTGACCCAGCTTGCTTTGAGACTGTTCCTGTTATCCGCCTGTACCTGATCCTTGGCTTGTTTGACGATCCCTCTGCCTGCTCCTTTTGTACCTCTGCTGCCAGCCTGCTTTCCGACCCGGCCTGTCTGACGTTCCTGGACTTCCATCCAGTCTGCTGAGCCTGTCTGCTGAGCCATCCCGGCTGCTCACCTGTTTGCTGATTCATCCAGTCTGCTGGGCCTGTCTGCTGAGCCATCCAGGCTGTTCACCTGTCTGCTGATCCATCCAGGCTGTTCACCTGTCTGCTGATCCATCCAGTCTGCTGGGCCTGTCTGCTGAGCCATCCAGGCTGCTCACCTGTCTGCTGATCCATCCAGTCTGCTGTCCTGTCTGCTGAGTTGTCCAGTCTGCAGTTCCTGTCTACTGATCCATCCTGTCAGCTGTGCCGGCCATCTGATCCTTCTGCTGTTGATCCTGCCAGGCACTCATACCACTCCACACTCCTGCACCCCTGTCACCACTACCAGGGGCTCTCGAGTCGGAGGTGTAGGAGAGGCCATCCTCTGCAATTCGGGCTCACCCTTTAGGTACGTAACAATTCCTGTCTTTCAGTGCGTATTAGTTATAGTTCGCTTCTGATTTTCAGTGCGTTCTTGTCCACTAGTTTCTGATTTTCAGCTTGTTCTCCTCAGGTCCTTTCTGATTTTCAGTGTGTTCTGTCATTTTGTTCTGAGCAGCCGTTCGTTTTCTAGCCATGTTGTGGTTACGTACTCATCGTAGATTTCGTACTGTTGTTGGGCTTGGTGTTGGAGTTATTGCTTTGACCCAAGTCCAGTCCATGAACAGGGGAAGTAGGAGATCTTGAACCTAGAATTGGTTGCTTAATTGTGCCCACTTCTCTCATATACCTTTGTTGCGGGAGCTCCAGGAGAATAATCCTGATGATTTCAGGAATTATCTCCGGATGACGGACCCTGTCTTTCACCGCCTGTTGGTTTTGCTGTCCCCTTATATTACGAAGCAGGACACCTACATGCGGCAAGCCATCACTCCCGAACAAAGGCTCGTCGCCACCTTGCAGTACTTGGTGATGGGGAAAAGTCTCCAGGATATCAAGTTCATGACTGGGATTTCCCCCCAGCCTCTGGGAATCATTATTCCAGAGGCCTGTTCTGCCATTATTCAGGTCCTGCAGAAGGACTATATTAAGGTAAGTTTTATCCTTTAACATGACATTCTATGTATTTAATGTTTGCTAATGTATTGTATTTATTTCATCATTTCCTAATTACCATGATTGTAATATGCTGTAAATTTCCTCTTTGTCCTCATGCATGCTGTAAGCTTTTAATGCTCCTTTTTTGTCCTTCATGCATATTTGCTTATATGTACCTTATACTTTTGTCTATAAATACTCATTTCAAAAAATGTTATACTTATGTTGGCCAAGAATGTTTGTGTCTAATCTGCTTGCAATGTTATGTGCAAAAGTACTAATTTTTTTTCTTGTTTGACTCCACAGTTTCCTTCCAACCCACAGGAATGGCAGACTGTGGCCTCCCAATTCCACCAGCAGTGGGACTTTCCCAACTGTGGTGGTTCAATAGATGGGAAGCATGTCCGGATCATCCCACCACCCATCTCGGGATCATACAACTTCAATTACAAGGGGTACAAGTAATATTGTGATGTTGGCAGTGGTGTTGGCGAATTATGAGTTCCTATATCTGGATGTAGGGAAGAATGCCCATATGTCAGAGGGAGGAGTCATCGCCCAGACGGAATTTTACAGGCATCTCCAGAATGGCATCTTGGGGTTGCCACCTCCAGCAGATAACGTGGCAGGCCTCCAATTTGTTTTTGTGGCGGATGAGGCCTTTGTGCTGGGGGGAGCATTTGATGAGGCCATTCCCCATGATGACCCTGACCCCGGAGAAGAGGGTTTTTAATTACCGGCTGGCCCATGCCAGAAGAGTGGTCGAGAATGCCTTTGGCATAATGGCCAGCTAGTTCCTTCTTTTCCAAACGGCCATAAACATGGCCGAATACAAACTCAACCACATAATTTTAAGCTGCTGGATTCTTCATAATTTCCTGCGGAAGAATGCAGCCAACTATCTGGCCTCAGTTGCGACTTTTCACCAGCACAAACAATGACGGCGCTTGAAAGTGGCCGTCCTGGCTTGCCCCCCAAATCACCCACGAAGTACGGCAAAGCTATGTGGAGTACTTTGTGGGTAGGGGGGCAATTGATTTACCAGAAAACCTGGAAGCTGTTTAAAATACATTTTTAAAAAAAAACTAAACTCATATTTCATGTGATTTACTGCGTTGTGTTTCTTATCTGTCTCCTATGTTCTCCAATGGCCTTTTATTTTTGGCCATTTTTTTCAATAGTGCAAATATAACTTATTTGATACATGAGGTGACAATCTCTTCTTCAGCTAACTATTATGTTGTGCTGGGGGTCTGCCCCACACATGCAATGTTTTTGTTGTTAATGTATGTAATGCATTAACCACTTGCCTACCAGGCACTTACACCCCCTTCCTGCCCAAGCCATTTTTCAGCTTTCAATGCTGGCGCACTTTGAATGACAATTGCACGGTCATACTACACTGTACCCAAACTAATTTTTTATCATTTTCTTCACACAAATAGAGCTTTATTTTGGTGGTATTTAATCACTGTTGAGTTTTTTATTTTTTACAGAAAAAAGACCAACAAAAAGACCAAAAAAAGACCAATAATTTTGAAAAAAAAAGTTTTTTCCTTTTTTTTGTCAGTAAATTTTGTAACTAAGTAATTTTTCACCTTCACTGATGTTTGCTGATGAGGCGGTACTGATTGGCACTGATAGGTGACACTGGTGGGCATTGATGAGGTGGCACTTATGGGCACTGATGAGGCAGCACTTATGAGCAGCACTGATGAGGTGGCACTGATCAGAAGGTACTAATATGCCGCACTTATGGGCACTGATATGTGGCACTGATACTTGGCACTGATGAGCACTGATAGGCGGCACTGATGGGCACTGGTAGGCGACACTGGTGGGCACTGATAGGCAGCATGGAAGGGCAGCATGGATAGGTGGTACTGATGGGCACTGATGGGCATTGATGGGTGGCACTGATGGGCGACACTGATGGGCACCGATTGACAGCAGCAATGGGCATTGATGGGCAGCACTGATGGGTGGCACTGATTGCCAGCACTGACTGGCATTGCTAATGGGCACTGATTGGTGGCACTTGTGGGCACTGATTGCTGCCACTGGTGGGCACTGATTGCTGTCATTGGTGTATGTTGACACTGTTTTACTAAACTGTAATCAGGGCACTGATGATCAGTGCCCTGATTACATTCCTACATGTCCCCCTGTGTGGAGATGCCGCTGATCGACTCTCCTCGCCACACACTCTGTCAGTGTGAGGCGAGGACGGCCGATTACCGGCACTTCCTTGTTTACATGTGATCGGCTGTGATTGGACACAGCCGATCACATGGTTAAAGAGCCACAGATGCGACTCTTTACAGAGATCGGGTCGCGCCACGTCCTAGATCATTGCGTGCCCCCCACAGGTGCACAAGGGTGGCTGTTCTGGGATCCCAGAACGAGAGCTGCACTGCCCCACCGTCATTTGATGGTGGGCGGGCGGAAACCAGTTAATGATAAAAATAATCATCCTTTTCAACTCCATGAATTAATTGCTTGTAGGCCCTAAAATGGCCTGATTTGGGGAAATTTTACAGCACAGTGGGGGTTATTTACTAAAGGCAAATCCACTTTGCACTACAAGTGCACTGCAGAGGCACTTGAAAGTGCATTTGCAGGGTACTTGTAGTGCAAAGTGGATTTGCTTTTAGTAAATACCCCCCATTGTCACTGTAACTACACCAAACTTAATAAAAAAACTGGTATTGAGCATTGAAAGAAGAAGCCACATGTTGTTGAGTATAAAACATTTTACTCCAAGCACATTCACATGTGCGTTATAAAAGGGTTTTTTAACAAACCAAACATCTTGGTGTATAACATGTATGTTTTACAGTATATAGACTTTTTTGTGGCTAAACAGGCATGTTTAAAACCATAACATACACATCCTCAACTCAGGAACTTACAAAGTTCAACTTTGCTAAAGTGAAGGCCATATGAGACATAAGTATGTCAAAACTGTGTTGATTTTGGCTTCATCAGATGGGGTGATCTCACCCCTGTAAAAGCCAAATTTTGAAGATGCACACAAATTGTGACTCAAAATTTTGATTTACCTCATGATCCCATGCCTAAAATGTGTGTATTTCCCTACATCTATTTTTCAAAAGCCACAAAACACACAGTGTGTCAACATGTGCTATCTGCCATAATGGGATATCAATGTAGGCATTTTGTGGGTGCAACCCCTTCCTCCAAACTAAAGTAGGTGAGAGGAAGGGGTTACACCCCCAAAACACATCCATTGATCCCCCATGATGGAAGCTAGCACATGTTGACACACTGGGCCTTAATACAGAAAAGACAATCCACTTTGCCCTACAAGTGCACTTTCAAGTGCACTTGCATTGCACTTGTAGTGCAAAGTTGTTATACTTTTTTAAAATAAGCCACAGTGTGTCAACATGTGCTAGCTCCCATCATGGGAGATCAATGGACGTGTTTCGGGGGTGCAACCCCTTCCTCTCACCTACTTTAGTTTCGAGGAAGGGGTTGCACCCACAAGACGCGTACATTGATATTCCATGATGGCAGATAGCACATGTTGACACACTGTGTGCATCTTCAAATTTGGCTTTGCAATTACTTTAAAACTTTAAAAAAACGTACAACAATAACGACAAAATTTACATTTTTTGGGGGTTTAGATTTTGCTAAAACATCAATGATGTTGCTCAGTCTTCTTTGAACATCATTGATATTTTGCTTGACCTACTGTAGAACGAAAGGGTTTTGGGACTTTATATGAGGCATGGGTAGGTGCCTCCATCCCTATTTCAGATACATAAAAAAGGGGATTTTGGGACTTTATATGAAGCAATCAGAATGCAGAGGTATAGATGAAAAAATTTAATAATAACATAGTATAAAATAATTTGCATATATATATATATATATATATATACAACTGTAATTGCACAAAATATGGACATGAATATATCATATATCATAATGAATACATAGTAATAATGAAATTAATCAAATATTGCACAATGGCATAGCCTGCAGACACCAGGTGACTTGCCCGACACTGCATCTGTGATCATAATGATGTAAAAAAGGTTAGGCATGGTGAGTGGGTTGTAACATCGGATGTAACGTATAGCTCAATGCGTTTCGTGAATAACTATCACTCATTAGGAGCAGTTACATTGTGTTGCCTGTAGAAGATATAAATATAGGGTAAACCAACTCTGTATAGAGGAGGAAGGGAATTGGATAATTTATACTGACCATGACTAGTTGACCAGGCACACTTACCAGAGCAGCAGTGAATACGGCATGTGGCAGCCTGCATGAGATGCATGGGAGGCATAGATCTCGTCGCGGGGGCTGAGGTGGCGTGCATATAGGGTTGCAGCAACAGATGGCATGGGAAGGTGCATAGGTGCGTGGAAGGTGTCCATGTGGGAGGGGAGGTGATATGGCTCATCGATTGAGGTATCTGAGAATAAAAAAGTGTTGGTGTTATAGCAAAAAATGTGAAAGAGAGAAAAAAAAAATATATATATAAATTTGTTACAGGAAAAAATGATAGAGTGAGTGAATGAATGGATGAGTGAATGATGTGTGAATAGTGAACATGGTGGCTCTATCGGAAGTGTTAAGTGTGTGTGGGATGAAATAAAAAATGAAGTGATGTGAAGTGTGATGAACCCAGTGGGGTTGTATGAAATGAGATGGTGAAAGGTGAAAAGAAAGTATGCCCAATGGTAAGTGGAAACCTATTCTAATGAAAAAGCTATTCTAATAAAACCCATGGAGTGAACTAAAACAAAACAAAACCAAAACCAAAACGGGGAACACTTACCCAGGGGCTGCATCCGATGCAATACCAGCGGAGAATTCGCCGGTACGCAAGAGACTCCAGGAGGAGACCGGCCGCGGAGACAGCCCGCTCCAAATGGGGTGTATATATATGCACACCACCAACGCCACGTGTGTGCCCGGTGGGAGGAGCGGCGACCGCAGCTGAGCTAAACAACCGCTCGGCGAATGGCGCCAACTCCTCCCCACAATAGGAACGTAGATGGTACTCAATGCGTCAGTGCGGCGGCGTCAGGGATGACGTCATAAGCACGACGCAGATGTTAACATAGTATCTTATCTTACTATGGGCTACTGGGAGGAATGCAACATCTGGGCTAACAATCCATTCGCTGAGCACATAGTCTTCTTTGGGCGGTACATAGATGACATTGTGATCATTTGGAGTGGGAGCCCTGATGTGTTTTCCTCCTTCGTGGCCCATTGTAATTCTAATGCTCTTGGTTTGGCATTCACCCATGTTATAGACTCCCAGGAACTCGTATTCTTAGATTTGGCCCTATTCCATGATCAACAGAGGATTCTTACTAGAAACCATGTTAAGCCAACGAGTGGCAACTCCTATCTTCATTTTAGAAGTTGCCACCACCCATTATGGAAACGCAACATCCCTAGTGGCCAATTTAATAGACTTAGACGCAACTGCTTAAGATTGGAGGATTATGTTGAACAGGGAACAGTGATGACAAAGAAATTCCAAGAGAAGGGTTACCCACCCGATCTCATTAATGACACCTTTCTGTCTCATCTGAACCCCCTTACTAGAGACAAGCATCCGAATGACGAACTGGGAACGAACCAGACAGTCAGATTTATCTCGACTTTTAATGATAACTACAAATCTATTTCTAATATAGTTAGAAAACACTTTGGCATTCTTAGTCTGGACCAACGCCTTGCCCCAGTGTTACCTGAGGTCCCACAGGTGACGTTCCGAAAAGCACGCACTATATAAAAAACTTGCTAGCACCGAGTAAAATATTAAATAAATCTTCTAAATCTTCCTTTGATATTAGGTCTTATTTTCATGACAGAAAGGGCATATTCCAGTGTAAAAAGAGGGGGTGCCTCACTTGCCAATTTATTACCCATGGCACCAATATTATTACAACCAACACAGGCAAAAAATATGAGATTAGGCAATTCATCACCTGTTCTACTGATTTTGTTGTATATGTTTTGCGTTGCCCTTGTGGGTTGGTCTACATTGGCCGGACTATTCGGGCTTTACGGGCCAGAGTAGGTGACCACCATAGACTCATCTCGAAGGGGTGCGATGAACACAGTGTACCCCGACATTTCCTGCGTTTCCATGACAAGGACATTAGACTTTTGGAGGTCTTTGTTATTGAAACGATCCCCAAGGGCACGCTAACTAATAATGAAAGATTCTCCCTGTTGTGCAAGTGTGAGGTTTTTTGGATCTACATGTTTGACTCGCTTGCCCCTAAGGGGTTGAATGAAGAACTAGAAACATGTAGTTTTGTGTAATTTTAATGAGACTTTGTACACTCTTTAGAACATCTCTGGGTTAATAATGAAGAGTTATGAATTTTAATATGCTTTAATATGTTTTATATAGAAAAATGTTAAGTGACAATTATTGAAAATTTTATGTTGAAGTGTAAATTATGTGTTCCTTGGACCTACATTCTCTTTATTTTTATATTTTTATATTTCATATATATGTATAGTATGGCATGTTTATCCATTGGTGAAGTGTTTGGGACTGCGGGGGGTTAACATTGGAGATCTCTGTTTCCTCCCCCTTTCCCCTCCGCCCCCCCTACCCCCCTCCTCCCTTCTCTCCCCCCAATGGGTTAAACTTTTGTGTGTGTTTTTTTTTTTCCCTGCCCATTATGCCCCCTCCTTTAATCCCCATTTATCTATTTAAACCCTGCGAGTTGCCTACACCCTTGACTATGACAAAGCGCTTGTGCGCGAAACGCGTCGTCAAGGCAACCCCCCCATATGGCAGAGGCCTCAGCTTGAGCCTTCCACTGTGAGCTTTCATCCATTTATCTTTTCATCCACCTTTCCTGTGAAGTCGCCCCTTCAACCAGCAATTGTTTCCTTCAACTTTACCATCTCCACCACCCCATCTGGGTTTGGCATCTTCTGACCAGTTTTTTCTTCTTAATTTTGATTTTTATATTTTTTATTTAATTTTTCATCATTTTATTCACTATCCATTTCATCATCCATTTCTCCACATGACTGTTGGCTATTCCCTCAGGCTGGTAAGGCAGATGTGAGCTCCATCAGCCTGCCGCCACCATTTCCCTTTCATATGGCTTCCCAGTGTCAGTTCCGACCTCAGCGCAGTGTCACTATGTCTCATTGAAGAGACTTCACCTGTGGAGACACCTTCTGGCTGACCAGCAGCTTGTTTACTTCCTCTGACGTTGCAGCGGCTCCCCCGTGCTGACGTCATCTTTCACAGACACGCAGCTCCGGCCAGGCTGCTCTCCGCACGGCGGAGCTTCACACTTCCACACCGCGGCCACCTCACCATCCACCTGAGCCAGTGAATCCATCTACATGGCGCTAACCTTCCCATTGTATGAGGCAGCTTTGAGCACTTCTACCTGGCTGTGAGTACTCTTGGCTTATCCCCATCATCTTGCCTATTGTCACCTGCTTTGAGCCGAAGTGTTGCTTTTATTACTTCACCCAGTGGTCTCTGTAGGTCTTCATTGGATGGATCTCCTGTGTTAGCCTCCTGCTGTTCAATGCTCCTGTCCCCTTATTGATGTTGAATTGAATTTTAATACTATCAAGAGACTTTGGTTTTTAACTTTTTTTTATATACTGTGTTATTGTGTTTTTTTGCAACGATGCGTTCATTTCCACAACAGGACTTCTGAACCTGGTTTCATTAGCAGTTATTACTGTTATTTTAGACGATTGTTTATTATTGGCTCATTACTGGTTTATTAAAACAACCAAAAACTTTTATGCTTCTCGCAGTTTGCTTCTTAACAATATCCTGAGCGCTGGACTATATATATGTTTTTTTTTCCTGATCTGTTTCCACCAGTTACAGTTTTTCTGGCAGCACGGGTTATTATTATTTTTTATTTTTATTTTTTATTTTGTATTTTTTGGTTTCCTCTTTCACTTTTGTGTATGTATTATGCAATGTATATATTCACATTGTCCTAATAGATGGCATAGTTAACATATCTATTTTACATGTTTTGTTTTAAACTCTCTGGGTGGCCCACCACTGGCGCTGGGTTACTTTTCTGTGGTTTTTTCATGTGGGAGGGGAGGTGATATGGCTCATGGATTGAGGTATCTGAGAATAAAAAAGTGTTGGTGTTATAGCAAAAAATGTGAAAAAAATAAAAATAAATATATATATATATATATATATATATATATATATATATATATATATATATATATATATATATATATATATATAAAAATTTGTTACAGGAAAAAATGATAGAGCGAGTGAATGAATTGAATGGATGAGTGAATGATGTGTGAATAGTGCATGCATCTCATGCAGGCTGCAGGCTATGCCATTGTGCAATATTTGATTAATTTCATTATTACTATGTATTCATTATGATATATGATATATTCATGTCCATATTTTGTGCAATTACAGTTGTATATATATATATATATGCAAATTATTTTATACTATGTTATTATTACATTTTTTTCATCTATACCTCTGCATTCTGATTGCTTCATATAAAGTCCCAAAATCCCCTTTTTTATGTTTTAGATATTTTGCTTGACCTTTTCTAAATCCCAATTGCACACCATGATCTCACTGATGAGTACTAAGGATGAGCTTTAAGTTCAAGTCGAACTCATGTTCGACTCGAACATCGGCTGTTCGCTAGTTTGCCAAACAGGGAACAATTTGGGGTGTTCGAGGCAAATTCAAAAGCCGCGGAACACCCTTTAAAAGTCTATGGGAGGAACCAAAAGTGCTAATTTTAAAGGCTTATATGCATGGTATTGTCATAAAAAGTGTTTGGGGATCTGGGTCCTGCCCCAGGGGACATGGATCAATGCAAAAAAAAGTTTTAAAAAAGGCAATTTTTTCGGGAGCAGTGATTTTAATAATGCTTAAAGGGAAACAATAAAAGTGTAATATTCCTTTAAATTTTGTACCTGGGGGGTGTCTATAGTATGCCTGTAAAGGGACGCATGTTTCTCGTGTTTAGAACAGTCTGACAGCAAAATGACATTTTAAAGGAAAAAAAGTCATTTAAAACTACTCGTGGCTATTAATGAATTGCCGGTCCGACAATACACATAAAAGTTCATTGATAAAAACGGCATGGGAATTCCCTACAGGGAAACCCTGAACCAAAATTTAAAAAAAAATGGCATGGGGGTCCCCCTAAATTCCATACCAGGCCCTTCAGGTCTGGTATGGATATTAAGGGAAACCCCGGCCAAAATCTTTAAAAAATGGCATGGGGTTCCCCCAAAAATCCATACCAGACCTTTATCCGAGCATGCAACCTGGCAGCCCACAGGAAAAGAGGGGGGATGAGAGAGCAGCCCCCCTCCTGAATCGTACCAGGCCACATGCCCTCAACCTTGGGAGGGTGCTTTGGGGTAGCCCCCCAAAGCACCTTGTCCCCATGTTGATGGGGACAAGGGCCTCATCCCCACAACCCTTGCCCGGTGGTTGTTGGGTCTGCGGGCAGGGGGCTTATCGGAATCTGTAAGCTCCCTTTAACAAGAGGACCCCCAGATCCTGGCCCCCCCTGTGTGAAATGGTAAGTGGGTACAAAAGTACCCCTACCATTTCACAAAAAAGTGTCAAAAATGTTAAAAATGACAAGAGACAGTTTTTGACAATTCCTTTATTTAAATGCTTCTTCTTTCTTCTATCTTCTTTCTTCTATCTTCTATCTTCCTTCGGTTTCTTCCACTTCTTCTGGTTCTTCCTCCGGTGTTCTCGTCCAGCATCTTTCTCCATGGTGTCTTCTTCCCTTCTTCTTCTCGGGCCGATCCACATCCATGATGGGAGGCTCCCGCTGTGTGAAGCTTCTCGTCTTCTGACGGTTCTTAAATAATGGAGGGTGGGGCCACCCAGTGACCCCGCCCCCTCTGACATCACGGGGAATGCCACAGGGAAGTCCCCGTCAAGTCCCGTGCATCACAGGAGGGCAGGGTCACCGGGTGGCCCCGCCCTCCATTATTTAAGAATATGCCGGACGAGAACACCGGAGGAAGAACCAGAAGAAGAAGACGATGGAGGAAGAAACCGAAGGAAGATAGAAGATAGAAGAAAGAAGATAGAAGAAAGAAGAAGCATTTAAATAAAGGGATTGTCAAAAACTGTCTCTTGTCATTTTTAAAATTTTTGACACTTTTTTTGTGAAATGGTAGGGGTACTTTTTTACCCCCTTACCGTTTCACACGGGGGGGGATCTGGGGATCCCCTTGTTAAAGGGGGCTTCCAGATTCCGATAAGCCCCCCGCCCACAGACCCCCACAAACACCAGGCAAGGGTTGTGGGGATGAGGCCCTTGTCCCCATCAACATGGGGACAAGGTGCTTTGGGGGGCTACCCCAAAGCACCCTCCCAATTTTGAGGGCATGTGGCCTGGTACAGTTCAGGAGGGGGGCGCTCTCTCGTCCCCCCCTCTTTTCCTGCGGCCTGCCAGGTTGCGTGCTCAGTTAAGGGTCTGGTATGGATTTTTGGGGGGACCCCACGTCATTTTTTTTATTTTGGCGCAGGGTTCCCCTTAAAATCCATACCAGACCTGAAGGGCCTGGTATGGAGATTAGGGGGACACCCCACGCCATTTTTAAAAAAAATTTTGGTTCGGGGTTCCCCTGTGGGGAATTCCCATGCCGTTTTTATCAATGAACTTTTATGTGTATTGTCGGACCAGCAATTCATGAAATGTCATTTTGCTGTAAGACTGTTCTAAACATGGGAAACATGCGCCCCTTTACAGGCATACTAAAGACACCCCCAGGTACGAAATTTAAAGGAATATTACACTTTTATTGTTTCACTTTAAGCATTATTAAAATCACTGCTCCCGAAAAAAAACATCCATTTTTAAAACTTTTTTTGCATTGATCCATGTCCCCTGGGGCAGGACCCAGGTCCCCAAACACTTTTTTCACAATAACTTGCATATAAGCCTTTAAAATTAGCACTTTTTATTATTCATGTTCGTGTCTCATAGACTTTAACGGTGTTCGTGTGTTCAAATGAATTTTTTGCCTGTTCGCATGTTCTGGTGTGAACCGAACAGGGGGGTGTTCTCCTCATCCCTAATGAGTACTTGTGCACTTGCACTGTTGAAGTGAGTTTCTTCTTCCACAACATCCACATCACCTAAAAAAAAAAAAACACACCATGTATTATAAATATGCAGGCATCCAACTATTACCTGAAGCTGTGGTCTCAGACACTGACCTGTTGTCAACACCATTTCGACCACTTCCTGAACCTCTGCATGCACATCCTCAGGTTCTGCATGCACATCCTCAGGTTGTGTGCTGAATTCCCCTTCTTCAGGAGGTGTGAGGTTACTGGTGTCCTCAGATGTCATGATTCTTTTCTCCCCTATGTGAATACAAAAAAGTTATACTTAGACAGATATTTGAGGCTAGAAATAGTGATATGAAACATTGCTTGGAAGTGTCGTCCAATTGTCTATTTTGGCAGAGTTCCAAGCTGAAGACATGATTTTTTCCCTTTCAAAAGCTGGAATACTTACCTGTTTTGTGCAAGTTTCGCACATGGAGAGACCCCTAATATCCACTGGAGCACCTGCGTGGGACACCCTAAAAAGGTTGTTATGGTGTCCCACACTAGTGCTCCTGTATCCAGATGTGTAAACAGCTGCTGAGTGTCCTCTCCTTACACTGAAGCAAGTTGTCATTTCATTATATTTTCAAACACATCTAGACAACAATGTAATAAACTTCTTTTAATCAAAATAGGGTTGAACAAATGTAGTTGACCGCATCTGCAAAAGCACAGTGGTCGCATGAACGATGTTTAATACGAATAATTCCTGTGCCCACAAACCTCAAACTTGGCATTTTAAACTGTACAACAGTAAAGAAAAGCACATGGACCAGCATAAAAGTAATAATAATAATAGAAACACATGACAAATACTTTTTTGTAGCACTTTCCTGATCCTTCTATACTGATTCTGCTCCCTCAGTTTCAGGTCTGACTAGCGTTTCCTCAATTACTCCTTGGATTGTCGTACACCAAAAGTCCTGTGCAGACTTCTCACAACATTAGTCATGATCTTGGCCTTTCTCACATTTGGGTTTCTGTACGGTCCATGATTCCTATCATAGTCTGTCCTCTTCAAGATGTCCACCATCTCCACCATCTCTTCAAAGGACATATTTTCAACCTTATATCTCCTCCTGGATCTGGAACTGCCTTGCTCTGGGCTTTCCTCTTCATTGCTGCTCTCTGCAGGCACCTGCTGTGTCTCCGCCATGTGCTCTCCCTCTGCCCTGAAAGAGAAGAGGCGGGGAATACACTAGAAAGAAGGACAGGGGCAGAGTTTTACGCATGTGCAGTGTATATAAAGCAGATCATGTGGGCGACGTACGTACGTTCTGTGAGTGGAGGACGGAGGATTGTTGGCGCCAAAAGATGGTACAATTGTAACTTGGGGCATCAGTAGTTAGTGGCCTATACTGCTTATTATAGTTTGAGGCCTATATTGGGACAAGATTAAGAGAGTTTAGCCTGACATTAGGGTTTGTCTTGTGTTGTGTCTTGCAGATAAAATGGTGGATAAATTCACAGCCCCTGACTTCTTGCCCAACTTCATAGACAAGTACAGGGAGCTGCCATGTCTCTGGCAAGTCTAATGCAGGGACTATTCAAACAAGCAAAAGAGGAAGGCGGAGCTGGATAAACTGTTGGAATTGGTGAAGCCTGTGTATCCCGCGGCAGACATCAACTATTTGAAGGACAAAATTGGTAGCCTAAGGAGCATATATAATAGGAAGCGCAAGAAAGTCCAGGATTCCATGAGATCTGGAGCATCAGCAGATGCCATATATGTCCCCAGGCTTTGGTACTATGACAGCCTGCGTTTTTTGTCTGACCAGACAGAACCCAGGCCATCGCTATCAGCACTTCCTTCAACACTTCCTTCCACATCAGCTGAGGCTCCTGAAGTCTAACCTGGGCCTTCCACCCAGGAAGAAGATGTGGAGGAGCCCAGCTTGACCCAGGTATAGCATTGTTGAACATATTTATTGTCAAAAATTGAATGATGTTAACTAGATGTTATTGATCTAAATTTCAGATTTAACAAAGTGCTTTACATATCAATATACAGTAGTAGCCAAAAATGATTGGGACAAGAATGAAAAATGCTGGGGTCAGAATGATAGTCTTTTATATTTGTTAATATTCAATTTGCAACAGTCATGAGCTGACAATTGTTTGTGACTGATGACCTAAAACTATGTACTATTTTCATACACAGGAAAGTCTCAGCCAGGAGGAGGCTATGGAAAGCAGCCTGACGGAATCCCAGGTTGTTCCTCCCCTCCGCCCTCCAACTAAAAGGACCAGGAAGGCAAGGAATCTTGAGGAGTTTGCGGCTTCTTTCTTAAAACAGGCTAATGCGGCACTTAACACAACCCCTGGTGGCCACGAGGCATTTGGATGTGTCACTGCAAGCAAACTAGAACACATGGAGGAGGGCCAGTGTACGATCTGTGAAGAAATTATTCTGAAAGCCCTAAACAAGGGGGCGAGGGGCGAACTCACAACTCAAACCCACCTGTGTGAGTTGGACTATACTCCTCCACCACCTCCAGCAACACTACCAACACCACAGCCACCCAACCCACCACAGCAGAATGTAAGGAAGCATGGAAGGAAGTGTTGAGAGTGATGGCCTGGGTTTGGTGTGGTCTGGCAAAAAACACAGGCTGTTGTAAGACCACAGTGAGGGAAAGAAAGCGGCACCTTCTAAGCGTAGTATATTAAAAATGTAATGGATTCAATGTTAAAAAATAGCGAATACACTCACAAACAGATGAGAGAGACAGGCATGTATAATGGGTGTCATCCGCACTTATCCAGAGGATGCAGGGCTGGGACCGGTGTGTACTGAGAAGCTGTCCGTGGTAGCGAATGCAGTGGTGGAGTCCGATGCCTTCAGTATCCAGGGGAAGGGATCCGTGAACACCGGAATGTCCTGCTGCGATGTCGTCACTTCCAGATTGAAGTTCAGCGGGAGGATGTGCGCGTTTAAAGCATGCATGCTTCTTCCTCAGGCTCTGATGGGGCCATCTTAGAAGTGGTATATATTATGCTCCCAGTCACATGATAAGCCAGAGATAAACCACACTGAGCACTAATGGAGATCAGGCTTGTTCCATTAACACAATCGAAACTAATATAGACAACTATCATCTATGCTAAAGTGAACTGGTGATGAAATGAGACTATGATGAAAAATTAAAGTTAAATGACAGGTGGTTAAAAAAAACAAAAACACAATAAATGAAGTATAAAGTATAAAAGGTAATAATGGAAAAAACGGAACACTTAGAATGATAAAATAAGAAAAACGGAGCTATAGTAATTCCATCGATGCATCGATCGATGACAGGAAATGTGTATGGGAAAAGGGAAAATTTATTCCTAATATGACTGTATGAAAGTGGCCAATCGTTGGAGATGGGTAATGTATAGAGAATTTGATGGAGGTGTAAAGTGAAACCACATCCAATGAGAGCCAACGATATGTTGGCTCCCACTGGTATTGTTGTAATGTGTGTAATAATTGTATACCGTCTTTGATATATGAGGAAAGGTTGTGGACCAAGGGCTGTAGAAAGTGGTCGAGATAGATGGAAAGGTAACTAGTCAACAGTTCTACAGCCCTTGGTCCACAATCATCCTCCATCCCCCATGATGTAGGTCTGAGGGCCACACAGTATTTTCTCAATGAGGATCCCTTTTGAATACCCGACAGGTACACTTTCTTATGGATATGCTAGAATATTGTCTCACTCATAATTATTTTGAAGTTTATGGTGAGTTTTATATCCAAATCAGAGGCACAGCTATGGGGGACAATTTTGCCCCCAGTTATGCGAACTTGACTATGTGGTACTGGGAACAATTTCACATCTGGCAGAATAACCCCTACTCGTCATAGTTAGTATATTATGGTCGGTATATTGATGATGTGGTCATTATTTGGGATGGGCCAGAAACCCTTATACCAGCATTTCTTGAATATTGTAATGCCAATAACATGGGCCTATCTTTCACCGCAGTTACTGATAACCAAAAACTTGCTTTTTTGGATCTGGAACTCTTCCATGAGGACACAGTCATCTGTGCACAGAACTACACGAAGCCCACGGCCGGCAACTCTTACACTATGGGAGTTGCCATCACCCATGTTGGGTCAATAACATCCCGTAGAGTCAATTCTGTAGACTCAAGCTCAATTGCACCCGAGTGCAGGACTACATTACCCATGGTGAGACCTTAGAAATGAAGTTTAGGGGCAAGGGCTACCCCAATGAGATAGTCGAGGGAGCTTTCCAACATTACCTTCACACTCAAGTTAGGAGTTATACAACCAAGACCATGGATGATAATTCCCAACCAATCCAATTTGTCACGTAGTTCCATAGCCAATTTAGAAAAATGGAAAGAATCTTGGTAAAACATCTCAGCGAGGATCCTCATCTTAAATCCACACTCACGGATCGGCCACAAGTCACCTACAGAAGAGCTAAAAATATCAAGGCCAAAATAGCGCCCAGTAGAATAAAAACACAAAGTTCGATACCCACTGTGAGCACATCCCTTACCTTTTTCAACCTCAATGGAATGTATCGTTGCAAAAAAACCCTGTGTCTCACATGCAATCACGTCACACACAGACAAAAAGAATTTATATGCAAAGGTAAATCATACACAATACCTGATTTTTTCACCTGTTCCTCAGAGTATGTCGTGTATTGTCTGACATGTCCCTGCGGCCTACATTATGTAGGCCTTACCATCCGGACCCTTCGCAAAAGGTTCGGTGAGCACCGGAATTTTGTCGAAAAAGGGCTGGACAAATATAGTGTCGCATATATGTGTGTATATGTATATATATATATATTTATGTGTGTATAATTTTTCTATTGACCCCACTCAGTCACCCATGACTGTCTCCGATCGACCAGTTATTGATTTTAATTTGATGTATTACTTCATACTCTTTGCTGTTTAGGTGCCTATGCATCTGCACCTCTACACACATGTATGCACCACTACACATACGTGTGTACACATGCATCAGTATTCACATCTATATATGTGACAATTTAATGTTCAGTCCAATTCACTCAGTCCTTTACCTTTATTAGCAATTTCACGTCTTTCATCTTTATTCTTTATTATTAGAATTGTATTTTTATCTTTATATTTATTTTTATTTCCATCTTTATTTTTATTTACAAATATATATATATATATATATTTGCTAAAATCATTTAAGTTCATTTTTTTTCCTCATTAATGTACACAGAGCACCCCATATTGACAGAAAAATACAAAATTGTTGACATTTTTGCAGATTTATTAAAAAAGAAAAACTGAAATATCACATGGTCCTAAGTATTCAGACCCTTTGCTGTGACACATATATTTAACTCAGGTGCTGTCCATTTCTTCTGATCATCCTTGAGATGGTTCTACACCTTCATTTGAGTCCAGCTGTGTTTGATTATACTGATTGGACTTGATTAGGAAAGCCACACACCTGTCTATAAAAGATCTTACAGCTCACAGTGCATGTCAGAGCAAATGAGAATCATGAGGTCAAAGGAACTGCCTGAAGAGCTCAGAGACAGAATTGTGTCAAGGCACAGATCTGGCCAAGGTTGCAAAAAAATTGTGCTGCACTTAAGATTCCTAAGAGCACAGTGGCCTCAATAATCCTTAAATCGAAGATGTTTGGGGCGACCAAAACCCTTCCTTGAGCTGGTAGTCCGGACAAACTGAGCTATCGGGGGAGAAGAGCCTTGGTGAGAGAGGTAAAGAAGAACCCAAAGATCACTGTGGCTGAGCTCCAGAGATGCAGTCGGGAGATGGGAGAAAGTTGTAGAAAGTCACTGCAGCCTTCCACCAGTCGGGGCTTTATGGCAGAGTGGCCCGACAGAAGCCTCTCCTCAGTCCAAGACACTTGAAAGCCCGCATGGAGTTTGCTAAAAAACACCTGAAGGACTCCAAGATGGTGAAAAATAAGATTCTCTGGTCTTAAGAGACCAAGATAGAACTTTTTGGCCTTAATTCTAAGCGGTATGTGTGGAGAAAACCACTGCTCATCACCTGTCCAATACAGTCCCAACAGTGAAGCATGGTGGTGGCAGCATCATGCTGTGGGGGTGTTTTTCAGCTGCAGGGACAGGATGACTGATTGCAATCGAGGGAAAGATAAATGTGGCCAAGTACAGGGATATCCTGGACTAGGGATGAGCTTCGAGTTCGAGTCGAACTCATGTTCGACTCGAACATTGGCTGTTCGCAAGTTCGCCGAACAGCGAACAATTTGGGGTGTTCGCGGCAAATTTGAATGCCGCGGAACACCCTTTAAAAGTCTATGGGAGAAATCAAAAGTGCTAATTTTAAAGGCTTATATGCAAGTTATTGTCGTAAAAAGTGTTTGGGGACCTGGGTCCTGCCCCAGGGGACATGGATCAATGCAAAAAAAAGTTTTAAAAACATCCGTTTTTTCAGGAGCAGTGATTTTAATAATGCTTAAAGTCAAACAATAAAAGTGTAATATCCCTTTAAATTTCGTAGCTGGGGGGTGTCTATAGTATGCCTGTAAAGGGGCGCATGTTTCACTTGTTTAGAACAGTCTGACAGCAAAATGACATTTCGAAGGAAAAAACCCATTTAAAACTAGCCGCGGCTATTGCATTGCCGACAATACACATAGAAGTTCATTGATAAAAACGGCATGGTGGTTGTGGGAGTGTGCGGGCGGGGGGGCTTATCGGAATCTGGAATCCCCCTTTAACAAGGGGACCCCCAGATCCTGCCCCCCCCCGTGTGAAATGGTAAGGGGGTACTTAACCCTACCATTTCACTAAAAAACTGTCAAAAATGTTAAAAATGACAAGAGACAGTTTTTGACAATTCCTTTATTTAAATGCTTCTTCTTTCTTCTATCTTCCTTCATCTTCTGGTTCTTCTGGTTCTTCCTCCGGCGTTCTCGTCCAGCATCTCCTCCGCGGCGTCTTCTATCTTCTTCTACTCGGGCCACTCCGCACCCATGGCATGGGGGGAGGCTCCCGCTCTTCTCTTCATCTTCTTCTTCTTCTCTTCTTCCTTCTTCTCTTCTTCTCTTCTTCATTTTCTTCTACGGGCCACTCCGCACCCATGCTGGCATGGAGGGAGGCTCCCGCTGTGTGATGGCGTCTCCTCGTCTGACGGTTCTTAAATAACGGGGGCGGGGCCACCCGGTGACCCCGTCCCCCTCTGATGCACAGGACATGATGGGACTTCCCTGTGGCATTCCCCGTGATGTCACAGGGAAGTCCCGTCAAGTCACCGTGCGTCAGAGGGGGGCGGGGTCACCGGGTGGCCCCGCCCCCCGTTATTTAAGAACCGTCAGATGAAGAGACGCCGTCACACAGCGGGAGCCTCCCTCCATGCCAGCATGGATGCGGAGTGGCCCGGAGAAGAAAATGAAGAAGAGAAGAAGGAAGAAGAGAAGAAGATGAAGAAGAAGATGAAGAGAAGAGCGGGAGCCACCCCCAAGCCATGGGTGCGGAGCGGCCCGAGGAGAAGAAGACAGAAGACGCCGCGGAGGAGATGCTGGACGAGAACGCCGGAGGAAGAACCAGAAGAGCCAGAAGAACCAGAAGAAGAAGATGAAGGAAGATAGAAGAAAGAAGAAGCATTTAAATAAAGGAATTGTCAAAAACTGTCTCTTGTCATTTTTAACATTTTTGACAGTTTTTTAGTGAAATGGTAGGGGTAAGTACCCCCTTACCATTTCACACGGGGGGGCGGAATCTGGGGGTCCCCTTGGGGGCTTCCAGATTCCAATAAGCCCCCCGCCTGCAGACCCCCACAACCACCGGCCAGGGTTGTGGGGATGAGTCCCTTGTCCTCATCAACATGGGGATAAGGTGTTTTGGGGGGCTACCCCAAAGCACCCTCCCAATGTTGAGGGCATGTGGCCTGGTACGGTTCAGGAGGGGGGCCGCCCTCTCGTCCCCCCATCTTTTCCTGCGGTCTGCCAGGTTGCGTGCTCAGATAAGGGTCTGGTATGGATTTTTGGGGGACCCCACGCCGTTTTTTTTTTTTTTGCGCGGGGTTCCCCTTAAAAATCAAAACCAGAACTGAAGGGTCTGGTATGGAATTTAGGGGGAACCCCACGTCATTTTTTTTTTTAATTTTGGCCGGGGTTCCCCTTAATATCCATACCAGACCTAAAGGGCCTGGTATGGAATTTAGGGGGACTCCCACGTCATTTTTTTTTTTAATTTTGGTTCGGGGTTTCCCTGTGGGGAATTCCCATGCCGTTTTTATCAAAGAACTTCTATGTGTATTGTCGGCAATGCAATAGCCACGAGTAGTTTTAAATGGGTTTTTTCCTTCGAAATGTCATTTTGCTATCAGACTGTTCTAAACACGGGAAACATGCGCCCCTTTACAGGCATACTATAGACACCCCCCAGCTACGAAATTTAAAGGGATATTACACTTTTATTGTTTAACTTTAAGCATTATTAAAATCACTGCTCCTGAAAAAACGGACGTTTTTAAAACTTTCTTGCATTGATACATGTCCCCTGGGGCAGGACCCAGGTCCCCAAACACTTTTTATGACAATAACTTGCATATAAGCCTTTAAAATTAGCACTTTTGATTATTCATGTTTGTGTCCCATAGACTTTAACGGTGTTCGCGTGTTCGAACGAACTTTTTTCCTGTTCGCATGTTCTGGTGCGAACCGAACAGGGGGGTGTTCGGCTCATCCCTATCCTGGACAAAAACCTTCTCTAGAGTGCTCAGGACCTCTGACTGGGCCGAAAGTTTACCTTCTAACAAGACAATGACCCTAAGCACAGAGCTAAAATAACGAAGGCGTGGCTTTACAACAACTCCATGACTGTTCTTGAATGGCCCAGCCAGAGCCCTGACTTAAACCCAATTAAGCATCTCTGGAGAGACCTAAAAATGGCTGTCCACCAACGTTTACCATCCAACCTGACAGAACTGGAGAGGATCTGCAAGGAGGAATGGCAGAGGATCCCCAAATCCAGGTGTGAAAAACTTGTTGCATCCTTCCCAAAAAGACTCATGGCTGTATTAGATCAAAAGGGTGCTTCTACTAAATACTGAGCAAAGGGTCTGAATGCTTAGGACCATGTGATATTTCAGTTTTTCTTTTTTAATAAATCTGCAAAAATGTCAACAATTCTGTGTTTTTCTGTCAATATGGGGTGTAGTGTGTACATTAATGAGGGAAAAAAATGAACTTAAATGATTTTAGAAAATGGCTGCAATATAACAAAGAGTAAAAAATTTAAGGGGGTCTGAATACTTTCCGTCCCCACTGTATATATATATATATATATATATATATATATATATATATATATATATATATATATATATATGTGGTCATTGGTCAATATTTTTTTTTTGTTGGTCAGTTTTCTTTTTTGTGCCATAACTAAGTTCAGAGAGCATTGCTTGAATATCATATAGATATACTGGGACTTGTGGGTCTCATAGCGATTGGCAAATAGCAGGAAGTATAGTACAATTGTACTTAATGGGGCGTACACGTGGCCGGACTTTTCGACCGGACTGATCCGACGGACTTTCCGACGGACTTCCGACTGACTTTTTAACGAACGGACTTGCCTACACATGATCAGACCAAAGTCCGACGGATTTGTACGTGATAACGTACACCGGACTAAAATAAGGAAGTTGATAGCCAGTAGCCAATAGCTGCTCTAGCGTCGTTTTTTTTGTCCGTCGGACTAGCATACAGACGAGCGGATTTCTGGGTCTGGCGGAGTTACGACGTAAAGATTTGAAGCATGTTCCAAATCTAAAGTCCGTCAGATTTTTGACTGGAAAAGTCAGCTGAAGGTTCGATGAAGCCCACACATGATCGGATTGTCCGCCGGACTCGGTCCGTCGGACCAGTCCGCAGTCCGGTTGAAAATTCCAACTGTGTGTAAGCCGCTTTAGAGTAATTTAGTTTGATTGTTCCCCGAAACCACAAGTAACTGGTGACATCACACTTATTCGTATTCTGAAGTCAAGTTATTTTTGTCTGCTTAGTTGACACTGCCTAATCTGCACTGAGACCTCTTAAAGTTATGGCCTCTTCCGTAGCCTGCTATATGCACAAAAGTTTAGCACCAGCCATGGTTAGCCAATCAGGGTTGGTATAACTTAACACAGTTTCAGTAAAAGGAGTTAGAGGTGAGTTGCAATGGCAACAAGATCCCCCTGGACACTTGAAGAGTCATACACGCAAACAGTGGTGTTCAGCAGAAGGCTGGGCAGAGTTACTTGCAGGCATATAACAATGGAGGAAGATAGATGGGGATAGAAATCAGACAACCTGGCTGAAGGACGTAACCATTTAACCACTTCCAGACCGCCGCACGACGATGTACGTCCAAACTTTAAAGGGCTAGCTGCCATAACCCCGGTATCCCCGTCTTCGTGCGGCGGCCGGCTTTCCGATAAAAGTAGTCCCTGCGGCGGATTCGCCGCGAGATAACTTTTATCAGTGGCGGGAGAGGGGCCCCCCTCCCGCCGCGATCCGGTGCCCTCCTTACCGGAGCCGTCGGTAGCGGTGGAGGCGATCGCATCCGTCTCCGTCCTGTGCCTGGAGACGAGTGAGGCTAAGATGGCACCCACTCGTCTCCATGACACTGCTGGGCGGAAGCGACGTCAAAACGTCCCTTCCACCTGCAACTCGTAAAGGCATATTTTTTTAAATTACTTTTTTTTATTGCATTTTAGTGTAAATATGAGATCTGAGGTCTTTTTGACCCCAGATCTCATTCATATTTAAGAGATCCTGTCATGCTTTTTTCTATTACAAGGGATGTTTACATTCCTTGTAATAGGAATAAAAGTGACACATTTTTTTTTTTAAAACAGTGTAAAAAAAATAAAATAATGTAAAATAAATAATAAAAATAAAAAAATGTTTTTTTAAAAACCCCCCGTCCTGACGAGCTTGCACGCAGAAGCGAACGCAAACGCGAGTAGCGCCCACATATGAAAATGGTGGTCAAACCAAACATGTGAGGTATTGCCGCGACCGGTAGAGCTAGAGCAATAATTCTAGCCTTAGACCTCCTCTGTAACGCAAAACATGCAACCTGTAGAATTTTTTAAACGTCGCCTATGGAGATTTTTGAGGGTAAAAGTTTGACGCCATTCCACGAGCGGGCGCAATTTTGAAGCGTGACATGTTGGGTATCAATTTACTTGGCATAACATTATATTTCACAATATAAAAAAAAATGGGCTAACTTTACTGTTGTCTTATTTTTTTATTCAAAAAAGTGAATTTTTTCCAAAAAAAGTGCACTAATTAGACCGCTGCGCAAATACGGTGCAAAAAAAGTATTGTCAACGACCTCCATTTTATTCTCTAGGGTGTTAGAAAAAAAAACATATATAATGTTTGGGGGTTCTAAGTAATTTTCTAGCAAAAAAACCTGTTCTAAACATGTAAACACCTAAAATCCAAAACGAGGCTGGTCCTTAAGTGGTTAAATTGTTAAACGTGTCAATAGGAAAGGGTCTCATTATTATGTCGCAGTATATCTATAACAATTCTAATCAAAGGTCCTTAATATTCAGAATTACAAAATAAGCATTCATTTGAATGCATATGTCTTAAAAGTACTTGTGTTTTTCTTTCTCTACCTTTGTCCACATTAATAAAGTATAATCTCAGAAAGTCAGGAAAGCTGGTCCAAAGGCCATTACTGTATGCTGTATCCAATTGGAATCTGCAAATTTGGCATTATGGACTTTCGTACTATTATTATTGGACTGTTGAGAACAAGGATCCTCACGGTTTTTTTTTCTTCGTGTTTTTTTTTTTTGGTGTTCTGTCTTTTATGATTTTTATTATGGACTTATTACATCCAGAACAAGTGATGACTACCAATACTGGGATCCAGAAATGTGGACTGTAGAGATGGAGAGTTTAAAAGTTTTTTTTCCCTCAAAGAGGGAAAAGAACAGGCCTTGCATTGGTCAACCAAAGAAGTTAAGTGCACGTGCTCAGCATCATATCCAGAGGTTGTCTTTTGGAAATAGACGTATGAGTGCTGACAGCATTGCTGCAGAGGTTGAAGCGGTGGGGGGGTCAGCCTGTCAGTACTCAGACCATACGCTGCACGCTGCATCAAATTGGTCTGCACAGCTGTCGTTTCAGAAGGAAGCCTCTTCTAAAGATGATGCACAAGAAAGCCCGCAAACAGTTTGCTGAAGACAAGCAAACTAAGGACATGGATTACTGGAACCATGTCCTGTGGTCTGATGAGACCAAGATAAACTTATTTGGTTCAGATGGTGTCAATCGTGTGTGGCGGGAGCCAGGTTAGGAGTACAAAGACAAGTGTGTCTTGCCTACATTCAAGCATTTTGGTGGGAGGGTCATGGTCTGGGTCTGCATGAGTGCTGCCAGCACTGGGGAGCTACAGTTCATTGAGGGAACCATTAATGCCAACATGTGCTGTGACATATTGAAGCAGAGCATGATCCCCTCCCTTCGGAGACTGGGCGGCAGGGCAGTATTCCAACATGATAGCGACCCCAAATACACCTCCAAGAGGACCACTGCCTTGCTAAAGAAGTTGAGGGTAAAGGTGATGAACTGGCCAAGCATGTCTCCAGACCTAAACCCTATTGAGCATCCTCAAACGGAAAGTGGAGGAGCTCAAGGTCTCTAACATCCACCAGCTCCATGATGTCCATGGAGGAGTGGAAGAGGACTCCTGTGGGAACCTGTGAAGCTCCGGTGAACTCCATGCCTAAGAGGGTTAAGGCAGTGCCACACAAAATATTGACACTTTGGGCCCAATTTGGATATTTTCATTTAGGGGTGTACTCACTTTTTTTTGCCAGCGGTTTAGACATTAATGGCTGTGTGTTGAGTTATTTTGTGGGGACAGCAAATTTACAGTTTTATACAAGCTGTACACTCACTACTTTACATTGTGCAAGCGGAGAAGCTATATTGGACTTTAATGATACCGTATATCAACTCATGCTAGACAGACGGAAGTAAAATGTTTGAAAAAATGTATTACAAAAACATATATAACATTTGACTTTTACAGAGGGGCCAGTTTAAGTTTTTATGAACCTTGGGCAAGGCATAGAATGTGGGGGTACGGGGAAAGGGATTAACAAGGTATTCCAGAGTATCTTTTTCAATCAAACCTTTCATGTGGGCCTGGGTACAAAGACCCCGAAATTCACTCTCAAAGGAAGCCACCACTTGCAAATCAATAGGGCAATACCATTCCCTATTGTTCAGTAGGTCATAGCACATACTACTATGTAGGTGGGACATTAGAACTATGTTCCCACCTTTATCTGATGGTTTAAGTGATAGTTCGGGAAAGTGACGTGATTTGGGCTTAAATTTATTCACCCTGTGCATATTGGGTTCGGTAGTGCAATCTGTTGTCTCGAGTGGGGGGTCAAGTTCTATCTTTCCCTCACCATATAAAATCATTAGGTCTCTCAGAGACCGAACATCTTTCATAGTAAAGCCCTTAACTTTATTGGATAGTTCTCTTTCGGTTTTCTTAAACTTACATTCTGGATTGAACATATATTTGTATGTTAAGTTGTGGGCAAATACAAATCTTTAATTGTTTCCATTACATCAATCTCATGAGAGGGACAAAACCCTAAAACCATTCGTAGGACAGATATCTGTGTATATCAGTCAAGTGAAAATTTGTAAGATTGATTATATTGAGCTCTGAGGATTTGGTGTTTGTGGAACTCTCACTACAAATGTTTAGATTGCTTTGGACTCTGGCTTCTGCAAGAGCCAGTGCTGTTGTCTAAAAAATCGGCAATATCAGTGGGGAGTTTGGTATTTGCTGGCACTGCAACTGTACCCTTGTTTAGCAGATTTTGTATTACTGGTGTAAAGTTGCTCTTTACAATACCTTGATTCCCCAATCGAGGCGACGCATTACAACATGCTCTTTTTTCATTTTTAATAGTTGAATACCCACCACCTTGATTACGTGATCGTTTGCTTTGAGGGGCTCGTGATGATTCAATTCTCAATCAAGTATATACAGTATCTGACAAAAGTGAGTACACCACTCACATTTCTGTGAATATTTTATTATATCTTTTCATGTGACAACACTTTGAAATGACACTTTGCCACGATGTAAAGTAGTGAGTGTTCAGTTTGCTGTCCCCTCAAAATAACTCAACACAGAGCCATTAATGTCTAAACCGCTGACAACAAAAGTGAGTACACCCCTAAGTGAAAATGTCCAAACTGGGCCCAAAAGTGTCTATATTTTTTGTGGCCACCATTATTTTCCAACACTGCCTTAACTCTCTTGGGCATGGAGTTCACCAGAGCTTCACAGGTTACCACTGGAGTTCTCTTTCACTCCTCCATGACGACATCACCGAGCTGGTTAATGTTAGAGACCTTGCGCTCCTCCACCTTACTTTTGAGGATGCCCCACAGATGCTCAATAGGGTTTAGGTCTGGAGACATGCTTGGCCAGTCCATCACCTTTACCCTCAGCTTCTTTAGCAAGGCAGTGGTCGTCTTGGAGGTGTGTTTGCGATCATTATCATGTTGGAATACTGTCCTGAAGCCCAGTTTCAGCAGGGAGAGGATCATGCTCTGCTTCAGTATGTCACAGTACATGTTGGCATTCATGATTCCCTCAATGAACTGTAGCTCCCCAATGCTGGCAGCACTCATGCAGCCCCAGACCATGACACTCCCACCACCATGCTTGACTGTAGGCAAGACACACTTTTCTATGTACTCCTCACCTGGTCGCAGCCACACATGCTTGACACCATCTGAATTAAATAAGTTTATCTTGGTCTCATCAGACCACAGGACATGGTTCCAGTAATCCATGTCCTTAGTCTGCTTGTCTTCAGCAAACTTTTTGCAGGCTTTCTTGTGCATTATCTTTAGAAGAGTCTTCCTTCTGGGACAGCAGCCACGTGGACCAATTTGATTCAGTGTGCGGTGTATGGTCTGAGCACTGACAGGCTGACCCTTCAACCTCTGCTGCAATGCTGGCAGCACTCATACTTTTATTTCCCAAAGACAACCTCTGGATATGATGCTGAGAACGTGCACACAACTTCTTTGGTTGACCATGGCAAGCCCTGTTCTGAGTGGAACCTGTCTTGGTAAACCGCTGTATGGTCTTGGGCACCGTGCTGCAGCTCAGTTTCAGGGTTTTGGCAATCTTCTTATAGCCTAGGCCATCTTTATGTAGAGCAACAATTCTTTTTTTCAGATCTTCAGAGACTTCTTTGCCAGGAGGTGCCATGTTGAACTTCCAGTGACCAGTATGAGAGCGTGAGAAGGATAATACCAAATTCAACACACCTGCTCCCCATTCCCATCTGAGACCTTTTAACACTAACAAGTCACATGACACCGGGGAGGGAAAATGGCTAATTGGGCCCAATTCGGACACTTTCACTTAGGGGTGTACTCACTTTTATTTGCTAGCGGTTTAGACATTAATGGCTGTGTATTGAGTTATTTTGATGGGACAGAAAATTTACACTGTTATACAAGCTGTGCACTCACTACTTTACATTGTAGCAAAGTGTAATTTCTTCAGTGTTGTCACGTGAAAAGATATAATAAAATATTTACAAAAATGTGGGCGGTGTACTCACTTTTGTGGGATACTGTATAGGTACTTAATATTTGTGATTTGTCCTTTATGCTGCTGTCTCCTGGTTTAGTAGAAATCTTCCCCAACGCCCCCCATGCTTGCCCTCAGCACTATTTTTTACTTTCAAAATTCCTAGGTCATAGGCGGGTGCTCTTGATGAGTGCCTGTCACAGCTCCTTTAGCTCTATTAACACCTGCCACACCTCAAGAGTTTGGCAGTAGGGGTAAAGGGAAATTCGAGGATGAATATTTCTACTAAACCAAGCGACAGCAGCACAAGGGATACTTTGCACTGCACTGATATTAAGTAACATCCCTTGTGCTGAGCATTTTAATGTATGAAATGATCTTGTGAATATGTATTTGTTCAGCAATAATACTAGTGCAAGTTGAAAAAAGATGAGACAGAAGAGAACTTGGTTTGAAAAGATAAGGTAATACTGTACGTTTGACCTTTTTGATGTCTTGTAGTTTATTGAAGAGATGAATAACCTACCACATAAGTGTTTTTTAAGTATTTGGATGATTTAGAATGAAATCAGGTGTTGGAGTGTGATTTGTTAAATTTGGTGATCATGATATCAGGAGAAAGGTTAATATATATTTTTTTTATTTCTTTTTTGGATGAGGCAGCCTAAATACTGAGTTCTGTTGTTGAATGATATAGGACTCTTTAAGATTGCATCACAACTACACATTAATGTTGCAGAATTTCTGAACATGAATTGGTTCACCCATTCTCATGTAGCTTATGAGATATTTTTAGTACATGTCTTTTGACTGATAATTCTCAATCTGTATAGTGTAAGGGTGCTAGCGAATATACTGTATGTCATTTTAAATCTGTGTCATTTTAACATGACATACACTTAAACTAGGATAGAAAACAAAATAATTCTGAGACAGTGAGTGCCAAAGCTGTCACATCCTTCATTTCAGTACAGTGACTATTTTGAACACACTTTATTTAATCCAGTAATGCTATAGTGATTCAATAATATACATGTATGAACCACTGCTTTCAGTTAAATTGAATGTAACAGGTAGGGAACATGTCACAATTTATCACAGATCATGTCAGATTTCACACTGTGTGCCATATGCTAAAGATCATAGACAATTTAAACCAGATGTCATTTGTTTTCATGTAACATTTCCATGGTTTTCATAAAATTGCCATTAAAGACTTGATGCACTCTCATTTTAAAATTAGACATGCAATATACCTAAGGTAAAATTACACTATGTTTCCAATGTTACTGGAATAGATACACAATGGGGACAGAAGTTTATGGACATCTGATTACCATATACAAGCTTGTTGGACATCCCATTCCACATTGGACATGTCATTGGGACACTGTCCACAATAGGTCAACATGACCTTTTCACCTAACTAACAAAGACCAACTGTCTGAACCCCTCCCCACCCTATCTCCCAATTCCCCCCTCCCTCCACCAACGAACCACGGCTCCACAAGAGAAAAAGGATCCTTCATTTTCCATCAAAATACTAGAGCTAGGACCCATGTAATTGTTCATATAACAATGGTCTCAGCAGTAGTTCCTCTATAAGTATACTTTATAATATATGAGACCTCCAGAAGACTTATTCATCTAATTATATCATCATCAGTCAGTATTCCACTTCCACTATCCTACTGTGGCACTATAATCAAACCATGAGTGCCATACTTTATAAAAAATTTTCATGCAGCCTATAGCCTCATATGTAGCTTTGTAATAAGGTAACATGGAGTTTACTAGGCCCCTCCAGGAGGAGATACTCAGTGCCTCTGGCTTTTTCCAGGCCAGCAAAATAGCCTTCCTACCATAGAAAAGGAGTATATTTAACATTGTTCGCATGGCACGTGTTGGTACTATATCATCCACCAGACCCAGCAGACAAACCCTGACAGTCATTGGTATTGATACTGATATTAATTCATGAATACAAGACGTGACGCCATCCCAAAATCTTTAAATATGAGGGCAATGCCAAAAAATGTGGTCAGCATCCACGGGTGAGTGAGAACATCTCCAACACTCTGCCGAGGCCGAGGGGAAGATCTTGTTCAGTCTAGCTTGGGTATAATAGCTTCTGTGCAAAAATTTGAACTGGATCAGCCTGTCCCTTACGGACACCAGATGTTTAAATGGTTGGGTCCAAAGGTCATCCCAATCCTCCCCCTGCACATCTGGAACCTCCACCTCCCATTTCTCTCTGCATCTAGTGATCACCAGTGGGGTTACCTTAAAAAATTCTTTATAGGTTATCGAGAGAGGCTTGGCCAAGTCCCCTTCCGCCAATAACGTTTTAAGAGGCGAAGGCAGATACTCCATCCTCATCTCTCGAAACTATACCTGAAAGGCACGTCGAACCTGCAGAAACCTAAACAGATACGAATTAGGAAGGTCATTTCTCGCAATTGGGAAAAGGTTAATAGCTCACCATAAGATGTTATATCTCCTAACGTTTTGATGCCTTTTAGCACCCAAATCATGGGATCTGGTAGATTGTAAAACTGTGGTAAGGCCGGGTTCATCTAAATAGTAGTTGAAGGTGACACCCCCCTATAGCTAGAGCATGCCAATTTCACCGCTGTTGTCCATGTCTTAATAGTGGCTTTCATCGTTGATGTCAAAGGCAGTTCTGATCTGGGGCCCCTGAACAACACAAATCGAAGACTGTCATATGACCCCAGGTGGGCCGCCTCCAACACTGTAGCCGCATCTCCATCCTCAGCTATCAACCACCTATGAGACCTATTCTTGGAGATTTGGGAGCCCATAGAAAAGATGAGATGATGCTATCCAGCTTCCAAAAGTATGATTTCGGAATCCAAACAGGTGCATGTCTCAGGAAGTATAGAATGACAGGGAGAAATTTAATTTTTAACAAACTTATTAGGGATAATGGGAGTTTAGTCCAAGTTTGAACCTTTTGCTTTAATAGTGTAATCAATGGCAGCAAATTAAGAGGCATGTAATCCTGGACATTCGCTGTAATTTGTACTCCCAAGTATTTTATGGACGAGACTCACTGGAGTGGGAGATTGGGATCCGCCCTCGCCTTGACCTCTGTATCCATTGGCAAAATGGAGGACTTAGCCCAATTTACTGTTAACCCTGAAAAAGTGGCAAAGTGATCAATAATTCCTAATGCCGCCCTTAAGGAGTCTTCCAGGTCATCAAGGAAGAGTAGCATATCGTCCGCGTATAGTGCCAGAGACTCATCTATTGTTCCCACCTGTATGGATCTTATTTCTTTAGATAACCTAAGTGCTACTGCCAGAGGCTCCAGGGCAAGAGCGAATAAAAAAGGGGATAGCGGGCAACCCTGTCGTGTTCCCCTACCCACCTCAAAGAAATCCGAGATGGAAGGTCCCAGTCGTACCGCCGCTTTCGGACGTCTATATAGCATGGCCACCCATTTTCTGAACCGAGGGCCAAACCCCATAATCTCCAAGACCTTAAGCATAAACAGACAGTTTACAGAATCAAAGGCCTTTTCGAAGTCTATAGAGACCACTACTCTAGTGCTCACAGACCTTGACTGAATTTGTAAATGGGTGAAGATTCTTCTTAGATTTGTGTCAGCCGACTTCCCCGGCATAAAACCTGTTTGATCTATATTGACAATAGAGGGGAGTACCGCATCCAACCTGAGGGCCAATACCTTTGTCAAAATGTTTAAGTCCATATTTAACAAAGCTATAGGCCGCTACGAAGCATACTCTTTCGGGTCCTTCCCTGGTTTTAATAGAAGGACCATATAAGCCTCCAGCATAGAGTCAGGCAAGGTGTCATGATCGTGACAATATTCCAATAGCAAATTAATTCTAGGGGCCAGTACTTCAACATTAGCCTTATAGAAATCGGCAGGGAAGCCATCTGGTCCAGGGGCTTTATTCTGGGGGAATGCAAAGATCGCTTTCTCAATTTCCTTGGTCGTAATTTTAGCCTCAAGACTATTCATGTCATTTTCTGAAAGTTTTGGTATTGGTAGGTCATCTAAAATGGAGTCCAAGTCTGCGGGGTCATAGGATGGAATTGGGGAGTAGAGAGAAGAATAGAACCTTACAAACTCTTGCATAATACGCCCGGGTTCACTATTAAGCTTCCCCCCTGATCTCTAATTATTGGAATGCTGGTAAGCGGATGATAATCAGCAACCAGCATGGCCAGGAGTTTTCCGTTTTTATCTCCCTCCGCAAAGACTGTCTGAGCCCTTTTCACCATGTCCGCGCGAGCCTGACCCGTAAAATGTATGGATAAAGAACGTCTCACCTCTAGCAAGGAGTCATACGAGGCCCCTTGTAGGGGACTCCGCATGAGCCCTCGCACTCTCCCGTTCCCTCTACTGCAAAAGTTCAGTATCCTCACTATCCTGTTTTTGTGCTGTTTTGATAGCTGAGATGTATTCCCCACACGTCACTGCCTTAAAGGCATCCCAAACAATATGGGGGTCCGCAGTATCTGCATTGGAAGACCAATACAACTGTATGGCCTCTGCAAGCCGAGCCAAAACTGATTCATTTTGTAGCCATCCGGGTGAGAGTAGCCAACTCCCCCCCCCGCTCCCGACACAAAAGTCAGAGTAACAGCAAGGGGGTTATGGTCAGTCAGGCCTCCATCCAAATATGCTACATCTTTCACATAAGGCAGCAAGAGAGAATTCCCGAAGGCTAGTTCAATCCTTGCAGAGGACCTGTGGTCCGTTGACACATGCGAGAAGCATCTGTCAGTTGGATGCTTCCAGTGCTACCGCTCTTTAAGACCCGCCACCGACTTCCATCCATTCAAATCAGTGGTGCCCCCCCTGGCTGGGTTGGAAGTGTCCAACGCTGCATCACGAACAGCATTGAAATCCCCCAATGGAACCACAGGGAGATAAGCATATGGGGCTATTTTGGCCAAGAGATCATATAACATCTTAACCTGAAATGGGGGGGCACATAAATATTCACCATCATGATAGTTTTATGACATATATCTATGACTACTGCCACATATCTGCCTCCTGGGTCAGAAAACACCTGATGAATTGTACATGGTATAGTTCTACTAATTAGGATAGAGACTCCTCTAGCAAAAGTGGAGTATGTTGAATGTACAGCCTTTTGGATCCATGGTTTACGTAAAGAAAGGATTCTACTGCCATCTAGGTGTGTCTCTTGCAAGAAAATGATATGTGGTCGGGTCTGTTTGAGATATTGGAATACTGAGGCCCTCTTAAGTTTGTGATTAAGGCCACGAACATTCCAAGAAACAATCCTAATATCATCCGCCATTACAATTTTTATTGTCAAACATGAACCAGAATATTATCTGTGAAGGGGAGTTAACCCCCGAAATAATACATACCAGGTCTGCTAGGAAAACATATTTGAAACACGAAACCCTAGGTCGAGCTGTGGCTCTAGAACAACCCACCTTTGCTTTTATACCAGAAATGAACAAACCCAATCCGGCATTTAGTTTAATCCCTAAACAAAAAAACAAAAAAATTGTGGTGAATTCCCGCAGCAGCAATCGAAAGTTCGGCAGTTCTTTTAATAGTGCCATATTTCCTCCACATGCTCCAATGGGGGGTGATGGAGTTGGATATGGTAATGAAAAGTAGCTGCATATATGTCTTCCTCAGAAGAGGTGTAAACAGAAAAAGAGAAAGGAAATATACAGGAATGACCCTGCAGTACAGGAGGAAGGGGCATTCTCCTCATACAGTTGAGAGCCTGTACTTTCAAGTCTGGTTCCGTGGAGGTCAATCATGATGTAAAATACTCACAGTGAGGATACCGGAGCATGTGTGGCATCCAAACCCCCAGACAACTCCACTGTCTTTCAATCTCCCTCAAAGAACAATATATGGTGTGAGGAGAGATCAGCCCTCGGGTCGCAACCTTTCAGGGGTAGGAGTAACAGACTCCCCAATACATTCTTGATTGAATGACTGATAAAGTTAAAACCTTGAAGCTTGATGAAAGTAGTCAGGGTAGGAGAAACCATGGAATAAAACAGACCAGCGTTATTTGCAGAGCTGTACGTTGAGTGCAGGGCATTAGAATTCTTTATCTATCCATTCACAGGCATCTTCCAGGTGCTCAAAAAATTTCACCGATCCTTTGTGTTGAGTCCTGAATTTGCTGGGGTAAAACATCCTATATTTGACCTCTTTCTCCCTTAGGCGCCTTCGGACCTCATTGAACGATCGTCGTTTCTGTTGCGTAGCAGCCGAGAAATCTGGAAATAGCATTATCCTTGTATTTTCATGCTGTAGCTCTTGTAGTTTTCTGGCCTGAGTCAGGATCATGTATCAGTCGTGAAAGTTCAAAAATCGGACCAGGAACGGCTGAGGAAAGGCACCTGGAGGTCTATTGCCAGTAGGGACCCTGTGAGCCCGTTCGACCACATAGGTAGGAGGCATATCATGCATGGACAGCAGCTGCTTGAAAAAATGCTCAGCAAAATGAGCCGGCCTGTGTCCTTCAGCCCCCTCCAGGAGCCCAACCACCCGGGTGTTGTTTCTCCTCTGGCGGTCCTCTGCATCTATGGGTTTGTGTTGCAACTAACTTGGTCCCTGAGTTCAGCTAGCTGGGCTCCATGATCATGAGAAGTGTGCAATATGTCAGAGACCCGTGTTTCCACTGTAGTCAGGCGGCCCTGGATCTTATCTAAATCGTGCCTGATCAGATTACACTCAGATGAGAGGTGATCTATGCGGCCCATGAGTTCTGCTTTGCTAGCACTGATTGCCTCCAAGATCGGCCAGGTTATTGCCTCAGTGTCTACTGCAGGAGCCTGGTCAGTTGCTGTATTAATCCCTTCTACATCCATAGCCTGTGCCATCTTAGCGGCCGCTGTCCTGGTGCGTTGTTCTTTAGTTGGGGAAGACAAGATGGCAGGGG
This sequence comes from Aquarana catesbeiana, assembly GCF_042186555.1. Taxonomy (NCBI): domain Eukaryota; kingdom Metazoa; phylum Chordata; class Amphibia; order Anura; family Ranidae; genus Aquarana; species Aquarana catesbeiana. Next base: position 474,601,375 of record NC_133325.1, read on the forward strand.
CGGGGCCAGGAGCCGTATCCTTGATGGCGCGGGTCTGTGGCTGATCCGAAAGCACCTTAGTAGAATTCTTTGAGTCCGATGAAGGCATTGCCGCATTCCGTACACCCTCTCCTGTCCAGTGGTAAGATTTTTAGACCTGGATAATTATCAAACTCATCAACCCATGCCCTTATGGACCTGGCTTTGTGCACAGGGGAACAGACGTGCTGGAACGGACAGGGGCCTAAAATGTCTAAAATGTCTTTGTACTGTGTGCTGTAAGATAAACAGCACCCTGTCTTTGTACTGGATGCCATAGAACAATAATACCCTTCACTGAAAACACCTGAACCCAAAACATTGCAGGTGTTTCCTAATTTTTTGCCACAGATAAGTAGATAAATAAAAAGTAATATAAGGGCCTAATTTTTTTTGCTTTTCTTAGATAAATGGAGCCTATTTTTAGTGTTGGTCACATGATCTTGGATTTGGCCACATGATATTTGTCAATAGAAGAATCAGCCTTTGTTTGTGTGCGCACTGCTAGAAGGAGCATGGAGCATTCTCTCTTTTAAGAAAAGTAAGTATTTCAGCTTCTACATTATTATTTATTTATCGGTTGTTGCAAACAGACAACGTATAGGTGACTGAATACATGCAAGTAGTTTCCCTTTAAAACAGTGCACAGTTTGCTAATCCAGAAGAAACTATTGAGTTAATCTCTGTTTAGGCAACTGATACCTATTAATACAAAAGCAAAAACCAACAGTTTAATTGTCCTTGGGAGAGTCATCAGATTTATTTACTTAATTAAAAGTGATTATATTTTCAGATATACATAAAGGTCACTACCAAAAAACTTCAGGGTATGTTTTGTGGCCTGCTGTTTGTGCTTTAACTGTTATTGATATTTATTTGTTCTTTCATAATTGGAACCATAAATATCTTGCCAACATTATGTTTAAGTACTGCATAAAGAAAACCGTTTTCTATGTGTATGTATGTGTAATAGAATCCAGTACAGCAATTGTAGAAAAAAGCATACTTACATTTTATATCTCAGGAATATTCTACTCTCCCTGAAAAAGATCACTTTCAGCCTAAAGTATAAAAGGGTTTTCACTGACTGTCTACGAATGACAATGACTATGACTATTAATGCGCTAAACCATAGTGACAAAACTTTGAACTTATTAATAAGGCAGGCAGGCATATGTCTGGATACTCCCCATCCGCCCATATTCTTTGTCCATTTCTGAGATTCAAAAGTAATAGCTTTATACTTTTTCATGGTACATTACACTGGTTTTATTTAAAGGATGGTTAAATATATGTTGGAATTAATAATAAGAGTTACAAATAAATACGTAATTAAATAAAGACATTTATTAGTACAAACTATCAGTACAATACTTTGGGGAAAATATTTAGCTTTGTACAATTTATTTTATAAAAAAGTAAATCTATCCATGAGGGCCAGCCTCTGGCCTGCCTCTTGGCAAAATGAAATACCTTCTGTCTAGCCTCTTTCAGTATAAAATGACTAAAAAAATACATTATAAGGTAAACTTGCATCATCTGTGTTAAATAAACCTGTCAAAACCTGCACTTTTCAAACTGCTTAGAAAATAAAATAAAAAAATTCACAAGCAAAATGTGAAAGTTGAGCACACTCAGGGGCGAATTGACCATTCGGGCACTCGGGCACTGCCCAAGGGCCCAGGGTCAGGAGGGGCCCCATCAGAGCCTCAGTGTACCCCTGGAGCTGCCCACAGCCTATTCTGCAGAATTAAGAACATCATACCCTGAGCAGGCAGTGAACTATTGAATCCTTGCCGGTGGTTGAGGCAGCAGTGAGAGGAGCGAGAACTCAGGTGCTGGCCTGGATGGATCAGAGAGTTGTCAGCCATGTGTGGCTGATGGCATCTACAGTTGCCCCAGCCACCTCTCCCCCTGGGGAATTTAGCTGAGGGGCGGGGCCACACATAATAGGCGCGGAGGACAGCAGGTGAGGGAGCTGGAGGCTGCAGAATACAGACAGAGTGGAGCCATCTCAGAGTTGGTCACATTAACCTGCCTTGTGTACAGCAGCAGGTCAGTGTGTATATATATATATATATATATATATATATATATATATATATATAGTATATATCACTGAAATGTGTATACTGGGTGCTTTTCCCTAACACTGACATCTGTTAACTTCGGCAGGAAGAATATCTCTTACATTGGTGGCCAGTAGGTATGTTGAAATGCAGGGGCGCAATGGGATGATGTCCTTGATGCATCACAATTCAGCCTTAATAGATTCTGCATCGATGCAGAGAACGGCTGAGTCACCATTGCATCAAATTACGTCATTCCAGCGCACCCCTGTCCTCCCCTCCCTCTTCCTCTCCTTGTGTACGTCACACAGAGTGGCGATCTCTTGCTGTGTCATGGAGCTTGATCTGAAATGTTCAGCGGCCACTGTAACAAAGTCCCACCTCCTAGACCGGCTCCTGTGATACACAGCAGACTGATCCAATGCCAGGAAATTGAATTAGTGTGACATGTATCATAGGAGCCGGTCTAGGAGGCGGGACTTTGTTGACAGTCACCGCCCAACCCGGGCAATTCAAATCCAAGCTACGTGACACATCGGGAGATCACCGCTCTGTGTGATCAAGGCACTGATAAGGCTGCATTTGATGGACACTGATAAGTGGCATTTGATGGGCACTGGTGAGACTGCATTGATGGGCTTTGATAAGGCTGCATTTGATGGGCACTGATACGCTGCATTTGAAGAGCACTGGTGAGACTGCATTGATGGGCAATGATAAACTGCATTTGATAGGTACTGGTGAGGCTGCATTGATGGGCACTGATAAGCTGCATTTGATGGGCACTGGTGAGAATGCATTTATTGGCACTAATAAGCTGCACTTGGTGGGCACTGGTGAGTCTATATTTGATGGGCACTGGTGAGGCTGTATTTGATGGGCACTTGTGAGGCTGCATTTGATGGACACTGGTGAGGCTGCATTTGATGGGCACTGATCAGGCTGCATTTGATGGGCACTGATGAGGCTGCATTTGATGGTCACTTATGAGGCTGCATTTGATGGGCACTGATGGGGCTGCATTTGATGGGCATTGGTGAGCCTGCACTGATGGCCACCGATGAGGCTGCACACCTAATATGTAGCATAATTTAGCAACACCGCAGGTCAGCATCTCCTTGGTAGGGGCCCCGTTGTATCACTTTGCCCAGGGCCCATGATGCTGTTAAGGTGGTACTTCCCATGAGGGGCTCCTGGTACCTTTATTGGGTCAAAAAAGAGAGAAAGTACCATATCATCTCATATGATCGTAGTGTTGGGTGAATGTAGTTCCTAGCACTGGAAGGGGGGATACCCTTTACCTTAGGTCCTGAACTAAGAAAGCATATAAAAAGTGTTGGTGGGAAAGAACCCAAATAGTTCTACAGGATAAAAGGATTGGGCAATCTGCGGTCTTCTCCTGACAGTTAAAAAAGTTCTTTATTGGTATTAAAAATACATGAATATATGAGTGAGCAGACTACATACAATACAAATAAAATAACATTGAAAGACAATGTTGCCACAGGCACACAGACACACCCAGAGTGAGGGCACTTGGTTGATAAGGGGCCCGCACTAATTATACCTGTGTTCAATGCATATAAACTAACAGACCTGGGAAAGTGGGAGAGAGCTTAAGACAGGAAGCATACAGCGGTGTTAGCTCAGTAAAGGGCAATACACTCACATTCCAGACTTCAGTCTGCTCTATTTCCCAGAATCAACCAAGTGGGTTATATGCAAAAGTACAACTGGGGACACAGAGACGCTCTCATGGCAATATCTACAGTTGAACCGAATTAAAGTCACTGAGATCTGCTGGTGACTAGATCAGTGATGATAGCTCAAGCAGTGATGGAAACTGGGGAGTTCTTAGGACTAGAGTTGTCCCGATACCTAGGACTTGTACTCGGGCAAATGCTCAGATTTTTCACCCGATACCCGGACAGTCAGGGATGATCGGTACGGCGGGGGGAGTTACAAGCACCGATCGCCCCTGTATAGATTTCAATAAAGCCTGACAGCTGCTTCTCCCCTCGCGGCTTTCAGTTGCTTTAGTGAAATCTACAGGGTGATCAGAGCTTGTAACTGCTGCCACTGCACTGATCACCACTGTCCCTGTAACCTCCTCCAGTCCCCCTCTGTGTCCTCCGTTCTGCTGCTGTCCCCCTCCAGTTATCCTCCATGTCCCCCTCCATTCTGCTGTCCTCCTCTGTTATGCTGGGTCCCCTTTCATTCTGCTGTCCCCCACATTTTTGTTGCTGTCCCCCTCCAGTTATCCTCTGTGTCTCCCTCCTTCCTGCTGTCCCCCTCCATTCTGCTGCTGTTTCCCTCCATTCTGCTGCTGCCCCCCTCCTGTTATCCTCCGTGTCCCCCTCCATTCTGCTGCTGTCCCCCTCCATTCTGCTGCTGTCTCCCTCCTTTCTGCTGTCCCCAACCATTCTGCTGCTGTCCCCCTCCATTCTGCTACTGTCTCCCTCCAGTTATCCTCCATGTCCCCCTACATTCTGCTGTCCCCCTCCATGTCCTCCTCTGCCCCCTCTATCCTCGATCTGTCAGGATGGAGAGCGGAGGTAGGAGCCAATAAATTACTGACTCTGTCCATTCACATTACTGAAACATCGTAACCTGTGTTTACGATGTCTCCGTTTATGAATGGAAAGGAGCCGCTGTCTCCTCTCCATTTATTTTCAGTGCAGCTGAGGCTGCTGAGAAAGGGAGTGGGGAATCTGTGTCCTCAGTCACTTTCCCTGTCTCAAAGGGGAGATGCCAGGGGTCCCATGTTAAGACCCCTGATATCTCACCAAAACCCCCCAACAGTGCTGATAAAAAAATAAATAAAATAGAATTGCATGAAATAAAAAAAAAATAAATTGTAAAAAATAATATAAAATAAAATAAAAAAACACACTGACTCCGTACACCCTCCACCACCCAAAATAAAAGAAAGAATTTTAAAAAACAAAAAACATAGCAAAAAATAAATTGTTGTAAAAAATAAAATTGTAAAAAAGAAAAAAAAGAAAAAAAAAAAAACACATGACATGACATTAAAAAAAAGTATCAGCAATCGGTATCGGTGAGTACTTGAAAAAAAGTATCAGTACTCGGTCTTAAAAAAGTGATATCGGGACAACCCTACTTAGGACTGATAGTCAGTAGGCTGTTCTGTGAGATGATCATACATATTATGCACAGGAAGAGAAAGCGTCCTCCGTGCTGGAGATACACAGGTTACTCACGTTTGGCAGATCTGAAGGCAGGGATGGCCGACCATGGCTCCAAGAGGTGGTCAGATTGATTTTGCCATTGTGCGGTGAAGTAGATCGCTGCTCAGAGGGAGGACGACTTAGCGTGTGTTCAGCATTTAGCACGTCTGAGTAGCTGGATGCTGCTGCTGGCTTAGTCAGGTGTGCGGTGCAGTGGATCGCTGCTCTGGGAGAGGGGGCTTGGCCTGTGCTCTGTACTCTAGCACATCTGAGGAGGTCAATGCTGTGCACGCAACTGATGTCAGTTTCTACCCAGGATGGGTAGAACCACCCTATTGGCCAGTGAGACTGCACAGCATCGTGACGATCCAATTCAATGATGTGGGAGGCATGGGCTTTCCATTGACATCCTCAAGAGGTATCAAAGCTTGCAGATAAGAAAAGACTGTATTCAGGGGCCCTGCGGTGCTCCCAAATACTTCATAAATCTTACAGTAGGCATTTCTACATGTCTGAACGTCATGACTGCGCTAGCAAGTTTTTTTTTTACAAACAAAAGTTTATAGTGATAGCTGTTGATTTACAGACCACACTGGATGTATCATATACAGTATACTTACTGAATAGATCACTGCAGTTGACCATATTCCACGTGCAGCACCCAAGGAAAAATACTTTTTTTCCTTGCAAAATAGAATGTGTTAACCCTGTTCAAAATCAGCAGAAAACTGCCTAGAGCAACTTTAAAACACATAACAGGTGCAAATTAAATTTCCTCATGGAAAAATAGCACTATAGTCATATAGTTATTAGAGGATAGAAATCATAAAATGAGATAAATGACATCAGGGGGCATTGGGCATACTTACACAGTAAAGCACTGAATTCACCAAAGATTCACAGGTGCCTAATCATTCCTGCAAATGAAAACACTTGACCCTGAAGATTCACCAGCTGTTAATTGTTGGTAAATTTCACATTCACTACTAAATACAGTATCTCACAAAAGTGAGTACGTGCCTCACATTTTTGTATATATTTTATTCTATCTTTTCATGTGACAACACTGAAGAAATGCCACTTTCCTACAATGTAAAGTAGTGAGTGTACAGCTTGTATAACAGTGTAAATTTGTTGTCCCCTCAAAATAACTCAACACACAGCCATTAATGTCTAAACCACTGGCAACAAAAGTGAGTACAAATTGGGCCCAATCAGCCATTTTACCTCCCCGATGTTATGCGACTCGTTAGTGTTACAAGGGGTCTCAGGTGTGAATGGGGAGCAGGTGTGTTAAACTTCACTCTCTCATACTGATCACTGGAAGTTCAACATGGCACCTCATGGCAAAGAACTCTTTGAGGATCTGGAAAAAAAGAATTGTTGCTCTACATAAAGATGGCCTAGGCTATTAGAAGATTGCCAAGACCCTGAAACTGAGCTGCAGCACGGTGGCCAAGACCATACAATGGTTTAACAGGACAGTTTCCATTCAGAACAGGCCTTGCCATGGTCGACCAAAGAAGTTGAGTGCACGTGTTCAGCGTCATATCCAGATGTTGTCTTTGGGAAATAGACGTATGAGTGCTGCCAGCATTGCTGCAAAGGTTGAAGGGGTCAGCCTGTCAGTGCTCAGACCATACGCCGCACACTGCATCAAATTGGTCTGCGTGGCTGTGGTCCCAGAAGGAAGCCTCTTCTAAAGATGATGCACAAGAAACCCCGCAGTTTGCTGAAGACAAGCATAACAAGGACTTGGATTACTGGAACCATCTCCTGTGGTCTGATGAGACCAAAATAAAATTATTTGGTTCAGAGTGTGTGGCGGCAACCAGGTGAGGAGTACAAAGACAAGTGTGTCTTGCCAACAGTCAAGCATTGTGGTGGGAGTGTCATGGTCTGGGGCTGCATGAGTGCTGCTGGCACTGGGGAGCTACAGTCCATTGAGGGACCCATGAATGCCAACATGCACTGTGACATACTAAAGCAGAGCATGATCCCCTCCCTTCAGAGACTGGGCCACAGGGCAATATTCCAACATGATGATGACCCCAAACACAGCTCCAAGACGACCACTGCCTTGCTAAAGAAGCTGAGGATAAAGGTGATTGACTGGCCAAGCATGTCTCCAGACCTAAACCATATTGAGCATCTGTGGGGCATCCTCAAAAGTAAGGTCGAGGAGCCCAAGGTCTCTAACATCCACCAGCTCCATGATGTCATCCTGGAGGAGTGGAAGAGGACTCCAGTGGCAACCTGTGAAGCTCTGGTGAACTCCATGTCCAATAGGGTTAAGGCAATGCTGGAAAATAATGGTGGCCACACAAAATATTGTCACTTTGGGCCCAATTTGGACATTTTCACTTAGGGGTGTACTCACTTTTGTTTCCAGCGGTTTTGACATTATTGGCTGTGTGTTGAGTTATTTTGAGGGGACAGCAAATTTACAATGTTATACAAGCTGTAAAATCACTACTTTACATTGTAGCAAAGTGTAATTTCTTCAGTGTTGTCACATGAAAAGATATAATAAAATATTTACAAAAATGTGAGGGGTGTACTCACTTTTGTGACATACTGTAAATATACTCCTTACGGTGTACTCACACTCAAGCCAGTTTAACTGACCCTCGCCCAAGATTCTCCCCCTCTGCATTCCCTCCCTGGTTTGCACTTATACTGGTTTGTAAGGAAGTGTTACTGGGAAAACAAGCATTTCTGGGCACAATCCCCTGCTTACCAGACCAGCAATCCCTGTTTCATTACTAAGTTCTCTATGAAAAAGACTGTGTTCTGCCACAGTTGGCACTCACACTGTTGCAAACCATACTGGATCACAAGTGAACTGCTCCCGGGACCACCTTTTCCAAGTGGCCCCGGGTGCAGATCGATTACCTGGTCCCAGACGCGATTTGGAGCATTCACACTACACAAATGAACCAGCCCAAGGGGCTGAACTGCGCCTGGGGCCGGTTAAAAATGTTAGTTCCCCATGACTAAGCTCTGGGGGGCAGAGTGAAATGTGTTGGGTGTGGCCTGGTGGGAACCCATGCTGGGATTGTCTAACTCATACCACCATAGGACTCCATGGATGTGCGGCACCAGGGTTCATTCCTCTCTTCTTCCTCTCTTCTTCTAGTGACCGGTTAAATGTGTTAGTGTGAGTGCACCCTTAGTGTACACAGGTATTTGTTTTATGTGCTATACGCAGAACTACGGTTTGTAAACTATTATTGAAGAATTGATAACCCGGTGGGGTTTAAAAATTCCACTGGATGTACTGTAACAGTAGCATATAGTTGCATTTATCCCTGCCTTTGTTATACCAAATTTTTGTTTCCCTAGAAAAATAATAGTATAGTGATTGCATGCAAAACAAATCTTTCCTAAGGTAAAATATAGTCCTAAAAAATATTTTTTATTTTACTATGTGCCCCATCTTTGTGTGGATTATTTTGTGTTCTGTTTTTGTTAAAGCCTAAATTTAGTAAACAAAATCAGCACAAAAGACATTACTTACTATCAGGGCCGATTCACACCACAATTCTACATTCCAAATGCATTTCTACATGCGCGTTTTGATGCGTTTTTGATGCCATATGATTAAAATAAGACCTGTAAAATGAGGGGACAGATGGATGAAAGGCCTGCCTCCTCCATTCATAGATTATGTTCGATTAATAGAAGCAATATTATGGTTTCAATTATTAAGGGAGATGGGTGGAAAGGATGTACATATTCGGGTACTCTTAATGAGGGCCTGCCACAGCTCCCTCAGCTGTATTAACCCCACAGCACTGGAAGACTACAGTGGCAGAGGCAGTGGGGGGAGAGGAGAAAGATTTCTACATACGACGAGACAGCAGCACAAGGGATACATCACATGGATAGTAAGTACCGTCCCTTGTGCTGATTTTGTTTTTGTGTTAAATTTAGGCTTTAAAGTACTCATCTTGGCTGAAATACTTCAACACTTGGAGGCATGGCCAAGATAAATGTAGATTGACTGCCCTTTTTCACAGTCAGTACTGATGTGTATCTTCTTGCTATATACCACTGAAATGTTAGTTAGTCTATGCCATACTTTCCTCTCAGCCAGCATTCCACAAATTTACATTGCTTATGCATATCAATTTATAGAGAAAAGAACAGCACTTCTTCACAAGTCATCTGTGCTTTTCTCCTACTAACATTTTCAAACAACATTTAGTGGATGGTGTTAACTTAACCTCATACATAAATATAAGGGTAATTTCTGTTTGTTATATTTACAGACTCTCCATCATCCACAAATGGCTAGCTGTTTGCCCAGCGGTGTCTCAGCTTCTTCTAACCCTGGAAATCTCACCTCTCAACTTGAGAATGCATCACTTTGCTTCAGTCCACAGATGTACTCCCAATTAAGCATGGAACAATCAGGAAGGGTACACATAGCACTTTTCTAGTGCAATTATGACTTTTGTGGAAAGTCTATTAAGCTTACAGATAAAATATAAATAATCTAAAAAATTATAAACAGACTAATTGTAGATACACCCTACATGTTTCAACTTATTTTGACTACTTCAGTAACTACCAATGGTCTCACTCTCTTTCCTTAAATCCTCCTTCTTTTTATGATTACTTAAAATATTACTGAATTGGTCTCAGTTCCTTTAAACTCTTTTAAGTATTTTTTAGTTCTAGTTAGCTCTTCCAATCTAATATTTCTAAACAATCTATTCTGCTTTTATTCTGCTTTCTCACTTTCTTTTTTTTCTTCTTTATTTCTCCATTTTATTTTAATTATTACTTCTCTAATGAAACAATTCAAGCTTATCTCAATATTTAACACTCTTAGTTTAAGTGTGTATAGTCTATGAATAAATTCTGTCTCTTTCTTATAGGGCGTACACACGGTTGGACTTTGTTCGGACATTCCGACCACAAAATCCTGGATTTTTTCCGACAGATGTTGGCTCAAACTTGTCTTGCATACACATGGTCACACAAAGTTGTCGGAAATTCCGATCGTTCTGAATGCGGTGACGTAAAACACGTACGTCGGGACTATAAACGGGGCAGTGGCCAATAGCTTTCATCTCTTCATTTATTCTGAGCATGCGTGGCACTTTGTCCGTCGGATTTGTGTACATACGATCGGAATTTCTGACAACGGATTTTGTTGTCGGAAAATTTTATCTCCTGCTCTCCAACTTTGTGTGTCGGAAAATCCGATGGAAAATGTCCGATGGAGCCCACACACGGTCGGAACGTCCGACAACACGCTCCGATCGGACATTTCGGAAAATCCAACCGTGTGTACGGGGCATTAGAGTTTAAAGTTTTTCTAATTTTACCTTTACAGCTGCCTCTAATCCTATTAATGTCACAAAATTTCAGACTCATTATAATGCTTTGAGAAATAGACTTATAAAATACTGTAAAGCCTCGTAAACACGATCAGATTTTCGGCAGAGAATTGTGTAATGACAGACTGTTTGGCTAAAATATGACCGTTAGTACGCTCCATCAGACAATTGTCCAACTTTCCACCAACATATTTTGGATGGCAGGCTAGCAAAATTTTCGTCGGACAGCGGTCTGTTGTCAGATTTTCATCTCATCTGTACACAAGTCCGTCACACAAAAGTCCAAAGTACAAACAAGCATGCTCAGAAGCAAAGACGAGCTAGAAGTGGTCGGTCTTGTAAACTAGCATTTGTAATGGAGAATTAACATTCGTGACGCTGCAAATTATGAAATCTCGAAATGCAGCGCACATTCTCTTCTTCTTTAATGGGATAATAATGAATCTGCTTTGCTGGTGATACTGATGGAGTTCTAACAAACATATTTTCAAAGGCTTTATTTAGTTATATCAAGAATAATATTTTTATGCTTGTTTCTTTTTGGCCAAGTTACCACAACACTATTATCCCATAGTTTTTACTATCAAAGTTACAACTATGTTGGTGTCCCTTGTTAATTTTACATTGTATTTTTGAAAAAGTACTGGCCTACTCCCAAACTGTCATTTGAAGTAAAACGCATAGCCAAGTATAATGCTACCCATTTTTTTATTGTATATTAAAAAAAGAAAACAAATAAAATTAGACATGCTATCTGCCAATAGAGCTTAACCAAAACATGCATTCTATGCATCCAAAAATATATAAAATATAACAAATCAAATCATTATTCAAACAAAAAAGAAAATAATAATTAGTAAGCATGGAAGGGGTAAAAATCCCCAGACCATCGGCCTTTTTGGGGGTCTTGGGGCTGGTATTGCCATTGACCGCCATGCTGCTGTGGTGGGTGGGGTGGCTGTGGTGGGTGGGGTTGCAGTAGTGTGTGGGTTGGCTGCAGAGGTTGTGTATGTGGGCCCACAAAATCACGCAGGTGGGTGGTGGCATAGATCTCACCCGTCAGCCCCCTCTTGAGGAGCTGCAGGATGAGCTCCTCACACTTTCTCCTCTGGTCACCAGCCATCCCCCTTAACCTATTGGCTGTCACCACACCAAATCCCTCGCAGTCACCTGGGTCAGTATGGATGGTAGTAGTGGCCTGGCAGAGGAAGGCACCTGTGGCCTCGTCCATATTCCTGGCCCTTTTAGCAGGAGGGCGTAGGGAAGGGACCTGGGACTCCATCTGGCTGCTGGCCATGGGCTCCTTCTTACTGACACTTTCCTGTGTATGAAAATCGGACATAATTAGAATCTTTTTTAGGGTTTGGTCATTAATCACACACAGTTTTGATCTCCTCACTGTTGCAAATTGAATGTGGACAAATAGAAAAGACTACCATTCTGACCCCAGCATTTATTCTTGTACAAATCATTTTTGATCACTACTATCTATTGATATAGAAACCACTTTGTTAAGGCTGAAATATTTTAACAATAATGTCTAGTTATCATCATTGTATTTTTGGATACAAATATGTTCAACAATGCTTTACCTGGGTCAAGCTGGGCTCCTCCACATCTTCATCCTGTGCAGCAGGACCTGTGTGGACCTCTGGAGCTGTGGCCTCAGCAGATGTTGAAGGAAGTGTAGACAGTAATGGCCTGGGTTCTGTCTGGTCGGACAAAAACCGCAGCCTGGGAACATATATGTTATCTGCTGATACTCCAGATCTCTGTCCATGACCTTGTTGAGCTCCCTTTTAAAAGTACTCCTCAGGTTTGATATTTTTGTCTTGACATTGTTGATGTCTGCCCTGTGGTACACTGGCTTCACCAACTCAAGCAGTTTCTCCAATGCTGCCTTCTTCGAAATTTTATTCGAGTAGTTTCAACTCTTGACCTTCCAGAGACAGGGCAGCTCCCAGTACAGGTCAATGAATTGGGGCAAAAAATCAGGCGCAGTAAATTTATCTGTTATGATAAATGATATGAAGTCTGCAAGACAGAACACAAGACAAAACATAACCTCTGGCTTAACTCATAAGCTGCTCCCAATCTAGGCCTCAATCTAAGCAGTATAGGCCACTAACCACCTATGCCCCAATTCCCATTGTCCTTTCGTCTTCTGACTCCTTTCGTGTGTTGGCGATGGCGATTGTTCGTCCTCCACTCCAAGATCGTTCCTACGGCCATTCCATCGACTGTGCGTTATGGCTTTATATACACTGTACATGCATGAAACTCCGCTCTCAGTGCGTCATGATGCTGGGGCGTGACCATCTCTCTTCTGTATATGAAAAACACACATTCGGTAGGGACAACATGGCAGATTCGACAGGTTCCAGGCAGCCCAGCGGTAGTGGAGCTCATAGGAGGCATAAAGCAACCCCCATGAGCAAGGATGAGATGTGGAGATAGTGCGCCTCCTAGAGAAGCATAACTACGACTGCAAGCTGCGCAATTACAAAAGGCCCAACAGCTGAAAGGACAGCATTTTGGAGAGGGCCATCGTCGTTTTGCAAAGTGATTTTTCGGTGGAACGATCAAAGGACCAAATCAGAAAACTATGGTCTGATCTTAAACACCATGAGCAAGAGCAGATGGAGTACATACATCAGATCATAAAAAAAAGTAAGCAAGATTTGTATCTAACCAATATGTATATGTGTAAATTAGCTGTCTGTATGTTCTTTCTCCAAGTAGTTCTAGAGAATTATATATAAGGTTATCTTAAATCTTTGTATGACTTGGTATTCAAAAGATGAAGGTAAATATAAAGCAGATATGAACATTCTTATTTGGTCATGTTTTTGGACATTTCTTTATTTTTGTAACAAACTTTTTAATCTTCTTTCAACAGGGAGGCACCAAAAAAAGAGGCACCAGCCAAGCCACCACAACGCACAAAGGAAGGCAGCCCTCGCTCGGCCCCAACAGGGAAGGGAAAAAGGGCATCTTCCCCCTAAAAACATAAGTGACAACTTAAAACACACTCATTTAGCCACCGACAGGGGTGCTTTTAGGTGAGCCAAAGGCCATGGGCTTAGGTCAGAACTTAAGGGGTAAAGAACACTTTGTGGTTGCTGCCTGCCTCATCAGTGCCCATTAATGCAGCCTTGCCAGTGTAGACATGGGTAGAGGAGAGGGATCACAGTCACACAGAGTCACAGAGAGTCACGCCTGCTAGGATAATCATCATATATCCCCTTTCCCATAGGAGACAAGAGAGGTGGGGGCAACTGCTTGACTTTTTAAATGTTGGCACTTGTCCAGTGTTTGCCCACTGTAAAATGACATCACCATCCATTTTCTATGCATTTTTCACAGGGAAACAACCAGAGTGCAGCATGGTGGAGTAAACATGTCAGGAGCAAACATTGAAATCAGAATAAGTGCAACGTTGGTCAACTAATGTAGCAAAATGGATGCTAGAAACAGATGGGACTTGGGGTGGCTTAATGAATGGTGTATTGTTTCTTTTTAGAGGAAAGAGAGTGTGGTGAGCTCACCCAGGATGTTTTTTGGGAGGCATGGGATCTGACTTCTGGACCCAGCACTGATGTACAATACCCTTACGCGAGTCACACTGAGGGCCAAAGCGACCCAGAAGAGGAAGAAAGTATTCGGGAGCCTCTTGCTTGTGTAAGTAAGTATTGTTGGACTCTTGTTTGGACATCAAAACACTTGACATGTATACACATTTGAAGCCAAACACCCACTCAACACGCAAAGTATGTAGTGCATTAACATTAGTATGGAGAAGGAAGAGGTGGAAGGAGCTTTCAGTGTTGCTAGGTACCCAAGTTTCGGAGAGCCAGGCACCAGGGCCAAGATTAAAGCGTAGTTGCAGTGTGTACATTCCTAGTAGTGTAGGTGTCTGAAGGGCAATCAGGTTGCAAGCAACAATAGACTGGGTAGGTAAGCATTTACTGAATTTGACCATAACTCACTGTGTAGGGCCTCAGCCACTTGACCATCGTTACCTTAATACTTTTTACTCTTCTTACTAGGTCATGATCTTCCACAATGCACTATTGGCAGAATGAGTGCAGATATGTTGCATTGTTTGGATGATCTGGAGAAAATCAAGGAGGCTGCCACTGCTTTACAGCAAAGAATCAGAGATTTTGTGGACATGCTTGCCAAATTTTAATTTCCTCTTGCCTGTTCTGAAGTTTTTTATTCTACTTGTTGGCTCCTGTTTGCCCTTTTCTGATTTAACATGTTTTTCAGACTTGGAAATGTGAAAGTTTAGAGACAGAACTCAATGTTTCTCCATTCCACTCTTCTAGGTGCACACCAGGTCATGTTTTCTGTATTTTCCTCAGTCAAAAAACGACTGTGTGAATTACTAGCATTGAATATGACAACATCACCTGTGCCAAATTCTGCAAGTATAGAAAACATGACCTGGGTTTGCGGAGGAGAGTTGGGAAACATTGCCCTAGCTAATGTGAATTGTAATTTTTCAGTGTTTTTAAGAATATAAAAACAAAATTTGAAGGTGCTCCCAAATTGTGCCTTAACATTCTTATTTCCCTCATGATCCCATGCCTAAAATGTGTGTATTTCCATACATCTAGTTTGCCAAAAGCCACAAAATACACAGTGTGTCAACATGTGCTATCTACCATTACTGGGTATCAATGGACGCGTTTTGGGGGTGCAACCCCTTCCTCATAACTATAGAAGCTGAGAGGAAGGGGTTGTACCCCTGAAACACGTCCATTGATATCCCATGATGGGAGCTAGCACATGTTGACATACTGTGTGTTTTGTGGGTTTGGGAAAAAAGTTGTTTGTAACTACACACATTTGCGACATGGGATCATAAGGGTAATTTAATCGTTATGCCTCTACGTGTACGTGGCTTAAAATTTTGGCCTTTAAAGGGGTGAGATCACCCCATATGATAAAGGCAACATCCACACAGTCTTGGGATACTAATGTGTCATGTGGCCTTCACTTTACCAAAATCGAACTTTGTAAGTTCCTGAGTTTGGGATGTGTATCTAATGTTTTTGAACATGCCTGTTTAGCCCCAAAAAAGGGGAAATAATGCAAAACATATATGTTATACACCAAGATTTTGGTTTGTTTTAAAACCTTAAGAAGCACATGTGAATGTGCTTTGAGTAAATTGTTTTTTACTAAACAATGTGTTGCTTATTATTTAAAAGCTCAATACCAGTGTATTTTTTAAGTAGTTGTAGTTACGGTGACAATGTGCTCTTAAAATGTGGCCAACTCCTGCAATTTTTAGTCCTCAAAAAGATTATAAGAGTTGAAAAGGCATAATGTTTTTGAACTTCATACATTACATAGTTACATAGTTACATAGTTAGTCAGGTTGAAAAAAGACACATCTAGTTCAACCATAAAATAAATAAATGAATAAAATAAAAAATATCATACAATCCCAAATACCCAATCCTATACCCACAGATGATTAATTAAATTCATTAAGAACAACAACATTGTGTGTGTAGCAGACCCACAGCACACCATAATAGTTAGCTGATGAAGATATTGTCACCTCATGTATCAAATAAGGTAAATTTGCACTATTGGAGCAAGTGGCCAAAATAAAGCCCATTTGTGAACATATTAGACAGATAAGAAGCACAGACAACAGTAGTTCAAATGAAAGATGAGTTTATGATCTCAAAATAATATTAGGCATAATCAGCTACAATTTGCTGCCAAGCCACTGCTCCTCTACCCACAAAATAATCTATGTATTTCTGCCGTACATCTCTGGCAATTTGTGAGGGCAATCCAGCACGGGCATTTTCAAGAGCCATCAGCACGCCCACAGATGGCCGAGCTGCAGCCTCTTCAGCTGGTCCTGTCACTGCACGATCCACGTCACTTGGCAGTGAGGAAAGATAGCTAGTCGCATTCCTCCTTTAAAAAATATATGTTGAAATACAACAGCACAGGACCACATGGTTGATCTTGTAGAGTGCCAGGTTGATTGGAGACAAAAACAACCCAAAATGCCTCAATAGGATGCCAAAGGCGTTTTCAACCACCCTTCTGGCACAAGGGAGCCTGTAATTGAATATTGTCTGCTCTGGGGTGAGGTTTATCATAGGAAACGGCTTCATCAGATGTTCCCCAGAGCAAAGGCCTCATCTGCAACAAAAACAAAATTGAGGCCCTCAACATTCTCCTCAGCAGGTGGCAAGTTTAAGTTGCCGTTCAGATACAAAAAAATCATAGTTGGCAGACACTACAGCTAGCATGACTGCTGCAAAAGCCCTTATAATTAAAATAATATGAGCCAGAGTTGGGTGGTGGGACAATCCGGACATGCTTGCCATCAGTAGCACCACCACAGTTGGGAAAATCCCACTAAAGGTGGAACTGGGCTGCAACATCCTGCCATTGCTGTGGGTTAGAAGGAAACTGTGGATTAAAAAAAGAAACAAAAATTACTACTTCTGCACATAACATTGCAAGCAGATTTGACACAAACATGCTTAGCGAACATAGGGAGAAAACTTAAATGAGTATTTAAAAACAAAAGGGTAAGATCAACTTATCTGAGTCATCGCCCCCTCTGGTGGCCCATTAGCAAAATTTTAGGGTGGGGGAGGAAATGGGTAGATGTTTTGGACAGGTAACCCTCTCTACTTCCATGAGAGCTGTTTACATAAATAATCTGGGATACTTTAGCCAACCCCTCCTTACTTACACTATTGGCAGCCCAGTGGACAGGTAAGAAGTGTCATAATCTAAAAATATGGATCCAGACTGTCTAAATTGCAGCACATTTTGACATTCTGGAAATACCTATCACTATAATAGGAGACAAAAACTGTCTATGTTACAATTTGTAGGTAATCAGGCAGACCCTTGCACTACATGGTTGGGTGAATTTATACAGAAATTTAAACACAAAAGAGGGATAGTGTATATGGGTTTGGCAAAGTCAGTAGAGTATTTGTATCTGTTGACTTTGCATCCTTGGGAGGGGTGGAGGGTTCCAAATAAGTTTGTGCCCCAAAAAATGGTCTCTTGTACTCTGCCTGAATTTGAGGACAACTATAACATCTGTAGACATTTTAGGTGTAATTTAGGGTAAGCCCCAAAATTTAGCTGACAAAAAAACACTGTGAAGTTACTAGGTTAGGTTTGTATGGGCCCAGGATAGCATGCTGGGGAGGTTAGTTATGGAAAATATGCATGTAGGCCAACAAAGGAGCAGGAAAAGCTTACAGCATGCATGAGGACAAATAGGACATTCACAGCATATTACAATATTG
Organism: Aquarana catesbeiana; assembly: GCF_042186555.1. Lineage (NCBI taxonomy): Eukaryota > Metazoa > Chordata > Amphibia > Anura > Ranidae > Aquarana > Aquarana catesbeiana. The sequence continues at coordinate 474,619,314 of NC_133325.1, forward strand.
AAAATGATGTAATCAACAAATTAAGACAACAAATAGAATGTGATCTTAAAGGCAATAACTTACCCGAATATAGTCCTTCTGCAGTACTTGAATAATGGCTGAGCAGGTGTCTGGAATAATGAGTCCCAGAGCCTGGGGGGAGATCCCAGTGGTAAACTTGAGGTCCTGGAGACTTCTCCTCATCGCCAAGTAACGCAAGGTGGCTATGAGCCTTTGCTTTGGAGTGATGGCAAGCCTCATGGATGTAAAAATAAAAATTAAGTACAGCGCTACGTTTAGAAAGAAAGTGAAAAGCAGCCAACACACCTATAGACTCAAGGTAGAAAAAAAAACAAAAGAAACAAAAGTGTGGCGCTATATATCACATCCACAGCCGTGTGTATTACAATGAAGACATATAAAAATGGTGAATACTACCAAAAAATGTATGACCATAAAATGGATAGTGTCAAATAATTAATCAGTGTTGATCACATATAAGGTAAATACACAATAATACTTAATCATCAGATGTGCCAGTGATTAATAAAAACCCGCGCTGGTTCCATGAGCCAGACACCAAACATAAAAAACATAGAACTTTAGAAGTCCATAAAAAATGTGTAGAAAAATAGTGAAGAAAACATCAACAGAGTTCAAAGGGGGTGATGCATGGCCAGATGGTATTCACAGAATTTTAGTCGCAACAAATCTGGTGAGCGGGCAGAAGGATGACCACAAGTGTGCATAGATTGTACATCAGTGCCGGGGCCAACACCAGGAGTAGAGGAGGCTTACCGGAAAGAATTGACCTGAAATGGCGTACGCCAGACAAGTCAAAAAAGCATAATAACCACTGGTTCTGGGAAATGCGTCTTGTCAGATGTCATCAACAGATGGTGGAAAGAAAAGGGGGGGTCCGCACGGCTTCCTCTCCCATAGGTAATCCAGCATAAGCCAAACGTGTAGTTTCATATGCCATGCGAGGAGCAAACAAAACTCACATAGCGTAAAAACGTTTTAAAACACTAGTTTATTAAAATAATAAAAAACAGACTCACATTTTGGAAGAACGAAACAGAGCTCAAATATCAAATAGCGGTGATCGTGAGGGGTCCACCCGACATGTTTCAGCTAAGGAGCCGTCATCTGGGGTATGGACCACCCTCACCTCACCGCTCTATAAACAGAAGATGACCCCCACTGGGAGTGTCTACAAACCGGAAGTGCAACAAGTAAGAATCACTTCCGGTTTTCAGGGTCATAGGATGACTAATTGAATAGTTATATTAAGAACAAATTAATGAAGCAGAGAACCATGTATCTCATGTTTCTAAATTAGAAGATTAAAAATGAAAAATAAGAATAAAAAAAAAGGTAAGCTGTGCCCTGAATCAGTCCATCTACCAGGAACTGGTTAGAGCGCTAGCCAAGTCTCCCTTTCAGCCAGCCTGCTCCTCAAGCCTCACTTTCATATGTGATGCACTTCCCATCACACAGAGAGGAAGTAATACCACTGCACTCCATAAGGAGGAAACCAAGCCTCAATCTGAGGCGAAGTGTCAGCAGAGAGGAGAAATAAATCAGTGCACTGAAAAAAAGCATTAGTATTAAAATAAAAACAGATTGGAAAAGAAAAAGAAAAAAAAGGGGGATAAAAATTATTACACAAGGCTAATGCTTGCAATAACATTACCTTATAAAGCCTCATGGATGTGTCCTGCTTCTTAATATAGGGGGTCACCAATGCCAAGAGTTGGTGAAAGCAGGGGTCCATCATCTGCAGATAATTCTGAAAATCATCCGGATTATTCTCCTGAAGCTCCCACAGCAGAGGCATATGACATAATTGGTAATGATTAAGCAACCACTTTTTGGTCCAAGAACTCCTCCTCATCCTGTTCCTGGACTGGACTTGGGTCAAAGCAATAACTCCAAGGCCAATAATAGCACTTTCTCTCCTCCGATTCCGCAACATGGCTGGTTGATGAACGGCCGTTCAGAAAAGAACTGAAAAGGGCAAATCAACACTCAGCAAACTTCTACTAACATGAAATTAGCAGAAGGAGCACAAAGGGTGGCGCACGACAATTGAACTTCCTCTTTATCAGCTCGTAGAAGGTCTAGTAAGTCACTATGTTCGTGTTTGTTGGCCAACAATTGTGTACCATTTTTATGCAAGACAAGTTCCTGGTAAACACCCTTCGGACAAAAGTCTGATGCTCTGTTGGCCAACAATCGGATTGTGTGTACGAGGCTTTAGATTTATTTTTGTTATTGACATGTTCTTGTTTTTTTCCCTTTATTTCCTTCACATTATTGCTTACATCATGCACATTCTAGCATGTAATCAACATATTTAGTGTAGCAAGTTGTAAAACTGAGTAAGATAACTTCTTTACAGTAGTAAAATTAGATATAACCACTGTAACCTTTTATGTAGCGCTAGTAACTGTCCTAATCCTCTATACAGCTTGGACAGAAGCTCCACTGCAAAGGTAACTTTTAATTGTAAAAGAGTACAAGACAAAAAAGGTTCTAACTCTTCTCCGCTCTATCCAAAATTTGGAAGAAAATGTTATGTTTTGTTTTTGTTCCATTTTCTTTTTGAGGCTCCATTCCAAAGGGGGCAATCCAAACACAGTTGAAAAAGGTGGCAGTAGCTTTGCTTTTCCATTTTTGATTTAATGCTTGATTCACTTCCTGCTCATGAGGTTACATTAAACAGATATTTAAAAATGTTTTCATTTTTTTAATCTCAAAATGACATCAGGTGGGAGAGATCAAATCTACAGGAATTCCTAATAACTGTGCACTAGAACATTTGATGACCTGTTTTTCTTCATAACTTTGCTTATATGTGTGAAATAAATAGGCTTTCCAAATCCTCAATTTTGTCTGCAGAAAATGTAATACCCAACAAAGTTAAGAGGCTCATCTCATAACTGTGGAGTCAGAAATGAGAGAATTACCATAATTCGCATGTATGAATTGGGAAAGGTTTAATACTTCTCAGAAGCAAGAATGTATATTTACTCTGGCAAAATATATGGAACTAATGAAAATGTTAACTTAAGACATCAGACCTACTGGCACTTTTTATTATTTATTTTATTTTCAAATATGCAGTGTCATTTATTTTATTTTGTATATATATATATATATATATATATATATATATATATATATATATATAGTATCTCACAAAAGTGAGTACACCCCTCACAGTTTTGTAAATATTTTATTATATCTTTTCATGTGACAACACTGAAGAAATGACACTTTGCTACAATGTAAAGTAGTGAGTGTACAGCTTGTATAACAGTGTAAATTTGCTGTCACCTCAAAATAACTCAACACACAGCTATTAATATCTAAACTGCTGGCAACAAAAGTGAGTACACCTCTGAAAATGTCCAAATTGGGCCCAAACTGTCAATATTTTGTGCAAGCTTCACAGGTTGCCATTGGAGTCCTCTTCCACTCCTCCATGACGGCATCACGGAGCTGGTGGATGTTAGAGACCTTGCGCTCCTCCACCTTCCATTTGAGGATGCCCCACAGATGCTCAATAGGGTTTAGGTCTGGAGACATGCTTGACCAGTCCATCACTTTTACCCTCCGCTTCTTTAGCAAGGCAGTGGTCGTCTTGGAGGTGTATTTGGGGTTGTTATCATGTTGGAATACTGCCCTGCGGCCCAGTCTCCAAAGGTAGGTGATCAACTGGGCTTCAGTGTGTCACAGTGCATGTTGGCATTGATGGTTCCCTCAATGAACTGTTGCTCCCCAGTGTCAGCAGCCCCAGACCATGACACTCTCACCACCATGCTTGACTGTAGGCAAGACACACTTGTCTTTGTACTCCTCACCTGGTTTCTGCCACACATGCTTGACACCAGCTGAACCAAATAAGTTTATCTTGGTCTCATCAGACCACAGAACATGTTTCCAGTAATCCATGTCCTTAGTCTGCTAGTCTTCAGGAAACTGTTTGCAGGCTTTCTTGTGCACCATTTTTAGAAGAGGCTTCCTTTTGGGACGACAGCCATGCAGACCAATTTGTTGCAGTATGCGGCGTATAATCTGAGCACTGACAGGCTGACCCCCTCACCCCTTCTACCTCTGCAGCAATGCTGGCAGTACTCATATGGCTATTTCCCAAAGACAGCCTCTGGATATGACACTGAACACCTGCACTCAACTTCTTTGGTCAACCATGGCGAAGCCTGTTCTGAGTGGAACCTGTCCTGTTAAACCTCTGTATGGTCTTGGCCACCATGCTGCAGCTCAGTTTCAGGGTCTTGGCAATCTTCTTATAGCCTAGGCCATCTTTATGTAGATCAACAATTCTTTTTTTTTCAGATCCTCAGAGAGTCCTTTGCCATCAGGTGCCATGTTGAACTTCCAGGGACCAGTATGATAGAGTGAGAGCAATAACGCCAAATTTAACACACCTGCTCTCCATTCACACCTGAGATCTTGTAACACTAACGAGTCACATGACACCGGGGAGGGAAAATGGCTAATTGGGCCCAATTTGGACATTTTCACTTTCACTTTTGTTGCCAGCGGTTTAGACAATTATGGCTGTGTGTTGAGTTATTTTGAGGGGACAGCAAATTTACACTGTTATACAAGCTGTACACTCACTAATTTACATTGTAGCAAAGTGTCATTTCCTCAGTGTTGTCACATGAAAAGATATAATAAAATATTTACAAAAATGTGTGGGGTGTGCTCACTTTTGTGAGAGACTGTATATATATATATATATATATATATATATATATATTGTGACATGGGGGATCGCTAGCTCAAGTTGATAGATGAATGTTTGTGCAGTGAGTCCACGTCAGACAGGCATTTATAGTTGAGGGCCTGGTAGCTCACGTTTATTAAACAGAAAAACAAAACACAAAGTTCATTCGGCTCATTCGTTCACCTGGCTCTCTTGTCTCTTGTTACCAGTCCCTGGGCATGGAATCCCCCTCACATGGGCTGCAGTCTCCCACACAGGCCAGACAGTTTCTGACACAGGTCTGTCTTCATAAAGCAGCAGCAAGCTGTTCACCCTCCACCTTCCTTCATCTTTCTGCTCTCACCAGCCCCTCCTTATATGGCCGTGTGAACCTGCTGGCTATCCACAAGACACAGACACAGGGTTGGAGATCCCGTCCAACCCAAGACTCTTATGCCCTGTACACACGGTCGGACATTGATCGGACATTCCGACAACAAAATCCATGGGTTTTTTCCGACGGATGTTGGCTCAAACTTGTCTTGCATACACACGGTCACACAAAGTTGCCAGAAAATCCGATCGTTCTAAACGCGGTGACATAAAACACGTATGTCGGGACTATAAACGGGGCAGTAGCCAATAGCTTTCATCTCTTAATTTATTCTGAGCATGTGTGGCACTTTGTGCGTCGGATTTGTGTACACACGATCGGAATTTCCGACAATGGATTTTGTTGTCGGAAAATTTTATAGCGAGCTCTCAAACTTTGTGTGTCGGAAATTCCGATGGAAAATGTATGATGGATCCCACACATGGTCGGAGTTTCTGACAACAATGTCCTATCACACATTTTCCATCGGAAAATTCGACTGTGTGTACAGGGCATTAGAGATCTCCAAACTACAGGCTCCATCCAGAAATAGCAAAATCCGTAGAAAGCTGCCAAAGCAGCTTTCTCCATTTCAACGCTATGCTTTGTAGCTCTGCAGTCGGCCAATATGCAGACTCTGTGTCCATTTTAACCCCATTTTCTCACTATTACAATATATATATATATATATATATATATATATATACAGTGGGAACGGAAAGCATTCAGACCCCCTTAAATTTTTCACTCTTTGTTATATTGCAGCCATTTGCTAAAATCATTTAAGTTAATTTTTTCTCCTCATTAATGTACACACAGCACCCCATATTGACAGAAAAACACAGAATTGACAACGTTTTTGCAGATTTATTAAAAAAGAAAAACTGCATGATGTACTAAACTCTTTCAGCAAAGTTTCCTATTATAAAGTCAACGCGTCTAAGTCCAACATACTAGGAATTCATATAAATAACAAACAAAATAAGAAACATTCCTCAAAAAAGCCCTACCATACCCATGGACTGCAGACTCTATTACACATCTAGGTATCAAACTCACCCATCCCATTGTAAATATATATAATATCAATTATGCCCCATTACTGACATCCTTCCAACCAGAACTTTCTAGATTCAGGAAATTTCACTTGACATGGTCCGGCCGCTTGGCAGCATACAAAATGCTCATACTTCCTAAATTAATGTATATTTTTAGGGCATTACCAATACCAGTTCCAACATCTTTTTTTACGACATTGCAAAAACAACTGTCAAACTTTGTGTGGGCGGGCAAAAAGCCCAGATGCTCTCCTGAAATACAAAACAAAAATAAATCCATTGGAGGCATGGGATTACCTATATTAAAGGACTACCACACAGCTGCAGTCCTGGACCAACTTAAAAATTGGTTTATTAATCCCAGCATAAAACCCTGGTGCCAATTGGAATTATCATGGCTAAATAAACTATCACCACTGTCATTTTTGATATAACTTATTGTAAAAGGGAATTAATTTTACCCATTAACAAATATTCCCATCCCTTTAGAAACTCTACAATGGATAATACCCAACTGGACTGGTAATAACATACTAAATTTAGTGGATATCACTTGTGGTGATAAATTGCTACCATTAAAACATTACAACAGAAATTAAAAATCCCAAATTCAGAATTATTGACATATACTCAAATTTCATCTTACTTCCAAACAACGAAAACGTCCCACATATCAATTATAGAAAAAGTGTGGTCCTACCTTCAGTCAATCAACCCCAAAATGAAAGGTATAACATTGATATACAACTCATTACATTCCAAAGATGCATTTATCAAACACAAACCATTAATTAAATGGGAAAAAGAAATTGGTAAAGAATTTACAGATCTTCAATGGAAAAATGTGATTAATACCAATCGCAAGTTCTCAAGATGCTCCAATTATGAAGAACTATCGCAGAAACTTATGTTAAGGTGGTACTATACCCCTTACATAACAGCCATTTTCTCTAAAGAAAATGCAAATCTGTGTTGGAGAGGGTGCGGGCAGGTGGGGACCCTGACGCATATGTTATGGTCCTGTCCTATTCTAAAAAAATTTTGGTGGGCAATATATAAAATGCTATCGAAATTAACTGAAAGCAGGGCATGTCTGAATATAGAACAAGCTATCCTCAGTATAAATATGGACCAATACCACCCCAGATATAGGTGCATTGCAACGCACGTATTATTGGCAGCTAGAACAGAAATAATGTGCAGATGGAAATCTATGGATGTTCCCACTTTGAAAGACATTAAATTCAAAATTGACACAATAATAGAATACGAAAGAATTCTAGCACACAGAGATGGAAGCTCACGTAAATTTGAAGAAAATTGGTCTCCATGGAAAGCTTTTCTTTATTCCTTTTATGAACTCTCTTTCCTTTTTTATATATACATAGAGTAAATATATGAGTGTCACAGCAAAGGGTCTGAATACTTAGGACCATGCGATATTTCAGTTTTTCTTTTTTAATAAATCTGCAAAAATGTCAACAATTCTGTGTTTTTCTGTAAATATGGGGTGCTGTGTGTACATTAACGAGGAAAAAAATGAACTTAAATGATTTTAGCAAATGGCTGCAATATAACAAAGAGTGAAAAATTTAAGGGGGTCTGAATACTTTCCGTCCCCACTGTATATATATATATATATATATATATATATATATATATATATATATATATATATATATTATTTAACATAAATCAGATTGAATGCCAGTTCATTAAGTGACGCACAGTTATGCAATTTATTCTATGTGGGAACAGAATTAAAAGTAACCAATTTATTAATGCCTTTAAAGGGCAAGAGAAAATGTAAACAAAATTAACTTACTTTTTGCCCCACCCCCTAGGATCAGCTAGCTCTTCAACACACACGCACATCTCACACACACACATCTTCATACTTATCTAGTTCTTGCAGCTGTTTTTTCCCCTTTATTGTCAACTGGTGATGCTGCTATAACACACTTCCTATCCTAGAATCACTTTACTGTATCTGTGGAGGAGTAGCTTTATCACCCTAGGTTGTTCTCCTAATGAGGATTACAAACACCTCTTCTTCTCCCTAACTCTATTATGTAGTTCACAGAAGATAGATTGGAAAGACTATATATTTTATTTATTTATTGTTATCTTTTTAGAAAAAAGATTGACTTAGTTGAAACAACTCTATCAAAAACAAGGCAGATTTTGTGGACACAACATGAGACAGTAATATGTTAAAAAATATATATAATATATACATTTTTTATTACAAATATACTAGTTAAAAATTACATTTTGACAAACAAAAACACCCTACTGACTGACAGAATCAATAGATACCCAATAGGATAGGCATGGAGATATGGAAATGGATAAAATCCATGTGAACTGTACACAATATATCAAAACACAATATATCAATGGGTAGAGTCAGTAAACTTCTCCATGCGCTCTTGTCAACACATTTCACAAAATGCTTCCTCAGGACATTACTGGGTAGGTGCTAATACAAAATTAAAAACAATGAAAAAAAAACTATAAGTATATATAGTATTGTGATATGTATATAATAGTAAGCAGTGTATATTGATCTTGGATCAAGACATAAGACAACATACATACAAACATTACATATATGCTTGCCTGATGAACCTCATAATCAGGTATAAGGGGGCACAACACAAAGATAGATTTGAGACAAAAAAACTTACTTCCCACCAAACAGATCTCCTGACACTTAGCGCCTTGAGGCGATTCAATTCGCATTTGCAGCGCTTTACAAATCATTCATTCATTCATTCATTCACACTTGGATTGAGGAAAGAAAAATTCCACCTCTGCTGTAACCAAGGTCATTGGCAGTTCTAAAAATAAGATACATGATGTATTGTAGATACCTCCTCAGTCATGAATTCCCAATAACCCATTTATTGTATATAGAATATAGAGTATACCTTTACCTTAAATCAAGAATCAGGTAGATTCAATCAAAATGGATTGATGTAGGTAAAGAGGAGGAATTATATATCAAGCATTTCCATTAATGTCTATAAAATAATAGATAAATAAGTATATTAAAAAAAGGGGGGAAGGGGGGTTTTAGGTGGAGAAGCCATATGGATCCATGCTTACCAATAAGGATTGATACTGTTATACTTGAAGGGTTCCACATGTACTGTCACTTTATAGCTGGCTCCACCCAGGAGTGATGACAAGGGTCAAGGGGTATAGTAGCCATCTTAGAGCACATGTAATAGAAGCATACTAAGATATACCTGTCCTGAGATGAATGTTGGAGTGTACAGTGAGTACTGAAATAAACGTCAGTTGTACCAGACCAGAGTCTTGTGTCTCTCACAACTCAGAGGATATAACAGTGGCGACGAGGATTGGATTTACAAAGTTGCTATCATTCTGAGAGAGAGAGAGAGAGAGAGAGAGGGCAAAGGCAGTGTGGATTGTCACCTGAATAAAAGCACTCACGGAGCCCAGCAGGAAAATGTCATTGATTGGGACATTTAGTGAATTTAATGGAGAACAGACATCCTGGAGTTCCTGGGTTGAGAGATTGGAACAGTATTTCAGTGCAAATGCCATCCCAGACAACAGGCAAGCAGGTAGCAGTATTTCTTACAGTGGTTGGTGCTAAGACATATGACACTCTTCTTTTCCCTGTAATATCAGCAACTAAGACATTGGCAGAGCTCTTGACACTGTCAGAGTATCACTTCCAGCCTAAACCACTAGAGATTGCACAAAGATTTTGGTTCTATCAGTGGCAGCAGCAGCCAGGTGAAGAAATTAAGGCTTATGTGCTCGCCCTTCGCAGACTAGCCTCTACCTGTTCTTTTGGGGAGTACTTACCTACTGCACCGAGAGATAAGTTTGTCATGGGTCTGAATAGTGGGTCTAGCCAAAAGAGACTGTTAACAAAGAAAGACCTTACCCTTACAAAGGCAATTGAGTTTCAGTGATGGAAATGGCTGTGAAAGATACAGGGGGATTTGAACCCCCAGGGCAGAAGGGAAGAGATTAAAGAGGAAGTTTTCAGAACAGCAATCAAGCCAACTGCAGTAAAATGGAAATACAGACCCCTACCAAGCCGGGAGTCAGCTTGCTACCATTGTGGGAATACAGACCATGACCACAAAGTCTAACGGTTTAAGGATCAGACCTGTCATAATTGCGGTAAGGCAAGCCATCTTAAATGAGTGTGCCGTAGTAAGAAGGTGCAAGATAAACAACCTCTGAACCCCAAGACCCCAAGACAAAGACATATATGGTGGGAAGATATACATCATCTTCTGAGTCAGAGGATGAGGAAGTGCTCCACAGATTAGACATACATCATATGCATTCAGCACCCTCCACAATGACTGTAGAGGTAACCGTTGAGGGAAAGAAACTCAAGATGGATGTAGACACAGGAGCAGCAGTTTCAGTTATCACCCATAAACAATGGAGACAACTTGAGACCCGAACAACTGTCCGCCCAACACCAATCAAACTGCAGACATACTCAAAGCAGATACTCCACCCACTGGGTTATGCGAAAGTACAGGTTGATGCTTTAATCAAAGCTCCAGCCCCAACCAACCTCCAGCAGCTGCGATCATACCTTGTTTTGCTGAACTATTACCACAAATTCCTGCCAAATCTGGCACACACCTTGTTTCCTGTGAACAAGCTTTTGGAGAAACACTCCAGATGGGACTGGTCGGCTGCATGCCAACGTGCTTTTGAAGTTTCTAAGTGGAAGCTGTTGGCGTCACGCATGCTCATGCACTATGACCTCCAGAAGCCTCTCACCTTGGCTTGTGATGCCTCACCCTATGGTCTGGGGGCTGTACTATATCACATCTTACCAGATAGGTCAGAAAAAACAGTGGCATTCGCCTCCAGGTCCTTGACAAAAGCAGAAAGCACTTACTCTCACATTGACAAAGAGGCTCTTGAGCTGATATGGGCAGTTAAGAAGTTTCATCTTTACCTGTATGGTAGGGAATTCACCATACTGATGGACCATAAACCACTCCTTCAGATTAGGGAGGAGCTTTTTGTTTGGGTCGAACATGAGTTCGACTTGAACATTGGCTGTTCATCCGTTCATCGAAAACCAAACATTATGGGCCATTCACGCTAAATTTATGTGGCGCGTAACGGTCCATAATGCACTGCGGGAGCGCAGTGCATTGCTGTATGATGATTGGCTAGAGCATGCACCATGACCTGCATGCTTTGGCCAATCACAGTGCCTTCAGCTAAGAGAGCCATAATTAGACAAAGGCAGGGTGCCTTTTGCCAATCATGGCTCAGGGGGACTAAGTCCACGCCCCACACTATATAAGGCAGCCTGCACGTCGACCTCATGTAGTATGTCATTGGCATAGACGGAGAGAGAGTGTCATTTAGCAGGTGTCAGAAACCATGAACCAGACCGAGACAGAAGTACAGTAAAATCACACTTGTTTATTAATAAAAATAAAAAGGTAAATAGAGTAAGCATAGTCAAAGCATAGCCAGAGTCCAGTAACCGGATCAGGTAGTCAGCCAAGCCAGAGTTCAGTAACCAGATCGGGTAATCAGCCAGGCCAGAGGTCAGAGATCCAAGTAGAGGAACAGCAAGCAGGATAAGAAGCCAGAAGGGATGTCAGCAAAGCCAGTCTTTAAACAGGAACGCAGGAGATGGTTTCTTGTGATGTGACCAAGGCGAAGGCAGGAATGAAGTGAGCTGGAGATCTTTAAGTAGGCGGGATTGATGAGCAGATCCACACAGCTGATTAACTGTGGAGAGAGATGAGAGCTGGCAATTAGTCGACAGCTGAGCGGCCAGCTCAGAGAAGGAAGGGCTGAGCCAGCACTGACAGTAGGCAGGCAGGTTATTCAGTTAGCTGCAGTGTATTTAATATATATATACAGTCAGTCTCGTATATATATATATATCCACTCTATCCAGTTTAGCTAGATCTGACTGCAGTCCATTCCTGGTGTACTGTTTCTAATATATTTCAGGCAGGCAGGAGATTCAGTTAGTTGCAGTGTATTTTATATATATATATATATATATATATATATATATATATATATATGTATATATATATATATATATATATATATATATATATATATATATAAATAAAGTATATATATATCTATCCACTGCATACAGTTTAGCTATATCTCACTGCAGGCCGTTCCTGGTGTACTGTTTCTAATATACTTCAGGCAGGCAGGTGATTCAGTTAGCTGCAGTGTATTTAATATATATATACAGATAGTCTTGTATATATATATCCACTGCATACAGTTTAGCTATATCTCACTGCAGGCCATTCCTGGTGTACTGTTTCTAATATACTTCAGGCAGGCAGGTGATTCAGTTAGCTGCAGTGTATTTAATATATATACAGATAGTCTTGTATATATATATCCACTGCATACAGTTTAGCTATATCTCACTGCAGGCCATTCCTGGTGTACTGTTTCTAATATACTTCAGGCAGGCAGGTGATTCAGTTAGCTGCAGTGTATTTAATATATATACAGATAGTCTTATATATATATATATATATATATATATATATATATATATATATATATATATATATATATATATATATCCACTGCATACAGTTTAGCTATATCTCACTGCAGGCCGTTCCTGGTGTACTGTTTCTAATATACTTCAGGTGGTGTACACAGTACTGTGCACCCCTAGTGCAGTTGCTACTACTTTTCTGGTGGTGTACACAGTACACAATACATACAGTGCACCCATAGTTGCTATTAGACTTCTGGTGGTGTACACAATACCATGCACCCATAGTGCAGTTGCTACTACTTTTCTGGTGGTGTACACTATACAGTACACCCATAGCTGTTATTACACTTCTGTTGGTGTACACAGTACCGTGCACCCATAGTGCAGTTGCTACTACTTTTCTGGTGGTGTACACAATACACAATACAGTGTAGTGTGGTGTTGCAAAACAAAATCCCCATCATGTCCAGAAGGCCACCAAGGAGAGGCAGACGCTCACAGGCCACTAAAAGAGGGCAAGCAGGCTCTGTGTCTACAGTCCACAGTGCTGGTCATGGACATGGTGCATCTTTTGCAGGTGGCCGTGGGGCACGCTTGTCCTTTTTTTCTGCTGCTGGGACAGGGGCAGAAAAATTGGGCCTTTGGTGGTGGTGGTGCCACAACACTGTAACCCCTCACAGATGCTCTTGTTGGGCGCAGGAACAGGCCCTGCTTTGAAATATTAGATCAGAAATTGAAATTTCATGCCCCTGTTAAACAGGGACAGAAAAATTGTGCCTTAGGCAGTGGTGGTGGTGCCCTAAACCAAAAATATTGTTGGAAGCTAGCATCATCAAGATTGAGGAGGAATAGGATAGTCACTCAGCATAGGCAGTCTTCAAGGGATCCCACTTCCATAGAAAAATCAATCAGTTACATCAGCATCAGTTGCTTGATAGCTGCTGCTGATCCAAGACTGATTCATTTTTATGAATGTGAGCCTATCAAGGGAGTCTGTGGACAGGTGCACTTTATGATCCGTTACAAACCCTCCATCAGCACTGAATGTGCATTCAGAAAGAATGCTGGATGCAGGACAGACCAGTAGATCAACTGCATATTGAGCAAGTTCTGACCAGGGGTCCATCCACAAGACCCAGTAACCCAGTGGATGCCCTGTTGGAAAGGTCTCCAAGTCTGCTCTTGCCCCTAGATATTCCTGCACCATTTAATGCAGACGCTGGCGATGGTTGCCTGAACCGATCAGACCTTGGCGCTGAGGACTGAAAAATTGTCTAAAGGTATCAGTCAGCCGGCCACCTTCTCCACTGCTCTTCCTCTGACTGAACGAAGCTATCATGGTTATGCAGTAATCTTTGTCTGTCAGCTTACTTCTCCTCCATGTGTTCACCTTTAGAATCCAGCCACTCTCACCTGGTTATTTAAATAATCTCCCCTCAAAGCATGGCTCCACCCCAGCCCCTATCAGGGAACTCTATATTAACCTGTGCACTGCAAGCCTGCCTTGCTGATCAACCTTTGTGTGTTTAGCTTCCATGTACATCTTGCTGTGTCTTCTATGTCTGATTCCAGTTATCGATCTTGGCTCGTTCTTGACTATCCCTGCCTGCTTGTGACCCTGACCTTTGCCGTGTTCTATGTTTATCCTTGTCTGATAGTCGCCCCAACCTTTGGCTTATTCCCTTACTATCTCTGTCCTCCTGTAGCCTACAGTGGGTCTGAGCTGGAAGACCCTGGGGATCGCGACCTGGAGCCAGTTGCAGCCCAGTCCATCCTCAGCACTAGAGGCTCTGGTGAACACCTGCTGGCTCTTAGAGTCAGCACCCTGGGGAATCTTACTCTTTAGCCCCTGTGGGATCCGTGTTGGTGTTCAAGCGGACCTGCCTTCCTTAACCACCTAGACTCCCATCTGCAGAAGTCAGCCGTAGGGTCCACTACCTTTGTGGTGCACTCCTGACCCCAACGGTGTGCATCTGTCATCTGGCCTCAGGTGACCTGACAGAAGCCATAGCAACATGTTGTCCAGCCCCAGGAAATTGTAACCGCACAGGGTCTGGAAATGCATTGCACAAATCTTTCCTGCTGCAGCATTGCCAACGTTGACTATTATTTGGTGGACATGTCACAAATGAGGCGGTTGGTGAGCAGGTTGCATTCCCTTTGAATGTCAGCCAGCCGAGCACTAACATGGTATGACTGTTGGAAATGACCACAGACTTTTCTGGCCTGCCTCATGAGATCTTGTAAGCCTGTACCTGCTGAAGAACTGCTGCACCACCAAATTCAGGATGTGTACCAAACATGGAACATGGATCAAGTGTCCCTGTCGGAGGGCGGAGAGAAGGTTGGTGCCATTGTCGCACACAACCATTCCTGGCTGAAGCTGGCATGGCGTCAACCACCTCTGAGCCTGCCCCTGCAGAGCTGACAGAATCTCTGCCCCAGTGTGGCTCCTGTCCCCTAAGCAGTGGTTTAACCTTAAACCAGTGTTTCTCAACTCCAGTCCTCAAGGCGCCCCAACAGGTCATGTTTTCAGGATTTCCCTTAGATGAAATGGCTGTGGTAATTACTAAGGCAGTGAAACTGATCAAATCACCTGTGCAAAATAATGGAGAGCCTGAAAACATGATCTGTTAGGGCGCCTTGAGGAGCAGAGTTGAGAAACACTGCCTTAAACTACGTAGAGGGTTCTTTGCTGTAAGAGCGGCAAGGATGTGGAATTCCCTTCCACAGGCGGTGGTCTCAGCAGGAGGCATCGATAGTTTCAAGAAACTATTAGATAAGCACCTGAATGACCGAAACATATATAAAATGTAATACTGACATATAATCTCACACATAGGTTGGACTTGATGGACTTGTGTCTTTTTTTATTTCTTTTCAACCTGACCTATTATGTAACTATGTAACTCATGCACTGCATTGCATCTTTTTGCCTGAGTGCTTGCATAGCCCCTTGAATGCTTACGGAGCACTGCTGGTTCAGAGAACAAATCTGCAGAAGAGGCCATAGAGGAAGAAGAAGAGGAGGGGGTGGAGGAGAGAGCTGTATCAGAATCACCGCTAGCATTTTGGAGGCGTGGTGGCGGAACAAGCTCCAACAATACTGAACCCTGTCTTGCATCCTTCCCAGCTGCCAGCAGAGTTACCCCGTGCACCGTGAAGGAAAGGTAACATCCCTGCCCATGCCTGCTAGACCATGAGTCTGCGGTAGTATACACCTTACTGCTGACTACCCTGTCCAACAAGACAAAAAACATTGCCTTCCACATGCCGGTAGAGAGCTGGAATGGCCTTCCATGAAAGGGAAAAGGGGGTACTGCATGGAAACCAAAAAAGTCGGACTTTGAAGGCATAGAAACAATGGGGAAGTATTAAAGATAATATTCACACTATTTATTGAAAAAAAATCATCATATTTACACAGTATTCAAAAAGAATAAAACCATAGACAAATGATACAATTTTTACATTGAGCCCTTGTGCGTCTATGCGTTTCGCCATGAGGCTTCTTCAGGACACAAACGGGGTTCAAGATTGTAACAAAATAGAGACAAAAGCGAATCTCACTATCTTCAAGAAAATGAGCCTCATGTACACATTCGCAGGAGCCGGAAAGTTTCCAAGGATATGGAATGCTTATAGTAAATGTTTTATTTAATATATAATGCTCTAGGGTGTACAGCATCCGGCTGTCTCCCAGGGGCACATTTATTTATTCCAAGGGTCAAGCAGTATATTCTTTCTGAGCTTAGCTACATGCTATTGATATGGTTGAACATTACCAAGACCTCTCCTTTATGGATTTTGGACTTATCTATATCTGATCGTCTATGTGGTCACTTTTACCCTTGGAGATTTGACATACATCAGCCCCTGCTAGAGCATTATATATAAAATAAAACATTTACTATAAGCATTCCATATCCTTGGAAACTTTCCGGCTGCTTCCAATGTGTACATGAGGCTCATTTTCTTGAAGATAGTGAGATTCGCTTTTGTCTCTATTTTGTTACAATCTTGAACCTGGTTTGTGTCCTGAAGAAGCCTCACGGCGAAACGCATAGACGCACAAGGGCTCAATGTACAAATTGTATCATTTGTCTATGGTTTTATTCTTTTTGGATACTGTGTAAGTATGATGATTTTTTTTTTCAATAAATAGTGTGAATATTATCTTTAATACTTCTCCATTGTTTCTATGCCTTCAAAGTCCGACTTTTTGGTTACCATGCAGTACCCCCTTTTCTCTATAATCATGGATGTGGCAAATTGAGTGCTTCCTTCTCCCCTTCCCCCTCCCCTTCTTTTCGGCCTTCCATGAAAAGAAATGGCGTTTTGGAACCTGCAACTGAGGTACAACACATATTCACGAAAGGGGGCAGAGTCTACCAGCTGAAAAGGCAGTAGCTGCAGTGCTAGCAATTTGGTCAAGCTGGCATTCAAGCTAGAATTCAGACTGTGAGCATGTGGATAGCTGGGACTGAATTTCTTTTTACAGTTTAGCAACTGGGGTATGGAAATTTGCCTGCTAAAATCAGATGGTGGTGTACTGCTAGCAGATTGCCTGCAAGTACTTGGGACACCTATTGCTATACCTTCATTCCTCTCAGTGCAGGTTTTCGAGAGGACTGGAGTAGAGTTGGAGATCCCAAATGAGGAGCAAGGAGAAGTCTGCCTTTTTCTTTGATGTGGGTCTACGGACTTGTTGCCTTATGAGTTTATGTGAAATCTACATTAATAGCTGTAAAATATAGGAATTGTGAATATATTTAATTTATATTGAATTATTTATATTTATATATTTTATATTTAATTTATATTTAATGTATTTATATTTAATAAATATATTTAATTTAGCTTTTATCTATGTAGGAGAATATTTATAGAAGGAACCCTCCCAAAAGAGGAAAAGGGAACACTTGTACCCCCCGGTACATAGGGACTTTTAAGGTGAACAGTCACAATATTAATATAAAAGCATATTTATTTCGAAAAATTGCTTAAAAAACCATAGTACTAAAAACATGATGATAATTTGTACAAAACATTGATATACATCACAGTTTACATGTGTTTTGTTTTCTATACATTCTAAACTGAAGCCTATTTTCTCCATGGACCTAACATGTTTCAGGACAAAGTCCCTTCTTCAGAGGTGTTTTATAGGAGAAACAGATGGATGTATTCTGAAAAACAAGCAAGACAGATTTAAGCATAGGCATTAACCTCAGTGTGGCCATCGCAGCATACCAAGGGCATCCAATATACATACCAATATTAGTATTTGAAGATAAGTGCAATATAGCAGTATATGTACAAAAGTGTATTTTCTTTGAGACTTTGGAATAGACCTCTACCGCCAAATGTCCATCAAACGGGTGATGGATCCCATCCGCGCCTAGGGAAGCCCACACAAAAGTCCCATAATAGGACAACCACCACAGCAATGCCAAAAAAGACCCTGCAGGAATGATAAAAAATGCTCAAATTGTAAAAAATGCTCAATATAGTGGGGTTGTATATAGAGCAATATAACATGAAACAGAGGTGCTTCGAGCGGATTTTAATGAAACAGAGAAAGTAAAATAGGGAAAAACCCATGAATGAGCAAAGCTCTTCGCTCCAATTACTTAAAGACTGTTTTTATATTGAAGGTGATATACACCTATGAAATAATTAACATGAAGAGGAACATCTCCACATACCAAGCACTAGCCGGGAGGAGGAGGAGAGAAAAAACACCTCTTATCTTACCCCACCATATTGGAGGTATACTATTAAACAGTCAAAGGAATGAGGACAGAGCAAAAAACCAAACAGAGCAAAAAACAGCGGAAATTCCTAGGTTTAATTGTTCTTTTACTAACTTTTAAGGTGGATCAATATAGTGAGGACATTGTTCCTTTGGTCAGGCATCAGTCTTCACCATCAAGGCGCTTCGAGCAGATTTTAAAGGCCGCACGGCGCCTGCGCAGTAGGTGCGAACGCTTGGTGTCAGCAATGTGTGTCTCGTACATGGACCGCGCATTGCGCGCATGTCGATGACATCACTATTTCGCGACCTGAGTTGAAGCTGACAGTGACGCTTCAGAGGAAGGAGGGAGAAAAGGGGAGGGAAAAAAGGAGGGAAGGAGGCCGCACGCCACAGAATAGGAAATCACACCGAGCCAGGACACTCCCCCAAACATCCCCATGGTAACCATCCACAACAAAAGGAAGACAGAAAAATAAACAGTCATCGATCCACAATATTCCATGAAAAGATGACTAAAAGGACCTCCAAGGCTGGATCTGCACGGTCCCCACCCACTGCAATATACACTGGAGGAGCGTCATGCAGAAGAAGCCCACCGATGCAGTAACACCGCAAACATCAAGAGTTCACAGGAAAAACCTGGGTCAGTCGGGTACGCAATGCAAATAAGGAGGCCCAACCCCCACAAAAGGTGAGGAAGGAGGGCCCGCGGATAAACCAGGCACGGAACGGGATGTCAGAAAGCAGAGATATAAATAAACCAATCTGTTTGTATATTAAAATAAGCATTGCATATCAATAATAATAATATATGTCAAAGTGTGGATGTATGTGGATGCACTCGAATATCCGAATATCCGCAACGATAAACAACAAAGGTCAATGGGTATAATTAACAATGGATTTTGGTTTACATCAGAGTATACAGCATCTAATATAATATTCTTAACAATCAACTGTTATTCATTGTTTGAAACTATAAAGACAAAGTTGCCTTACAAATAAATAAATAAACAAGCATCAGAAAGAGCCTTACAGATAGATAAATAAGCATGTCAGACAACTTTTTGCAACAACAGATAAATTTGACGTGTATAATGAAAGTGTTATATGAGACTAAGAAAATTATTTATTCCTTTTCACAGCCACCTGACACAAAACCGTCCAAAAATGGACGAAAGCTAAATTGAGTATTAATCCTGGAAATTGGGTTGCCTTCAAGTCGGCAATCCAACGGACCTCCCTATGTGGAAAAAAAAGTTGCATGCTTTTGGCATACAGACAGCTTTGATAGATATATCCAGGAGGATATCAATCCCCTAGGACTACGAATCCAGATTTTTCCCATGCTAGAGGATGTGGATTCCACCTTCAAAGCGAATTGGAATCTACAACTCTGCACTAAGACCATGATGACCTTGTTAAGTGAAGAATATAAAAAACGCATTGCAAACTTTGATAAGGACATTGATATAATTTATGCCAAGTTACTTCCCTTTAAAGATTTACCCATATTTAAGGAACATGAGGAAAAAATCAAAATCCAGCTTAATCAGAAATCTCAGGAAAAACTAGCAATAAGAGATAAAAAAATTTTGGCATGATAAGCGAGCCTTCCAAGAAGGAAAGGCTTATAAATGGCATCAAACTACTTCAACACAACAATCTCTTAAAGGCAGGTTAAACAAAAACTCTAGAAATTCTGAATCTAATTCTTCTTTGAATTCTTCTGATTCATCTTCTTCCCTAAACAGACACAGAAACCGTAAACCACAGAAAAACAAAAGATTACTATCTGGTGACGATTCATCTTCAAATAAGAAAAGAATTACGGATCCTACTTCCATTCAATCTACACTTGCTCTTTCAACTGTGGGTAAAGGTAATTCGCGGGGTGGTAATCAAGCTTCCTCTACAGGTCTTTCTGGTAGTGGTTCTATTCCACACACTGGGGATTCTTCTCTATCTTCTATCACTACAACGTTATTACAAACGGACAAAGATTTTTTAGTTCACAGAATGGAGGAGAGTCCTCCAGACATATAATGGCATCATACACTTTGACACAGAATTTTTCTTCTTCTTCCAATCTTAACATTCAAAATATTGTCAATCTCTCTAATCACTCACTTACCCAAGCTGAAAGAGACTTATTACATAAAGGTCTTAGTTTCTGTCCACAGGTTGGTCTAAACACTTTTGAAGTAATAAAGGATTTACATCTCTTTGCGTGAAAACATTACTATAAAAGCCTCTTCTCCAAAGAGAAAGAGGCAGCCACTCTCCAAATGGAGACTAGGGAATCAGATGAAGCATTAGATGATCTTCTATCACTCTTCGAGGAAGAGGATCCAGATGATCTGATTGATTCGATAGATATTGAAACCCTCTTAGAGGAACACATTACTAAACAACCCTTACCATCATTCGATGAACAGCAGAGGTTTAAAAAAAAGTCGGACAAATTTCCTTCATTCACAAGTAATCCCAATCTAGCAGCTTTTATAGCTTCAACCACATCTGAAATTAACAAAATAAAACCACAGACATCCTGCAGCAATCTTACCAAAGATGAACAACTAGCTTTAGAATCCCTCAAAAAAGAACAGTCCCTAACAATAAAGCCTTCTGATAAGGGAGGAAATATTGTGATCATGACAAATGAGCAATATAAAGCAATGTGTATGAAGGTTGTTACTAATAAATCATGGTACATACCCATTTCAAAGAATGTCATTGACATACCGTATTTATCGGCGTATAACATGCGCCGGCGTATAACATGCACCCCAAGTTTAGGAGGGGAATTTAAGGAAAAAACTTTTAGGAGGGAAGTTTAAGGAAAAAAACTTACATTTAAATGCCCATCAATGCAGCCTCATCAGTATTCATCTGCAGCCTTTCCCCAGTGTCCAGTGCAGCCTTATCCCAGTGCAGCTTTGCCCCAGTGCAGCCTTGTCCCCAGTGCAGCTTTGCCCCAGTGCAGCCTTGTCCCCAGTGCAGCTTTGCCCCAGTGCAGCCTTGTCCCCAGTGCAGCTTTGCCCCAGTGCAGCCTTGTCTCCAGTGCAGCCTTGTCCCCAGTGCAGCTTTGCCCCAGTGCAGCCTTGTCCCCAGTGCAGCCTTGTCCCCAGTGCAGCTTTGCCCCAGTGCAGCCTTGTCCCCAGTGCAGCTTTGCCCCAGTGCAGCCTTGTCCCCAGTGCAGCTTTGCCCCAGTGCAGCCTTGTCCCCAGTGCAGCCTTGTCCCCAGTGGTCCGTGCAGCCTTGTCCCCAGTGGTCCGTGCAGCCTTGTCCCCAGTGGTCCGTGCAGCCTTGTCGCCGCCGACATACAAACATTTAGTTTGTATTTTTAAACATGGCGCCGCGGAGTTCGGAGGGACTCGGGGGCGCTCGTTCAGCTGAACGAGCGACGCCGAGGACACAGTGACTGGGCGGAGCCGAGATACACATATCCGAGGGTTCTCGGCTATTCTCGGCCATATGATGGACATAACAGAGGTCCAATGGCGGGACTGGGCGTGACTGTGAACGGCGCCGAGAAAAGCCGAGAACCCTCGGCTATGTGTATCTCGGCTCCGCCCAGTCACTGTGTCCTCGGCGGCGCTCGTTCAGCTGAACGAGCGCCCCCGAGTCCCTCCGAACTCCGCGGCGCCATGTTTAAAAATACAAGCTATGTGAATGTCGGCGGCGATCGCGGCGATCGCTCCGACAGATCACAAAATAGCGGGGATCGGCGTATAACACGCACCCACGATTTTCCCCTTATTTTAAGGGGAAAAAAGTGTGTGTTATACGCCGATAAATACGGTATTTAATAAATCCTTTTACGATCTAGTAGATAAGGCGTTTTGCAGTGGTGCCATTGATAAGGATGTTTGGGAATATATTAGAACTCCATATCCACCCATTCCCACTCTATATTGCCTTCCCAAAATACACAAAAATCAAAAAATAGCCCCAGGTCGTCCTATTATTTCTGGTAATGGATCTATAACGGAAAATCTCAGTAAATTTGTTGGCAGTTATTTCAGATCATTTGTGGCTAATTTACCTTCTCATATAAAAGATACTATTCATCTATTACAAAATCTAGATGAACTACATGTCCCACCATCTTCTTTCCTAGTTGCCATCGATGTAGAAGCGCTATACAGCTCTATCCCCCACAATTTAGGCCTCTCTGCAATTAAACACATTTTGTCACAATCACACAAAGATGATCGTAAATGTAACCTTTTTCTTCTAGATACGTTGGATTTTATCCTAACGCACAACATCTTCTCCTTTGATGGGTTCCACTACCTCCAGGTACAGGGGGTCACGATGGGGACATGTTGTGCCCCATCCTATGCCAACCTGTACCTGGGGGAGTGGGAACAATCCTTGTTGTCTGATTCCGATCTGTCATCTTATACCACCCATGTGGTGGCATGGTTCAGGTATATAGACGACATATTGATGATATGGGACGGTAAAGCAGAAGATCTACATGCCTTTATGCACGTCATGAACAGAAATGCCTTTAACTTACATTTCACAATGACCTTTAGTTCTATCACTTTCCTTGACCTAAATATTATAAAATCCAAGGACGGTTTTCTATCCAGCGGTCTTTATCACAAAGAGACCGCTGGAAACACCATATTACACGCATCAAGCTTGCATCCAAGGTCCCTAGTACTGTCCATTCCTTATGGACAGTATTTAAGGCTCAGACGCAATTGCTCCACAGATACTGAATTTTTCCGTGAAGCCAATTTATTAAGAATAATATTACTGGATCAAAGTTATTCATCTACATCTAAAGACATAACATACTGTTTCCTAAAAAAACACCTGCCGATCCAAAGCCAACTATGAGATTAATAACTACTTATAATAAACAACATAAAAGCATTAGAAACATTCTACAGAAGCACTGGCATCTATTACAAATTGACCCTAATTTAAAATCACATATACCTATGACACCTACCATCACTTTCAGGCGAGCACGTTCATTAAGAGACCATTTGGTCAAAAGTGAATATACGGGCACCTTCCGCTCTGATACATGTAAGATATTAGGGACTTTTACCTGTGGGGGTTTCCCCCTTTGACGACACATGAATACACATTCAAAATTCATATTACCGAATGGCAGAAGATATAGACCTAGACACTATGCCAATTGCAAAACGCTGGTGTCATATATCTTCTAGCCTGCCAATGTAAATGTTTTTATGTTGGAAAAACAAAATTAGAATTTTGCAAGAGGGCAGCACGTCATGTTACCAGTATGAAACAGGCGAACCCAGACTTCCCTCTGGGGTGACATGTGCGAGATTGCCATGCAGGCAAATTTCCTCGCATTTGTTTCACCATCCTCAATCGAGTCCATCCAGATAATCAAGGAGGTGATTGGAACAAAATCTTGCTCCAGTGGGAGGTCCGTTGGATTTCCGACTTGAAGGCAACCCAATTTCTAGGACTTAATACTCAATTTAGCTTTCGTCCATTTTTGGACGGTTTTGTGTCAGGTGGCTGTGAAAAGGAATAAATAATTTTCTTAGTCTCATATCACACTTTCATTATACACGTCAAATTTATCTGTTGTTGCAAAAAGTTTTCTGATATGCTTATTTATCTATCTGTAAGGCTCTTTCTGATATGCTTGTTTATTTATTTATTTGTAAGGCAACTTTGTCTTTATAGTTTCAAACAATGAATAACAGTTGGCTGTTAAGAATATTATATTAGATGCTGTATACTCTGATGTAAACTAAAATCCATTGTTAATTATACCCATTGACCTTTGTTGGTTATCGTTGTAGATATTCGAGTGCATCCACATATATCCACACTTTGACATATATTATTATTATTGATATGCAATGCTTATTTTAATATACAAACAGATTGGTTTATTTATATCTCTGCTTTCTGACATCCCCTTCCGTGCCTGGTTTATCCCCACCCGGCGCACGGGGGCCCTCCTTCCTCACCTTTTGTGGGGAGGTGGGCCTCCTTTTTTGCATCATGTACCCGGCTGACCCAGGTTTTTCCTGGGAACTCTGGATGTTTGCGGTGTTAATGTGTCGGTGGGCTTCATCTGCATGACGCCCCTCCAGTGTATATTGCAGTGGGTGGGCGCCGTGCAGATCCAGCCTTGGAGGTCCTTTTAGTCGTCCTTTCATGGAATATTGTGGATCGATGACTGTTTATTTTTCTGTCTTCCTTTTGTTGTGGATGGTTACCATGGGGATGTTTGGGGGAGTGTCCTGGCTCGGTGTGATTTCCTATTCTGTGGCATGCGGCCTCCTTTCCTCCTTTTTTCCCTCCCCTTTTCTCCCTCCTTCCTCTGAAGCGTCACTGTCAGCTTCAACTCAGGTCGCGAAATAGTGATGTCATCGACATGCGCGCAATGCGTGGTCCATGTGCGAGACACACATCGCTGACACCAAATGTCCGCACCTACTGCACAAGCGCCGTGCGGCCTTTAAAATCAGCTCGGAGCGCCTTGATGGTGCAGACTGGCGCCTGACCAAAGGAACAATGTCCTCACTATTTTGATCCACCTTACAAGTAAGTAAAAGAACAATTAAACCTAGGAACTTCTGCTGTTTTTTGCTCTGTCCTCATTCCTTGGACTGTTTGATAGTATACCTCCAATATGGTGGGGTAAGATAAGAGGTGTTTTTTCTCTCCTCCTCCCCCCGGGCTAGTGCTTGGTATGTGGGGATGTTCCCCTTCATGTTAATTATTTCATAGGTGTATATCACCTTCAATATAAAAACAGTCTTTAAGTAATGGGAGAGAAGAGCTTTGCTCATTCATGGGTCTTTCCCTATTTTACTTTCATTAAAATCCACTCAAAGCGCCTCTATTTCATGTTATGTTTCTCTATATACAACCCCACTATATTGAGCATTTTTTAAAATTTGAGCATTTTTACCATTCCTGCAGGGTCTTTTTTGGCATTGCTGTGGTGGTCGTCCTATTATGGGACCTTTGTGTGGGCTTCCCTAGGCGCGGACGGGATCAATCACGCATTTGATGGACATTTGGCGGTAGAGGTCTATTCCAAAGTCTCAAAGAAAATACACTTTTGTACATATACTGCTATATTGCACTTATCTTCAAATACTAATATTGGTATGTATATTGGATGCCCTTGGTATGCTGCGATGGCCACACTGAGGTTAATGCCTATGCTTAAATCTGTCTTGCTTGTTTTTCAGAATACATCCATCTGTTTCTCCTATAAAACACCTCTGAAGAATGGACTTTGTCCTGAAACATGTTAGGTCCATGGAGAAAATAGGCTTCAGTTTGGAATGTATAGAAAACAAAACACATGTAAACTGTGATGTATATCAATGTTTTGTACAAATTATCATCATGTTTTTAGTATTATGTTTTTTTAAGCAATTTTTCAAAATAAATATGCTTTTATATTAATATTGTGATTGTTCGCCTTAAAAGTCCCTATGTACGGGTGGGTACAAGTGTTCCCTTTTCCTCTTTTGGGAGGGTTCCTTCTATAAATAGAATTCGGGATGTTGGCAATAATTTGGAGAATTTAATACATATATTTTTTCTCCTTGTGGTTCATAACTTAACTCTTATCTATGTAGGAGAAATCTCTGGTAGACCAGACAAGTTGGTGCCTAGGCTTGTGTATACAAACAATGGGATTCAAACCTACTTACACATACTTCAAAGGATTCCATGCATGGATATGGAATGAAGGGAGGCCAACCCGTAATCAATACTTAACTTCTCGGGAAAATTCAAGTTAAACTCTTGCTCAGAATAGTCACTAGGATTTGCATTAAAGGGGGCTGACTTATGCAAAGTATAGGGATTGGAGATGCAGCCAGTCCTTACATTCCTTGTAATAGGAATAAAAGTGACACAATTTTTTTTTTTTTTAAACAGTGTAAAAATAAATAAAATATTTTAAAATAAATAATAAAAATAAAAAAAAAAAATTTTTAAAACCCCCCTGTCCCGACGAGCTCGCGCGCAGAAGCGAGCGCATACGCAAGTAGCGCCCGCATATGAAAACGGTGGTCAAACCACACATGTGAGGTATCACAGCGAGCGGTAGAGTGAGAGCAATAATTCTAGTCCTAGACCTCCTCTGTAGCGCAAAATATGCAACCTGTAGAATTTTTTAAACGTCGCCTATGGAGATTTTTGAGGGTAAAAGTTTGACGCCATTCCACGAGCGGGCGCAATTTTCAAGCATGACATGTTGGGTATCAATTTACTTGGCGTAACATTATATTTCACAATATTAAAAAAAATTGGGATAACTTTACTTTTGTTTTATTTTTTTATTAAAAAAAGTGAATTTTTTCCAAAAAAAGTGCGCTTATAAGACCGCTGCGCAAATACGGTGCAAAAAAAAAGTATTGCAATGACCGCCATTGTATTCTCCATAAAAAAACCATATATAATGTTTGGGGGTTCTAAGTAATTTTCTAGCAGAAAAACCTGTTTTAAACATGTAAACATCTAAAATCCAAAACAAGGCTGGTCCTTAAGTGGTTAAATCTCAAATATAGTATACAGGAAAAAGACTGCATGGGAGGTCGTCATATGTCTGGTCAAGCATGTGG
The DNA here is from genome assembly GCF_042186555.1 of Aquarana catesbeiana. NCBI lineage: Eukaryota > Metazoa > Chordata > Amphibia > Anura > Ranidae > Aquarana > Aquarana catesbeiana. Next base: position 474,646,343 of record NC_133325.1, read on the forward strand.
TGCCCAAGCGGCTGCTGTTGTGGCCACGCTTGATCGGCTTCAGACATAGGTTGCAAACAGCAACGGTGCAATCTGCTGCACACATGTCCACAAAGGCCCACATCAAGGAACTTTTCAAAATCAGTGGGGAGTCAGCAGTGCCCTGCACCTGCGGAGCTCTGCGGTGTGATGCAGTAGGGTGGCTGCCCTTAAGCTGCCCCCTAGAGGACATCCTGCCTTGTTGGAGTTGTGCCTCCTCCTCTAGTCTATCAGGCACACAAGTAGAGTCAGTGACCTCATCATCCCCTCCCTTCTCGTCACTGGAGCAAACTTGGCACTATGCTGCAGCTGGGGGAACATGACTGCCAGTTTCTTGTCCTTCTTGGGCACCCCCTCTGTCTAGGCTCACGTTACTCCCTTCCTCAACCTGGGAACCAACATTGGAGCCTTCAAATAACTGCGCATCCTCCAGCAGCATGTACCCAACACTGTGGTTGAATAGTTCGGGGGGCTCCTCTGTGCGTGATGGTTGGGCTACAGAAGGAGTGACTGTGGACAAGGAGCCGGTAGAATAGGCCGCTTTGGCAGCTGCATAGGAAGGAAAACTACTCTGAGCCTGGGTGACAGAGGATGAGGAGGATGAGGACGGCTTTGTTATCCACTCCACCAACTCTTCTGCATGTTCTGGCTCAATAACACGGCCAGCAGCAGAAAGAAAGGACAAGTGTGCTCCACGGCCACCAGCAGAGGATGCACCATGTCCATGACCAGCACTGTTGACTGTAGACACAGAGCCTGCTTGCCCTCTTTTAGTGGACTGTGAGCGTCTGCCTCTTCTTGGTGGCCTTCTGGACATGATGTATATTTTGTTTTGCAACACCGCACTACACTGTATTGTGTACTGTGTACACCACCAGAAAAGTAGTAGCAACTTCACTATGGCGGCATTGTATTGTAATTACAATTTTTGAGCTAATATTTCACAGCATGGCCCGTTTCTGCGCTCAACAAAAGTATCCGTGAAGCTTTACAGTGTTGCGCCACCACCACCACCATCGCCTAAGGCCCAATTTTTTTGCCCCTGTTTAACAGGGGCATGTAATTACAATTCTTGATATAATATTTCACAGCAGGGCCCATTCCAGTGCCCACCAAGAGTAACTGTGAGGGCTTACAGTGTTCTGGTACCACCAACGCCTAAGGCCCAATTTTTCACAGAGTGTATAGGGCAGGCCGTATAGTATAAACAGGCAGTCCCATATTTTCAAACATCAGACTTACTAACGACTCCTACTTACAAACGGAGGGAGACAACAGGAAGTGAGAGGAAATCTACCCCTAGGAAGGGAAATTCTCTTCTGTAAGAGTTAATATGGGAAAAAGGTGTCTCCACTAATGCTTTATCACCAATCCTTGTTTCCCTAATAACCCAACATTTTCTAAATCCAATTGTCATTGGGACAGAAAGTGAGGTGAAATCTTCTGAACGGGGCACAGACAGCAAAAAAAAATGTTACAGGGGTGATAACCCTGCCCTATATTATCCAAAAAGCTTAAAACTAGATTTTTCGGCTGGAGCTAAACTTAAAAAATGTACCTGTTCCAAATTACAAACAGATTCAACTTAACAAACCTACAATCCCTATCTTGTTTGTAACCCGGGGACCGCCTGTATACTACTGTTAACAGTATATAGGGCCTGGGGGCCCCACGCCTTTTTTTTTTTTGGGTGCGGGGTTCCCCTTATTATACATACCAGACCCAAAGGGCCCGGTAATGGGCTGGGGGGGGGGCAACATTACATTACAGCTGCAAGCAGTTTTAAATGACTTTTTTTTCCTTTAGAAATGTTATTTTGTGTAGGGACTGTTTTAAACATGGGGAAAATGCACTAATTTACAGGCATACTATAGACACCCCCCAGGCACGATATTTAAAGGAATATTACACTTTTATTGTTTCACTTTAAGCATAATTAAAATCACTGCTCCTGAAAAAATGGCCGTTTTAAAAACTTTTTTTTGCATTGGATACATGTCCCCTGGGACAGGATCAGGGTTCCCAAACACTTTTTATGACAATAACTTGCATGTTAGCCTTTAAAATTAGCACTTTTGATTTTTCACGTTCAAGTACCATAGACTTTAACGGGGTTTGCGTGTTCGCACAAATTTTTGGTCTGTTCGCAAGTTCTGCTGCGAACCGAACCGGGGGATGTTCGGCTCATCCCTACTTCAGATCTTTAGCCCTGACATCTCTCAGACAACTGTGGCCCGCCTTCAACGCTAAGCTCCACCGGTCAAGAGTTGTCGTTACACCAGCCTGTCCTTCTGGTCTTCTGGGGAGATAGCAGCCCAAACAGCCAAGGATACCTTCCTGAAAACAATACTCTCCTGGGTAGTTTACGGTTGGCCTGCAACCGTCACACAGGATTATGATCCTTATTTCCATAGGCGTATGCAATTAACTGTGGCTGGCAACATTCTGGACTTGCTACATACTGGTCATGCCGGGGGCACACGTATGAAACAAAAGGCCCGAGGCTATGTGTGGTGGCCGAACCTAGACTCAGATATCATGACATATGTAAATGCATGTACTGGCTGGATGTGCACAAATTGCAAGAGACCCTCCTTGAGGGTGCGTCCAGCCCTGGACTTGGCCCACAGTTCCCTGGTTTCGCCTACACTTGGACTTTGCAGGCCCAATCAGAGGACACACCTTCTTGATCATAGTTGATGCCCATTCAAAGTGGCCTGAGGTCATTCCCGTTACTCAGCCAACGACTAAGGCGACGATTTCCATACTGTTACACCTCGCTGCTACATTTGGATACCCCAGAGAAATCGTCACGGACAACGGTGCACAATTCACAAGTCAGGAGTTTCAGGGTTTCCTGACTGCCCACAACATCAAACACAAGCTGATCGCACCTTACAACCCGGTTACAAATGGTCAAGCAGAACGGTTTGCGCAGACTTTCAAACGCTATTTCAAAGCTACAGTGGCTACAAGTAAACAACAGTCCCTGTCACCCCAGCAGCTGGACTCTTTCCTTTCTGCTTACAGAAACACACCACATGCAACCACCAGGAAAACTCCAGCTGAACTCTTTTTGGGTCGGCAGCCATGGACTGTTTTGGACATGCTCCGCCCTCAAATGGTCCAGGAACATGTACTGCAGTCCCAAGACAAGATGGTCAAACATGACGAGCTTCCCCGGTTCACAGCCTAACAAAAAGGTATGGGCCCGATCTTATGGGGCTTCCAACACTTGTTGGCTTCCTGCTATCATTGCAGAGACTTTGGGAACCAAAATGTATAGGGTCTGCCTGGACGATGGTTCCATTTGCAGACAGCATGCGGACCAACTGCGTCCTCGTTCTTAGCTGCCCAAATCCTTGACATTGGCTGAACCACCAGTGTCTCACGGGTTTGTGCCTAGCGGATCAGGATGCACCGGGACTGATGGTTGGGGGGACTCTGAACTTTTGAACTCAGCTCCAACAGAGCCCTGGTCCCGAGGTCTGTTCACCCTCTGAGCTAGTGGATCCCTTCTTGGCCCTGTCGGTGCCCATTCCAGCCAGCCCTGTTTCCTCCAGTCCCGAGTCGCTGGGTGCCTGTCCTCAATGACACTGTTGCCCTCCTGATCAGTTTCAGCTGCAAGACTGGTTACGAGACTTTCGACGGGGCCGCCAATAGTGATCTGATATAATTTTATCCCCGTAGCTGTCCCTGGAAGCTTGGTCTCACATCTGGACACAGGAGAAGTCCTGTGAATCTCCTGTGTTTGGAGCACTGTTATTGGACAGTTATTAGTTACTGTTTTGTGCCTGTTCTCGTTTAGCTCTGTTTTTCTGTTTTTTTAGGGATGGATGGAAGGTGTTATACCTGAAGGGTTCCACATGTACTATCACTTTAAGGCTGGCTCCACCTAGGAGTGATGACAGGTGTCAAGGGGTATAGTAGCCATCTTAGAGAACATGTAATAGAAGCATACTAAGATATACCTGTCCTGAGATGCATGTTTGAGTGTACAGTGAGTACTAAAATAAACATCAGTTGTTCCAGACCGGGGTCTTGTGTCTCTCACAACTCAGAGGATATAACAGATATACTTGCCCCCAATACAGGAGGGGTGGAAGGCCCAAATGGTGCCTAGATGTATCCACCCGAGTGTACTTCCAATCCTCAGCTTGGTATATGACCGAAGCTTAAAATGTATATCATTGTGTATTAAGAAAAGAATTTGACATGGATAGTTATATACATATATCTGGGACCTAGCATATCCCTTAATCTTACACACCTTGTATATATATATCCAAGACTTCCTCCTATTTAGGGGGCTAGAAAAATGTACAGCCACACCCATAGAATCCCAAGTGGGATATGGGAGTCTGGAACAGAAAAACAAAAGCAGATGGAGCAAAAGAAGAATATATTAGACTAATATGCAGTTATAAACTGCAGCCAATGCTGCCAATTAGGGTGTTAGCATCCAAAGTATTGATTGCTAAAACATAATCTCCTAGTCCCATATAGCTCACCTATATCCAAGGGTTGGTACTGCCACAGGTGTCCCAGCTGGTTCAACACTGACTGAATGAATGGGTACTTCTTATATCTTTTGTTTTGGGCCAAAATCACAGCATCCGCCAAACATGGGTGAAGTGGCAAGACACCTGGTGCCAAAATCGCGGCACCAGCCAAGCATGGGTGTCACGTTTGGCACCAGAATTGTGGCCCTTGCCAAACATGGGTAGGACAATGTGATGTCAAGACGCACCGTTTGCGTCACACCCGCATCATGAATGACCCGCACTGGAACGGAAGTGAACAAAGGAGGAGGAGAACATGAAACCACCTTAGACAGTGCACGGAAGTTCCTTCCAGACAGAGGCATAGCATCCCTGAATAGTATAATCAATAGCACCACCCTAGACGTCACATCGAGGGGACAAGTCAAACTGACAATTATCCATATCATAAGAGAACAGGGCACCACCACCATTCTCACAGTACAGCCCTTGTACCAGATCATGACTCAAATCAAACATCTTGAATTAAAGCGGTGTACCAATCACAGATATGTCAACAGACAAGCACTATGCAAGACAGACCACATATAAACAAAACAAATGACAAAACAAAAATGTAAACCACAACAACCACGTAGCACTACAAAATTATAAATAAAAAATCTAATAGGAAATTAAAGATACCAAAGATTCCTCCTTATAGATATAAAGGACAAAAAAAAAAAACAATTGTCTTAAAAATGGTTTGTAGCTCATAGCATCATTAAGGCCTGGGGGAGTGGTAGCCCTTAAGGTGTTGATCCAGCGCATCTTTCTTTGTAGGAACTTTTTATCAAAGTCATCACCCTTCGGGTCCATAACGATGTGTTCCAGAGCTGCAAATTTGATAACCGCATTGTTTCCTGAGTGTTGGAAGTTCACATGGCGACCCACTGGCATACATAGAAAATTACTTCCAATGTAATAAACATGATCCTTTATCCTGTGCCAAAAGGATAAACATTGCAAAACATGATGTACACTATGTCAATTGTCTGGCAGTTAACATGGTGTGGAATAGAATGTAGCTTTTCATTGGGAATATATATATATATATATATATATATATATATATATATATGTGTGTGTGTGTGTGTGTGTGTGTGTGTGATTCTTAAAAATCCATGCGCAGGAGTTGCATGAGTTACATTTCCAGGTTCCCCTCTGTGCAGTGTCTTCACCTGCATAGTGACTTTGTGTTAGTCTGTCTTTTAGAGATTTGGCCCTTCTAAATGTTATATTTGATTTATCCCCTGTGTATTTCTGAAGAATGGGATCATTACTAAGTAGATACCAATGTTTTTGAAGAATTTCACGCACACATGGATGTTGTCGAGAATAGGTCAATATGACACTGGTAGTGTCCACTTCATCTTGTCTCACTCTTTTGACTAGTGCCTGGTGTCTAGATGGTTTAAATGCCCTTTTATAGGCTTTTTTGAGTGAGGTTTTTGAGTAACCCCTACTGGATAAACTTTCACGTAGAATATCAGCCTTACGCTTGAAAGGTTCATCATTCTGAACAGATTCTCAGTAATCTTAAATATTGGCCATATGGAATGCTATTAATGGGGGGAGCGGGATGGAAACTTGTAGCATGCAACAGGGTATTCCTAGCTGTCTCTTTACGATATAAGGTGGTACGGATATTACCATCTTTCTGGATTATCACTGTAGTGTCCAGAAATAAGATTTGGGTTTTATCGTACTGCCTCATAAATTTTAAATTGTAAGTATTTTTCCCTAAATCAAGCATAAATTCAGCCAGTTCATCAATGGTACCCGCCCATAGCATCAGCACATCGTCTATGTAATGATTCCACATCAGGATATGATCCCAGTGTTTGGCATATCCCTCATCCGAAAAAAGTTGGCATATGATGGGGCACCTGAAGTCCCTATCCCTACTCCCTGCACCTGGAGGTGGTGGGAACTGTCGAATGTAAATACATTACAAGTCAAGATGTTCTCAAGAATGGACAGGATGAACTAGCTGAATGACCATGAATCTTGATCTCTTTCTTTTAAAAATTCCTTTATGACAGAGAGGCCAGAGAAGTAGGGAATACTGCTATATAGTGCCTCAATATCAACAGCTACAAGGACGGTGTACATATATATTTTCAAGGCGTCATAAGAGGGCTGATGTGTCTTGAACATAAGAGGTAAGAGATACTACATGAGGGCATAGAACTTATCAACAAATTGGCTGGCTAGTTCTGTATGGGCACCATTGCCTGATATATTTGGCCTTCCAGGGGGACATAGAAGGTTTTTATGTGTTTTGGATAGGGAGTAGAAAGTTGGAGTTCTAGGATGTTTTACAAGAATTGTCTCATATATATCCTTTTCAAGAATGCCCTGATGAAAGGCATCCAAACGAAGTAAATAAAATTATTTTTGAAATGTTTTCACTCATTCACTGGAAATCTTCTTATACCAATCTCTGTTATCCAAGATTTTATAGCACATAGCGGTGTATTGGGTTTTATCTAGCAGAACAATGTTCCCCCTTTATCTTAAGGGTATGATAATAATTCCCTCATCAGTTCAAGTTTTTAAGGGCTTGTTTTTGTAGTATGAATAAATTGTCCACATTATGGGGGTAGATTGCAATATTTTTAATTTCCTTGGTGACCTGCGTTACAAAGGCCCAAACATTAGGATTAGTTTGTAATGAGGGAAACTTATCAGATTTTTTCCTCATGGTTGTATGGGATTGACCAGTTGTATGGGAACTGGACCTATTGTTTGTGCTTGTAAGGCATTGAGTCTCCTGTCGGAGATCATACCTTTCATATCTTTCATTTTCCTCTAATAAATCTGATATTTTATGCTTTGAAATCCCTTACCAAAAAACATTTCCATTGGTCCATTAGTTTCTTATATACATTTTATTTTTCTATCTTTATCAAGTAGATATTTTTTTTTAGATTTCAGTTGAGGAAGATTTTAGTTTAGTTAGTGCAGAGGAAGTTACAAGGATAATGAATTTCTGGCAACTGTAGCAGAAAAAAAGAAACCTAATGCGTCACATCTAAGAATTGTTAAATTGCAATGTATTACATTTTTATTCTTGGGTTTAGATATACTGTACTTTAACTAATGAGAAGGAGCAGAATTGGTTTTCCGTGATAATAATGTTCATCAATATGTTTGTGTGAGTACAGTATATTATAAATGGTTCCAGATGTTGGCCTGACTTGATAGGCTAAGGCTATCTTTTCTATATAAGCATGACTGAAGTCAAAGATGTACATTATATGTCATCTACAGAACATTTCAATAACAGAGATTCCTATGCACGGTCACATGCATCATGTAGTCCTTCAGTCATAACACTCTGAAAGTTAGGGTAGATTTAGATGTGCATCCAAACCTACCTTTCCTCTAAAGCATAATCCACATTCATATCATGCTTTAGAGGGGATTGACAGGCAATGAGGAGGCAATTTTTGGCCAACAAATGCACCACATTGCAGGGATGTTTCAGCATTTCCCTGTTATCCCAAATGTGATACATTTGGCAGACTTGCTGCCGGACAATTGCTACATGTCGGGTACATTTTGGCATCCAACATGTACCCCACAATGCTAAGCATTGTGACCGTGGCATGTAAACACCACCATTCGCTGCATATTGCAGCTTAAAGTGGTGTTAAACATAACAGCAAATTATTTATTATATTGCAGCTTACCATTTCTTAGATGAGATGGCTGCATTTGTTTTCTTTTTCTTGACTTTCTTTCTCCCATTTTCATCTGATGATCCAACCAGTAAGTCTGCTGTTTTTCAAAAGAACAAGCACTCCCGCAGGTGTACAGTTACAGGTAAGAGATAAGCCTTTTTCCACTAACAGGGTTGCTTATAATGGTCAGATTTCATTTTGTTATGTAAAATCTTTATACCAGAAGGAACAAAATTGTTTGCTGTAACTGCTTATAAAGTATCAGCTGGAGTTTGGTTTCATTGTTTTAGTGATCTAAATGATTAGCTCTGAATCTGCTTTTACATAATGTATAACACTCATCTCGGAGTGTATGGAGGTGGGTAGTATGTGCAGGTAAGGAGTGCAGAGTATATAGAGGTGGGTAGTATGTGCACAAGAGGAGTTCAGAGTGTATGGTGCTGGGTATTATATGCAGGAGAGGAGTGCAGAGTGTATGGAGGTGGGTAATATGTGCAGGAGAAGAGTGCAGGGTGTATGGAGGTGGGTTGTATGTACAGGAGAGGAGTGCAGAGTGCATGGTGGTTTGGGAGGATGTGCAGGAAAGGAGTGTGGAGTGTACAGCGGTGAGTAGTATGTGCAGAATGGTGTAAGTAGGGCAGTGGATGGTGCCAGTAGTTGTTTATTTTTTTATTTCATTTTTCACATTTTGGGGGTTGAAATTGAAGGTTGAAATTGATTTTGCCCTAATTCTGGAATTGCTGCACTTCTCTCTTCTGTCGCTATGTGGCTGGGTATCTGGTAACATTAGATAAGACCCCCATGGCATAGACAGATTAGGAATGAATGGGCTGTCTCAGCCATTGGGCAGGGATTTTTTTGGGTCCCTTGGCCTGCTGGGAGAACCTATTTATTTGGATGGAGTCAGTTGATCAGGGTTCTGTGCCACCTGGACGGCTATCTGGGTGGATGTGTGTTGTATTGCCCCGGGCTGCTAGGCCAGAAACCTAAGGCCTATCCCGGGGACATCTGGCTGCTAGGCTGTCTGAGGGCCTATCCAGAAGCAGGAATATAGGGTTGGGACAGCGGGCTTGTAGTCCAACCGGAAGTAATGGTTCCACCTGCCAGGGAACCAGTTGTGGTCTTAGGTAGAGGGACCATCCACCTTGCTACTGGAGATCACTGTGAGTAAGCTGAGGCCAGTACCAGAGCAGACTTCTTGCCAGTGTGAAAACTTCAGCAAGTGCCAAGTCAGGGACCCAGCGGGCCAGCAGAGATGACACTTGTGGAGTGCCAAGCCAGGGACCTAACGTGTCAACAGGGGTGAAGCTTGAAGAATATCTGTGAGTGCCAAGTAGGGATGAGCCAAAACACCCCCCCTAATTCAGTTTGCACCAGAATTTGTGAACAGGCAAAAAAATTGTGCGAACACGCGAACACTGTTAAAGTCTATGGGACGCGAACATGAATAATCAAAAATGCTCATTTTAAAGGCTCTTATGCAAGTTATTGTCATAAAAAGTGTTTGGGGACCCGGGTCCTGCCCCAGGGGACATGTATCAAGGCAAATAAGAAAGTAAAAAAAGGTAATTTTTTTCAGGAGCAGTGATTTTAATAATGCTTAAAGTGAAACAATAAAAATGAAATATTCCTTTAAATATCGTGCCTGGGGGGGTGTCCTTAGTATTCCTGTAAAGTAGCACATCTTTCCCGTGTTTAGAACAGTACCATAGCAAAATGATATTTCTAAAGGAAAAAATGTAATTTAAAACTGCTTGTAATGAATTGTTGGATCCCGGCAATATAGATAAAATCATGGAAAAAAACGGCCAGGGTCCCCCCAAAGTCTATTACCATGGCTTTTGGGTCTAGTATGAATATTAAGGGGAACCCCGCACCAAAAAAAAAATAAAAATTGCGTGTGGGTCCCCCTAAAATCCATATCAGGTCCTCCGCGTCTGGTATGGATATTAAGGGGAACCCTGCACCAAAATTTAAAGAAAAAATGGCATACGGGTCCCCTTCAAAATCCATACCAGGCCCTTCAGGTCTGGTATAGATTTCAATGGGAATCCCGAGCCGAAATAAAAAAAATGGCGTGGGGACCCCCCAAAATCCATACCAGACCCTTATCCGAGCATGCAACCTGGCAGACCACAGGAAAAGGGGGGATGAGAGAGCGCCCCCCCTCCTGAATCATACCAGGCCACATGCCCTCAACATGGGGAGGTGCTTTGGGGTCCCCCCAAAGCACCTTGTCCCCATATTGATGGGGACAAGGGCCTCATCCCCACAACTCTTGCCCGGTGGTTGTGGGGGTCTGCGGGCAGAGGGCTTATCGGAATCCAGAAGCCCCCTTTAACAAGGGGACCTCCAGATCCCGGCTCCTCCCTATGTGAATATCGGGTACATTGTACCCCTACACAGTCACAAAAAAAGTGTCAAAATGGTAAAAATGACAGTAGACAATTTAGGACAAGTCCTTTATTTTTAAAAAAAGTGTCCCGCGATGTCTATTCATCTTCGATCACAGCGCCCAACAACCCCGAGAAAAAAACAGAAAAAACTCTGCCTCCATGGGAGGCTCCCACTGACTGCAGGCTTTCTGCATTGACAGCTGTTATAAAGCTGAGGGCGGGGCCACCTAGTGATGTAAACAGACGACATCATGTGGCATCACGTATAGTCAGAGGGGGCAGGGTCACTGCAGAAAGCCTGTAGCCAGCCGGAATCTGGGGGTCCCTTTGTTAAAGGGAGCTTCCAGATTTTGATAAGCCCCCCCGACCACAGATCCCCCACAACCACCGGACAAGGGTTGTGGGGATGAGGCCCTTGTCCCCATCAATATGGGGACAAGGTGCTTTGAAGGGGACCCCAAAGCACCCCCCCATGTTGAGGGCATGTGGCCTGGTACGGTTCAGGAGGGGGGGCTCTCTCGTCCCCAGGTTGTGTGCTCAGATAAGGGCCTGGTATGGATTTTGGGGGACCCCTACACAATTTTTTTTTAATTTTGGCTCTCCTTAATATCCATTCCAGACCCAAATGGCCTGGTAATGGACTGGGGGGGGACCCATGCTGTTTTTTTCAATGATTTTTATGTGTATTGCCGGGATCCGCCATTACATTACAGCCGTGAGCAGTTTTAAACGACATTTTTTCCTTTGCAAATGTAATTTTGCTGCTCTCATTCATATAACTATGTACGACTGCTGTGTAAGCAGCCTTACATAGTGTGGGGCGTGGATTCAGCCCCCTGAGCCATGATTGGCCAAAGGCACCCTGCCTCTGGCCATTCATGACTCTCACAGCAGAGCGTGCTGCGATTGGTCAAAACATGCAGGTCAGGTGCATGCTTTGGCCAGTCAGCAGCCATCAATGCACTGCAATCTTGCAGTGCATTGATGGTCTCGGCGTTTATTATGGTGCATTCCGCAGGTGCTCGAATTTCCCACGAATGCCCCATAATGTTCATATTCGGAGAACGGGCGAACACCCGATGTTTGGGTCGAACTTACATTCGACTCAAATATCAGGCTCATTCCTAGTGCCAAGCCAGGGACCCAGCAGTGAAGCGGGGGGTGACGCTTGAGGAAGATACTGAGTGCTACAGTGAAAGAGCTCAGGGGATCCAGTGGCTAGTGGATCTGAAGTCTAGAGCGATAGAGACTGGGAGCTCGTTGAATGAAGACCCACAGTGAGTGAGTGTGGGGTAAAGAGTTGTGTTGCAGATAGTTGAATATCTTTACCGTTAGTAACAGCTACAAGATTGTTGCCATAGGAGATAGCGGTCCTACCTATACAGAAGTGGTGTCCGGCTGGAGGCATTCACCTGTATAGCTGTCTACCTGTAGAAGTCTCGGAGTCTGCAAATTATCTTTGCATCTACCTAAGAGTGTCCTGGCCCTAACCCTCTCTCCCACAGTTCTGTTTAGGAGACAATAAATCTCTTTGCATTCAAAAAGTGTCTGCCATGCCTTGTAACCCACTCTACACAGAAGGATGTCAGCTCTCCCTGACTCTGGAGGTCACCATTAGACCTAAAGAGGCCTGGGACTTTGCTACATATTTTTGCATTTGGTTGATTTCGATATACTTACCTCTCCTTATAGATGTATCATGCATCCGCCCCTGATGATTGGATAGATCCCATGAAACGCATCGTAATTAACCTAGATGCAACGCATACATACTTACATTTGGATCCAGGCAATACTGTGGATTATAACTGTTATATTATAGTGATTTTTTATTATTGAGGACAATATTATTGTATATTCTATTCATGCTTTTAACATGCAATTGATTTGGATACATGATTTGTTATATTATGTGCCACTATTGCATGTATTGTCTGCTATGTACCTACTCATCAATCATGGCAAACAAATAAATACTTGTTCATGTTTTCACTTTCACTTTGACTCCTTCGATTAGCTACAATATACACACCTCATTTAAAGTCCCGACCCTCTTTCTTTATGTACCTGATTAGGGATGGAGATGCATGTTATCATGCGTCTCATTCAAAGTCCCAAAAACCCCCTCTATTGCACGCTACACTTTGCAAATTTGGCGCCCAACGTGGGGCAAAGGCATTACTCCTACAGCAGTCGCCCCTAACAACCAGCTACAGCTACATCGGTATTTCATCTGGCTCCATGGGAAAGTGGCAAGTAACATCTTTACTTTGTATAGACTGTGTTTTTGTACATTCCAACAATGTTGAGAAGAAACAGCATGTCTCAGTGCTCATTGGAGAGTATCAGCCTGGTCTTTTGACACTTTAAACCAGTGCAGCAAGGGTTAAAATGGACTCCATTAAAGTTTTGGTGTGCAGAAAGTATCTGCACCAATCCTTTCGCAGTGGGAGGAGCCCCCCCACTCTGCAGAGAAGGATAAGGAAGTGCTGCCACATGTGCCTGGTTCTGGGTTGGAGAAGCTGGCGCAGTTTGGAAGTACGATGGCGGATTGGAAAATGTATGCTCTGGGTGTTGGCTTTGGACTAAGTGAGCCAAAAGGTGACACCGGAGACTGACTGACACTGACACTGACTGACACTGACACCGCAGTGCGGTATACACCTAAGGGTAGTCTTGCCATGTACACGGCTGGAGGCTCTGAGGCCTTGGGACTGATCTGCAGGAAGTGTTCTGGTTGGCCACGCATCTGAGGCCTTGCATTGTCTGTAGACATTGCGGGGAACCCCTGCTCGAGGTAGTCTCACCAGCCCAACCTCCACGGATACTTCAAGTGGATTGGAACAACAATGTCGCCATCCTGGCTGGGAGCGGCATTGCGAGTCCAACCGCTATCACTCGGCTTGTGAGAGAATCTGCTCCTTTTGCTTCTGTGACTGCCCCAGGACCCAGCGCTACGGTCACCCCACAAGGCTGTGGTCGAGCCCACCATCTCTCCTTGATGGCTGAATCGCCAAGGAAAAGGGTACCGGAGTCGGGTAAGCCTGCAAGGGGTGAAAGTGGTGTGCCAGTGGAGGAGGTGATACCTGGGCCATTTAAAGCCAGCTTCATGCGCAACTATCATCCCGGCTGAAGAGTGCTCCACAATATCCAATTTGGGCATCCCCTCTGATGGGATCTCTGAACTGTTTTCAGACAACTGGAAAATGGAGTGATAATGAGGAGAAGCAGCTGTGTGACTTGGAAGAGGATGAGGTTCCTCTGGGGCCTAAGGCAAGTGTAAAGATTGAATTGTCTACTAACACTGCTCCAACTGTGTGTATTACTAAGTCCTTCGAGGAGGATCGCTGGGAACATTGGGTCTCTAAAGTTGTTCCCACTAAACCGATAGAGGCAACTAAGTTCGATTGCAAACACGATATTGTTGCGGGATACCTGGTTCAGCATGCTCCGGACCCACAGGTCCTACCTGGGTATAGAGACCCTAAGACACTGCCCAGGCTGTCTAAGGTACAGCGCATCATTATTAAGAAAGTGGCTGAAGAGTACGGATATCTGTATCCTTATATACCGGCCCATCTATAGGAAGAGATCCAGGATAAAGAAATTCAATGGATAGATGAAGCTGTGCTGTTTCCTTCGCGGGTGGACTTCCCAAAGTTGTCACCCAAGATAGCCGAGAAGTATATTTCAGTGCTGCACACCTGGGGCTATGGCCGCAAAATTAACTTAGACAGTGTGATCATTTGCAGGTCTAACAAGACCAGCATTCGACACTACATTACCACGGTACATGCTAAAGGAGAGGCCTTGAATTACCGGATCCCAGGTATTATTGGTAAATGATATCGGACTGTGTTTTCCTGACAGTATGTGGATTACTAATGTGTTCTTTGTGAAGTTAGGGCTCTACGCTGAGAAGCCACCCACCTTTTGTACAAGAATTGTTGCTAGTGGGGAACACTCCTGTTGGCTGTATTGCTGGGACTGTGCTGGACTGATTGCTGCCGGCAGACCCTGGGAATGCCCACTTGAGTCACGCTGTTTAGTGCTGTGAAGTCGCCAGTGTGCCTCCCTCTGAAAAGTAACCGCTTGATGTGACTTTCAACATGTTTGTTCTTCAACCAATGAGTAAATCTTTTCTCAGTTCCTGGCTGTTATGCAGACTGAAATTACCATTGCAAGTTGACCTGTGTTCAAAAGTGCAGTCCATTGCACCATGGCCATGGCCTGATTGCAGCCGTGCCTCCTGTCCCTGGAGTTATTCCTGAGAGGAAGGCAAACTGCTGGGAAATATTGTTCTACCTTGAGTGAAAAAAAATGATGGACTGTGAATCTAGTACCACCGAGTCAATGAGGGGATCATCTATGTGTGCCCCCCCCCCCCCCCTGCACACATGGATGATACGCCACTGGTTTTAGTGAATGTTTTTCTAAATACATGTGAAGCCACCTGGCCCCATCTGGGCACATATAGCAATGCATAAACTGGGAGCAGGATCAGTATATTGCCTTGCCTGTATGCACCTTTCTCCGTTTTCGCTAGTTTTAAACTTAAAATCTGAGCAGCTGCCAATGTAACTGACATGACCACTGCAAAAAAAGAAAAAAAAATCGATTCAGCTTATTTAAGACATTTTAAAACATATCTATACCCAATGTGGATGACAAGTTTGTTCAAGCACTGTGTATTATAAAAGATCACAACATTTAAGTCTTTGGGCACATTCCCACCAGATGTAGTGGGACGCATTTTTGAAAATGAAAAAACAAAATCAATATTAGCTAATGTGCAGAGTTCACACCATTGCATTGTAGTGCAGTGCGGTAAAAAAAAGTGAGCAGCATTTTTTTTACAAAGCAAATGCGCTTAAACACAGGTCAATACCAGACGATGCACGTACAGTAAATGTGACTCGGAATAAAAAACAAGTTTGACTCCTTTAATCACCAGTCCTTCCCCATGCCAAAAATGCTTAGAAAAAATGCACTGCAAAGCATGTAAATGCGTCTAAAATGCATTTTTGAAGCCACCTGGTATCTACATGCCTACACTCCGGTGACATCTGCCTGTCATTACTTGGTGCATAATTCTTGCTGGTGACAATGGCGGAACATACCTTTACAATGAACCATGGCCCCATATAGTGCACTTGAAGCATGTGACAGGGTTACAATACAGGAGAGCAAATAGGAAGAAAGGATAAAATACCATCAGCCCTTAACAGGAAGAACAAGGACATCCATGGTAGTAGCAGGTATTAATAAAAGTTGTAGATTTTAAAGAGGAAATTAACTTTTGAAATGATAGTATACTAACACGTTATAGATAATATGAGATTTTAATGGTTGGGTTATTTATACTTTAGGCTAACTGTATAGGTAATGTACATAACCACAAACCTTCCATCTCAAATTGAGGACAAGATTGCTATTTTTACAGTCTCTGTTAGCTCATTAGCATAACAATCACAGTTTGGAAGATGCTGTAATACATACATATTATTATATTATTTCCTTCTCTGTAATTGCATACTGGAAAAAGTACAATGAACAGCTTCAATTATACATCTTTTGCTCTGTGAATAACAAGTGGATTCCGATGTGAAAACACTCAAATTACAGCTTGACGAACATTATTTAGCTGTTTGTTTCAATAACCTCTTCTTCATTTTAAATTAAGCTGCTCGGCAGTGTTCATGTCATCTCTGCTTTCCACTTTTATGTGGTTAGAATGCACTGCGTGTGTGTGTAAGAAGCAACATGTTCTGCTCTTTTCAAGGCTTAAGCTGGCCATACAGCTGTGGGTTGAACGAAAAACTATTTAACAGGTTCTGTCATCCAACGGCTGTCAAAATACTTAAACAGTGCCTGCATCTGACTGGGTGCAGGCACTTTTCAACAACAATTTTCCACTCAAATCCTTTGGTTTTTTTTCAGTAGAAGATGTTGGAGAAGAGGGTGCTGATTGGGCCACCTACAGAGCAGATTTCTGCAAGCTCATCAAGAACCAGCCAAATTTGGTTTGTGTATGGCCAGGTTTTGACATCAGCTACCTAGTGATGCATGCTTGTTTTCAGGTGTTACAGCAGTCATTATATTCTCATTTCTAATAATACCAGTATCAGTGGGCTTAATTTAATACAATAGTGCATTGGCCAGAGGTGAGGTATTTTTTCCTGTTTTAAAAGTATAGGGGAGTTTTCTCCATGGCATAGTCTCTTTTTGTTTCTTTGGGAAAGGAGGGAAGACCACACATCCTACAATTTGATCTCTAGTGGAGAGAAGAGTCCACCCTTGATGGGACCTGGAACCGGAAAGCGTAGAGCTATCAACCATAATTATGTAAAGTGTTTGAGCCAAAGGTATGTATAGCAATGTACAGCCTAATCCAAAGTACAGCTGTACCTAAAAGGGGCCTACCACCTAGTGCAGTGGTTCTCAACTCCTGTCCTCAGGACCCACTAACAGGCCAGGTTTACAAGATAACTGAAATACATCACAGGTGAAATCATTTCCTGCTCAGTGATTGCAGTGTTCTAGTCTGCATCTCCCCAAGGTAATACTTAAAATCTGGCCTGTTGGTGGGTCCTGAGGACTGGAGTTGAGAACCACTGACCTAGTGTCACTACCTGCTGCACCAGACACTATACTGGTACAAAGCCACCTTGTGGCAAAGTGACTAACTGCACCTGCCTACATACTTTACCATTGGCAGCAAAGCACTGCTCCCGCAATTTATTGAAAGCAGTTATTTTTTGACTTGAAGAATGTCCTGTTGCTGCACAGATTAGCCTCTTCAAGTGTCTACTGTAAAGATTTGTTTGCTGGCTCATGTCCCTGGTCTAGAATATGCTTTTCCTGAATTAAACCAAGAGAGAATTTTACTGGAATGACAGGAAATTTGCAAGTTGTGAAGTTATGGTTATGATCACTAGGACCTGAGGCACTCAACAATAGACCCAAAACAATGGCAAGGTGAATACATTTTGGGGAGGAAGGGGGAATCAAAATCATGTAATATGAGGACCTACCTAAATTATACAGTCAATATGAAACTAATCAGGCAGGCCCTTACAATATATACAGTGCCTTGAAAAAGTATTCATACCCCTTGAAATTTTCCACATTTTGTCATGTTACAACCAAAAACGTAAATGTATTTTATTAGGATTTTATGTGACAGACCAACACAAGGTGGCACATAATTGTGGTGGAAGAAAAATGATAAATGCTTTTCAATTTTCTTTTACAAATAAATATCTGAAAAGTGTGGTGTGCATTTGTATTCAGCCCCCTTTACTCTGATACCCCTAACTAAAATCTAGTGGCACTGACTGCCTTCAGAAGTCACCTAATTAGTAAATAGAATCCACCTGTGTGTAATTTAATTTCAGTACAAATACAGCTGTTCTGTGAAGCCCTCAGTGGTTTGTTAGAGAACCTTAGTAAACAAACAGCATCATGAAGACCAAGGAACACCCCAGACAGGTCAGGGATAAAATTGTAGAGAAGTTTAAAGCAGGGTTAGGTTATAAACAAATATTCCCACTTAGATTGTAAGCTCTAAGGGGCAGGACCCTACTGTATTAAAGTGTATTGTATTTGTACTGTCTACCCCCAAGCTGTAAAGCGCTACCTAAACTGTTGGCACTATATAAATCCTGTATAATAGTAATAATAACATCCCAAGCTTTGAACAACTCATGGAGCACTTTTCAGCCCATCATCCGAAAATGGAAAGAGTATGGCACAACTGCAAATCTACCAGGACATGGCCAGAGCATTCGTTAAAGAAGCAGCCAAGAGGCCCATGGTAACTCTGGAGGAGCTACAGAGATCTACAGATCAAGTGGGAGAATCAGTCCACAGGACAACTATTAGTCGTGCACTCTACAAATCTGTCCTTTATGGAAGAGTTGCAAGAAAAAAGCCATTGTTGAAAGAAAGACAAAAAAAGTCCTGTTTGCAGTTTGCAAGAAGCCATGTGGGGGATACAGCAAACATGGAAAAAGTGCTCTGCTCAGATGAGACCAAAATTGATATTTTTGGACTAAAAGCAAAACACTATGTGCGGCACAAAATTATCACTGCACATCACCCTGACCACACCATCCCCACCCTGAAACATGGTGGCGGCAGCATCATGTAGTGGGGATGCTTTTCTTCAGCAGGAACAGGGAAGCTGGTCAGAGTTGATGGGAAGATGGATTGAGCCAAATACAGGGTAATCTTAGAAGAAAACCTGTTATGCCCCGTACACACGAGCGGAAATTCCACCAGCAAAAGTCAGATGAGAGCTTTTGGTCGGAAAATGCGACCGTGTGTATGCTCCATCAGACTTTTGCTGGCGGAATTCCAGCCAGCAAAAGATTAAGAGCAGGTTCTTTATTTTTTGGTTGGAAAAAGTTCCTATCCAAAAATGCGTTCGTCTGTATGCAATTCGGACGCGCAAAAAATCACGCATGCTCAGAATGAAGTACGAGACGAAAGCGCTCGGTCCGGTAAAACTAGCGTTCGTAATGGAGATAGCACATTCGTCATGCTGTAAATTTGTGGATCTTTTAATGCAGCGCATTCTTTTGTTCTTTATAATGCTAGAAGAATTCATTTGTTTTGCTGCTGATATTCACAAAGAGTTCTGACAAACTTATTTCTTTATTATTTCTTGTGATCTCTGTAATAATATTTTTAAATATTAAAGCCAGATCTCCATAATAATGTTTAGAATTATTTTTTATAGTCATCTTTTTTTATTTTTTTTTTTATCACGATCGCCTGTTTTTTGTATTTTTTTCTAGTGATCTCCATAATCTATTTTTTTTGTGTGTGTCAAGTTTCCACAACAACATTATTATCTTGTATTTTTAAAGCTCAAGGAGGTTGTCCCTTGTTAATTTGACATTGTATTTTTGAAATGTACCTGCCTACTCACAAACAAACTGTCCTTTTTGAATAAAAACACATAGGCAAGTATTTTCATATAAAAAAAATCTCCATTTATTCTGGCTCCTAACAAAATAAAGAGGAAGGCAATGCTGGAGAAACTTCTTGAATATGTGAAGCCTTTGTACCCCAGGGCACACATCAGCTCTTTGTAAATAAAAATTGGTAGCCTGAGAAGTCCATATAATAGGGAGCACAATCTGGTCCAGGACTCCCAGAGATCAGGAACAGCAGCAGATGACATATATGTCCCCAGGCTGTGGTACTACCACAGCCTGCGTCTTCTGTCAGACCAGACTGAACCCAGGCCATCACTTTCATGTCTTCCTTGTAGCCTTCCCTCTGCGTTTCCCTGCAGCCTTCCCTGCAGCCTTCCTTGGAGGCTGTGGCTCTGGAGGTGGACGGGCGAGCGCACATAAGTGCATGTTATCACTAATTTGGCCCCTCAACCCCTTCTGAAGGGCCTGAAAAATAATATTCTCACACATGAGGCATTGGCCCTCCTCCATTTGCTGCAATTTTGCAGCTACATAGCAGTCATAGGCCTCTTCAGCGTTGGGGGGTGTTTTCAGGGCCGCATTAGCGTCCTTAATGAGGCCCAGTGCTGCCTCCTCCATGTTACTCCCCTTCCTGGCCCTTTTTGTTGTAAGGCGGAGGGGAGGCACCTGAGATTGGATGAGGCTACTGGGCCTGGCCACCTCCTGGCTGACACTTACCCCCGCCTCCTCCTGGCTGACATTTACCCCTGCCTCCTCCTGTCTGCCACATTCCAGAGCCTCGTCCTGGCTGAGGTCTTCCTGTGTATGAAAAAGGGACATAGTTTTAGTTTTTGGTTCATCAATCACACACAATTTTCAGCTCATGACTGTTGCAAATTGAATGTTAATAAATAGAAAAGACTATCATTCTGAGCCCAGCATTTTTCATTCTTGTCCCAATCATTTTTAGGCCCCTACTGTCTATTGATATGTCAAACACTTTTTGTTCAATCATTCATTTGTTATCAATAATAACATCTAGTTAACAACACTAATTTTTGGACAATAAATATGTTCAAAAATACTATACCTGGCTCCAGCTGGGCTCCTCAACTTCTTCCAGGATGGAAGGCCCAGGTTGGTCCTCGGAAGCCTCAGCTGGGGTTGAGGGAAGGTTCGAGGGAAGGGTGGATGGAAGTGTAGAAAGTGATTCCCTGGCTTTAATCTGGTCTTCCAGAAACCGCATCCTGTTGTAGTACCACAGACTGGATACATACACATCCTTTGCTGCTGCTCCTGATTTCATGGAAGCCTGGACCCTATTAAGTTCCTTTCTATACGTGCTTCTCAAGCTACTAATTTTCTTCTCCACAAACTCAATGTCTGCGTCGGGAACCTGCATCTTCACAAATTGTAGCACTTTCTCCAGCGATGCCTTCCTAGCTGGTTTATTTTGATATAAGGGGTTTTTAACCTCCCACAAATTTCTCATATCCCTGTATCTGTCTATGAACTGGCCCAAGAATTCCGGATCTTTGAATTGGTTCATATTTGTTGCAAGACAAAACACAAGACAAACACTAATATCAGGCTAAACCCTCCTAATCTTATCCCAATATAGGCCTCAATCTCAAATTGGTATAGGCCACTGATGTTCCAAGTTAAAATGTTACCTTTGTTCTCACGATCGGCACTTCCTCCACTCACTGATCGTACGTACGACACACGCGTGTAAGCTTTATACACACTGCGCATGCATGAAACTCTGCCCACGTCGCCCGTCCCTGACGTTCTTTATAGAATATTCCCCGCCCCTTCTCTTTCATCGCAGAAGGAGAGGAACATGGCGGAGACACAGCAGGTGTGTAATAGCAGTAACAAGGAGGAAAGCCTGGAGCCAGAAATGTCACGATCCCGCAGGAGATTTAAGGCATCAAATATGGCCTTTGTAGAGATGGTGGAGATGGTATGGTGGAGACGTCTTGAAGAGGGCCAACTATGACGGGAAGTATGGACCTTACCTAAACCCAAATGTGAGAAAGGTCAAGATCATGTCTAAAGTTGTGAAGAGTCTGCACAGGAATTTTGGGGTACAACGATCCAAGGAGCAATTGAGGAAACGCTGGTCAGATCTGAAATTGAGGGAGCAGGATCAGTACAGAAGGATCAAGAAAGTGCTTCTAAAAAGTAAGTAGTTGTCATGTGTTCCTATTATTATTATTACTACTTGCAAGCTGCTCCGTGTGCTTTTGTTTACTGTTGTACAGCTTAAAATGGCTACTTTCATGTTCGTGGGCACAGTAATCGGTCGCAGTAAACATAGTTCGTTTGCCAACTAAATACGATGTTTTTGACAGATACAGGGTTAACTACATTTGGTCATGCTAATTTGTATTAAAAAAAGTTTAGGACATTGTTGTCTAGATGTGTTTGAAACTAGAAAGAATTGCAAACTTTATTCAGTGTAATGTAAGGAGAGGACACTCAGCAGCTGTTTACAAATCTGGACTCAGGAGCACCTGTGTGGGACACAAGAACAAACTTTTTAGGGTGTCCCACACAGGTGCTCCAGTGGATACTTGGGGTGTCTCCATGTGTGAAACTTGTCCAAAAAAGGTAAGTATTCCAACTTTGGTAAGGGAAAAAATCATGTCTTCAGCTTGGAACTCTGCCAACACAGACAATTGTACCCCACTTCCAAGCAATGTTTCATATTCCTATATCTGGCCTCAAATATTGGTGTGCTAAGTATACCTTTTATTTCATTCTCATAGGGGAGAAAAGACTCAGGACGTCTGAGGACGCCAGGAACCCCCTACCTCCTGAAGAAGGGGAACAGAGGACACCACAACCAGAGGATGTAGAGGAAGGAGAGGTGGTTGAAATTGTCACCACAACAGGTGAGTGTCTGAGACCACAGATTCAGGTAATAGATGTATGCCTGCATGTTTATAATACATGGTGTGTATTTTGTTATTTTAGGTGATGTTCATGTTGTGGAAGAACAATCTCCTCATTTCACCAGTGACAGTGCACAAAGGCTAATCCAGGACATAATGTTTTGTAATCGGGATTTAGACATCTTTAAGCAAAAAACAAATGAGGTTGAACAAAAACTAAAGAACATCATTGATGTACTAGGAAGAATCTAAATAACAACAAAATGACACAATTTTATAATTTTTGTGACCAATTTTAAAAATTTTTTGACGCATTTTAAAAGCCAAATTTTGAAGATGCACACAGTGTGTCAACATGTGCTATCTGCCATCAGGGGATATCAATGTACGTGTTTTGTGGGTGCAACCCCTTCCTCCAAACTAAAGTAGGTGAGAGGAAGTGGTTGCACCCCCAAAACACGTCCATTGATCCCCCATGATGGGAGTTAGCTCATGTTGACATTAGGCATGGGATCAGGAGGGAAATCCCCAGTTTGACTCCCAATTTGTGTGCATCTTCAAAATTTGGCTTTTACAGGGGTGACATCACCCCATCTGATGAAGGCAATATCAACACATTTTTGACACTATAATGTCTGATATTGCCTTCAGTTTTTCAATGTTGAACTTTGTAAGTTCCTGAGTTGTGTATGTTATGTTTTGAAACATGCCTGTTTATGTACTAAGGAAATATTTTCAAGGTAAAACTTTATAAAAACAAGATGTTCTTTTTTTAAAAAAAAAAAAGTTTTACAATGTACATGTGAATGTGCATGGAGTAAAAGGTTTTATACTCAACAATGTGTGGCTTCTTCTTTCAATGCTCAATACCAGTTTTTGTATTACGTTGGTGTTTACAGTGACAATGGGTGTTATTTAATAATGGAAAAACCACTTGGCACTACAAGTGCACTAGGAGAACTTAGGAGACAGCTAAAAGAAACACAAGCAGTAAATCAAAATCAAGATTTTATCAGATAAAATTTTTTTTTTAACATCGAAAATATTTGCTGGCATAGCAATGGCCCCCCTACCCGTAAATTAATCGACATATTTTTGACGCACTTCAAGGGCACTTTGGGGGGGCAAGCCAGGATGGCCAGCTTCCAGGGCCGTCATTGGATTTTCTGGAAGTCTGGCCTCAGGACCACCTGAGGCAAGATAATTCGGAGCATTTCTCTTTAAAAAGTTGTGAAGTATGCAGCATGCTAGAACTATGTGGTTCTGTCAAGTACCTGACTGTGGAGTCTGAAATGACGAGGGTGGCCTTTTGCACGGTTCCGGTCCTAACATCCCTGGAGGTGGAGACAGGGCTGCTAGGGCAACGGAAGGGTGCAGGTGCCTGTTGGCAGGATCAGGAACACCGGAGCCTAGAGATGCTGGTGAGATGTTGATCCTGGATAGGTTCAGGAAAGTCCAACAGGAGAACTTGCAAGGTCGGGAACAAGCAGGAGTCGGCAACGTGCTGGCAGGGAGGTGCACAATCGATAGGCAGGTTCGTAGTCAGGGGCTAGCGGAGGTTGGCAATGGGCTGGTAGAGAGGTACAAGATCGGAAGACAGAGCCGTGGTCAGAAGTTCAAGCCGGGTTCAGTACAGGAAGCAGAAGTAAACAGAGTTGCAGGGATAATCCAAAAGAGTAGTCAGGAAGGCCAAGGTTTCAGGATCAAGGTTCAATCAAACAGCAATCAAGGATACAGGAACTAGCTGAGACAATCCAGCACTGATACTAGTATGCTGATCCTTTAAATAGGGCGCCCTGTGCTGTGATTCGTTGGCTTGCGGACATGCCCACGCCGACATGCACTTGTTCGTATGAGAGTACTAGCGTGCGTGTCTGGTCCGGGGTTCACATATTCGTGCCGCACGTCTGGCTGGCGCACGGGAACGAGCGTTTCTAATGGTTCTCTGACATTGCCCCCTCCTTACGGGCAGCCTCCGGATGCCCCTCTGGATCCTTCTTTCTGGATGAGAGCGATGAAAGGCTTGTATAAGCCTTGGGGCATGAAGGTTTGCTTCTGGTTCCCAGGAGTTTTCTTCTGGGCAAAAACCTTTCCATTTAATTACCGTATTTATCAGCGTATAACACGCACAGGCGTATAACATGCACATTCATTTTAAGAGGGAAGTTTCAGGAAAAAAAACTTAAATAACTTTAAATAAGGAACTTTGAAGCAAAATAAGGGTCCATGCCCATCTGCAGCCTCACCATTGCCATCAATGCAGCCTGATCAATGCCCATCTGCAGCCTCACAAGTGCCATCAATGCAGCCTCATCAATGTAGCCTCAACATTGTCATCAATGCAGCAGCCACACCATTGCCATTAATACAGCAGCCTCACCATTGCCATCAATGCAGCAGCCTCACCATTGCCATCAGTGCAGCCTGATCAATGCCCATCTGCAGCCTAGAAGGGACAGGGAGGGGGTGGGACGAGCGCCGACAGATTACATACAGTGAGAATCTCCTATGATAGACAGAACAGTGGTCCAATGGCGGCCCAGGAGACAGAGCTTCCTATTACAGAGGCCGCCAAGTAAACAGGAGATTCTCACTGTATGTAATCTGACGGATCTCATCCCGCTCCCCTCCCTGTCCCCTCCGAGGCAGCTAAAATTGAAGTATGTATAACACGCACATGCTATTTGCACACGATTTTCATTGTGAAAAAGTGAGTGTTATACGCCAATAAATACAGTAAATATTGATTATGTCCTTGCCTTTTTCTGCAGTCCACAATGGTCTCGATCTCAAACTCCTCCTCTCCATCCACCATTATGACCTCTGGGGGCCCCATTTCGCGTCCTGGAAAGGGATTAACCACGTCAGGTTTCAACAAGGAAGTATGAAACACAGGATGTATCTTGAATGTGTCGGGAAGTTCAAGTTCATACGCCACTGTATTGATCTTT
The DNA here is from genome assembly GCF_042186555.1 of Aquarana catesbeiana. Taxonomy (NCBI): domain Eukaryota; kingdom Metazoa; phylum Chordata; class Amphibia; order Anura; family Ranidae; genus Aquarana; species Aquarana catesbeiana. The sequence goes on from NC_133325.1 coordinate 474,671,762, forward strand.
CTCTTGACTGGGAAAGGTCCCAGATATTTAGGTCCCAATTTCCTGGACGGGCAGGCCAGTTTCAGATTGACTGTTGAAAACCACACACGGTCACCCACTTCCAAATCCAGTTCTCCTCTCCTCTTTCTGTCAAAGAATCTTTTATTAACCTCCTATGTCCTGGCAATGGTCTCTCTCAGCACCTGGTTATTAGTAGCAAGGAAATTTAGTCTGTCCTGAACAGCTGGTAACGGAGAGTCTGGAATTAGCGTTGGCAAGAAAGAGGGATGGAACCCATAATTAGAGAAGAAGGGAGATTGGTTGGTAGCTGTATGGGTAGAGTTGTTAAATGCGAATTCCGCCAAGGGCAATAGTGAGGCCCAATCTTCCTGGGAAAAAGAGGTAAATCATTGCAGGTATTGTTCTAGCCTTTGGTTGGTACGCTCAGTCTGTCCATTGGACTGGGGATGATACGCTGAGGAGAAATTTAGTTTGATGCCCAGTGCTTCGCACAGTGTTTTCCAAAATCTTGAAGTAAACTGCACTCCACGATCTGAAACAATGTCACTAGGGATTCCATGCAATCTCACCACTTCTTTAATAAAAACTTCAGCAGTTTCTGTTGCTGATGGGGTCCCTTTCATGGGAACAAAATGTGACATCCTGGAGAGGCGGTCCACCACTACAAAGATGGATGAAAATCCTTCCGATGGAGGGAGCTCTACAATAAAATCCATCGCAATCTTATCCCAGGGTCTTTCAGGAATGGGTAGTGGTCTTAATAATCCCCATGCTTTGCTTTTGCTGTTCTTATTTCTGAGACAAATTGAGCACGAGCCGACATATTTCCTGCAGTCCCTTGCTAAGCTGGGCCACCAAAAATGTCTCTGGACCAAATCCATGGTCTTGTGTCCCCTGAAATGGCTGGCCAGCGGGTAGTCATGGCACACTTGTAAAATAGTAGCACACAGATTCTGTGGTACGAAAATTTTATTCCCCTGCCAATAGAGCCCATCGTCTTCTTGAAGGTTCATATCTGGAGACAGAGAGATTCCCCTGGATGCTTGACGTATCTGTGTCATTAAATCATTTTGCGTGAGCAAAAAATTCCCAGCCTGTAATATGGTATCTGTTTGAGGTGGAACCTCGATTTCCGTGAACATACGCGACAACGCGTCTGGTTTCACATTCTTGGATCCGGGCCGGTAGGTTATATGAAAACTGAAGTGAGAAAAAAAAAGAGCCCATCTTGCTTGTCTGGGTCTGAGACGTTTAGCAGTCCTGAGATACTCTAAATTTTTGTGATCTGTGAAGATCAGTATTGGGTGTGTTGCTCCCTCCAAGAGGTACCGCCACTCTTCCAGAGCCGATTTGATTGCCAACAGTTCCCGGTCCCCCACATCGTAGTTCCTTTCTGAAAGCCCTAATTTCTTCGAGAAAAAGGCCACAGGGTGCATTAAAGCTTTAGGTCCTTGGCGCTGAGACAGGATGGCCCCTACAGCGCTCTCTGAAGCATCTACTTCCAGTATGTATGGAAGGGCAGGATCAGGGTGCTTCAATACCGGGGCAGAGGTGAATAGTCTCTTTAATTTGTCAAAAGCAGCTTGAGCTACCTCTGTCCACTGAAAGCGGTTTTGTTTTTTTGGTGAGATGAGTGATGGGCATGATGATACCTGAAAAGTTTTTAATAAATTTCCTGTAAAAATTGGAGAAACCAATAAACCGTTGTACCCCTTTCTTGTCAACGGGAGGCGGCCAGGACATTATGGCTGTGACCTTTTGAGGATCCATTGCCATCCCTCCTGTAGAGATTACTAGTCCGAGAAAGTGAATGGTCTGCCGTTCGAATTCACATTTCTCGGCCTTGGCATAGAGTCCATTTTGTCTTAACCTAAGAAGGACCTGTTTCACATGGTCACGATGTAGTTCCAGGGAAACCTAGAAAATCAGAATGTCGTTTAGATAAACGATCATGAATAAGTCTAGGAAGTCTCTGAAAATATTATTTACGAAATGCTGGAAAATTGCTGGTGCGTTACATAACCCAAAGGGCATAACGAGGTACTCAAAATGGCCAAACCGCGTCCGGAAGGCCGTATTCCACTCATCACCCTTTCTGATCCTGATCAAGTTGTAAGCACCTCGTAGATCCAACTTCGTGAAAATCGTTGCAGAGCGGAGTCTCTGGAGTAATTCTGGAATTAGAGGCAGGGGGTAGCGGTTTTTAACGGTAATCCGATTTAGTTCCCTGTAATCCACACACGGCCGGAGTGAGTGGTCCTTCTTTTCAACAAAGAATATTCCTGCTCCGGCTGGAGAAGTAGAGTGTCGGATGAACCCCTTTTTGAGGTTTTCGTTGACGTAGTCTTTCAGGACCAAGAGTTCAGGTTCCGAGAGGGGGAAAATTCGGCCAAAGGGGATTTCTGCCCCTGGTAAAAGTTCAATTGGGCAATCGTAGGCCCGGTGGGGAGGAAGGGTGTCTGCTTTCTGTTTATCAAAGACATCCAGGAAATCGTGGTATACGGGTGGAACAAGATCTTGGGATTCGGATGTGGGTTTGAGACAGCCAACAACTGGTACTGAGTGGTGGAGGGTTTGGAGGCAGTTATGGAGGCAATAGGCAGACTGAAAGACCACCTTGCCGGTTGTCCAATCGATCTGTGGGTTGTGTGCTTGCAACCATGGCATTCCCAGGATGATTGGGAAGAGTGGTGAGGATATCACGTCTAGGCACAACAGTTCTTGGTGGTTGGGTGAGATATCAGCGGGCAGAGGTTGAGTTTCTTGAATGATGGGCCCAGATTTGATGTTGGACCCATCAGCTAGTCGTATGGACAATTTGTGTTGCTTGGGACGTAGAGGAATCTTGTGTTGCAGGGCGAAGGCATGGTCGACGAAGCAACTACAGGCGCCTGAGCCAACAATGGCCTGGACCTGGAGTGCCCCTTCCGGAAGCTGTAGGGAGACAGGAACAGCAATGTGAGTTGATCTTGATAGAGCCAAAGCACAAGGATCAAGAGAAGGAGAGACACACTTACGAGTCTTGTTAGGACACATGTTGGTGTAATGACCGACTCCTCCACAGTAAAGGCAGAGATTATTCATACGGCGGCTCTGCTTCTCTTCTGGTGTCAATGGGGCACAAAGCAGGCCTAATTGCATTGGCTCGGGAGCTTCAGTGACTGGAGCACATAGTGGGGTTGCAGGAATAGGTGGGTGGCTGGGTACCCTAGGTAACATCCACATGGGCCGGTATTGGCTGGTTCTTTCAGATCTTCGCTCCCTCAGCCGCAGTCGATCTGAATAGATAGCTGAATCAGTTCTTCAAGAGAATTTGGGACCCCCACCTGAGCTAGTTCATCTTCCAATGCCTCTGACAGTCCTGAGCGGAACTGAAAGCGAAGAGCAGCGTCGTTCCACTGTGTGTCGGAACTCCACCGTCTAAAGTCTGTGACATAGTCCTCCACAGGCCTACGGCCTTGCTGGAGGGAGTGGAGACTAGCCTCAGCTGTAGTGGTGCGCTGAGGGTCATCATAAAGCTTAGCCATTTCATCCAAAAAAGAGTCCATGGTGCCTAGCAAGGGACTAGCTTGTTCTAATAGATGGTGAGCCCAGGTCTGGGGTTCTCCCTGTAGCAACGAGATGATGAATCCCACCTTGGTACTTTCCAAGGAGTAGGTGCGAGGCTGAAGTAGGAAATACAGATGGCAAGCGCTTCTGAAAGCGCGGAATTTACTGCGGTCTCCCATGAATCTTTCTGGAGCAGGAACTCGTGGCTCAGGGGGTGGCACCACTACTGTGGGAGTAGAAGTTGAGATCGACGGTGCAGGTGCTGCAGCTGTCTGGCGTGCCGAGGTGCTTGGAGAGAGAGAGACTCCACTCGTTGCTCAAGTCGCTGATAGCCATCCTGCAGGCCCTGGACTGCTTGAGTGAGGTTTGCAATCTGCTGGCACAGAGCAGCCATAGCTGAGGCCCCCCTTTCAGACTCCATTTGGCTGGATTGTACTGTCAAGTACCTTACTGTGGAGTCTGAAATGACGAGGGTGGCCTCTTGCGCGGTTCCAGTCCTAACACCCCTGGAGGTGGAGACAGGGCTGTTAGGGCAACGGAAGGGTGCAGGTGCCTGTTGGCAGGATCAGGAACACCGGAGCCTAGAGATGCTGGTGAGATGTTGATCCTGGATAGGTTCAGGAAAGTCCAACAGGAGAACTTGCAAGGTCGGGAACAAGCAGGAGTCGGCAACGTGCTGGCAGGAAGGTGCACAATCGATAGGCAGGTTCGTAGTCAGGGGCTAGCGGAGGTTGGCAATGGGCTGGCAGAGAGGTACAAGATCGGAAGACAGAGCCGTGGTCAGAAGTTCAAGCCGGGTTCAGTACAGGAAGCAGAAGTAAACAGAGTTGCAGGGATAATCCAAAAGAGTAGTCAGGAAGGCCAAGGTTTCAGGATCAAGGTTCAATCAAACAGCAATCAAGGATACAGGAACTAGCTGAGACAATCCAGCACTGATACTAGTATGCTGATCCTTTAAATAGGGCGCCCTGTGCTGTGATTTGTTGGCTTGCGGACATGCCCACGCCGACGTGCACTTGTTCGTATGAGAGTACTAACATGCGTGCCTGGTCCGGGGTTCACATATTCGTGCCGCACGTCTGGCTGGCGCACGGGAACGAGCGTTTGTAATGGTTCTCTGACAGGTTCAGTTTGTACTCTGCCATATTTATTGCCGTAAGAAATAGGTGGAACTGGCTGGCCATTATCCCAAAGGCATTCTCCACGACTCTTCTGGCTCTGGCCAGCCGGTAATTAAAAACCCTCTTCTCCGGGATGAGGGTCCTCTGGGGGAATGGCCTCATCAGGTGATCACCCAGACCACATGCTTCATCAGAGATAAAAACAAACGGGAGTCCTTCAACGTTCTCTTCTGCAGGTGGCATTTCCAAGCCACCACTCTGGAGATGTCAGTAGAACGTCCACATAGAGAAACTCGTATGTCGCCGAACCACTGCCATCAACACAATACTATTGAAACCCTTATAATTAAAATAGTATGACCCCGAGTGGGGTGGTGGGATGATGTGGACATGTTTCCCATCAATTGCCCCTCCGCAGTTGGGAAAGTCCCAATGCAGAGTGACTAGGCTAGGTGTGTATGGGCCCAGATGAATCCCACCTTGGTACTTTCCAAGGAGTAGGTGCGAGGCTGAAGTAGGAAATACAGATGGCAAGCGTTTCTGAAAGCGCGGAATTTACTGCGGTCTCCCATGAATCTTTCTGGAGCAGGAACTCGTGGCTCAGGGGGTGGCACCACTACTGTGGGAGTAGAAGTTGAGATCGACGGTGCAGGTGCTGCAGCTGTCTGGCGTGCCGAGGTGCTTGGAGAGAGAGAGACTCCACTCGTTGCTCAAGTCGCTGATAGCCATCCTGCAGGCCCTGGACTGCTTGAGTGAGGTTTGCAATCTGCTGGCACAGAGCAGCCATAGCTGAGGCCCCCCTTTCAGACTCCATTTGGCTGGATTGTACTGTCAAGTACCTTACTGTGGAGTCTGAAATGACGAGGGTGGCCTCTTGCGCGGTTCCAGTCCTAACACCCCTGGAGGTGGAGACAGGGCTGTTAGGGCAACGGAAGGGTGCAGGTGCCTGTTGGCAGGATCAGGAACACCGGAGCCTAGAGATGCTGGTGAGATGTTGATCCTGGATAGGTTCAGGAAAGTCCAACAGGAGAACTTGCAAGGTCGGGAACAAGCAGGAGTCGGCAACGTGCTGGCAGGAAGGTGCACAATCGATAGGCAGGTTCGTAGTCAGGGGCTAGCGGAGGTTGGCAATGGGCTGGCAGAGAGGTACAAGATCGGAAGACAGAGCCGTGGTCAGAAGTTCAAGCCGGGTTCAGTACAGGAAGCAGAAGTAAACAGAGTTGCAGGGATAATCCAAAAGAGTAGTCAGGAAGGCCAAGGTTTCAGGATCAAGGTTCAATCAAACAGCAATCAAGGATACAGGAACTAGCTGAGACAATCCAGCACTGATACTAGTATGCTGATCCTTTAAATAGGGCGCCCTGTGCTGTGATTTGTTGGCTTGCGGACATGCCCACGCCGACGTGCACTTGTTCGTATGAGAGTACTAACATGCGTGCCTGGTCCGGGGTTCACATATTCGTGCCGCACGTCTGGCTGGCGCACGGGAACGAGCGTTTGTAATGGTTCTCTGACAGGTTCAGTTTGTACTCTGCCATATTTATTGCCGTAAGAAATAGGTGGAACTGGCTGGCCATTATCCCAAAGGCATTCTCCACGACTCTTCTGGCTCTGGCCAGCCGGTAATTAAAAACCCTCTTCTCCGGGATGAGGGTCCTCTGGGGGAATGGCCTCATCAGGTGATCACCCAGACCACATGCTTCATCAGAGATAAAAACAAACGGGAGTCCTTCAACGTTCTCTTCTGCAGGTGGCATTTCCAAGCCACCACTCTGGAGATGTCAGTAGAACGTCCACATAGAGAAACTCGTATGTCGCCGAACCACTGCCATCAACACAATACTATTGAAACCCTTATAATTAAAATAGTATGACCCCGAGTGGGGTGGTGGGATGATGTGGACATGTTTCCCATCAATTGCCCCTCCGCAGTTGGGAAAGTCCCAATGCAGAGTGACTAGGCTAGGTGTGTATGGGCCCAGGATAGCATGCTGGGGAGGTTAGTGAAGGCAAATATGCATGAAGGACAAAAAAAGGAGCTTTAAAGCTTATAGCATGCATGAGGACAAAGAGGACATTCACAGCATATTAGAATCATGGTAATTAGGGAATGATGAAAGAAATACAAAACATTAGCATACATTAAATACGTAGAATGTGATGTTAAAGGAGAAAACTTACCCTAATATAGTCCTTCTGCAGGACCTGTATGATGGCAGAACAGGTCTCTGGAATAATGATCCCCAGAGCCTGGGGGGGAGATGCCTGTAGTGAACTTGAGGTCCTGGAGACTTCTCCCCATCGCCAAGTACCATAACGTGGCGACTAGCCTCTGCTCCGGAGCGATGGCTTGCCGCATACAGGTGTCCTGCTTCGTAATATAAATGGACAGCATAGCCAACAGACGGTGAAAAATGGGGTCCGTCATCCGGAGAAAATTCCTGAAATCATCAGGATTATTCTCCTGGATCTCACGTAGCAAAGACATATGAGAGAATTGGTCACGCTGGAGTAACCAATTCTTGGTCCTTAAACTCCTCCGCACCCTGTTCATAGACTGGGCTTGGGTCAAAGCAAGAACCCCAACACCAAGCCCCCGCATAGCACGAACTCTACGATTAATACGTACCCACAACATGGCTTCAAAATGGTCAGCTGGTCAGAACAAACTAACAGAACGCACTGAAGAACAGAAAGGCCTGTGAAAAGTAAGCTGAATATCAGAAACGAGCGGACAAGAACGCACTGAAAAACAAATGCGAACTGACTACACGCACTGAAAACCAGATACAAACCCACAAGCACAAACATGAGGCGATGTTAGCGAAAGGTCCACCCAACGCGTTTTGACTGCACAGTCGAAACGCGTTGGATGGACTTTCCGATAACATCGCCTCATGCTTTTACATGCTGTATCAATTTCTTCCAAATGTGAGTTTTGAATTTATATTTTTAATAAACCACCCACTTTTTAAACGGTATCACGCTATGTCAGCCCCCTTTTTCTATTACATGATACCCTTCCTGTGACAATAAGTTTTCATGCTCCCCGAGACTCCTGGAGCCTTCAGCTAACATCTCATGACCATCTAAGGCTGATAGACTGACGAAGTTCCAGGATCTGCTGTCCCCCATTGGGTGGTTTGAACCTAACAAGCCTTGTTGACTTGGGTGGTATATGCCCCACCAAGTCAATGTTATCTGGTAAGCCTCCTCAGTCTTTCATGGTGGTGGTGTTTGCTTCCATTTTTTCACTCCAAGGTTCCCAGGAATGCAAGGAACGTCTCACATGTGTATTGGATCACAAACCTAATTGGACTGTCATTTCGTTCAATTTGGACATTTGTGTGTAGTGCAGTCACTATATTAGCACATTGCTTAACATCCATTCACATCTATTATGTTAGAGTTTGTGTCATTTTGTCACATATATGTTTGAATCACATACAATTTTTCCCTTTTTCTTGCAATCATAGCGCTGCACTTATTTGTTTTCTACCTACTTAGCTCTTTGTCTACAGCCTTGCCGGCTGCTGGATTGCGGGGTCACAGCGCAGTATACACTTTTCATTATTCATCAATGCCTATCAATGCAGCCTCATCAGTGCAGGTTATCAGTGGCCATCACTGTAGCATATCAGTGCTACCTTATCAGTGCAGCTTAAGAGTGCCGCCTAATCAGTGGCAATGAGTGCAGCCTTAACCTCTTTAGAGCCCTTTCACACTGAAAGTGCCCGGGCATTAGCGGTAAAGCGGCACTTTTTAACGGCGATATTCGGTTTCAACCCCCGGTAGCGGCCGAAAAATGGTTAAATCCGCCGGCAAAGCGCCGCTGCAGCGCCGCTTTGCAGGTCATTTTAACCCTCTATCGGCCCCTAGCGGGGGGTTAAAAGCACCCCGCTAGCGGCCAAAAACCCCTGCAAAAATGACGGTAGAGCGCCGCTAGAGATATCGGCGTTTTACCCCCGACAGCGCCAATGCCCCAGTGTGAAAGGGGTCTTAGTGAAAGTTTGCAGTACATGAACTTTCACTGAAGGTGGACTGTTTAATGAGTTTGTAGCATGGATAACTTTAATGCAATATCATGATCTGTAAATTAATTTCCATATTGAGCACAGATGGCTGCAATAAAGTGATCCTATGCATGTGCACAATAGAAGAGTAATAGCAATTTACTCTATTTTACCTGCTGTCCTGGCTAGAGGTTAGGGGGTTCCCCTTGTGCTTCTCTCTCTCTCCTCCTCCTCGTCCTATCATCAGACAGACCCTGCCCCTGGCCGGGGAGACGAGCGATGCAGGAAAGCCGAACGGAGGAGGGTAGAGGGCGGAGCTTTAGGCTACGCCTTGCGCCCGTCCAAATTACATGCAGCCAGACACCGGCCGCTTATGTGAGTTGCTCCCCCGCCAAGCACGCCATCACATCACAGCTGGCTGCCGGAGCCTGCATTTGTGCGGGTGAAGGCCGCGGGATCTGGGACTCGGGAGGCGGGTGGCTTTTTCGCCGCCCCCCGCAAAGTGCCGCCCTAGGCCTGGGCCTTGTCAGCCTAGGCCTATATACAGCACTGCCATGTGTATGCAAGACAAGCTTGAGCAGAATTCCATCGGAAAAAACATCCAAGGCTTTTCCAACAAAAATTCAGCTCGTGTGTACGCGACATAATGCCGCATACACACGACCGGACTGTCTGGCAGATTACGTCCGACGGAATCAGTCCGTCGGACATTCTGATCGTGTGTGGGTTAATCCGATCGTTTTTCATTTAAAAAATCCGACGGACCTAGAAATAGAACATGTTTCAAATCTGTCCAACGGACTCAATTCCTATTGGGAAAACCGTTCGTCTGTATGCTAGTCCGACGGACCAAATACGACGCAAGGGCAGCTATTGGCTACTGGCTATTGAACTTCGTTTTTTAGTCCTGTCTTATGTCATCATGTTCAAAACTAACTAACTTTCGAATGGACTTAGTCCGTTGGTGTGTGGGCAAGTTCGTTCATTCGGAAGTCCATCGGAACTCCGCCAAAAGTCCATCAGGAAGTCCGTCGGACTTAGTCTGCCGGAAAGTCCGGTCGTGTGTATGCGGCATAAGAGTCTGCAAAAGACTTGAGACTGGGCGGAAGGTTCACCTTCCAGCAGGACAACGACCCTAAACATACAGCTAAGGCTACAATGGAATGGTTTAGATCAAAGCATATTCATGTGTTAGAATGGCCCAGTCAAAGTTCAGACCTACTGTAAATCCATTTGAAAATCTGTGGCAAGATTTGAAAATTGCTGTTCACAAAAGCTCTCTATCCAATCTTACAGAGCTTGAGCTATTTTGCAAAGAAGAATGGGCAAAAAAATCACTCTCTAGATGTCCAAAGCTGGTAGAGACATACCCAAAAAGTCTAGCAGATGTTATTGCAGCAAAATTGGTTCTACAAAGTAATGACTCAGGGGGCTGAATATAAATGCATGCCACACTTTTCAGATATTTATTTTTTTTTAAAAATGAAAACCATTTATCATTTTCTTTCCACTTCACAATTTTGTGCCATTTTGTATTGGTCTATCACATAAAATCCCAATAAAATACATTTAAGTTTTTGGTTGTAACATGACAATATGTGGAAAATTTCAAGGGGTATGAATATTTTTTCAAGGCAATGTACTTGATGCACAAACGCACATGTGTGCAGTGAGATTTAGATGCAGTGTTTGCATGGTACAGGTTTGTCTAGTAGCTGCAACCAGACAACCATAACAACAATATTCATGTACCTATAAGAATTTGCTTTCTAAAAAACAAAAAGTAACAAAAAAACAAAACAAAAAACAAATAAGGTTATCAAAACTATATATTGCCTTTTTATTTTATTTTGACACTTACATTGGAGAACCAGTAAATGTTACTGTAAATATTCTATAAAAACCTCTTTGTAATTTCAGTAAAGAAAATGTAAGCTTATGGAAAGGTTCAGAATAAATAATGAAGGGCAAAGAAGAAGCTTTTTATGTGTTTATATATTATGTTTATTATACTGCACAAACACAGGGCTGTAAATGTGCACATTACAGTTTGTCTTGAGGATGCAGTTGCCCTTTCAACTCAGCCTTGAATTCTGAGCAACTCTCAGTCCATTTCCCTCTCCTCCACTTACTGGATCTGCATTGATTTGCAATAAATAGTGTATGAGCAGCTGGAAGTGGACTGCTTACATAAGCTCCTGCTACAGTTGTTTTTGTGGCACCAAAAGTCAGCAAGTGCTTGATTGATGCCATCTTTTCTCAGTGCGCTAAACTGAATCATAGAACATTCAACCTATGTTTTATAACTTTAATTTCCTATACTGCTGTTGCAGAAATGTTTTAGGTAGACATATTGTTTAATATTTACACTGCACTGGTAGCATAAAATTACAGCATAAAATCCAAGCCTTTATAAGAGGTTTTTATATAATTGCCATCTAATGGAATTGGAGAAAAGTCATAAAAAATCTGTCAGACAGGGCTATTCATTATGAATACCATTTACCATACCATTTACTTGGCACGTGCCTGTGACATTTTTTCAATGTAAGGTACAGTAAATCTATCTATCTATCTATCTATCTATCTATCTATCTATCTATCTATCTATCTATCTATCTGAATACAAAAAAGAAACAGAATGTCTCATCCGAAAATTTGTGAAGAAATAAAGAAAAATAATTACAAAAAAGGAAAACCTGTGGTCGGACTTTAAAGGCACAACAAACAGTAGAAATATACAAAAATATTAGCATTTATTGAAATGTATATATAATACAAACAACAGGAACATGAAAGAAACATTGATAAAAATCATATATATACAAAAAACAATCTATATATGATATGAGCCCTAATGCGTCTACACTTTCCGTTGTACACTTCTTCAGGACACATTTGGGGCTCAGTAGTTGCAAAGAAGAGAAAGGGGTCTCACTATCTTGCAAAATGAATCACATATTAGTCAATCAGTGATCGACAAAGTAATTTCCAACAAAGAGAAAAAGCAAGGTGGCGCAATGAGGTCAGAGCGAATCACCAGGAAAACAACACCCAGGAACCACCTGTGAATCAATGATCACGAGTGTCTAGGTATTATACTTTCAAACAGGGCATGCCGTATCAAAGTGAATATTTATAGAAGACTGGATATAATCATAGATTATTCGTATCAGAAAATATAGGACTCCCTCAGTCAGAGGTAGCCACAGACTAAGACATTTGGCCATATATCAAAAGTAATGAATCCAGATCTGGGCTGTTATCATCCAAGATAGATAAAGATACGGCAATGTAACAAAAATCCCCTGGGAGAGAGCAGGACACTCTTATTCTGATATGAATAATCTATGATTATACCTGGTCTTCTATGAATATTCACTTTGATATGGCATCCCCTGTTTGAAAGTATAATACCTAGACACTCGTGATCATTGATTCACAGGTGGTTCTTGGGTGTTGTTTGCCTGGTGATTCGCTCTGACCTCATTGCACCACCTTGCTTTTTCCCTTTGTTGGAAATGACTTTGTCGATCACTGATTGATTAATATGTGATTCCTTTTGCAAGATAGTGAGACCCCTGTCTCTTCTTTGCAACTACTGAACCCCAAATGTGTCCTGAAGAAGTGTACAACGAAATGCGTAGACACATTAGGGCTCATATCATATATAGATTGTTTTTTGTATATGTAAGAAGGAAGGAGCCCGGGGGGGTATTTAACCAGCCCGCTCGCCTGTGGTCTTTGTCAGTTTCCTGTGCGCGATACTATGTCACAAGGCCGACTATTTGAGATTCGTTAGCGTTCGTGAGTTCCGTCTTTGAAGTTCTCGAGGCTTTCGTTACTGTCGTGGTTTTGTACAACGTGTCTGGCTCGGCTGTCGCAGGTAGGGTTTTTACTTTTGACCTTCGTTTCATGCATTTATGTTAGATATCTTGTCACCAGACCTCAATATCGAAACTTACGAGTCATTCGTAAAAACCCTGCCATATCGTTAGCCACTCACTCGCACCGCTATCATAAACAAACATTTTTACACTTTACGTACTTCACTACGAGTCGAACCTTGTAACAACAGTATCACACCACTCCGTCTAAACGTGTCACAAATGTTTTTACATCACCGTACCATACGCCACAGACAGGTTGTTGCCAGTCGCAAATAACGGGACACCGACTTGTGTCTCAGTCGTAGCAAATCATTTCAACCATTTCAATAATTTCACTAATTTCTCTGTCACTTACCGCGCTCTGATTCAAATTTAATGGCATCCGTGATGAACCGATTTGTCCCAGTGTGCCCCAATTGTTTTTCGGCCTCATTTCAGTACATGCTCCAGAGTCTGGTTTGTTGTTAGTCGCAGTTTACGGTTCACCGATTCATGCCTCTGTCATGGCAATCATTTCACTGTCACGAATCATGTCCCGTGTCGAATCCAGTCGCATCCTTATGCACCGATTCGTCCCGGAGTGCCCCAGGGTTTTTGGCCTCATTTCAGTACATGCTCCAGAGCCCATTTTCGTTGTTAGTCGCAAAAAATTCGACTCACAGATTCGAGTCTCTGTCATGGCAATCATTTCACTGTCACGTATCACGTTCCGATTCGAATCCAGTCGCATCCGAGATGCAGTGATTCGTCCCGCCGTGCCCCAGGGGTTTTTCTTGCCTCATTTCAGTAAATGCTCCAGAGTCCGGTTCATAGTCAGTCGCAGTTGCGGCCGACCGATTTGTGCCTCCATCATGGCAAATCATTTCATTTCACTGTCACGTATTGCGCTCCAATTCAAATCCAGTCGCATCTGAAATGCACCGACTCATCCCGGTGTGCCCCAGTTGTTTTTGGCCTCATTTCAGTACATGCTCCAGAGTCCGGTTCGTTGTCAGTCGCAGCCGCGGCTCGATCGTTTCGTGCCTCTGTCATGGCAAACAGTTCATTCATTTCACTGTCACATACCGCGCTCCGAATCCAGTGGCATCCGAGATGCATCAATTCATCTCGGCGTGCCCCAGTTGGCTTGGCCTCATTTCATTTCATTTCATTTTTATGTTCCACAGTTTGATTACTTGCTTGTCGCAGTTGCAGCACCGATTCGTGCCTACATCCAGGCATAAACATTTCACTCATTTCATTTCATGCAACAGTCGCATCAAAAGACTCAAAACCACTCCAAATCGACAAACTCGCATAAACGCACTGCAAAGTTACACAAGTCAGTCATTAAGTCACCTTTTCAATTCAGATAGTCAAACCCCTCACCAGTTGTCATATGTCATTTCAATCTCCAGGTCAGTCAAGTTCAGTAGGTCCACCCTGCACCAGGTTGGACGGTATTCCCCCAGGTAAAAAAAAAAAAACACACCCCTCTAAAAAGGGCAGGAGCTGGGTACGTATGCTGACACAGAAAAAGAAACAATCTAGACTTTATGTCACCCTCAATAGGTTCCGGTCACCATGTCTCAAGCTGGCAGCGAAGACTTCACCGCCCCTCTGTCACCTTCCCCAATGTCAGACAGTGGCAGCGTGCAGTCCCTCAGGGGATGGACCACCCCCAAATTAACGGCTGAACTGAAGCGCAGGGGTGTGCCTTTCCCCGCTACAGCCAGGAAGGCAGAGCTTTTTAAGCTCCTCGTCCCCCTGCCAGCCACAGCTGGGCCCAGTACTCAACAGGCTTCTCTCCAAATAATTTCCGCTGCTATATCACAACTTCACACCATGGTGTCATCTTTGTCGACTATAGTCATGGATGTCCAAGCCAGAGTGGCACTCTTGGAGGCTCGCCAGGCTATGACCATCCCTGACTCACCCACAGTGCAAGTTCTGACACCCCTTCCTGCAGGTACTACAGGGACAAGTCCCACTATCTGCCCAGCACATCTGGTTCCAGCCAGTATTAGGAAGGACAGCAAGGACGTCAACCTCGCCTCCCTACTCATTTCAGTCTATGACTTGGCATAGAACAAAGCCTATACCTGGGGAGACGTGTTAGTGGTCCTCAAGGCCAAAAATCCTAGGCTCAACTGAAAGTTGTCCATCCCAGAGTTTGCACTGGCCTTCAGCATGGTCAGGGATGTCTTATGCTCAGCCTCCCCCAGCAGAAGGGAAGAGCTAGATCTATATCTCCACACAGTGGTGGACTTGGGCTACAAATATGGAGGTTTTTCATTTCATGATTACCATCGTTTTTTCTCCACAAAAGCAGCAGCCAGGCACGGATTGGAGCCGTTTGGACACTGAATTGTTATGCCGTCATTTTGCTGGCACGCGCTCACCATTGTGCGATATTTGCCAATCCTCCTCCCACACCGCTACCTGGTGCGCTAACGCGGCAGGTACTCGCCCATTCGAGTTCCCCTCCACCTCCGGTGCAGTCGGCCCTGGCACAGACGTCCCAAGTGGACAAGTTCAGACGCTCTGTTCAGACCGTAGGAGGAGCAGCCATTTGTAACAACTACAACTATGGCTCATGTCATTTTAGCCAATGCCTCCTGTTCCATATCTGCATCATATGCCAGAGGGCACACCCGAGAAATCTATGCGAGGTCAAGCAGCAGAAGAAGGCATGACTAGGCCGAGTCAATGTAATATGGCTGGGGCTCTATCTCTCCTCACACCCTACTCCTTCCCTGGCCACCTTCCTTATCCAAGGATTTACAGCAGGGTTCCACACCGGCCTCATCTCTCTGCCCCATACGACCTATGATTGCAGGAACCTCCGCTCAGCGGCCACCGACTAGCAGGCCATAGACCAGCTATTACAGGCCGAACTAGAGCGAGACTTCATCATAGGTCCCTTCACACAGCCCCCTTTCATCGCTTGGAGAGTTAGCCCTATTGGGCTTGTCAAGGGCAGGTTCTCGAATAAAGCTCGCTTGGTGTACGACCTGTCTGCGCCTCATTCTTCCCACATTCCCAGCCTGAATTCCCTAATTCCCTCCGAGGAGTTTTCCCTGAAGTATGCCTCCGTAGACATGGCAATTCAGGCCATTATCAAAGCAGGCACAGGTGCCTGGCTCTTCAAGGCCGAAATTTCAGACGCCTTTAAACTCCTGCCTATCCACCTGTCCCTCTGGTGTTGGCATGGCATTAAGTGGAAAGAGGCATACTACTTTGCTACTAAGCTGACTTTTGGCTCTAAAAGCAGCCCCTGGCTCTTCAACACTTTCGCACAGACCCTCACCTGGATACCTTTTCATAAGGCTCAGTGCCAAGAGGTCATCCATTACCTGGACGACTTCTTGTTAATCGAACAGCCCAGCATGCCCCCAGGAGACCTCAACAAATTGAGAGTAGTCTTCAGGAATCTCAATGTCCCCATCGCTGAACACAAGGTTGACGGACCAGCACACTCCATCACCTTCCTCGGAGTTAATCTAGATACTTGCTCCATGCAGGCCAGCTTCCCCCTTGACAAATTAAACCGAATTAGGTCAATTCTCCAAGAATTCACCCACACAAGAGGATGTACTAAAAAGCAGCTTCAGTCCCTTTTGGGCATGCTCAATTTCACCATGCAAATCATTCCCCAGGGTCGGTCCTTTTACGTTACGCCTCCTAGTCTACCTCTCAAAGGCACATCAGATCAATTTGGACACTGCAGCAGTAGCAGATTTATCAATGTGGGAGGAGTTCATTTCCACCTGGAATGGTATATCCATGTTTATACCTTCGATATCACACCAATCACCGCAGGTAGTAACAGATGCCACATCCTCCACAGGCTTTGCTGCAATTTTTGGCCATCATTGGTTTGCAGGACCCTGGCCTCCAGAGATACTTTCAATCCCCGGGTTTACCCTGACTTCCTCTCTCTTCGAGCTTTACCCGATCGTGGCAGCCGCCCAGCTCTGGGGTCAAATCTGGACAGGGCAAACTGTGGCCTTCACTACTGACAACCAGGCCACGGCAGATATCATTACTAAAGGCAGGTCTAAGTCGCTCTTGGTTATGTCCCTCCTATGCAGGCTGGTACAACTTTCCCTTCAGCACCAATTCAACATCCACTGTACATTTATTCCGGGCAAATGCAACCTTGCCACAGACACACTGTCTTGCTTTAATTTCACCTCCTTCTTTCGGCAGGTTCCCGGAGCCGACCAGTATCCCGGCTTGGTCTCAGCTGACCCTGGACTAGAACCGCGGAGCGACCCAGCTCATCAACCAGTCTCTGTCCCGTAACACGCTCAAAGCTTACAATATAGCTTGGAGCACTTTCCACAAATTCCTGGCAAACTGCCCAGCGGGAACTATGACAGATGCCAAACACATACTGGCCTTTATCTCATATTGCCATAGTCACTTGGCCCTGTCCCACAATACTGTCCGCCTATACTTAGCTGGCATCCAACACTTTCTGGCTCTACAAGATCCCGCAAGACTGTGGCATACAGAAACAACAGCCAATAGTCAAGGCCAAACGCCTGCCAATACAAGTGACAAGCTGGACTTCTGTGTTTACACGTGATAGTGGTGAGAAAGCAGCAGAGGGCCTGAGCCAGAGGTGGTGAAACTGAGTTCCACCAAGTTCCAGCTGAAAAAAGCCCTTTATATGCTTATAGTGATCAGTTGTAAAAAAATATGTATTTTTCCAGATAAAAAAGATGACTGGTGCTCCATGAAAATGATATGGACTCACCTAAAATGCTAAAAATACATGCCATCACTAATGTATAATAATATAACAATGATAATAATAATAACAATAAAAACAGTAATAATATTGATTTCTTAACAAATGAGCACAATGCTTTTCACAGTTTTGTATTCTTCCAGCAATGCATGCCTTTGCAGTGTGTATTTTATGAGCTAAACAAAATAATTGTTGCTCTGTCAAAATGATATGACTCACTTAAATGAAATGCTAAAAATACCACACTATCACAAATAATAATAATAATTATTATTATTATTATTATTTCTTTACAAAAGATCACAGCATTTTTCACCGTTTTGTATTCTTCCAGCAATAACTGCCTTTGCAGCTTTATGCATTTGTTTGCATACGATCTCAGAGCTTCAGTACAAAGGAAAATAAAGATGCAAGGTGCTGCATTCACAGGTCTGAAAGTGAACAGATACTGTAGATAAATAATACCCAGCAGCTGTCACTGACTGCAGATCACACACTCGTTTGAGGACTGAATGGAGGATTACCTTCACTCAGGGCCACCAGCACAGCATATATTATTTCTCCTTTGATTTAACTGCATCCTGCCCACAACTGGTGAATGCTGTTTCCCTGCACAATGACCTATGCTGTTGGAATTTTCATTCATGTTTCCCTTTTGACAGCTAGCATAAGCCACTGTGTGTATCTGCTGGCTGTCAGATCGTGCTGTCACTGACAACTCCAGTCCTTGATTATGATCAGAAAACAAGCAGCATAGTTCCCGATCATGTGATCACAATACCAGCTATGACAGTGACCACATGCAACACATGCAAGCTTGTGGTTGATTTATAAAATAGAGCTTCAGCCTGCAGATGCCACTGCAGCCTGAACCACAGTTTAATACTGCAATTGTCAGGTAGAATTAAAGTATTATTTAGAAAATAAATTAATTTAAAATATAAATTTAACAGTATAATAAAAGCAGTGGTTTTAATAAAACAGTGTACCAAATATTATTTTTTTTTATAACTTAGGCAGGCAAGTTATAGTCATGTTAACAAATGCATACTATCTCTATGCTAAGTTTTTCTTTCGTTATCTTTGGTCACATAAAGATAAAGGCTTATTAAGGCAGCATGGTTGGTTGCGGAAGAGGTAGTTGTGTGATATTCAGCATCTTAAAATACCTCTTTTACAGAAGCCATCTTCTTTACATACAGGGGGCATTTTAACTACTATACACAGATAATGATGTTATTTGTTGAATTTACATAAGGGAAAAGTGCGCAGAAGATATGGTCATGTGGTCATATTTGGTCACTTGGACGTCTGTCACTCTTTTCTTAAGTGGATTTTATATGCATAGTTTGAATTTTAGTTTTATTTCTCAAGCACTGTAAATGCTAATGATGTTATTTGTTGTATTTGCATAAGAGAGAAGTGCAATAAAAGATCTGGTCACGTGGATATAACCAAAGGACGGCTACAGCCCAGACTCACATTGCCAGGAAGGCCTCTATTGACATCCTCATGAGAACACGCCTTCCCATGCCCCCCCCGGGCGCACAGTGGGGAGAATCTATGTCCCTTAAACACAGCAAATTACAGATCGTGGTAAATGGCCAAGCACAGGTTGACAGCTCTCCTTCCCTCACACAGAGACCGAGTGTAAAGTAAGATAGAGAGAGAGAGCTCTGCGCCGACAGTGAGTTCCTATTATTCTTCAGTGCTTTATTGTGCCCATCAGTGTTACGCAGTGTCATATAGTGCCCATCAGTATCACACAGTGCCCATCAGTGTCACACAATGCCCATCAGTACTGCCACATCACTGCTGCCTCATCAGTGCATTAACAGTGCTGCATATCAGTGCACATCAGTGCAGCTAAACAGTGCTGTCTCATTAGTGTTGCTTATCAGTTCACATCAGTGCCTCTTATTAGAGCTGCCTCTTCAGTGGAACATCATCAGCACACATCAGTGCCACCTCAGTGGACATCAGTGTAGCTTATAAGTGCAGCCCTATCAGTGCAGCCCCATCAATGCAGTACATTAGTGCACATTAGCGCTACCTCATCAGTTCACATCAGTGCCTATCGGTTTGGGCTGATCAATGCCTATAAGTGCACATCAGTGCGGCCTCATCAGCACCCATCAGTGCAGCCTCATCAGTACCCATCAGTGCAGTCTCATCAACACCCATCAGTGCAGCCTCATCAGCATCCATCAATGCAACCACATCAGCACCCATCAGTGCAAGCTCATCAACGCCCATCAGTGCAATCTCGTCAGCGCTCATCAGTGCAGTCAGAATAGTTCACCTCAATGCATCCTCATTGGTGCACGTCAGTGCAGCCACATCTGTACCCCATCACAGTAGTGAGTCACCACAGCCCACAGTCACCACTATGTCTAAAAAAAAGAGGAGAGTCAGTGAGTTTTCAGAATGAGGAAATATTGCCTATGAAGTGGAGGGACAAAAGAGACATTTACATCCCCAGTCCACAACGACACCTGTGTGCATATCCCTGGAAGGAATGGCCCAGTACAGAGACCAGAATGTGTGCATGATTACAAATTGTTCATGGGGGAATCGACTTCAATGATCAGATCATCCAACCCTACCTTGCAACAACAAGTAAGTACTATTGGTACAATAAAGTATCCATTTATCTTTTCAAATTGGCAATATATAATTCATATGTGATCTACTGAAAATCCACTGAGATACCCGTAAACTTTTTTAGCTATCAGGAGAAAATCGTCACTGCCCTTGTGTACCCGAATGGCCCACCAGAAAGCAAATGCAGTAGGCAGACTCCCCGAACGCCATTTTCCTGATAAAGTCCCTCCCAGAGAAACAGGCCAAGGACATCAAAGAAAATATCGGGTGTCATCCAGAGGAGGAGCTTGATGAGACGCCAGTTATTATTGTCCCCAGTGTCCTTCTGAAAGAGGCCTCTGCATAGGTGACATGTGGTATCGCCATATTAAGCAGGAGTAGCAAAATTAATTTCGGGGTGTAATATCTTATAAATGGACAACTTTGTGTAAAAAAAAAAATATGTTTTCATTTTCTTTACACATTTTC
Organism: Aquarana catesbeiana; assembly: GCF_042186555.1. Taxonomy (NCBI): domain Eukaryota; kingdom Metazoa; phylum Chordata; class Amphibia; order Anura; family Ranidae; genus Aquarana; species Aquarana catesbeiana. The sequence continues at coordinate 474,692,145 of NC_133325.1, forward strand.
CAAAAACTTGTGGGGAAAAAATGACATATTCAAAAAACTCATTATGCCTCATAAAATATATGTTGGGGTGTTTGCTTCTCAAAATGGGGTAATTTTGTGAGTAATTCCATTGTTGGTGTGTCCCAAGATCAGAGGACTCTGGAATAGGGTATTCCACGTCATTAGGAAACTTATGGACAGGCCCATCCCTCAGACTCCTCAAATAACTCTCCTTAACTTCCCTTGCCCAGGGACACCCAATGCCTCATTATGTTCATCCTACTTGGAGCTAAACTGACGATTGCCCGAGCCTGGAAGCAGCCCTCAGTATCTTTCACCTTGGTTAAAAGGAACATTTCATGCATAATGACCCAGGAAAAGACAACAAGCATCCTTTTGGATACTGTTGTCAAACACGACGCTATCTGGGAACCTTGGACTAGATACATATCTCTGCCACCTGCCACCTCCCACTCACATGGTTCCGTGCAGGGGAGCGGGTATTGCACCGTCACTGAAGATTATCTTTTCGTCTCTTCTCTTATCTTCTCTTATCTCTTTCTCCCTATTTCCTTCTCCTCACTTTCTCACCTCCTCAGGTCTCTCTTTGGACCTTGGCTTTTGTTTTCTTCAAGTTGCCTTACACGGCCGAAACACAGGACTCGTTTTAAGAACACAACTGTGCCCCCCGTCTGTCTTGAGTCAGCGAGGCACCATGGACGGGGCGCCCTCTGTGGCCGCAATTTGGCCGGAGCCCTGACTTTAAGCCTAACGCCCTCTAATCAACGGACACCCACATATACGACCTCCTATGGTTCACAACAGACAGTCGGGGTGCCTGGGCATTGCCGTCACATGGAGTGTACCTACGGCCTTTTTTATATGGGCACAGTTGTCATCGCACCTGTGATTTACATCATGATTAATACGAGTTATTTACCTAAAGCTTGTTGGGTCTCCTGATCCGACTCTAGAATGACCATTTTCATGACCACCCCACATACACTCAGTAATCGATACTGGTCTATTCTGATACTGTCTTAGATTAAACCTATATCAATCCTGTCTCTTGATTTGCCATCTTCGGGGGGGCTGGCCCCCTCTCCCGACACAGCTAGATCCCTTGAGGGGTGCTGGGAGGGAGGTGTCATCTCTTCCTCCTGTTTGTGAGATTGTGATAGACACTCCATCAAGAACATGTGGGATTTTGATGTATACTACAGATTCTTTGGTAACTATTATTTGTTATTGACTTACTATTGTATCTCAACAAGTTTTTCTGTACCTGTGTCAACATGTTATCATTGATACATTTAATAAAAAAAACTAGTGAAAATAAAAACTGAAAAAATAAAGATATTGGGTAATTTTATACCTTCTGAACCATCCTGCATTTTTTTCCAGCAACACGGATGCACTTTAATCTGCTTATGATTGTCCGACTGAAATTACATATAAAATACAAATAGATGGTATATCTAAATGTCCTATATCAAAGCTGAGAAACAAAATATGCTGCATATCCAGTGTTTTTTTTGTGTTTTTTTACAGTTTCACCAACATCTTAATTTTAAAGCTGGAGTCTCTGAAAATTACTTCTGTATGGTAAGTTTCTACATAAATGCAGCAATCTCATTAGTTTCTTCTCAACCACTCCAGTATCATAGTATGTTTTCAGTTCCCAGGCAGCCTTGCACATTATTGGATTTGACACACGCACTGGTAATTTAATAAAGACAACATTTTATGCTAGAATATGCAGGCACTTTTTCTGGCACAATGCAACACTGTTCTGGAGGGAGTATGTTAGCACAAGTGTAATTTCACAGTGTAGAAAATAGCTGCAGACATAATGAAAATGACATGCTGTAAAAAAAAAAACACGAACACCACTTACACAGTAAGGTTCTTTAAGTGTCACAAGGAGACTGTCATAAATCATTCTGCTGCTTTTTGAGTTGATTCCATATCATTACAGTGCTAGTGAACCTGAAAACAAAAATGTTATATACTGTATTGCAGCTTACAAAACCTTAAATGTGGTGGCTGCATTCGTTTTCTTGTTTAGGCCTTTTCCCTTTATTTTTGCCTTGTGAAATGACCATTAACACACTTCCTGTGTGTCTCCACTTCCGGAAGAAAGAGCAAAGGAGACACCTTTGGAGAGCAGCATTGCCAATCTGAGTTGAGAATAGTGCTAGATACACTAGCAGAATTAGATGGACGTAACAAACTATGTAATTTTTTTCATTTTTATTTTGGGATAAATGTTTTACATAATTGAATAAAATCTGACCATTGTATATACCCCTGTCAGTGTTAAATGGTTTGTCTCAACCCTCTAACTGCCACTTTTGTTGGACTGCTTGGTCTGTTAAAAGAAGTTGAAAAATAGCAGACTTACTGGCCAGATGAAAATAAAGGAAACAAGCCAAAAAAAGAAAAAAAAGAAAACAAATGCAGCCACTGCATCTAAGAATTGGTAAGCTGCAACATAATACATTGTTGTTTTTGAGTTTAATACTGCTTTAACCTATTACAAGGTACTTTTATGGGTGGGAGGGAGGTATGCGTCTTCTTGAGCTTTCACCACTGCTCTAACTGCTAAGTTCTTCTGTCTTTGTTCTTATAGGCTGTTTGAATCACCTGACTGACTGTTGGAAAGAAGATAAATATCACATGTCAGGTAACTTTCAATTACATTAAACTGTTTAACAGTTAGAGCTGTAATAAAGCCTGCTTGCTCATTTTTACTTACAGGTAAGCCTATAATAAGGCTTACCTGTAGGTAAAATGAATATCTCCTAAACATGCACTGTTCGGAAGATATTCACCCTGGATGCAGCCAATGACATCACTGGAGCGTGTGCTCTGAAGGTCCGGTATACCTTGCTGAAACTTCAGAGCTTCGTGCCAGAACCAAAAGCTTCCGGCTCGCATGCGCGGGAGTGACGTCATCACGGCTCCAGCCAATCACATTGCCGGAGCGTGCAAACCCGGAAGAAAGACCGGGGGAACATGTCAGCTGTTTCGCCGGTGACACTACAGCGCTGGAGGGCTATGTTCCAAGGTGAGTATTTCATGCGATGCATACTAGCACATTATGCCATTGTCTTTTAGGTTTTTTTTTTTTTTTTTTTTTTATACAACATCCACGGTTTACAACTGCTTTAATTGTGTCTGTTCCAGTTCCACTCTTTATTTCTCTCCCCGCCTTTTATTCTATTTTCATCTGGTAATCCAGCCAGCAAGTCTTTTGTTTTTCACAGCACAGGCTCTCCAGCAGAAAGTATCAGTTTTACATGGATGAGATAAACCACTTAATACTGGTGGGAGTGATTAAAATTTTAAAATGATCAGCTTTTATTTATTCAAACCTTTAATTTATTATTGGTTCTGCTAATACATTTAACACTACCTTCCCCTCACTAGACTGACAATGTCGCTGTTTGCTGTGCTTCTGTGCTCATTCCTTGTTGTTTCTCACTAATACTGGAGGTGTGTTACTGGTCAGATCACCAGGTGAAAACATAGGGAAAAAAGCCTAGAAAAAAATGGATACAACCACCACATCTAATGATTGGTAAACTGCAATATATTACATGTTTGGCTTTGGGTTTAATACCACTTTAAAAGCAGCTCCTGAGACGCAAACTGGGGCACTGCTGTCAACCAACAGCCCAACCCTGCAGAGTAAAACATGTACTAGGGACTGGTGCAGCATGTTTTAAAAATTATGTTATTTACCAGTTAAAATGTTACGGTTTTATGTGATTTTTTTTAGCTTTCACAGCTGCATCCTGTGTACAACAGACTGTACAAACATCTACCTGCTGTGCTGCAGAATAATACGTAACTAAATCAATGCCCTTAAGAGCTTGACCTCTCTTGTACATACAGTGCTAATATTCTTCCTGTTTTATTTTTGAATTGCCATTTTTTGAATGTATTTTTTTCTTATAAATATGTTGTCAATTTAACAACATTTAGCTAGCATTGCAAATATACTGAGGCTTAATTCAATTCACTGCATTACCATTTAACATCACATAGTTTAAATCACATCCTATTAAGAAAAATGTTTACATTATGTACTACATAAATCAGAGTGTTTTGTAACGTTGTATATATTTTCTCTTGCACATAATTTTGCTTAAATATAAAAAGGTAGAAAGGTAAATATGTACTTAAAGTGGTTGTACCCCTAAAAAAAAAAAAGAAAAAAAAAGAAAAAGATCCTGTTTCTTTTTTGCGATACGGCACTGCATCGCTTTAACTGACAATTGCGTGGTTGTGCGAAGCTGTACCCAAACAAAATTGATGTCATTTTTTTCCCACAAATAGAGCTTTCTTTTGGCGGTATTTGATCATCTCTGCGTTTTTTTGGGGGGTTTTTTTTTGCGCTATAAGCAAAAAAAAGAGCCACAATTTTGAAAATATTTTGTACTTTTTGCTATAATAAATATCCCCAAAAAAGCACATTTATTCTCAGCTTAGTCTGATATGTATTCTTCTACATATTTTTGGTAATAAAAATCGCAATAAGTGTATATTGATTGGTTTGCGCAAAAGTTATAGCGTCTACAAAATAGGGGATAGAATTATGACATTTTTATAATTACTTTTTTTTACTAGTAATGGCGGCAATCTGCAATTTTTATCGGGACTGCGACATTATGGTGGACACATGGACACTTTTGACACATTTTTGGGATGATTGACATTTATACAGCAATCAGTGCTATAAAAATGCACTGATTACTGTATAAATGTCACTGGCAGGGAAGGGGTTAACACTAGGGGGCGATCAAGGGGTTAACTGTGTTCCCTAATGTGTTGTAACTGTAAGGGGAAGGTACTGACTATAGGAGATGACAGATCATGGTTCCTAGCTATTATAAACTCAGGATCTGCATCTACTCTCCTCACAGAACAGGGACGTGTGTGTGTGTTTACACACACACGTCCCTGTTCTGCCTCTTGTGCCGTGATCGCGCGTGGCCGGCGGTCAACGCAAGCGCCAGTCACCAGCATCGGCACCCCTGCAGTGCAGTGGGCGTGCACGCGCCTGCTATCACACTTAAAGGAGCCGACATACAGCTACGACAGTTCACGGGATTGTGCCGACCTGCCGCAGTATAATGACAGCAGCTGGTCGGCAAGTGGTTAAAGCAAGATATACAGCATAGTGCTTGTGCAGAGCAATTTGTCCCCAAAAACCTGGTTGATCCTTCCTGTGTCCCCCTGTCTGTGCTGACCACTGTAATCATGGCTGCTAATCCATGAATACGGTGGCCAGTTTACAACAAGGCTTCATATAACAGAGTGGATTCTAGTAATTAGGCACAGTGACTTTAAAACCACTTTAAGCTACTATGCTCTGCATTTTATACTGATTTAATATGTGATATATGTTATGTAATAACATATGTAAAGAACATATGAAAGGAATAATACATTTTAAATTGTAATTTTTATTAGTGGGCAGCACAAAGTGCATTGATCTTATATTTATACCTATATATACAGGAAATACAGTATGTATACAGTATATATGGGCAGCACAATGGCTAATTGGTTAGCACTTCTGCCTAGCAGCACTTGTTTCAAAGCCCATTCACGACACTACCTGTACAGAGTTTGCAAGTTCTCTTTGTGACTGCGTGGGTTTCCTCTAAATACTTCAGTTTCCTCCCACACTCCAAAGACATGCTGGTAGATTAATTGTCGCCTGTCTAAATTGGCCCTAGTATGTGTATGAATGTAAGTTATGGACCTTAGATTGTAAGCCCCTTGAGGGCAGGGCTGATGTGAATGTATATATATATATATATATATATATATATAAATATATATATATATATATATATATATATATACATATATATATATATATATATATATATATATATATATATATATATATATATATGTATATATATATATATATATATATATATATATATATACACATATATACAGGGGGTCCCCTAGTTACAAACATCCGACTTACAAGTGACTCCTACTTACAAATGGAGGGAGACAACAGGAAGTGAGAGGAAATCTACCCCTAGGAAGGGAAATTCACTCCTGTAAAAGCTATTATGGGGAAAAGGTACCTCCACTGATGTTTTATCACCAAGGCTTGTTTCCACAACAACCCAAAATTTTCAAAATCCAATTGTCATTGGGACAGAAAGTGAGGTGAAATCCTCTCAACAGGGGCACAGACAGCAAAACAAATGTTACAGGGGTGTTAACCCTTCCCTATGCTATCCAAAAAGCTTAAAAATTGTTTTTTTGGCTGGGGCCACACTTAAAAAATGTACCTGTTCAGACTTACAAACAGATTCAACTTAAGGACAAACCTACAGTCCCTAACTTGTTTGTAACCCGGGGACCCACTGTATATATACATGTAAAATCACTGCATAAATTGACAGCACTATGTAAGTAACTATAATAAACAAAAAAAATATACGTTGCACCCTCCTAGCCAGGTTGCTATAGTTGAGGCAAATTTAGTTTTTTGTACATTCCAGCGAGTTCTGGAATATAGTGGGTGGGAGAGGCAAACCCTCACCTGTATATTCATGCAGGGATAATGGCCAGCAGGGGGCTGAGATGTGTTTAAACAGGCTGAGACCTACAACAGCAGGGTTGGCTCCTGGGGGAGAAGTCCCAGCCTGAGGGGTGAGGCCCTCTGGGCTGCTAGGGACATAACAGATTACTATTTTTGGGGTCCTAGCTCCAGCCAGAGCTCAGGGGCACCTGTTCAGAGCCCCCTGAAGCAGTGCAGAATATTTTAAAGAGGATCCAAGCTCGAGGCATCCAGTACAAAGGCTGGTTGGTACTACAAGAAACATTACAATACTCAGGGCACAGTATTTGCCTTAAGGATCCTAGAGGCTGTCCTTACCACCTTTCAGAGAGCTCACTACAGTTTCGAATGGTTATAACTCTGCCAAAGGGTCCCCTGTGTTGTAGTTCCTCAATTCTGAATTCTAGAGGGTGACTGCACCCTGAAGAGACAAAACAGCTGCAGGTGTCTTCCTTTTTTGTTTAAACTAGTTTTGGAGTATCCCAAGGCTCACCCTACCCAAGTTAAATCAGAAAATAAACATCAAACATAAACTCACTAGCCACTTTATTAGTTAAGCCTGTTCAATTGCTTGGTAACACAAATTGCTAATCCGCCAATCACATGGCAGCAACTCAATGCATTTAGGCATCTAGACGAGGTGATTAGGACTTGCTGAAATTCAAACCAAGCATCAGAATGGGAAAGAAAGGACATTTAGGTGACTTTGAACATGGCATGGTTGTTGGTGCCAAATGGGCTGGTCTGAGTATTTCAAAAACTGCTGATCTACTGGGATTTTTACACACAGCCATCTCTAGCGTTTACAGAGCATCATCCCAAATGTAGAAAATGTCCAGTGAGCGGCAGTTGTGTGGACAAAAATGCCTTGTTGATGTCAGAGATCAGAGGAGAATGGGCAAACTGGTTTGAGGTGATAGAAAGGCAACAGTAACTCAACAGTAACTCAAATAACCACTTGTTACAACCAAGGTATGCAAAATACCATCTCTGAATGCACAACACATCAAACCTTGAAGCAGATGGCCTACAGCAGCAAAAGATCACCCTGGGTACCACTCATGTCAGCTAAGAACAGGAAACTGAGGCTACAATTCGCACAGGCTCAGCAAAATTGGACAGTAGAAGATTGGAAAAACGTTGCCTGGTCTTACGGGCTTACGGGCCTCGATTTCAGCTGTGATATTCAGATGGTAAGGTGAGAATTTGGCGTAAACAACAATCCATTTTGCTTTGTATAAATGGTTCAGGCTGGTGGTGGTGGTGTAATGGTGTGGGGGATTTGGCACACTTTGAGCCCCTTAGTACCAATTGTGGATTGTTTAAACACCACGGCATACCTGAGTATTGTTGCTGACCATGTGCATCCCTTTACGACTACAATGTACTCATCTTCTGATGGCTACTTACAGCAGGATAATGCACCATGTCACAAAGCTCAAATCATCTCACCACTGGTTTCTTGAACGTGACAATGAGGTCACTTTACTCCAATGGCCTCCACAGTCACCAGATCTCAATCCAATAGAGCACCTTTGAGATTCTCATAATGGATGTGTAGCTGACAGATCTGCAGCAACTGCATCATGTCAATATGGACCAAAATCTCTGAAGAATATTTCCAACATCTTGTTGAATCTTTGCCACGAAGAATTAAGCCAGTTCTGAAGGCAAAAGAGGGTCCAACCCGGTACTAGCAAGATGTACCTAATAAAGTGGCCAGTGAATGTATATGCAAGGTTTCCTGACTTGAGTGACTGTGAATTACTGTGTCCCTGGCTGCCATGTGCCTCACAGGGAATGAAACCTGCCTGCCATGGTGTCTGTGCTAGTTATATATATATATATATATATATATATATATATATATATATATATATATATATATATATATGACCTTTTAATACGTAACATTTCTTTGATTTAATAAATTAATATTATTTGCTATCACCTGTCAATTTTAAATCTGTTTTTACTGTGTTTTCATTTAATTTTACTGCTCATTCTGTTTTCTTAGTTTTCTCTCTCTTTAGTAAAAGAATGTACACTTTGTGTTGTCCGTTTTTTGCCAGTGCTGGACAGTCGTTCACTCCCCTTCTAACATCTGATTCTTTTCACAGTAAGATGCCTTCATTCTTAATGGGTTAGATCGGTGTATACAGTACATTACACTGCAGAGCCAGACTACTGCTGTAGATCTTCTTAGTAGAAAGATGATTCTGTTTCCCTTTCTCCAGTAGTCCTTGATAAGACTGATTGCCAAGCAGAAAGGAAAAAACAAGAATATCACAAGAGAAAAATTGCTCTGCTGAACCCATGACTTGATTTATTTTTTCAATCTATTAACTCAATTTTTCACAGAAGCGTAATTCAATTAGATACTTTTTTGAGATTGCACCATGGAAAGAAATAAGCAGAAACCACTATATCAAATCATAAAAGTACAACCTAAACTGTTTACTTTGTTTAGAAAGAAGAAGCTGCAATTTTAAAGAGACAAGACATGTTAAGGTGCTGTTTGTCATGGACCCCACATCCATTAAGTAATCACCCAATTTAAACATTGAGTTTGATATACTCAAGGCAAATACTAAACATGCACAAAACCTATTGTGTAAACAGCACTTGCCAATATCACATTAATAAGTATAAAAGTGTACAACGTAAACTACATAAATTAAGTGCAAACAATAAATGACAAATAATTGTGCATGTGAATATAAAAAAAGGGGGCTGTTGGGATGAGTAAACTCTTGATCAGTGAAAACATAGAGTGCCCTAAAAATATAATAGTATTATGTCCAAACAAGTGAATAAATATTGTTAAATTTTAAAAATGTGTAAAAGAAACAGTCCCAAAAAAGTTGTAAAAAGGATTACGCTGCGCTAGAGTGTGTTAGACATGCTACTAAATTATAGCATGATAGAACAACTGCATCTAAATAAGCGCATGTGGATATGGGAAACACAAAAAATACTATGAATACAAATGTGAAATATGACAAATGCATATAAACGCATCAAAGTATAAATGCAAATTCAAATGTGAAATATGACAGATTAACGCATCAAAGTGCACAAGTACCAATAAGCATAACTGAATCACATCATTACTAGATGCAATGAATAAATTAATATAAACGCATCAAAGTGCAAATGTGCCAATATGCATAACTAAATGACAATATTACTCAAATGTGCAAAATATAAACGCATAAAGTGCAAATGTGCAAATAAACATACTTATTACAATATCAATATATATATGAGCATGTAAAAAGTGCTAAGTGCAAAAAAACACAAAACAAAAAGTAATTTGGTGTCACACAGTTCATGTGTAAAACAGTCCTCAATGAAACAAAAAAATATAGTTCACCATGAAGTCCTACAAAAGGTATAAAGGTGCCTAAACGTGATGTCCACTGGTGATAAAATTAAACTTGCTAGTAACTCTCAAAGTGCCACAGACCATGCAATGGTGCGATTCGGTGACCCCAAAGGTAATCACCTCAAAGCGTGTGACCAAGTCACTAGACAAAGTCAAACCACGCTTGTGAACCACCCCGGGTTCTAAGCAGATCACAGGATCCCAGGCTCCAATGCAGTAAAGAGTATATAGATGGGAAGAAAAAACTACATAGTATAATACTGTTTTAAAATGTATTAAAAGATATAGATACTCTGCCCAAAAGGGGTACTCACAATATATAGGTGCGTCAGTGCACCGCTCTAAACATGGCAAGTATGATACTTTTCGTGAGGGTATGGTGTGCGTCTCCTCAATAGGCAGCTCAGCTGTCTCTCGCTCCGTCCTGGCCCCTCCCATACGCGTGTCCCATAGGGACACAGGGATCACGTGTCATCATCAGGGGGATCAAGTCCAAAAAAGTTCCTTTCAGTACTCCAATAAGAAACAAAAAATTCCTCCTGCGTGAATCATACAATGAAAAATAAGTGTGGATGTACACTCACCAGATGTTGTAGATCCCCCTGCCTTATGACAGGAAGGATCATATAAGGCTTGTGGGGTCTCCTTGACCTCCTTGGGGCTTTTGAGCAAATCCTCCAATGTCCTCCGGATAGGACGTGACTTCAGATGGGATATCACCAGCAGTATACAACCCCTGGCAAAAATGATGGAATCACCAGTCCCTGAGGATGTTCCTTCAGCTGTTTATTGTTGTAGAAAAAAAGCAGATCACAGACATGGCCAAAAACTAAAGGTATTTCAAATGGCAACTTTCTGGCTTTAAGAAACACTAAAAGAAATCAAGAAAAATAATTGTGGTGGCCGGTAACAGTTGGATTTATAGAACAAGCACACGGAATAAATTATGGAATCACTCAATTCTGAGGAAAAAATGATGGAATCACCCTGTAAATTTTCATTACAAACACTAACACCTGCATCAGATTAAATCTGCTTGTTAGTATGTAGGTAAAAAGGAGCGATCACACCTTGGAGAGCTGTTGCAACAAATGGACTGACATGAAGCATGGCTCCAACACCAGAGATGTCAATTGAAAAAAAGAGAGGATTATCAAACTCCTTAAAGAGGGTAAATCATCACGCAGTGTTACACAAGATGTTGGTTGTTCACAGTCGGCTGTGTCTAAAACATGGACCAAATACAAACAACATGGGAAGGTGGTTAAAGGCAAGCATACTGGTAGACCAAGGAAGACATCAAAGCGTCAAGACAGAAAACTTAAAGCAATATGCCTTGAAAACAGAAAATGTACAACAAAACAAATGAGGAACAAATGGGAGGAAACTGGAGTCAACATCTGTGACTGAACTGTAAGAAACCGCCTAAAAGAAATGGGATTTACATACAGAAAAGCTAAAAGAAAGCCATCTCTAACACAAGGTTACGATGGGCTAAGAAAAGGCAATCGTGGACTGTGGATGATTGGATGAAAGTCATATTCAGTGATGAATCTCGAATCTGCATTGGGCAAGGTGATGATGCTGGAACTTTTGTTTGGTGCCATTCCAATGAGATTTATGCAGACGACTGTCTGAAGAAAACATGCAAATTTCCATAGTCAATTATGATATGGGGCTGCATGTCAGGTAAAGGCACTGGGGAGATGGCTGTCATTAAATCTTCAATAAATGCACAGGTTTACATTGAAATTTTGGACACTTTTCTTATACCATCTATTGAAAGGATGTTTGGGGATGATAAAATCATTTATCAAGATGATAATGCATCTTGCCATAGAGCAAAAGCTTTAAAAAATACCTTGAAGAAAGACACATGAGGTCAATGTCATGGCCTGCAAACAGTCCGGATCTCAATCCAATTGAAAATCTGTGGTGGAAGGTAAAGAAAATGGTCCATGACAATGCTCCAACCTGCAAATGCTCCAATCTTCCTTGGTCTACCAGTATGCTTGCCTTTAACCACCTTCCCATGTTGTTTGTATTTGGTCCATGTTTTAGACACAGCCGACTGTGAACAACCAACATCTTGTGCAAAACTGCGTGATGATTTACCCTCTTTAAGGAGTTTGATAATCCTCTCTTTTTTTCAATTGACATCTCTGGTGTTGGAGCCATGCTTCATGTCAGTCCATTTGTTGCAACAGCTCTCCAAGGTGTGATCGCTCCTTTTTACCTACATACTAACAAGCAGATTTAATCTGATGCAGGTGTTAGTGTTTGTAATGAAAATTTACAGGGTGATTCCATAATTTTTTCCTCAGAGTTGAGTGATTCCATAATTTATTCCCTGTGCTTGTTCTATAAATCTAACTGTTACTGGCCACCACAATTATTTTTCTTGATTTCTTTTAGTGTTTCTTAAAGCCAGAAAGTTGCCATTTGAAATGCCTTTAGTTTTTGGCCATGTCTGTGATCTGCTTTTTTTCTACAACAATAAACAACTGAAGGAACATCCTCAGGGACTGGTGATTCCATCATTTTTGCCAGGGGTTGTAGGTAAGGATAAAGAGAGGATGGATTCCTCATAGTGTGAAACCATAGATGTAGTTTATTAAAAGCCTCACATGGCTACAGTATTTGGCAGAGTAAAGCAATCTATGGACCTCCTATTCGAGCAACCACAATGAACAGTGGAGGCTTTGGAAAACTGCAAGACCCACTCCAGAGTCAGTGTGCGTTCCACCAGAACGTAACGTAGCGCAACGCGGGTTCCAGACTCATTTCGTCATTAATCGTGACGTCATCAATAGGCTGGTCACTTTTCGAAGAAATGTTGCCTTAGCTAAGTGAATGTGGTTAATATGCACTTTGCATAGAATACCTGATCACATGAAAGTAAACTAAAAAAAGCAATCTTTTTGTTTGCACGTGACTGAATGATGGGAGTCAGCAGAGCTTCACCTCATACACCAAGCCAAAGGAAAATGTACTTGCAAAGCAAAAATTCCCTTTCAAAGTGAACAACCAATATGCCTTTAGTAAATTGATCCCACTGTGTTTAAAAAGAGTAGTTGGAAACTACTGCAGGCATCAGCAGCTTGGAAAGACTGTGGAAAGTTTTTTTGTATTTTTCCTTGATGTAGAAGAAAATAAAATCAAAAGAAGGTGCCAACATTTTGGTTTCTTTTTTTTTTTTTTTCAATGCACATTTGGGTGCTGTTCATACTGCAGTGTGATTTTGCCGCGATTGAAGTGTGACAATCATGGCAAAATGCACATGAAAATCACTCCTGGCTCAGAGACAAAATTTGGTCCCTGAGCTTCTTTGGAGCATCTTTGACTTTTTTTTTTAATTATTATTTATTTAATTTAATTATAGCCACATACAAAAGATAAAATTGCATATATATATATATATATATATATATATATATATATATATATATATATATATATATACATATATATATATATATATATATGTATATATATATATATATATATATATATGTATATATATATATATATATATATATATGTATATATATATATATATATATATATATATATAAACATACTTACATTTATACAACCTAACCCCTCCTACCCCCCCACTCCCCTCCCCAGTCCCCCCTTTCTCCATTTCTCCCCATTCTTCTAGTCTTGTCTTAACACGGCTTCTGCCCATCTAAGCGGTTTCCTAAACATCTTCCATTCTTTCCATCTATTTAACATTCCTTACATTCCTTCCTCTCCGGAAAATCTCAGATATTCCATATTATATGTCTCTTCTACCTTTACTAGCCAATCCTTTATATTAGGGCTTTCTCTTTCTTGCCATTGTCTTGGGATCAGACTTTTAGAGGCATTAATAATATGAGGGATCAACTACTCTTTATATTGTTTTATAGAACTTTCTGTCCCATGGAACAGACACATCCATGGGTCTACCAGTATCTCTCTATTTGTAATTTCTTTTATTAACTGTAAAATATCACTCCAATAGCTTTTAATTATAGGACAATCCCACCAAATGTGAGCCATTGTTCTCACTACTTTACATCCCCTCCAGCAATATGGTGATTTCCCTGTTTGGTATTTGCTAGTTATATCTGGGGTTCTATACCATCTTGTAAGGCATTTATAATTAATCTCAGCTGTATTATTATCTACTGCAGAGCTATGTACCAATCTCATTATTTTTCTTAATCTTTGATTATTCCCTAGTGCTCCCAATTCTTTTTCCCATTTTTTTATGAATGTCGAGACCATCCATCTCCCTCAGAATTTTATAGATCTGTGATACCCCATTTTTTGTGTTTGTTGCCTCGCTTAACCTCTCTAGTGGCCCTAGATCATCCGCTGATCTCACTGGTTGTGGCAATGTGATGATAAAGTGTTTCAACTGGAGATACCGCCATTCATTAATCGCCATCAAATCTGTTTTGTGTTTTAATTCCTGAAAAGTGCATATTTTTCCTTTTTCTATTATATCTTTTGTTTGTGCCCTTTCATTTTTGATCCATACCCTATCTTTCCCTTTTCCTGGTGCAAAATAATTAGCGTCTTTTATTGGTGATAATGGTGAGTTGTATTCCCATTTTCCTTGTTTGTGTATTGAATCCCAAATTCTCAAAATGTTCCGTGTCATGGGAATGCAGGCCACACCTACCCTCCCCAAATACCAAAACTTATATAACCTATTTAAATAATAACTCAACACACTTATTTGCTAAAAGAATTTGCTGCAGCACTTTATTGGTGTATCCAGATAAATAAATAATAACCATATTCTGATAATTTTATTGCTTCCTAAATTTCTTTTATTTCAAACAATCAACTTCAAAACAGCTCAGTCTTAAAGGACTCGAGCATACATAGATTTTTTAACCAAAGTCCCCCCTATATCACGTAGGGTGAAAGACCACATAAACGTGCTTAGCGACAAGGGGGGGGTGGGGAGCTTGTTGCACCTTCACTGACTGGCTGGGAACAGGTGGGAATACACCTGTGAGAGGGTCCTAATAAGCCCCTTTCTAGAACATTCCCCAGGGATCACATGACCATCTGGGATATCACCAATAGCTTTGCACCCTTTAAACCCCGCTCCCCAGCCCCATTTTCCATTATCTTAAAGGGACATTAACCCAAATACATTAGCCTGTATATAGCCTTAAATATTTACAATATTGCTTCTATTCTCTTATCAGTAAAGGGAGGGGTGGCCGAATGCCCATACTGTCGGGCTCAAAGCCTTAAACCATCCTAGTTCATGGGAATGCAGGCCGCACCTACCCTCCCCGAATACCAAAACTTATATAACCTATTTAAATAATAACTCAACACACTTATTGGCAAAGAATTGGCCTCAGCACTTTATTGATGTATTTAGATCAATAAATAAATAAGAACCATATTCTGATAATTTTATGGTTTGAGAATTTCAAGCCCGGTCTATCCCACAACCATGGCCAATTCAATGCAGTTTTGCAATACTACATTAAATATGTCTAATCCTATGTCAGACAGATGAAATCCATCTGTTCTATATAATCAAGGGAAACCATCCTCTATATCAATATGTCTATACGAGAAACCTCCAATGCATGGCATACATTTTTCCATAAACTTGTTCAATGTTTTCCTAATTTTCTCAAAAATTTTTAACTGAGCTTCTTGGAGCCATATTAGCCGAGGGACTATCTCCGAAAAGATAATTCTGGTATTCAGAAAAGATAACTTAACCCTAAATAGGTCACGTCTAAATAAATACATGAAGTCCAGAGTTCTAATTTTTCCCACATCGTTTCCCCCTAGGTGAGCTATTAAGACATCCGGAGCTGGCCATGACTCAATCAACCTAGAGACATAAAAAAAAAAAAAAATTAGCCCATCGAAGACCTCTAATGCCTTTCCAGAAAATTTGGATTTCTCCAGGATCCATAGACAAATTGGACGTATAGCAGCGCTTCTAGGCTCTTTTATTAGCCCAGTATACAAAAGTATGGCAAAGTACCCAAACTTATCTTCTATTGCCTAGCCACTTCACGACCGCTCACTGTATATATACGTCATTTTTTTAAAGATGGATATCTCGGTAATGGCAGCAGCTGCTGCCACAACCGAGATATCCATCTTTACAGCGAGCGGTTCTGTACACGATAATGGTGGTCTCAGCGGCGGTTCGCCGCGAGATCACCGTTATCGGCGGCGGGAGAGGTGACACCCCCCCTCCCGCCGCTCTCCCGCACCCTCCGCCGCTTACCGGAGCCGTCGGTAGCGGCGGAGGAGATCGGGACCTGTCACCGCTGAGGTACTGAGACGAGTGAGGCCAAGATGGCCCCCACCCGTCTCTATACCATGTGACGGCCGGAGCGACGTCATTACGACGGCTCCGCCCACTTCTCTTAAAGGCACAATTTTTTTTGTGTCATTTTTTTTAAACGACTTTTTTTTTTTTTTTTTTTTTTTTTTTTGCATTTTAGTCTAAATATGAGATCTGAGGACTTTTTGACCCCAGATCTCATATTTAAGAGGACCTGTCATGCTTTTTTCTATTACAAGGGATGTTTACATTCCTTGTAATAGGAATAAAAGTGATCCAAATTTTTTTTTTTTTAAAACAGTGAAAAAATAAATAAAATAAAGTAAAATAAATAATAAATAAAAAAAAAAAAAATTTAAAGCGCCCTGTCCCGACGAGCTCGCGCACAGAAGCGAACGCATATGTGAGTAGCGCCCGCATATGAAAACGGTGGTCAAACCACACATGTGAGGTATCGCCGCGACCGGTATTGCGAGAGCAATAATTCTAGCCCTAGACCTCCTCTGTAACTCCAAACATGCAACCTGTAGAATTTTTTTAAACGTCGCCTATGGAGATTTTTAAGGGTAAAAGTTTGACGCTATTCCACGAGCGGGCGCAATTTTGAAGTGTGACATGTTGGGTATCAATTTACTTGGCATAACATTATCTTTCACAATATAATATTGTGTTATTTTTTTATTCAAAAAAGTGATTTTTTTCCAAAAAAAGTGCGCTTATAAGACCGCTGCGCAAATACGGTGCAAAAAAAAGTATTGCAATGACCGCCATTTTATTCTCTAGGGTGTTAGAAAAAAAACAATATATAATGTTTGGGGGTTCTAAGTAATTTTCTAGCAAAAAAACCTGTTTTAAACATGTAAACACCTAAAATCCAAAACGAGGCTGGTCTTTAAGTGGCTAGAATTAAAGAAAAAGATCAGGTCTGACATACATCTGAAAACATTGAGATTCACATCTACCCAACTGTTTGATTATTTTATCATCCAATCCCATCCTAGCAGCTTCCGTAGCTGCCTCAATCCTGAAAGAATGATGAGTAAACTTAAATTGATGTAAATTCAATCTTCTCAAGCAAGCCTTTAATATGTAATTGAACTGATACTGAATAAGAGGGGACCCATCAGCATGAACCAAAAAAATCCCTTCTCCTATTGGCCTAACTGCTAGGTAACCATTTAACTGGATGGTTAACTCTATTCTAACTGGACATATATCCACATCTCCACATTGGCTTAAAGGTACCCAACTGCTTTTTCCTAACCTATCCGTCTTTGACACCGGGATGAACAATCTGATCCCCGTCTCAGAGACAATCACATTCTGTTTTAGTAAACCCACTACTAACTCAGATATTCTGAGCGCCCCAAAAAAGGCTAGAATAAAACTGGCTGAACACAATGAATGTGTAGTAACACACAGCTGTATTAATAAGTGAATTGAAATGGGTCTCCTATTATCTGGAAAGGAATGGCTCTTCCTGTAGCCTTTCAATGCCTGCCTAATAGAAAAGAATGCTGCGCATGGAGGTAAGATTCTTAATTTGAAGAAAAAAGATAAACCAGGCATGATTTTGGAAATGTGACTATGTGACCTTTCTAACTGCATTAAACTACATAGAAACATCTGAATGTCTGTTTCAGAAGGAGAATCAAATTGTATATCCATTTCCATAGCAAAGTTACACCACCTATTCCATGCGGTTGTGTACTCAACCCATGTACTTTCTGCCACAGAGTGTCTTATTGCATTTGTAAAAACTTCTAAATTAGGCTCCACAGATGTTCTGGACAAGCATAACCTTCCTTGTCCCCATTTGGCAGGATTTGTTGAAAGCAGTATACCTGAAATCGAGATAAGGCATCCGCAATTTGATTCTCCTTCCCTGGGATGTGCCTGGCTTTTAGCCAAATATTAAATTTAAGACAAAGAAAAACTAAGTATCTTAGTAATTTGACCACTTGTATAGATTTAGCTGACAAGAAATTCACAGCATATATGACTCCTTTATTATCTGAATTAATCAGGATTCTTTTATTTGCAAATTGCTAACCCCATATTTCTATCGCAACCACTAAAGGGAAAAGGTCCAACACTACTATGCTTTTGGTGGCTTTATTCGTCTCCCACCTCTCAGACCACTTACCACAGCACCAGTGAGTCTTCCAAATAGCCGCAAATCCATATGAGCCCGCAGCATCTGTATATAACTCAAGGTCGGATGAGGACACAAATTGCTCCTGAAAAAATGATCTATCATTATATATATCAAAGCATTTAAACCAAACTGACAGGTCCTCCTTGAGGTCAACTGTCAATCTGATGTGAGAAAATGGAGATTTCATTCCTGACATGGCCAAGTACAAGCGCCGCAAGAAGATTCTGCCAACTGGCATAATCCTTGTTGCGAATGCCAGAAGGCCTAATAAAGATTGGAGTTCTTTTAATAACACTTTTTTCTGCCTAATCAACACTGAAATTAAAGCTTTAATCTTGAAGTTTTTAGTTTCAGGTAACTGAAATTCCAGCTTAACAGTGTCAATCTTGACACCTAAGAATTCTATCATCGAGGAAGGAAACACAGTTTTCTCGCTAGCTAGTGGGATACCGAAATGTTGAGCTACAGCACTAAACAGATGTAACATAAAATAACAGATAGGAGATTGCGCTGGACCAATGAATAAGAAGTCTTCCAGGTAATGTAATATAGCTTGGTAGCCAGACTGAAAAGCCACAACCCATTGGAGAAAGGTTGCAAATTTTTCAAACGGGGAGGCACATATCAAAGTAGTGTTTACTACTTTGGGACACATCAGATTGACAGTAATGTCAATCTGATGTGAGAAAATGGAGATTTCATTCCTGACATGGCCAAGTACAAGCGCCGCAAGAAGATTCTGCCAACTGGCATAATCCTTGTTGCGAATGCCAGAAGGCCTAATAAAGATTGGAGTTCTTTTAATAACACTTTTTTCTGCCTAATCAACACTGAAATTAAAGCTTTGATCTTGAAGTTTTTAGTTTCAGGTAACTGAAATTCCAGCTTAACAGTGTCAATCTTGACACCTAAGAATTCTATCATACATACCCTCAAAATACATACCCAAGGAGTTGAAAGCTACCGGGTTAATTGGTAGCAGCCTGAAGGCCACCTTTATGTCTGCTTTGGCAAGCAACACGCCTTTTCCAAATTTCCTAATTTGCTGAATGGCATCTTCAAACGTGCAATATGATACTGATGACAAACAAGCATCTATTTAATTGTTTAAAGAGCTACCCTTTGGGAATGACAAATGGTAAATTAGGCAAATGGTATTTGGCTCCTTCTTAGGTATGATGCCTAACGGCGATATCCTAAAAGGTGAGAAAGGAGGTTAATCAAATGGACCTGCTATCCTACCTTCCTTAATCTTCTCAATTAACTTCTCCTTAACAATGTGTGCGTAAGTATCCATTGACTTTAAATTTTGGACTGGCTCACACCCTTCACCCTGAAATACTGGCAAAGGGAAGCCTCTGGAGAGACCTTCAATTAAGAACTTGGCTGTCTCCTGGTCTGGATATATGGCCAACCATTGCTGCATGTTTGTTAGTTTCACTGGGGTGTGAGCTTTTAGCATAATTATCCCTATGGGAGCTTTGAAAATTGGAATTCCTTTTGAAACACCTGAGCAAAGGGTGGGGTCCAGAACAATTTGAGCACTCATGCTTGTACTTGCACGACCCTCCCCCATTTACACTGGTTCTCATTGTAAGCAAAGCAGTATCCCCTTTTGTAAAGGGAAACTGTAGGCTGTGGCTGCTGCCTAATGAAACCTATTTTCTGTGGCACCATCAGGTTAAGCCACAACTCGACGTCCTTATTGCCCCACTTCAATTATGGGTATATTGATAACTTTTGTCTAAATGCCTCATCATATTGGAACCATCCTAGGCCTCCAAAACTTTTATATGCCTCTAGCATATGCTCCATATGTTGAAACAGCCTGCTGCAATACTCCGGGTGCTTCGCACCTAGCACACTGGAGTATATAGCAAATGACTGTAACAAATTATTAAAATACCTCACGACTGGTCTTCTCCTATCATACTCATCTTTCTCGTCTGATTTTTTTGTCAGTTCTGCTGACAAATTCTTTTGTGGATGGAATAAGCGACAGAATATCCACAAATTGACCTTTCCAAATTTTTTCTTTAGTCTGAGGAGAAAGGTGGTAAACCTAACGGCGAGATCTCACATGGTAATGTCTCTTTAAAACATACCTCTGGTACCGATGCACTAGATATATTAAGCTCAGCTTGTAATATATGTTGCGAATTAATGTTAAGTGACTGAGTGCTATTGACATTACTTACATTGCCTAATCTGACAGAATGTCTATTTTCATTAGACCAAACACTACCATAACTACTATTTTCAATTGCCGGTGCATTCATATTGTCAGCTAATCTGTTAATGAACTCCATAATGCTATTAAGTGTGTGTGCTAACTTACCTATACTGCCAGGTGGCGCTGGAGCATTTGGTATATCTGAAGCAGCATAATGCGGCTCTCTGTTGCCTCCAGTGGCCATCCATGGGATGTCTGTGACACTCACTGCCTGCATCCTGATGCTGCGATAATGATACACTGGGCAGGGTTTGCCTCTCCACACTTAAAACCTTAGACACCGCCTCTGTCTTTTGCATGGATGACGCTCCTCTTGCCCACCCAGCGATACCTCTGGGCGGTGATGGGGACCGGACCCTCCTCTTCTTCTTTTCTCTCAGGCTGACCCGATGCTGCATAGTAGCTGCTGACACTCCCAGCCGTGCTGTGCTACTGTCCTCTCTGTTCTGTGACACTGGCGGCCGTGGCGACGGTCCGTGACGGCGGGACCTGCGGTTTTGAATGTTACTAACAGCTGTTCTACCTCTGACTTCAGGGGAATTGATAGGCACGTCCACCACACACTGTACTGGCTGTACCTCTGCTAGTACACTTTGCTCATTATCTTCTTCTGACAAAGCCAGGCATCTTCTAAGCCATTCTTCTTCACCTTTATCCCCAGCTTTCTCCAACACTTGCCTCATTAAGATTTTCATAGCCATGAATGAAATACTTCAGGAGCCTGTTTCATCTTCACAGAGCTTGTTGCATCTTCACTGACTGGCTGGGGACAGGTGGGAATACACCTGCGAGAGGGTCCTATATATAATAAGCCCCTTTCTAGAACATTCCCTGGGGGTCACATGAACATCTGGGATATCACCAATAGCCTTGCGACCTTTAAACCCCGCCCCAGCCCCATTTTCCATTCTCTTAAAGGGACATTAACCCAAATACATTAGCCTGTATATAGCCGTAAATATTTACAATATTGCTTCTATTCTCTTATTAATAAAGGGAGGGGCGGCCACATGCCCATGCTGTTGGGCTCAAAGCGTTAAGCCCTCCTAGTTCATTACATGTGTACTCTCCCTCAGTGCTCTGAATTGAGGTGGGATCCAAATGGTTCCACCCAGCCGAGTTTCACTCAAAGTGTTCTCAATTTGTACCCACCTTTTCTCATTCTTTTCCTTTATCCACTCCATCACTCGTGATATTAATACTGCTTTATAATATTTTTTAAAATCTGGTACTTATAGACTGCCAGCATTTTGTCTCTCTTTAATATCGAGAGTGAGATTCTCGGTTTCCTATTCTGCCATATATACTTAGTTATTATATTTTCCAGTGTTTTAAAATATGTCTGAGGTAGAGAAATGGCAATCATTTAAAATTTATACAAGATTTTTGGGACTATTATCATCTTTATGATATTTATTCTTCCTATCCATGAGTGATACCTTAATCCTATTTTTCTTACTTCCTCTTTTATTTCTTTTAATAATGGAATATAATTTACCTGGTATAATCTCCCTAAAGATTATGTCAATCTTATTCCCAAATATGTTAACTCTGTCTTCCATGTAAATTTAAATTCTTGCTGTAAACCCCATTCTTCTTGTTTCTTTATATTTATATTTAAAGTCTCTGACTTTGTAGGGTTTTTTTTAAATCTGACAATTCACCATAGATTTTCAAAGTCTTTAAATTGGGCATTGTAATCCTGGGATTGGAAACATAAAACAGCACATCGTCAGTCACATCGAGTCTTTTAGGGCTCTAATAATCTCATCCTCCATTATGGGTTTTTCCAAACAAGAAATCTTATCTTCAGCTGCTTGAGGCAATCTAGCATTTTTTAGGAACTCTTTAATCTTTTCAGATCTCATTGTGTCCTGTCGACCATTTGGTTTTATTGAATACAGTGCCCCATGGTAATTTTGAAAACGTTCGCTATTTCTGTTGTTGAGAATACCATCTCCCTCTCCTATTTCGTCTTTTATTATTTTTCCTCTACCGTATCCGGTATTAATTCTTCGTTTAATCACCATGTATTTGTTAATTTTTGGGCCCCTAGCAACTTCATTTCCATACTCACTGGGGAATGATCTGACCATGTTGTTATTTCAATATTCGTCTTGGTTACTCGTTCTATTAGCCTGTGCTCGACCATTATATAATCGATCCTTGAGTACGTCGCGTGTACAGGTGAGTAGAACGTATAATCCTGCGATTTAGGATGTTGCACTCTCCACATGTCCAATAATTGACACTGATACAATTTATTTTTAATCAATTTCAATTGTCTGTTCCTAGTCCCTTGCACACGCGACGTACTATCAATACATGGATCCAGGCAAAAATTTAGGTCACCTGTCAAAATCACACCCCCCTTTTTAATATCCATTAACTTCTCAAAGATCTGCCTCAAATAATTTGTTGGGTTCTTATTAGGGCAATAAACATTTGCCAAAGTACATTACATTTCACTGAGTTTTCCTTTTAAAAAAAGGTACCGACCCTCAGGATCTGTCATTCTTTCTTCCAGTAAGAACCACACTCCTCTAGCCATCCCAATGGCCACCCCCTTTGCTCTTCTAGTTGTAGAGTCCCCAAAGAACCATGTTGGATGGTCTTTCGAAAACAACTTTACATTCGTGTCCTGGGAAATACGTGTCTCCTGAAGGAACACTACCCCCGCTTTATGCTGTTTCATCTCCCTTAATATTTTATGTTTCTTTGCTGGTGTATTTAGCCCGCGAACATTATATGTTAAAAATTTTATTGATGTCATCTTATCGCAGGCTCTATGAGACTCCCCTTTGGGAGAGACTGGTCCGTTTGGAATAACTTACTGAATTGGAGATTTCCAGGGACACCCCCCTCCCCACCTCTCCCCCCATTTCCTCACCTCTCCCCCCATTTCCCCACCCTCCCATTCCACCACCCTTGACCAACCCCTCCTCCCCCACCCTCCTTCATCCACCTCCATCCCTCCCTTTTTTTTTGGCCCTATTCCGGCCCTTGAACCACAGGTGGGCCTATATCTAGTCCCACCTATGATTCACTTAAGGTGGGGTGAGACCCTGCCATGCTACCCATCCCACCCCCCCACCCCCCACTGCCCATATTCCACTTAAATTCTTTTTAAACCACTAATTATCTTTTTGCCCTTTCCAGAAATCAATTTCTATTCAATCTCTGGGGACTTCTTCATTTTTTTTCTTTTGTTTTTGTCTTTATTCCCAAGTCTCTAGGTTTTTAGGTCTTCTTTGCGGCTCTATGTGATTTTTGCCAGAGTTCATCTTCCTTCTGTGGTATTCTTGCTATAATTTCTTGCTCTGTGCAGTGGTTTTCACAGAGCAGCTTTGATCCTCTACTTTCTACGTCTTTCAGGTATAATTTATTTAAAAATGCAAACATCATGTGATATTTCATGGTAAAAAAGAGAATGCTCCGTATTTCCAGAAGCCAAATATGTAGCCAACCAGTAGCAAAGGTCAGTGCTTTTTACATTCTATACTGTTCTAAGTTTAGACTCAAAAATGAATTTTTCTAACTTGATGCTTGGATGTAACACAATTGAAATTAAAGGTTTTGGGTTTTTTTGTACTACATTTTGTCTTTCGTTTTAATCTTCTATTTCTACTATTTCCTAAGTAGACTTTTAAAGGGTGTTAAAATGCATCTTGAATGTAACACAGTGGTATATTTCCCTCATGGGTTACTTTCTCATTAGTTACAATATAAATATGAGTATTACTTGGCGTTCAAGTACAGTATTTTGGATTTAATGAAGTGTATTCTCAGCAAAAAAGTGAAGCCTGAGTTAATTTGATTGCTAATCCTCTCTCATTAGTATACTTCAAAGACATTTTTCAGAAAACATTAGGACAAAGCTTTTCTTTCATGTGATCATTTTGTAGTCTGCTTGGAAAATCACACCACGCATCCGTCTGAAGTAGAGAAGGTGAACATAATATCCACAATTGCCGAGAGAAAGTGGCTAGCTGAAAAACAGTCAGGCTTAAACTGACTTGTCACCTCATGACCTCTCTCATGTTAGCCGCAGGATGGAACCATTACTGTAATGATGTTTCCCATATTCTGTATTGTTTTTGAAAGTGTAATTTTCAGGGTGTTTTTTTATACTAAATGTTTTGGCCACCTAGAATTTTAATTAGGGGCTGTGCATATTGTTATGTCAAATATGTCAATGTTGAACTTGGTTAATATGATACTGTAGTGCCTACATCCGACATTACATAGATAGGTCTGTAAAAAAGAACTCATTCTATCCTGTTGACCTGCTACTTTTTAGTTTTTCAAACATGCAAGGCTAGTCTGTTACCTGTAGCTCCACAGACAGGCGGGGTTGTTATGTCTAAAAAAAAGTGGCAACATCCCAATTTCTAAGTAGCTTTAATGCCCTGTACACACGGTCGGATTTTCCGATGGAAAATGTGCAATCGGAGCTTGGTGTCGGAAATTCCGACCGTGTGTGGGCTTCATCTGACTTTTTCCATCGGATTTTCCGACACACAAAGTTTGAGAGCAGGCTATAAAATTTTCCAACAACAAAATCCGATCGCGTCAATTCCGACCGTGTGTGGACAATTCCAACGCACAAAGTGCCACGGATGCTCAGAAGAAATTCCGAGACGGAACTGCTCGGTCTGGTAAACTTAGCAAAGGGATGGTGAACCCGCGCAGTGGACATAAAGACTTAATTGGTAAAGTTTGGAACTGCTGCCTCCCAACAGGCAGTCACCCTAAAAAGGGGACAGCTGAGATATATTAGAAATGATAGAAGGGTTTGGCGCTGTTCCTATTTAGTTTCCTACCTCCATATGGGTTACTAGTTTAAAATAAATTCTTAGGTGCACCGTGCATATATCAAATATTAAATACAAATTAACAATATGGATTCCCAAGTATACCGTGCATGTGTCAATTAAATATTCTGCTGCAATATTGTGCAATCATAGGTGATACATAGACATAACTTAAATGAAAAAGGGGGGGGGGGGGAAGGAGTGAGATAGGGAGGTGGGGAGGGGGGTGTAGGAAGTCTGTTCCTAAGGAAAATTACAATAACAAGAAAATTACAATAACAAGATAAAGTGCAAATGTGCTGGTGCAATCCAAAAGGCAACAGTGACAAGATAAAGTGCAAACGTGCTTCAAAATTCTTTAGTAAGTCTCTTGTGCCATATTCTTGTGCTGTGGTGATAATCCTTCACTTATAATATCTCTTTGCTCTGAAAGTGCAGCCACTCACCAGATCACTTCACCCCTGCGGGGGTAGTGGGCAGTTACAGTTTTATCGCCACTGTACAGCGATCGCTGGCGGGCTCAGGATCGTGGTATATCATATATAAAGAGAGAGGGAGTGCCCATAGCGTAAAATTGCTTTAAAAAAGTTTTATTACACAAAATGAAAGGGTACTCACACTTTTACAGTAAAAATCAAGCGAAATGGTAAAAACGTCAAAACCGTCATAAATATCCTTCAGCGCTGGTACAGGAGGTGATGTTTGGGAAGCACAGATTAGGCCACGCCCTACGCGTTTCGTCGTTAGGACGTCTACGGGACTTAGCGTTCGGAATGGATATAGCACTTTCGTCAGGCTGCAATGTTTTAAATTGTTTAATGCAGCGTACTCTCTTCTCCTTTATAATGCTAGAAGAATGAAGTTGTTTTGCTGCTCATATTCACACAGAGTTCTCACAAACTTCTTTCTTTATTATTTCTCGTGATTTCATCAATATACTATTTTTATTTGTCACATCTCACTTTTTTTTTGGGTTATTATTTTTTCAAGCCCGATTTCTTTTTTTTTTTACTCCAGAATATTTTTGGGTGTGTTTTGTGTGTCAAGTTACCACAACACCATTATTATCTTGTATTATTTAATCTCAAGGTGGTTGCTTGGTGTTGGTGTCTCTTGTTAATTTCCATTGTAGTTTGGAAATGTACCTGCCTCCTCACAAACAAACTGTCCTTTTTGAAGGAAAACACACATAGGCGAGTATAATTGAAACCAAAAAACCTTTATTAAGGGATCCGAACCAAACAAAGAGGGAGGCAACGCTGGAGAAACAGCAGAAATTGGGAAGCCTTTGGCCCCCAGGGCACACATCAATTATTTCCTGCCAAAATTGGTGGCCTGAGGAGTCCATATGTAAGGGAGTGCAGTCTGGTCCAGAAGTCCAAGAGATCATGAACAGCAGCAGATGACATACATGTCCCCTGGCTGTGGTCATACAAGAGCCTGCATCTTTTGTCAGACCAGACTGAACCAAGGTCATCACTCTCTTGTCTTCCTTCCACGCTTCCTTCCACGCTGTGGCTCTGGTGGTGGAGTTGTGGCAGGAGGAGAAGGAGGATGGTCCAACTCACACAGGTGGGTATTGGGTGTGATTTCGACCCTCACCCCCTTAGTTAAGGCTTTATAAAGAAGGTCCTCACACATAAGGGCGTTGGCCCTCCTGCATGTAGAGCAGTTTGGTGGCAGCCATGCAGGCAAAGGCCTCTTCACGAATGGGGAAGGCTCTGAGGGACGCAGAAGCCTCCTGAATCAGCCTGAGTGCTGAATCCTGCACGTTACTCCCCTTTCCTGGGTCTTTTTTTTGGAAGGCGGAGGGGAGGGACCTGCGATTCTGTCAGGCTCCTACTGGGCCTGGCTGCCACCTTTATTGACCAGAAATATGTAGAAGAATGCTATACCTGGCTCCAGCTGGGGTCCTCCACTTCTTCCTGGTTGGAAGTCCCAGGTTGGACATCGGAAGCCTCAGCTGGGGTGGAAGATAGGGTGGAAGGAAGAGTGGAAGGTAGGGTTGAGAGGGATTCCCTGACTTTAGTGTGGTCTGATAGAAATAACAGTCTCTCATAGTACCACAGCCTGGGGACATAAAGGTCATCTGCTGCAGCTCCTGATCTCTGGGAATCTGTGACCTTCTTTCGCTCCCTAAGATAAGTGCTCCTCAGACCACCAATTTTGGCTTTTAAATAGGGGATGGTTGCCGTGGGGACCACCAGCTTCACCAACTCCAGCAGTTTCTCCAAGGCTGCCTGCCTCTTTTGTTTATTATTGTATTGGGAGTGTTTCACCTGCCACAGACAGGGCAGCTCCCCGTACTTGTCTATGAGCAGGGGGAGGAAGTTGTGGTCATTGAAGCCATCCATTTTCTCTGCAAGACACAACACAAGATAAACCCTAAGGTCAGGCTAAAGTCTCCTAATCTTCTCCCAATATAGGCCTCAATTTCTAAGCAGTATAGGCCCAAGTTTAAATGTTACCTTCGTTATCACGATCACGCTCACAGATCGTACGTAAGACGCAAGCGTGTTACGCTTTATATACACTGCACATGCGTGGAACTCCGCCCGCCCCTGACGTTCTTTCTAGTCTGTTCCCCGCTTCTTCTCATTCGGCTCAGTGGGGGAAGAGCACATGACGGAGACACAACAGGTGCGTGCTAATTACAGCCACGAGGAGGAGGAAAGCCTGGAGCCAGAAACATCCCGATCCTGGAGGAGACAATTTAAGGCCTCAAATATGTCCTTTGGGGAGATGTTGGAGATGGTCAACATCCTGAAGAGGGCCGACTATGACGGGAAATATGGACCTTACCCCAACCCCAATGTCAGAAAGGCTAAGATCATGGCGAAAGTTGTCAAGAATCTGCAGAAGAATTTTGGTGTACGACGATCCAAGAATCAACTCAGGAAGCAGTGGTCGGACCTCAAATTAAGGTAGCACGAGCAGTACAGAAGGATCAGGAGAGTGCTGCAAAAAAGTAAGTAGTTGTCCTGTGTTCCTATTCTTGATTTTTCTAACGTTCGTGCTGCTCCATGTGCTTTTCTTTACTGTTGTACAGTTTAAAATGGCAACTTTCATGTTCATGGGCACATTATTCGTTCGTATGAAACATTGTTCGTTCGGCATAGAAAACACCATGTTTTGGACATATGCATTTGAATACATTTTTGCTAGCCTAGTTCTCTACAAATAATTTTGGTGTCTAGATGGGTTTGTAACTAGAATGAACTGCAAACTAGATTCTGTGTAAGGAGAGGACACTCAGCAGTAGTTTACACATCTGGACGCTGGAGCACTAGTGTAGGACACCAGAACACTCTTTTTGTTAGGGGGTCCCACACAGGTGCTCCAGTGTATACTATAGGGGTGTCTCCATCTGTGAAGCTTGTACAAAACAGGTAAGTATTCAAGCTTGACAAAGGAAAAAAATATTTCTTCATCTTGCAACTCTGCCAAAACAGACAATTGTACCCCACTTCCAAGCAATGTTTCATATTCCTATTTCTGCCATCAAATATCTGTGTGCTAAGTATACCCTTTTTTTTTTTACATAGGGGAGAAAAGACTCGGAGGACACCACTCATCCGAGGAGACAACAGACCCCCCACCTCAGGAAGAAGGAGAAATCCCCCAAAGCCAACAGGAGGAGGACGAAGGAGACATAATCGAAATAGTCACCACAACAGGTGAGCGTCAGTGACCACAGGCTCAGGTAAGAGATGGATGCCGGCATATTTATAATACATGGTGTGTTTTTGTTTCTATATTTTTAGGTGATCGTGATGTTGTGGATGAAGGACATTTCACCAGTGAGAGTGCCCAGATCCTGATCGGGGAGATCCTGGGGTGTAATAGGGACTTGGAAAACATCCAGAAAAACATCAATGATGTTCAAAACAAAATGAAGAACATCATTGATGTTTTAGGGAGAGTTTAAAACACCTCCTGATCCCTCATTTTTTTGTTGTTTTTTGAATCGAAACATTTTTTGCACCTTTTTTTGACATATTCTCGAAAAGCCAAATTTTGAAGATGCACACAGTGTGTCAACATGTGCTATCTGCCATCATGGGAGATCAATGGACGCGTTTTGTGGGTGCGAGGAAGGGGTTGCACCCCCAAAACACGTCCCTTGATCCCCCGTAATGGCAGCTAGCACATGTTGACATTCTGCAATTTGTGTGCATCTTCAAAATTTGGCTTTTCCAGGGGTGACTTCACCCCATCTGAACGCAATATCAAACACAGTTTAGAAATACTCATGTCTGATATTGCCTTTCATTTCTAACAAAGTTGAACTTTGTAAGTTCCAGATTTGTGTATTTCTTGTTGGTTTTAAACATGCCTGTTTTACCTTAAATGGACATTTTTACTTTTATTAATGTGACCCAAAAAATTGTTATACAAAAAACATGTTGGTTTGTTTTAAAAACCTTTTATAAATGCACATGTGATTGTGCTTGTATAAAAAAGATTGATAATCAAGAATGTGTGGCTTCTTCTTTCAATGCTCCAAAACTTTTGTTGTGGTAAAATTGGTGTTTTCTGTGACAATGGGGGTTATTTCCTAAGGGCAAATCCACTTTGCACTACAAGTGCAGTTTCAGTGCAGTTTCAAGTGTACTTGTAGTGCAAAGTGTATTTTCCTTTAGTAAATAACACACAACAGTGCTTTCTAATGTTACACAATCAGGCCATTTTCAGGACTACACACATTTCAGTCAGGGTCAGCTAAAAGAAACAGAAGCAGTAATAAATGTCAGCAAATATTTTAGTAGGTAAACTAATTTTTTTTATTTAAAAAAAGTCTCAGACATTGTCTGGCATATTGATGGCCCCCCTACCCACAAAGTATTCAAGGTATCTTGGACGGACCTAGCGGGCACTCAGGGGGGGCAAGCCAGGACGGCCAGCCTCAAGCGCCGTCAGATTTGGTTCATTTATATGAATTCCGTCCTCAGGCCCAACTGAGGCAGCATAGTTGGCAGAATTTCTCCTTAAAAAGTTGTGGAGAACACAGCACGCCAGGATGATATGATTCAGTTTATACTCCGCCATGTGTATGGGTGTAAGAAATAGGCGGAACCGGCTGGCCATGATTCCAAACGTGTTCTCCACCACTCTTCTGGCTCTGGCCAGCCAGTAATTAAAAACCCTCTGGTCCGGGGTGAGGGTCCTCATAGGGAATGGCCGCATAAGATGGTCCCCCAGCGCAAACGCCTTATCCGCAACGAAGACGAATGGGAATCCTTCCACATTGTCTTCTGGTGGTGGCAAGTCCAAGCTGCCATTCTGGAGATGCCTGTAAAACTCCATCTGGGCGATGACTCCGCCATCTGACATACGGCCATTTTTCCCCACGTCCACATACATGAACTCATAAGTAGCCGACACCACCACCAACATCACAACACTATTGAACCCCTTATAGTTGTAATAGTATGACCCCGAGTTGGGTGGTGGGACGATGTGGACGTGTTTCCCATCAATTGCCCCTCTTCAGTTAGGAAAGTCCCACCGCTGGGCAAAATGGGAGGCCACAGTCTG
Source organism: Aquarana catesbeiana (assembly GCF_042186555.1). Taxonomy (NCBI): domain Eukaryota; kingdom Metazoa; phylum Chordata; class Amphibia; order Anura; family Ranidae; genus Aquarana; species Aquarana catesbeiana. The sequence continues at coordinate 474,723,184 of NC_133325.1, forward strand.
CCATTCCTGTGGGTTGGAAGGAAACTGTGGAGTAAAACCAGAAAAATAAATTAATCATTTTGCACATAAACATGGAAAGCAGATTAGACACAAACATTCTTGGCCAACATCAGTATAACATTTATTTTAAGGAGTATTTAAAAACAAAGGTATAAGGTCCACCTATCAGATTCCTCCCCCCCCCATGGACCATTTTATGGGGGGGGGGAGATGTTTTGGACAGGTAACCTTCTCCACTTCATTGAGAGATTAATGCCTAAATAATGTGTCTTACTTTGGTCAGCCCCTCCTTACTTTACACTATTGGCAGCCCACTGGACAGGTAAGAAGTGTCATAATACAAAGATATAAATACACACTATACACATTTGAGCACATTTTTACATTCTGCTATTACCTATCAAGATAATAATAGGATACAAAAACTTGAAACAGTACCATTTGAAAGTATTCAGGCAGGCCCTTGCACTACATGCTTTGGGGAATTCATCCATAAATCTGACCACTAAAGAGGTGAGTATAGTGTGTATGGGTTTGGCAAAGTCAGCAGATAGAGGATTGGTATCAGCTGAGTTAGCAGTTGGGGGAAGGGAGGGTTCAAAAAGATTTTGGGAGACCAAAAAAAAGAAAAAAAAAACTTCTGGCACTCTGCCTGAATTTAAAGCACACATCACAATTTTACACATTTTAGGGGGTATTTAGGGTAAAGCACTAAGATGGATCTGACAAAATACATTGTTATGTGACTACACAAGGTGAATATAGGCCCAGGAGAGCATGCTGGGGAGGTAAGTGAAGGCAAATATGTATGAAGGACAAAAAAAATTTACATAAAAATCCAGCATGCATGAGGACAAAGGGGACATTCACAGCATATTACAATCATGGTAATTAGGGAATGAGGAAAGAAAAACAACATATTAACAAACATTAAATACAATAAAATGTGATGTTAAAGGAAAAAATCTTACCTTAATATACTCCTTCTGCAGGATCTGGATGATAGAAGAACAGGTCTCTGGGATAATGATCCCCAGAGCCTGGGGGGAGATGCTTGTCGAGAACTTGAGGTCCTGCAGGCTTCTCCCCGTCGCCAAGTACCACAGGGTGGTGACTAGCCTCTGCTCCGGAGTGATGGCTTGCCTCATGCAGGTATCCTGCCTGCTGATATAAGGGGTCAGCAAAGCCAACAAACGGTGAAATATGGGGTCCGTCATCCGGAGAAAGTTCCTGAAATCATCAGGATTATTCTCACGGATCTCACGGAGCAAAGGCATGTGACAGAACTGTTCACGCTGGAGCAACCAATTCTTGGTCCATGAACTCCTCCCCACCCTGTTCATGGACTGGGCTTGTGTCAAGGAAAGGACCCCCACACCAAGCCCCCGCACAGCACGAACTCTACGAGGAGTACGTTTACGCAACATGGCTAGAAAACGGTCGGCTGCTCAGAATGAAGTAACAGAATGCACTGAAGAACAGCAAGGCCTGTGAAGAGTGACCTGAAAATCAGAAACGAACGAACATGAACACAATGACAAGTCAATTGTACTCGCTGCACGCACTGAAGAACAGATACAAGCCCACAAGCACAAACTGAACAGCAAAAAACGATCTGAAAACCATGAGTCTGAAAAAGCGCGAATCGTCTCTCACCAAACTTTTACTAACATGAGATTGGCAAAAGGAGCCCAAAGGGTGCTGCGCTTGGTTCTGAACTGCCCTTTTATAGTCTCGTCGTACGTGGTATACGTGACCGCGTTCTTGGCGATCGGAAATTCCGACAACTTTGTGCGATCGTGTGTATGCAAAACAAGTTTGAGCCAAAAATCCATGGGTTTTGTTGTCAGAATGTCCGATCAATGTCCAACCGTGTGTACAGGGCATTAGAGTAAGGTGCACATGGAAGAGCTTTGTACAACGCAGGCAGAACAAAACAAAACAAAGATTTTCCCCACACCCTTACCTATTAGCCAGCAATAAAAACTGAGCTTTTATTTGCATAACAATTGCAAATATACACACTGCACTGCTTCCTCAAGACCCCTCTGCATAGTGTGGTCCTAACTCTAATCTTTAACCACTTAAGGCCCGGAAGGATTTGCCCCCTTAATGACCAGGCCATTTTTTGTGATACGACACTGCTTCGCTTTAACTGACAATTGCGTGGTCATGCATCGTTGTACCAAAACAAAATTTATGTCCTTTTTTCCCCACAAATAGAGCTTTCTTTTGGTGGTATTTGATCACCTCTGCGGCTCTGCGGGTTTTATTTTTTGCGCTATAAACAAAAAAAGACTGACAATTTGGAAAAAAAAAAAACAATATTTTTTACTTCTTGCTATAATAATTATATAAAAAAAAACCCAAAAAAGCAAAAAAAAAACAAATTTCTTCCTCAGTTTAGGCTGATATATATTCTTCTACATATTTTTGGTAAAAAAAATCACAATAAGCGTATATTGATTGGTTTACTCAAAAGTTATAGCATCTACAAAATAGGGGATAGATTTATGGCATTTTTTTTTTTTTTTACTAGTAATGGCAGTGATCAGCGATTTTTATCGGGACTGTGACATAGCGGGGAACAGATCGGACACTTTTGACATTTTTTTTGTACCATTTATACAGTGATCAGAGCTAAAAATAGCCACTGATTACTGTATAAAGGTCACTGGCAGGGAAGGGTTAACACTAGGGGGCGATCAAGTGGTTAAATGTGTGTCCTTGGGAGTGTTTCTAACTGTGGGGGGGGTGGATTGCCTGGAGGAGGAGACCAATCACTGTTCCTAATCAGTAAGAACAACAGATCCGTTTCCTCTCTCCTGACAGAACAGAGATCTGTCTGTTTACATTGACAGATCTTCATTCTGCCTCTCTCAGAAGCGATCGTGGGTGCCTGGTGGACATTGCGGCCGCTGGGCACGCGCACCGGCTCATTTGTCGTGCCCCCCAGAGCTCTTAAAGTGGCCGACGTACCATGACAGCGATTCACGCAGAGCAGCCAACCTGCCACAGTATAACTGTGGCGGCTGGTCCTTAAGCGGTTAATGTGGTTGTAAAGCTTCTTTTTAAAAAAATAATAAACATGTCATACTTATCTGCTCCATGCAATGGTTTTGGCCAAAGCAGCTCTGAACTTCATCCTCTGGGTTCCCCTGCCAGCGATTGGGGCTCCCTCTCTTCTCTGAGTCCACCCATATCAAGTCACTTACTATAGAGATACTTGCGCAGGTTGGATCCCGCCACAGGATTTGACTGATAGCATCAGCCAATGGCTCCAACTGCTGCTGAGTCTCCTGTGAGAAGAGTAACAGGGGAGAAGAGCTGCTGCAGATGGGCATAGCGCTAAACTGAGATCTGACTCAGGTAAGTGTTTAAGAGGAGCTGGGGGGAATAGCTTCTGAAAGGTTTTTTACCTTTAAGCAGAGAATGAATTGAGGTGAAAAAACATTTTGCTTCATAACAACTTTAAGAATCTCCGTGTTTGAGCATACAGTATATTGGGCGGCACAGTGGTGTAGTGGATAGCACTTTTGCCTAGCAGTAAGAAGGGTCGCTGGTTTGAATCCCAACCATGACACTACCTGCCTGGAGTTTGCATGTTCTCCCTGTGTCTTGTGTGGGTTTCCTCTGGGTACTCCAGTTTCCTCCCACACTCCAAAGACATGCTGGTAGGTTAATTGGATCCTCTCTAAAAAAATGTTCCTAGTATGTATGAATGTGAGTTAGGGACCTTAGATTGTAAGCTCCTTGAGGGTTAGGGACTGATGTGAATGTACAATGTATATGTAAAGCGCTGCGTAAATTGATGGCGCTATATAAGTAACTGAAATAAATAAAAAATAGCAATGGAAAAATTAAGGGCAGGGAGGCCTGGAAGCAGCCTTCCTTAAAGGCAGAAGGATATAGCAGTGGCCTAGAAAAGCACAATGCCAGCTAAAGTTGTCTAATGTTTCCCCACACACACTTACAGTACACTTGTCAGCTACTAGGAAAAAAAAACATTGGTATGGGGACAAATTGAACACTTTCAGCTGCCATTGTGCTTTGCTGGGTTATGCCTGAAAGCACCCGATTCCTCCTTAAAGGCACAAGGACACAGCAGAAGCCCAGCAAAACACAATGCCACCTGAAGTTTTCTAATGTTTCCCCACACATACTTATAGCACACTTGGCAGCTAAAGGGCAAAAAACCCCAAAAAACATTGGTGTGGGGACAAATTGGATGCCCTCGGCTACCATGGTGCTTTGCTGGGTTATGGGTGTGTCCTTGCACCTTTACGAAAGAATGGGATGCTTCCAGGCATGCCTGCCCTTAAAGTATCTATTGCTATATATGCTCAGACATGGAGATTTTCAAAAATTCAAGTTAGTACCACACTGTATAGAGGGACTTTGATGAGGCAGTGCAGCTTCCACATATATTTGCAAGTGTTGTGAAACTAAAACCTGTGTTTTTAATGCAAATTGTTAGAAAGCGTATTAATATGAGAGCTGAAAGATCCTTCTGAGCAACCATATGACATTTGATGGCAATTGCACCCGCCAAACAATGTCACATTTATAAAAGGCACATAGTCATTATCTTTGTGACCTGAAGACAGTCTATTGTTTTTTAAAGAATGGTAGCAGTGCCATATTATCCAAAAAGCAGGAAAATGAATTGAAATCCCTATTATAGAAAAATTAAGACTAAGGCCCCTTTCACACTTGCGGACCATTCATTTCATCAGTTCATTTTTTGTCATCAGTTGTCAGTCAACATCAGTTTCTCATCCGTTTTAATTTCCGTTCATCTCCGCTTGTCATTCATTTTTTATCCAGTGTCATCCATTTTTCATCCATTGTCATCTGTTTTTCATCTGTTTTTGTCAGTTTTGTACGTTTTTTTGTCCGTTTTTGCATCCATTTTTCATCAGTTTTTTCCTGAGGTAAGCCAGCCTTTCTGCTTGATTATTTCCAGTGTAATGTAGGATTCCCTTCATAATTTCTTCTACTCTTCCTAGGTTTCTGGCATCTGGACTATCCTATACGTCCCTAAACCACTACTTTTTGTTGGGAATCTCTACAATTTCAGGAATTGTGCACGACACATGTCAAGCAATATGGGAGAAGCTTCGGTCTACTGCAATGCCTGTTCCAGATACATCCATGTGGCAGGAAATCACAAATAGTTTTTGGAGAAAGACCCAATCCCTAATTGTGTTGGAGCCCTGGATGGGAAACACGCCCGAATTCAGATGCCGCCTGGATCTGGCTCACAATTTTTTAATTATAACAAATACTTCTCCTTTGTGCTTATGGCAATCTGTGACAGTCATTATACGTTTGTAGCTGTAGATATTGGGGCGTATGGATGTACTGCAGACTCAAGAGTGTTTACAGCATCCGAAATGGGGAGAAGACTACTTGAGGGCCACTTCCATTTGCCATCAGACAAACCTCTTCCAGGAACTGCAGGGCCAAATATGCCACATGGCATTTGCACTTTCTAGGCATCTCCTAAGGCCTTATGGCAGGCACAATCTAACTCCCCCCAAAAAAATCTTTAACTACCGGCTGAGTCGTGCAAGGCGCCTTATTGAATGCACCTTTGGCATTTTGACAAGCAAGTGGCGCATATTCCATATGCCGAACTAGCTATACAAGCATGTTGTGTTCTCCATAACATTATACGTGACAAAGAAAGAATTTCTATTGAAGAAGAGGACGAGATAAATTTGCCCTCTGTATGTTATACTGGATTGCGACTCAACAAATCAGACATTACCATGAGTTATACATTTGTGGACCATTTCATGTCCCCAGAAGGAGAGCTTCCATGGCAGTATCAACATGTGTAAAAACACTCACCAGTCACTTTATTGGGTACACCTTGCTAGTACCATGTTTGACCCCCTTTTGCCTTCAGAACTGCCTTAATTCTTCATAGCATAGATTTAACAATCTGTTGTAAACATTCCTCAGATATTTTGGCCCATATTGACATAATAGTATCACACAGTTGCTGCAGATTTCTTGGCTGGACATCCATGATGTGAATCTCCCATCCCACCACATCCCAAAGGAGCTCTAAAGGATTGAAGTTTGTCATGTTTTGTGACATGGTGCATTATCCTGCTGGAAGGAGCCATCAGAAGATGATTACACTGTAGTCATAAAGGGATGGACATAGTCAGCAACAATACTCAGGTAGACCGTGGGTTTAAGGAAAATATCCATCACACCAACACCACCAGCCTGAATTGTTAATAAAACGCAGGATGTATCCATGCTTTCATGTTGTTTACTCTAATTCTGACCTACCATCTGATTGTCGCAGCTGAAAACGAGACCCATCAGACCAGGCAACATTTTCAATGTTTTTTTGTTCAATTTTGGTGAACCTGTGCAAATTGTATTCACAGACTGTATCCTGTTCTTAGCTGACAGGAGTGGCACCCAGTATGGTCATATGTTGCTGTAGCCTATCTGCCTATCAGCTTAAGGTTTCAATGTGTTTTGCATTCAGAAATGGTATTCTACATACCTCGTTGTAACGAGTGGTTATTTGTGTTACTGTTGTCTTTTTCTTATCTGGAAGTCTTCCCACTCTCCTCTCACATCAACAAGGCATTTTCCCCCACGCAACACCCATTTACTGGATATTTTCTCTATCTCTGACCATTCTTTGTAAACTCTAGAGATGGTAGTGCATGTAAACACTAGTAGATTAGCAGTTTAGGAAATACTCTGACCAGCACATCTGACACCAACGTTGAAGGTCACTAAAGTGTTCCTAAACACAGGACCCTGCATTTATTATATTTGTTTTCCCACAGAACATGGAAATGCAATAGTTTTAACAAATATAACCTGCTAATACCTTTTCTCATTAGCAGTATATAGCAGTCTTGTGACTTCTATCAGTGTCTTGTTAAAGCTTGTAGGAATTTTCATTCTCCCATGATGGTGCTATAAGGATTCCGGACCTCTGGACAGTGCTGTTTGGCCCTTTGCTGATCACATGCACCCACCTAAAAAAATAAAAACACATGAAACGTGGCATGTGCAGCTTGCCTCGAAGGCTATGTTCTATCTGCAGATGAATTGGGGACAGTGAAAGAAGGGGAGGATCAGAGGAGACAGGATTAAACAGACACAATGCAGCGGATTAACCCCTTAGGTTCCACATTAAATATAACAAGCATGCTCTACTGCATATACAGACTGCTTTTACAGGTGTGGTTTCATTTTCTCTCCCATTCTGATTCCCGTTTTGAACTTCAGCAAGTTATCTAAAAACACGTCTAGATGTCTAAATGCACTGAGTTGCATGTGATTGGCTGATTAGCAATTTGTGTTACAAACCAATTAAACAGTTGTACATAAATTGCACATATCTAAGCAGTGCCAACATCGATTATCACTGTTCCTATGACCATCACATCCTTTGTATCTGTTATATTTGGTTTATATAGAGTACAAGAATAAAATTCACTTTTCCATGCAGTCAAATTTTTTTATTAATGTCATAGAAAATAATTGACCACAACATATATCCCAAAAAATATAATATGTGCAAACATATTTTTGTAGAAAAAAATAACATATATACAAACATCTAGTGCTCTGAAAATGTGTGGTGTGCATTTGGATTCATCCCCACACTCATCTAGTGCTTTGAAAATGTGTGGTGTGCATTTGGATTCAGCCCCAAACTCTGCTACCCCATTGCCTTCAGAAGTCACAAAACATATTCATGTGTTAGAACGGGCCTGTCAAAGTCCACACCTTAATCCAATTGAGAATCTGTTTCCAGCCTTGAAAATTGCTGTTCACAGCCATTTACCATCCAATCTGACAGAGCATGAGCGATTTTGCAAAATAGAGTTGCGCAAAATGTCACTCTCTAGATTTGCAACGCTATAGGCAGGAGCTCAAGGATGAAGCTCTGGAAAGTGTTGCAGGAGCAATTCAAAAAAATAATAGGTCCTTTCTTTGAAATATTTGAAATGTGAAGGACTTAAGACCAAAACTAAGAACATTTCCTTGGTCTCTCCAAAATTTAATCTGTTTAATTAGATGGACAAGTAGACCAAATCAGACTCCTTTTAATAACACACATGGATCTGTGAATTGTGATAAAGTCACTATACTAATATATCAACATTTACCATTCCCACATTTCTGGGACAGAAGGGGAGGGGGGAAGCATGATCAGAGGATACATATCAAGAGCCAGAGGTAGAGATGGGGGTTGTAGAACCTGAGCAGGAAAACCCATTTTCCAGCTTCCACAGCCCCTCTTATGTGTAAGTTACCCTGTGTCTGTGAACTACAGAACAGACTCCCACTGGGGTTCTCAGTCACCCTGTGACCCTAAGACACAAGTTGACTTGCACATAAGAGAGGCAGAGGAAGCTGGAAAAAGGGTTTTAATTGCTCTAAGCTTGGTTCCCTGCCCTAAGTTAGTCCCTTTATACATGGAGTTGGAAACATTATGCTTCGGGATGTATTTTGGCTATGGGAACAGGAGAACTTCCCTCAGCCAGGGCATTTAAACTGATGTAGTTCCAGCATGACAATGACCCAAACCATAAAGCCAAGGCAACAAAGGAGTGGCTAAAGAAGAAGCACATTAAGGTTCTGGAGTGGCCTAGCCAGTCTCCAGACTTTTAATTCCTTAGAAAATATGTGGAGGGAGCTGAAGTTTTGAGTTACTAAACGTCTGCCTCGAAACCTTAATGTAAAAGAAGAAAGGTAACAGCACTCTCTGCAGGGACAACTTAATCCATACACCAGGTCCACTCACAGGTGCCGAGGCTCGATGTGTCCCAACACACTCCAATGCAACAGTAATAAGGAGAGCTGGCAAAACTGTAATCCTTGAAGTGATGTTTATTGGTACATCAGAGTAGCTACAACTAAGGCTATTGCCGAAACGCGTCAACTTTATTGTTTTATTGTCACTCTGATGTACCAATAAACGTCACTTCAAGGATTACAGTTTTGCCGGCTCTCCTTATTACTTGAAACCTTAATGACATCACTCCTGAGATGTGTGCAAACCTGGTGGCCAACTACAAGAACGGGGCAACTTAAAACTTTAAAGAATGGGGATACTTTAAAGATCCTGATAATAAGGACTGGGGGAAATGGAATAGGGAATTGATGATTGGGGGGAACTACCATATGAAATGGCCTGGGAACTGGAGGACTCATAGGAAATGGAGGTAGGCTGGCTAAGAGGTGCCATTTGAGGTGGGGGTAATACATTTTGGGCAGTGGTGGCTTGTGTACGTTGGTGATGGTGGATAATGCTGCTGATACATATACCGTGAGGATGGGTTTAGTGGAGCTGGCTTACTCTGGTAGGGACGTTGTTGCTGACTAATGAGTGGTGGCATAGGATCACCAGACATTGCAGCCTTTATGCACACACCAGCATAATTGAATATAGCCATTTGCACATCCATTTTTCGTGGAGTGGGTACTTTTGCGAGATGGTGGTATCGATTTTTTAGAAATATTGCATCCTGATTGGTGGGGTCAGCAAATGGATCATTGACATCAACCCTTCTCATCGCCTTCATCTCCTCCATGAATGCCAACATCGCTCCATCCATGTCAGGTTTGGGTTGGGATTGTCCTCGACGATGACTGCTTCTTGACGTGGTGGCTGGAACAGAAAGAATCTGTGGAGTGGGAAATTTATTAGAACGTTTGTCTTTGTCAACATTTTATAATGGGGCATTTTGTATAGGATTCTTACAGGCACATGTTGTCTTTCATGTGTGGTTCTTGTTGCTGCTGATTCTTGATTTGGGGACACTTGGGAAGACGCAGGTTGTTCGGTACCCTGCTCAGTTGGTCAAACTCCCATCTCTTCCTCTGGCGCTTGCTCTGTATCCTCTGAGCCTGCATCCTCCTCCTCTTCCATCTCGGAAATGTTGGTGCTGGTACTGTAAAAGATATGTTGATAGATGGATTACAGGTCAGTACAGTTGATTTATTACAATACATAGATCCATGTGTGTCATTACTGTTCCATAGGAGTCTATGATTTGGTCTACTTGGCCAACTAATTTAATATAGGGGAGAAAAAAAGGTATTTACTTACGGTCTTAAGTCCACATTTCTCAAGAAGTCTAACATTTCAAAGAAAGGGCTTCTTCTTTTTTTAGACGCTCCTGCACCACTTCTATTTTCATCAGCCTCATCTTTAAGTTCACACCTATAACGGTCCCTTTGTGATGTCCAATTAGGTATTTTATTTGAAACCCATATGTGGAATACATGTCTTGGTATGTTAAAGTGGTTTTAAACCACTCTTTTTGTCACTTTTACCTATAGTTAAGCCTAGAACAATGCTTGCCTATAGGTACTGAAAATATCTCCTAAACATGCGCCGTTTAGGAGATATTTGCTGCACACTGCGCCAATAATGTAATCGGCACATGAGCTGTGAAGAAATGGTCCTCGATGCCGTTTCTTCACTAGCAAGTGTCATAGGAGTTTTCATTCTCCCATGCAGGCGCGGGAGTAACATTACGCGACTCCGGCCAGTCACAGAGCCGGAATCCATGCCCCTTGAAGGAAGAGGGGCGAAGATGGAAGCAGCCACCAGTAGGGACAGCGCAGGCTTCATTTGCAGGTAAGTGCCACATAATGGGCTAGTATGCGATGCATACTAGCCCATTATGCTTTAACTTTGTAGGGGAAAAAAGAGGAAGTAAAACCCATCAGGGTTTACTTCCTCTTTAACCACTTGCCGATTGCAGGCTGTCAAATAATGTGCTGGGCTTTCAGTGTTGATATCTGAATGATGCCTGTAGCTGCAGGCATCATTTAGATATAATTTTTATCATTTTTTTCAGATATCATTTTTTTCAACTGTTCAGCTGCTTGATCGTTCTTATAGGCAGCGGGAGGGGATGTCCCCCCTCCCACCACCCTCCAGTGCTTCTCCCGCCTCCCCCATGCAATCGGTGAGCCGGGGAAGAAAACCGCGCTGGAAGATAGGCATAGTGAAAACTGAGGGACGGTAGTCTCTATGACTCGCAGAGGCTCGGCTCCAGGCTGGCAGAAGTAAACAATGCTGGGAACTCGGCAGGAAAGCCTGATATCCTTCATTTTTTTGCCTCTCAGCCTTTCCTGCCTGAAGTTCCCACATCTCTTCATAAAGAGGACCTGTCATGCACTATTCCTTTTAGAAGGGATGTTTAAATGTCTTGTAAGAGGAACAAAAGTGATCCAAAAAAATGTTTTTAAAGGGAAAGTGTAAAAATAAAATAAACAATGATAAAAATAAAAAAAAATGCCCCTGTCTCTGTGTGCTCATGAACACATATGTAGGTCATGCCTGCATATATAAACTACGTTCAAACCACGCATGAGAGGTATCACTGCAAACGTTAGAGCAAGAGCAATAATTCTTGCACTAGACCACCCCTGTAACTCTAAACATGTAACCTGCTTCACCTATGGAGATTGTTAAGTACTGACTTTTGGTGCCATACCACATATGTGCGCAATTTTAAAGCGTGACATGTGAGGCATCTATTTACTCGGAGTATCATCATCTGTCGCATTATACCAAAAAATTGGGCTATTTTTTTTTTTAATTATTATTCATGAATGTTTTTTTTTTCCCCAAAAAATTGCATTAGAAAAATTGCTGTGCAAATACCATGTGACAAAAAAAGTTGCAATGGCCACCATTTTATTCCCTAGGGTCTCTGTTAAAAAAAATGTATATAATGTTTAAGGGTTCTGAGCAATTTCTAGCAAAAAATTATGACTTTTACATGTAGGAGAGGAGTGCTGGGATTTGCCCGGTGATTTAGGTGGACCACAAGTATCAGGATGCTAATAGTGACATATGGGTGTACTACAAGTTTAACCATGCCAGCCCACCCCCATCCCACAAACTGCTTACCACGTATCCGACACTGCTTCTCACTGAGTGACGCCCAGTTTGGTGTGACCTCCACATCATAATTTTTGTGATTCGATCACTATATTCAAGACATTTCTTGTCCCATATAGCTGGCCTGGCATGTACCAGGTTGATGAGGCGTTCATGTGACACATCTCTTGCCATGTCTTCTCTCTGTCTATCTCTCTTCAGGCACTAGGCTGCATGTGACTTCCTTTTAGAACACTTCCTGGGTCATAGGTTAATTTTTTAATGTATTAATATTAACCGCTTGCCGACCCACTGCAGTTGTACTGTGGCAACATGGCTTGGCTGCACGAATCGCCGTTATCTTACGTTGCTTCCTTATCTGGCCACTAGAGGCACGTGCCACCGGAGGCCCGACCGCGCGCCCCCTGCTTTCCCATGGAGCCGATGCGAGTGCCTGGCGGTCTCGATCACCGCTGCCAGTGACATTTTTACAGCACTGATCGCTGTATTAATGCCAATGAGCCCAAAAATGTGTTAAAATTGTCTGACGTGTCCGCCATAATGTAGCAGTCCCATTAAAAATCACAGATCGCTGCCATTACTAGTAAAAAAAAAATATAATAATAAAAATGCCATAAACTATCCCCTATTTTGTAGACATTATAACTTTTGCGCAAACCAATCAATTATTGCGATTTTTTTTTACAAAAAATGTGTAAAAGAATACATATAGGCCTAAACTGAGAAAAAAAATATTTTTTATATATTTTTGGGTAATATTTATTATAGCAAAAGGTAAAAAATATTGCATTTTTTTCAAAAATGTCGCTTTTTCAATTTATAGCACAAAAAATAAAAAACGCAGAGGTGATCAAATACCACCAAAAGAAAGCTCTATTTGTGGGAAAAAAAGGATGTCAATTTTGTTTGGGTGCAACGTCGCACGACCGCGCAATTGTCAGTTAAAGCGACACAGTGCCGAATCGCACAAAGTGCTCTGGTCAGGAAGAGGGTAAAATCTTCCGGGGCTGAAGCGGTTAAACATTACATATTTTGGTTAAAAATGGATGTCAGTGGATCGGATGTAAACAGATCGTCTGCTAACATCCATTTTTCATCCATTACGTCTTTTTAAGGAAGAAGAAATTGGGTTTTCTTCCGTCCTGAAAAACGGAGCTTAGCGGACTCCATATTTTTGTTTTATTCTGCTTGCACATGATTGGGCATTCTTTGCAAAATGAATTTTCACTGTGAAAATTCACTTGCAAAGTGGACAGTTAATTTGCCTTTAGTAAACCGATCCCATAATTTTTATATAAAATAATAAGAAACGGTCCGGAGGGGATGTTTCAGGGATGGCGGTGCTTTCGCAGACATTCGTGGAGTTTCATTTTAAGAAGATGGTGCAAAGAAAAACATCAAATTGTGATATTTGTACAGGATATTAAGACATGAATATGCTAATGTCTAAAAGCTGTATCCCCTGCCCTTCATATATCATGAGTAAATGTGTCACTGACTGAATTAATTCTTTCTAAGACCTCTCCTCCTTTCACTCAATTAATATACTTTGCTTCTTGACCAGCATATAACATATATATGTTATAATGTTTGTGGGTTCTGAGTAATTTTCTAGCAAAAAAATGATGATTTTTACATGGGGGGGGGGGGGGGGGGGTCAGAATTGGCCTTGGTGTCAAGGGGTTAATTGCCATAAGTAAGTAATATGTATGTTCAAAAACTGTACTCAAGCAGGTGGCTTAACGGACAAATTATTGAAGTTTTAAGTTATAACTTCCAACCAGTCATTTTACAGTACATAAATAAATAAGAAATTATTATGTTATTACATATAGCATTTAAATATATGATTTAGCGTGATTAAAACAGTACTTTTTCAGCAGCAAATTCTCATTATCCCTCTTAACTGTGTGAGAAAAACATGGGATTGTGGGTAAATCTTATACCCATAAACCCATGTTTTTCCTTGTAGTTTAGAGGGCTGGGCTGGAAGGGAGCATGTGTCTTTTAGACACATGCCCCCTTCTATGACACTGCAGTGAGAGTTGTGCCTCCACTGCAGCATTTTTATTGGACAGCTTTGGCCAATGGTACTTCACCATTGGTCCAAGGCTTCAAGCAGTCCATTGAGCTCAGTGCCTCTGACAAGAAGTGAGGAGAGGCATTGTGACCGCATCCTCTCAGTCTGCTGCAAACAGCTTGTTTTTAAAGTGGCCGCTCTGTATTTAGCTTCTGACAGGCTGCACAAGGAGCCCCATATCTCCAGAACCATAAGTCGTAGGGTCCCCAAATTCTGAGTAGTGGTGGGGTAGGACTTCAGCTATATACCCAAAATGTGTAGTCTCTACGACCCTTGAAGCTTAATCTTTTTTTTTTTTTTTTGTCATGGCTCTGCCTCACCTGCCTCCCCTGACTGCACGTCCCTGAAGTGTATGACATACAGTGCATGCCCACAAATGCAGCTTTATGCTCAGGAAATTGTAATGCACTGCCTACTTTCAACTACTCTACTTCCAATCCACCTGTCTCAAAAAAACGACGAGGAAGCCTTCTGGGAACATTATGTAATTTGTTAGTACAATATTGAAGAGGTATTAGCTAAATTATGCTTGGTAATTGTTGAATTACTTTGTGATCCATTTAATTTCAATATGTATTACATTGATACGTTTACTATTTCATATGCCTCTCATGCCTATCATGCCATTTTAATTAAAAATAATAATGCTTATAAGGCAAACATGAACGCCACAGGAAAGTAAAATATATTACATTCAAGTAGGCAAAACTGCTTTCAGGAAGAACACAAAAAAGTACTGATTGATATTTGTATCTACTAAGACATTCAGAAAAATGCATTATATTCAATGTATATTTATTGTGTTCTTCAATGAATATTTAATATTGCTTTCAGAAAATAAGCTTATGAATTATTTCACAGCTGACTTGTGGAATTCATCTGATGCTAAGAGTAATAAATATACTTCAAATAGCCTTGTTAGCTTACCGTAGACCTTAGAGGGCAGTTGGACATCCAAATATGATCTGAATGGCAGAAAAATAATTTTTAGACTGTGATATAAACAGATTATCCACATAGCACATGATTATGCTTATGGAAAAAGGATGGATGCATGGCTTAATGACATCATACTCTCTCAAGGGAAAACAATTGCAATCACAGGGTAATGGTTGAGCATTCTTTCCCTTAAAAACTGTGAGCTGTCTGGTCATGTTTGTAGACACGGTAATCATGAACTAATCCAGCTAAAGATCCTCTGACTGAGGGCGGAGCCAGCGGCTGACATGTGAAGAGCGCTGTGAAGGTGCTCCGGCTGGGACGGTTTCTCCTGCTGACATCCTAAGTGTCAGAGACACAGATCCTGAATCACACCGGCACCCTAACATTCCCTAGAGTTGGCAGAGCTGCTGGATATGGTGAAATACGGGCCGGCACCCATGGAGTCTGCAGTGGAACGTTTGTCCCATTTTTGCATGTGGATCCAAAGATGGCAGTGACCACGAGGAGACAGCCAAGGTCCCTAGCAGCACACAGCAGAATGGGGCTGATCGCTCACCCATAGGGATGAGCCGAACACCCCCGGTTCGGTTCGCATCCAGAACATGCGAACAGGCAAAAAAAATTTTTGAACACGCAAACACCGTTAAAGTCTATGGGACACGAACATGAATAATCAAAAGTGCTCATTTTAAAGGCTTATATGCAAGTTATTGTCATAAAAAGTGTTTGGGGACCTGGGTCCTGCCCCAGGGGACATGTATCAATGCAAAAAGAAGTTTTAAAAACTGACGTTTTTCGGAAGCAGTGATTTTAATAATGCTTAAAGTGAAACAATAAAAGTGTAATATTCCTTTAAATTTCGTACCTGGGGGGTGTCTATAGTATGCCTGTAAAGGGGCGCATGTTTCCCGTGTTTAGAACAGTCTGACAGCAAAATGACATTTCTAAAGGAAAAAAAGTAATGTAAAACTACTATCGCTAGTGCCGCCTATAATAAATTGTCAGTCCGCCAATACACATAAAAGTTCATTGATAAAAACGGCATGTAATTTCCCCACAGGGGAACCCCGAACCAAAATTTTTTTTTTAAATGCGTGTTGGTCCCCCTAAATTCCATACCAGGCCCTTCAGGTCTGGTATGGATATTAAGGGGAATCCAGCGCCAAAATGTTTTTAAAAAATGGCGTGGGGTCCCCCCAAAATCCATACCAGACCCTTATCTGAGCACGCAACCTAGCAGGCCGCAGGAAAAGAGGGGGGGACGAGAGAGTGCCCCCCGCTCCTGAACCATACCAGGCCACATGCCCTCAACATTGGGAGGGTGCTTTGGGGTAGCCCAAAAGGTTAAAAAACACAAGAGATGGGTTTTGACAAGTCCTTTATTAATTTCTTCTTCTTTACGCTTCTTCTTCCATCTTCTTTCTTCTGGTCTTCCTTCGGTGTTCTTTTTCTTCCTTCATCTTCTTCTTCTCCATCTTCTTCTTCCTCTGCCCTTCTCGTCCTGCATCTTCCTCCGGCTTCTTCTCTGCCTTGTCCGCACGATCCACCTCAGTGGGAGTCTTCCGCTGCATGAAGCTTCGGTTCTTCTGACACTTCTTATATAATGGAGGGCGGGGCCACCCGGTGACCCCGCCCTCCTCTTCACAGAGACTTCTCCATGGCTTTCCCCGTGTTGTCAGAGGGGGCGGGGTCACCCGTTTATATAACCAGGTGACCCCGCCCCCTTTGTCAACAAGGGGAAAGCCATAGGGAAGTCTGCATAAAGTACCCGTGCGTCAGAGGAGGGAGGGGTCACCGGGTGGCCCTGCCCTCCGTTATATAAGAAGTGTCAGAACCAAAGCATCACACAGCGGAAGACTCCCACTGAAGTGGATCGAGCGGACGGAGCGGAGAAGAAGCCAGAGGAAGATGGGGGATGAGAAGAGTGGAGGAAGAAGAAGATAGAGAAGAAGAAGAAGAAGATGGAGAAGAAGAAGATGGAGAAAGAAAAAGAACACTGAAGGAAGACCAGAAGAAAGAAGATGGAAGAAGAAGCGGAAAGAAGAAGAAATTAATAAAGGATTTGTCAAAAACCGTTTCTTGTGTTTTTAACCTTTTTGACACTTTTTTGTGAAATGGTAGGGGTACTTTTGTACCCCATTACCAATTCACAGGAGGGGGGCAGGATCTGGGGGTCCCCTTGTTAAAGGGGGCTTCCAGATTCCGATAAGCCCCCCGTCCGCAGACTCCCGCAACCACCGGGCAAGGGTTGTGGGGATGAGGCCCCTTCTCCCCATCAACACGGGGACACGGTGCTTTGGGGGGCTACCCCAAAGCACCCTCCCAATGTTGATTGCATGTGGCCTGGTACGGTTTAGGAGGGGGGGGGGCTCTCTCGTCCCCCCCTCTTTTCCTGCCTGCCAGGTTGCGTGCTTGGATAAGGGTCTGGTATGGATTTTGAGGGAGACCCCCACGCCATTTTTTTTTATTTTGGCGCGGGTTTCCCCTTAATATCCATACCAGACCTGAAGGGCCTGGTATCGAATTTAGGGGGACCCCCACGCATTTTCATTTCATCATAGCCGGTGCTAGTAATAGTAGTTTTACATGACTTTTTTTCCTTTAAAAATGTAATTTTGCTGTCAGACTGTTCTAAACACGGGAAACTTGCTCCCCTTTACATGCATACTATAGACACCCCCCAGGTACGAAATTTAAAGGAATATTACACTTTTATTGTTTCACTTTAAGCATTATTAAAATCACTGCTCCCGAAAAAATGTTGGTTTTTAAAACTTTTTTTTTGCCTTGATACATGTCCCCTGGGGCAGAACCCAGGTCCCCAAACACTATTTATGACAATACCATGCATATAAGCCTTTAAAATTAGCACTTTTGATTTCTCCCATAGACTTTTAAAGGGTGTTCCGCAGCTTTTGAATTTGCACCCCAAATTGTTCGCTGTTCGGTGAATGGGCGAACAGCCAATGTTCGAGTCAAACTCATGTTCGACCCGAACATAAAGCCCATCCCTACTCACCCACTGACCCCAGCAAGGTAAGCCCGCTGCCTTATAGAGCTAGGGGGCTGAGGGGAGGCTTCTCCCTGGACAGGTTGTCACAAAAAGACCTGGGTGACATGGCACTGACAGAGGGGAAAGGAGAGCCCTCCCTGAAACAATTTATAAAAGCCATACACACCTGCCAAACCACCCTGACTGAGCATATAGATGGCATGAGGGCTGAAATGTCTTTCTTGAAGCAAAACGTGCAGAATATTAGAGAAAGGGCCACAGAAGCTGAGCAAAGAATTAGTGATCTGGAAGATGTAGTCCGCCCCTTAGAGGGCACGGTGCAAAATATTCAAAGGGAGGTTATTGCCCACACTGACAAATTAGGAGATATGGAGGACCGTCAATGGAGGAACAATGTTCGCTTTGTGGGATTTCCTGAAAAGGCAGAGGGTAAACAGCCCGAAGACTTCTTGGAACTCTGGCTTAAAGACAATATGGCAGATACCACCTTCTCACGCTTTGCTTTAGAAAGGGCGCATAGGATCCCATCTACCCCCCCTCCTGGATCACACCCACACCCGATTATTGCACGTATCCTACATTTTAGAGATTGTGAAAGTATCCTGGGAGACATACAATGTAATGGTAACCGCATTTCTATATATCCTGACTTCTCAGCAGCTACACAGAGGCAAAAAGTCAGTTTTGTCCAGAAAAGTTGAGAGTGGTAGACAGAGGCAAAGTTTACTTCTTCAACACCCCCCCTAGATGCATTGCGCTGGCTGGATGCTAGGGGGCGCTCTAGCCCTGCTGCACACCGTAAAGTGTCCTAGGCCTCTTCTGCTATGCATCTGTGATACATGGCCTACACCCACTCTCCTGTTAATTAGTGGTGTAGCTATAAGTTTATTTCCTGACACTATATTCCTCCTGCATGATGTGCCGCGCAGATCTACAAGTTGAATGAGAAACGTTTGTGCAACCCCAATAAAGAAAAGCATTTTTGTTATCGGTACTCCTATTGGTTTCTAGTTGGACTAACTACACTTCTCTCACTTCTTGATACGTTTTTTTCCTGTTTTTGTTTTTGAGCTGCACTTTGGATATATCCTCATATCCCTGAGTGAGCAAAAAGGAAATGTTTGCTATAGTACCCGGACGCTACTTAGCTCCTTCAAGGGACTCTGCATACGGATATGCAGCTACTATTCTACTTCTAAAGACCTTTGACCTCCCAAGGTCGTCTAAAATTATAGTTATGGGAAATGGGCGCACGCCATGTTGGGGTTGTGTGCAGGGAGGGAAGGGAGGGGTTTTCATGCTTTCTTGGTTTATGCAGTGTGCTGTTATTTTTTTCTGTTCTGATCTCCGCAGGGTGGATTAACTGACTGGTGATTGTTCAAGTACTGTTTACCCAGTTATCCTTTATTTATCTGCTCCCTGTATAAGTGGCAGGCAGATAAGATAAGCCTGTTGTCCTGGAATGTACGAGGTATGAACTCAAAGGTAAAGAGATCACTTATATTTTACTTTATTAAGAGGTATAAGCCCCATATTATCTTACTGCAGGAAATGCATTTACAGGGGTCTAAAGTGGTGGCCTTGAAAAAAGCCAATATTATAAAGGTTATCCATGCTGAATACTCCACGTACTCGAGAGGGGTAGCCATTCTGGTTACTAAAAAGGCGGCAGAACATATTTTACAGGTCAAGCTGGACCCCAATGGTAGATATGCTATACTAGTATGTCAGATGTTTAATATATGCTTAACATTGGTATGTGTATATATCCCCCCCCCCCGCCGGAGGGTATTTTAACGGAGGTTGTGCTGATAGCACAAGGATCACTACTGTTGCTTGGAGACTTCAACGCAGTGTCGGATGTGACTCTTTACCAACATGGTTGGCGGCACAGTGATGTAGTGGTTAGCACTCTCGCCTAGCAGTAAAAAGGGTCGTTGGTTCGAATCCCAACCACAACACCACCTGCCTGGAGTTTGCATGTTCTCCCTGTGCTTGCGTGGGTTTCCTCCCACACTCCAAAGACATGCTGGTAGGTTAATTGGCTTCTGTCCAAAATTGGCCCTAGTAAATGAATGTGAGTTGGGAACCTTGGATTGTGGGCTCCTTGAGGGTCAGGGCCAATGCAAGTGTGTGATGTATGTGTGGAGGGCTATGTAAATTGATAGCGCTATATGGGTACCTTAAATAAAAATAGAGATAATTGTAGACACGCACCCACACTCACTCAGGTTGATCTGGATGGACTGGTGTCTTTATTCAACCTTACTAACTATGTAACTCTATGGTTGTACCTCTGACTCACACCACATTCTTTCCTCTTGCTTGAAGAGCTACGCTCTCACTGATGCATGGCGTCAAAAAACCCTGGAGTCCGAGAATACTCCTGTCACTCAGAGACCCATAGGACACTGTCCAGGATAGACCTGCTGCTCTCCTCAATTGATGGTCTATTGTTCATAACCAGGGTCAGATATCTCCCTAGAGCCCTTTCGGATCACTCCCAGATGGAGGTCATATTGGACACGAATGCTCCCCAGGGGAGAAAACACTGGCGTATGAATGTACATTGGTTACAGGAGGAACCCATTAACCTGAAATGCAAAACCACTATTTATCATTATTGGAGGGAAAATAGTGCAGATACTCTGGTGCACAACCAATGGAAGGCTTTTAAGGTGACCGTGAGGGAGGTGTTCACTAAAGAATCGGGAGATTTCTCCAGAGCTTTAAATTCTGACATAAAAAACACAGAACTCAATGTTACTGATGCGGAACAGAGGTATATCCATGACCCGTCCCCTAATACATACCAAACATGGCAAGAACAGACGAGGCAGTACAGGTTACTTCTGACCGAACAAACTACAAAAAAAACTTACACCAGACTAGATCCATTTTTGAATTTGGTGATAAAAGTGGACACTTATGCCGCGTACACACGAGCGGACTTTACGGCAGACTTTGCCCGGCGGACGGGATTTCATCGGACAATTCGATCGTGTGCGGGCTCCAGCGGACTTTGTTTGGTCAAAAGTTGGATGGACTTAGATTTGAAACATGTTTTAAATCTATTCATTGAACTCGAGTCCGGTCGAAAAGTCCGCTCGTCTGTATGCTAGTTCGACGGACAAAAAGCCACGCTAGGGCAGCTATTGGCTACTGGCTATGAACTTCCTTGTTTTAGTCTGTTCGTACATCATCACGTATGAATTGGACGGTGGATTGTGTGTAGGCAAGTCCGTACATTCAGAAAGTCCTTCGTAAAGTACGTCGAAAAGTCAGTCGGGCAAAGTCTGCCGTACAGTCCGCTCGTGTGTACGCGGCATCAGCCTTTTTAGCGAAACCTCTTTATGCCCTGATTTCTGTGATACAACTTAGACACCCAAGAGGGGCTGTGGTGAGGGACTCTCAGGGAATTCTGAACACATTTTTAGAGTTCTATGAGACCCTATATCATTCACAGACCCGACATAAAGATCAGGAACTATTTTCTTATTTGGAGGGTCTGACTTTGCCTTCATTAAGCTCGAAGGATAGTGATACCCTGGAACATTCCATAACACAAGAAGAAATATGTGGTGCCATTTCCTCTTTCAAACCTGGACTTGACGGCTTTCCGGACGACTGGTATCAGTTACATAAGGAGAACTTGGCGCCACATCTACAAAAGGTCTTTATAGCGGCGGAAAAAGAGGGTATACTCCCAAAATCTATGTGTAAGGCCCTTAAATCATTTACACAACTGAAGAGGGAACTGGACATTCCGGATTCCTGGGTATTCCAGTTTACCAGACTGAAACATGCAGCTCATACTCAGTTTGGGACTGGACCAGTATCCCTTGAAAACTCTATTCTAGAAAAACTCCTTGCTGCCCCTGATCACACTAAATTGATATCCACCTATTATAATGTACTCATGGGCAAAGAACACCCAAAAGAAAAGAAAATTAAAAATAGGTGGACTGCTGTTATACCAGAACTAACAGAGGAACAATGGGGGAAGTGTTGACCTCATATACACCCACAGTTATCTCTGCCAAGGACAAAATGATACAACTCTGATATTTACACCAAATGTACTACACTCCACTTAGACTGTATAAAATGGGAAGGAGAGACAACCCCACGTGTCATAAATGTTGAGCAGCAGAGGGATCTTTTATCCATATGGTATGGGAATGTGGATATATAGAGTCTAGGGATGGGACTTTGAAGGCACAACAATGTTAAACTACAAAAAGGTAAGTTGATTTAGGGGTTTTTTTATTAATAAAGAATAAAAAGACAATGGACAAACATACATGTTTAAAATCACATCAGACTAGGCATAGGACCTAATATTGGTATACCGTGTGGAACCTATCCTGCAAGCTTGTATAGTAATGGAAAGATTATAAGTACATAAACAGATCACTTGGTCAAGGTGGAGGAGAAATACTTCCCCATGTGTGACACAGTAGATAGTCAAAAAGCTAACACAAGCAAAATGCTGCAGGTTTGGTGATCCACGATGGGTAGTCTCTGGTTGCTCTACATGTTTCGCGTTTCGCAGAACGCTTCCTCAGGAGCTAGAGATTCAATAGGAATGGTAAGACCAGGAACTAGAAATAATAATAAGATGCATATGATCGCGATTCGATCAGAGGTCACTGTTGTCTGGAGTATAATGAAGACAGCAGCCGGCCATATACTGGGATCTCTCAAATGAAAAATAGCATCAGGTATCCATAGATTAGAGAGTAAGGGCTTTGTAGTAGTAATGCCTCGGGTCATTGAGAGGAACCATGTATATGTGCCGTCCGGTCAGTGAAAGACCGGTGCTGTGAGTACACTATACTAGGCCCTTCGTTTGGTATGGGACTGTAACTTTGTTAAATTTTTGAATTTGGTTTATTTTGAGTTTTCTTTTCTTCTCTTCTCTTTACTAGAATAAGATATGACTTATATATATCACAATTACCAATACAAAATAGAAAAATAGCTATTTGTACTGAAGAATATACTGTATTCAGTTATAGGGATCATCAAGACTTGTTTAAGCAAATGATATGCTGTTGTACAAACTTATGACTGTACCCTGCTTTTAGTTTTTCCTGAAGTGTATGTACACTTGGCAAATAAAAACCTTTAAAAAAAAAAAAAAAGATCTCTGACTGACTGGATAGGGCAATGATCAGTTTTGCATACTTGATGATATGTTTGCAGACTAGCATACTGTGTGGATATCAGATTCAAATCTTTATAGTGCAAGAGCCCAAAGGTGTAATTTAATTGTTTGTAATTAAAGGGACAGCTGTACTATCACTTGATTTTTACTCATGTTAAATTCAATCCAGGGCTGGACTGGGACAAAAACTGGGCCCTGGACTTCATCCAGACCAGCCCACTTTAATTTTGCAAACACGCACAAAAACAGTATCCTGTGCACTTGCGTAAGAGTGACGTCATCACGGCCGGGCTATCCACAGAGCAGGAGCACACAAACCCAAAAGGAAGACCAGGTGAAGGGGGAAGCCCCCAGCAGCAGTGACAGCACGCTGCTGGAGGGCCTCGCTTCTTTGGGTAGTGTGATCCTACTTTCTTCCACCTTTCACAAGTGGGATCCCACTACCCAGAGTTTTTTTTTTCTTGCACTGGGACACTTTACTCTTACTGCTTTGATTGCATATTTTGCTAATTGTTTTGCACTCCTTTTGCACTTTAATACCATGGACATAGATTGGCTATAATGGTTTTAATTATAAGCATGGTTAATATATGAATTTTTTTGCTGAAAATATTTTATGCTCTTATTTTTTGCGCATTTTAGTATTAATTGACACTTTTGATGAACTTTTAGTTATGTTGGATTTTGCATATTGTTTGAATCCTTATATCCACTAAATGGGTTTTTTTATGTTATTTTGATGTTTTTTTAGGTAGCGCCACATCCATTGCTATATATTCAATGGCTCTGCATTATGCGGCTGTACGGGGTTGGCCTGTTACCTGGACGGGTTCCTCAGGGCTCTAAATTTTAAGGCCTGAGCTACTAGCCAGGCCTCAAGGGTTACTCACCACCAGTTGCCCCACCCAACCCCTTCCCCGCTCCTAATTCCGCCCCTAAACATGCCCTCACAAATCATCTCATGAAATTACACTTAAATGTTTTATGCAGAATTAAGTTACAAAAATAAATATTACCAAAAAACTTTATCAGTGCCCCTCAGCACAGCCTCACAAGTACCCATCAAAGCAGGCTCACCTGTGCCTATCAATGCAGCCTCATCAGTGCCCATTAATGCAGCGTGACCTGTGCCCACCAGTACAGCCTCATCTGTGCCCACCATTGCAGCCTCACCTGTGCCCACCATTGCAGCCTCACTGTGCCCACCATTGCAGCCTCACTGTGTCCACCACTGCAGCCTCACCCGATTAACCCAGCTCTGAGTTCTCTGTCACAGAAACCGGCCCACTGAGCCATCTGCCCACTGGGAAACTCCCGGTAGTCCCGATGGCCAGTACAACCCTGATTCAATCTACACTTCAAGCAGATAAAAAAACAAACACACAAATTAATGTAACTATATAATCATAAATAAATCATTAAATGTATTTTTTTAAATGTAATTATTATTTGAATTTGACTCACATATCAGCCTCGTACAATCTTCTATACAGCAGCACTCAGATTTAAGGTAGAACTATAGGCATTTTGGATAGAGTAACAGAGGGTTGTAACCCCTGTAAGGTTTTTTTTGCCATCTTTGTTCCCATTGGGAACATTTACCTTCCCTTCTTGTCCCATAGCCAAACAGGAAGTGAGAGAAATCAATGCAAATAAGGGAATTCCTTGGGGACTCCCAGACCACCAGAACTAGTGTGCCCATTGGAAGATTTCCTATCTATTAATTTTCCGAGGGAGAACTCAAAATGTAATATTTATTTTATTTATTTAACCGCTTGCTGCCCGCCGTCTTTCATATGATGGCCAGGCAGCGCGGATCTTGTTCTGGGTGGGCGTCATATGACGTCCTGCCATTTAAACAGGGACAATCTTGTGTGCACAGCCCTGTACCTTCGGTGGAGGCGTGTCATGGAGACACCGCTCGCCACTGAGGGGGGTGAACAGCCTTTGGGTGGCGGCTGTTTACCACGTGATCAGCTGTGATCCTTTCACAGCTGATCACTAAATGTAAACATAGAGCGCTAGCGAGATGTTACCGGGTTCTCCTCCTCACACACCGATCGTTACCGCTTACAGTGTACACCAATCACACTGATTGCCCCCCCAATAAAGAGGACCTGTCACCACCCATCAAAGTACCTGTCACCACCCATCAAAGTACCTGTCAGTTCATCTGAGTACCCCAGTACCTGAGTACCTGTCACAGTCCATCTGAGTTCCCGAGTACCTGTCACAGTTCGCCTGAGTACCCGAGTACCTGCCACAGTCCATCTGAGTACCCGAGTACCTGTCACAGTCCATATGAGTACCTGAGTACCTGTCACAGTCCATCTGAGTACCCGAGTACCTGTCACAGTCCATCTGAGTACCTGAGTACCTGTCACAGTCCATCTAAGTATCCGAGTACCTGTCACAGTCCATTTGAGAACCCGAGTACCTGTCACAGTCCATCTGAGTACCTGAGAACCTGTCCCAGTCCATCTGAGTACCCGAGTACCTGTCACAGTCCATATGAGTACCTGAGTACCTGTCACAGTCCATATGAGTACCCGAGTACCTGCCACAGTCTATATGAGTACCTGAGTACCTGTCACAGTTCATATGAGTACCAAGTACCAGAGTACCTGTCACCGCCCTTCAGAGTACCCAAATAAGAGTCACCGGCCCATCAGAGTACCCGAGTACCTATCTGTAGCCCATCAGAGCACCCGAGTACCAGTCACCAGGCCATCAGAGTACCCAAGTGCCTGTCACCAGGCCATCAGAGTACCCGAGTACCTGTCACCAGCCCATCAGTGTACCCGAGTACCTGTCACCAGCCCATCCGAGGACCTGTCTGCAGCTTATCAAGTTACCCAAGTACCTGTCTCCAGCCCATCAGAGTACCTGAGTACCTATCTGCAGCCCATCAGAGTACCCGAGTACTTATCTGCAGCCCATGCCTCATAGAATATACGTTGAGGTGTTTGCTTTACAAAATGGGGTCATTTTGTGGGTAATTCCACTGTCCTGGTGTTCAAGGACCTTCAAAAGTGTGATAGGTAGGAATGAAATGAGATGTGTAATTTATGCTCCTAGAACGCCTGAAGGTACTACTTCAATGTCGGGCCTCTGTATGTGGCCAGGTTGTGAAAAAGTTGACACATGTGGTATTGCAATACTCGGGAAGAGTAGCAGAATGTATTTTGGGGTGTAATTTTTGCTATATACATGCTATGTGTTAGAAATAATATATAAATTGACAACTGTGTAAAAAAAATGGGTTTTCATTTTTTTTCCACATTTTCCAAAAACTTCTGGAAAAAATTAACTTAATACCGTGGAATGTCTACTCTATTTGTGTGAAAAAAATGATGCAAATTTCATATGGGTACAGTATTACACAGGGCTTTTTTTCAACCGGAACTCACGGGAACTGCATTCCGGAACCTCAGGCCTGCCATGTTAAGTCTTAGGCCGGCCCCCTGGTGCCCTGTGATTGGGCAAAAGGGGTCAAGTGCAGCAGGTGGGGCTGGCCTGTGCTCAATCGCGGGAGCGGGACTGGCCTTCGCTGTGAGCTATAGCCGCTGTCTCCTCCTCTCCTCCTCCTCCTCTCCGGGTCACCGATCATGTCCCCGTCGGGGCAGGCAGTGTGACAGGAGGCGGCACAGAGGCAGAGCAGATGGAAGAAAAAAAGGTAAGAGACTCACTCGAGAGTTTTGATGCTGGCCCGGGGGGAGTAGATATGGTCCGGGGAGAGAGTCAGTGTAATGTAAAGTGTTGTGGGTAGTGTATAGTGGGGTTCCTCCTCCCTTCTCCACACTCTGTTGGCAGAGCAGCGCCACGGTTTGTGGAGAGAGAGAGAGGAGCTGTCAAAATTGAGGTTGGATGTCGGGGGTGGGTGGGACCCATGGGTGGTCGGGACTCAGCTATCCAACACCAGCCAGTGGGATGAGATCTGGGCGGGCCACTATATGTATGTGGCCCCATCCCTTTCTCAAACAGCCCAATCATTGGCTGGATAGCTGTTGGGTCCTGCCCACCCCGGGTCCCGCCTACCTCCGACATCACACTGAATCTGTCAGCTCCCCTCTCTCTCTCCATACAGTTTCACACACCGCGGTTCTGCAGAGAGCATTCAGTTTCACACAGTTACACTATCGGCTGTGAAACCTGCCATTGCCATCCAGTGCCACCTGCCAGTGCCATCTGCCAATGCCAACCAGTGCCACCTGCCAATGCCAACCAGTGCCAATCAGTGCCATCTGCCAGTGCCATCTGCCAGTGCCACCTGCCAGTGCCAACCAGTGCCACCTGCCAGTGCCAATCAGTGCCACCTGCCAGTGCCAACCAGTGCCACCTCTCAGTGCCACCTGCCAATGCCAATCAGTACCATCTGCTAGTGCCATCCAGTGCCACCTGCCAGTGCCAATTAGTGCCCCCTGCCAGTGCCAACCATTGCCACCTGCCAATCAGTGCCAACCTGTGCCACTTGCCAGTGTCACCTGTCAGTGCCACCTGTCAGTGCCAGCCAGTGCCATCTGCCAGTGCCAACCAGTGCCACCTCTCAGTGCCTGCCAGTGCCACCTGCAAAAAAAAAAAATCGGCCTAAAATATCGGCCGCAAAAATCTGCATCATATATCGGCCACCCTGATTAATAAATATCGGCATCGGCCAGAGAAAAACCCATATTGGTTAACCTCTAATAGTGAGTGTGTGTTTCTGTGTGTGTGTGTGTGTAGTGGGTAGTGCTATGTGTGTGTGTGTGTGTAGTCAGTGTATTGGTCTGTGGGTAGAGCATTGTGTAGCGGTCAGTATGTAGTGCATTGAGTAGTGGTCTGTGGGTAGTGTATAGAGTATTGTGTAGTAGTATAATGTATTGTGTAGTGGTCAGTGGATAGCGTAGTTTGTGTAGTAGTGTATTGTTCAGTGGTCAGTATAGGAATCAGGCCCACACCAAAGAACTTTTGGAATAACGCGCAGAGACAGCAGCGCCCTGCACATGCGGAGCTCTGTGGTGTGATGTAGTCGGTGTGCTGCCCTTAAGCTGGCCCCTGGAGGGCATCCTGCCTCATTGGTGATGTGCCTCCTCCTCTTCCTCTCTCCTATCAGGCACCCACGTGGAGTCAGTGACCTCATCATCCCCTCCCTCCTCATCACTGGAGCAAAGCTGGCAGTATGCTGCAGCTGGGGGAACATGACTGCCAGATTGCTGTCCTTCTTGGGCACCCCTCTGTCTGGGCTCACGTTACTGCCTTCCTCTAGCTGAGTACCATCATCAGAGCCTTCAAAATGCTGGGCATCCTCCTGGAGCATGTACCCAGCACTGTGTTCGGGGGACTCCTCAGGAGGACATGGTGGGGCTAGGGAAGGAGTGACTGATGCCATTAAACCGAGGAAAGAGGCCGCGTTGGCAGCTGCTTTGCAAGACAACGTACCCTGAACCTGGGTGAGAGGGGATGAGGAGGATGAGGACGGCTTGGTCATCCACTCTACCAAGTCTTCCACATGTTGCGGCTCAACGCCTTCAGCTGACGAAAAAAAGGACAAGCGTGTCCCACGGCCATGTGCTGATGAGGATGCACCGTGTCCACGACCAGCACTGTTACCTCTAGACACAGAGCCTGCTTGCCATCTTTTATTGGCTTGTGACTGTCTGCCTCTCCTTGTTGGCCTTCCAGACATACTAATGGCCTGCACTGCAGTGAGATGTAGCTGCACAAAACTGGGATGTATATATATATATATATATACTGATTATACAGCTAGCAGAATGCCTGCATGTGGTATTAATAGGATCAGAAGAAGCACACCAGCACTTGTCTTCAGGTAGCTATACTGTAGGTGTAACTGTGCAGGGTACACAGTACACTAACTGTAAATACTTCAAGAGCCTGCCTGTGCTATTAATAGGATCAGAAGACGCACACAAGCACTTGTCTTCAGGTAGCTATAGGTGCAACTGTGCAGGGTACACAGTACACTAACTGTAAATACTTCAAGAGCCTGCCTGTGCTAGTAATCGGATCAGAAGAAGGACACAAGCACTTGTCTTCAGGTAGCTATAGGTGCAACTGTGCAGGGTACACAGTACACTAACTGTAAATACTTCAAGAGCCTGCCCGTGCTATTAATAGGATCAGAAGAAGCACACAAGCACTTTTTTTTAGGTAGTTATAGGTGCAACTGTGCAGGGTACACAGTACACTAACTGTAAATACTTCAAGAGCCTACCTGTGCTATTAATAGGATCAGAAGAACACACGCACTTGTCTTCAGGTAGCTATAGGTGCAACTGTGCAGAGTACACAGTACACTAACTGTAAATACTTCAAGAGCCTGCCTGTGCTATTAATAAGATCAGAAGAAGCACACAAGCACTTGTTTTCAGGTAGCTATAGGTGCAACTGTGCAGGGTACACAGTACACTAACTGTAAATACTTCAAGAGCCTGCCTGTGCTATTAATAGGATCAGAAGAAGCACACAAGCAGGTGTCTTCAGGTAGCTATAGTGTAGGTGCAACTGTGCAGAGTACACAGTACACTAACTGTAAATACTTCAAGAGCCTGTCTGTGCTATTAATAGGTCAGAAGAAGCACACAAGCACTTGTCTTTAGGTAGCTATAGGTGCAACTGTGCAGGGTACACAGTACACTAACTGTAAATACTTCAAGAGCCTGCCGGTGCTATTAATAGGATCAGAAGAAGCACACAAGCACTTGTCTTCAGGTAGCTATACTGTAGGCGCAACTGTGCAGGGTACACAGTACACTAACTGTAAATACTGTAAAAACACCTGCCTGTCAGTATATTAGGAAGAGGATAACAGGAATGGATCTAGCTAAACTGAATACAGTATATATATATATATATATATATATATATATATATATATATATATATATACACACACACACACACACAACACCTGGGATGCATATATATACACAATACACTGTAAGTGCAGCTAACTGACTCGACCTGCCTACTCTATCTAACTTAAATCAAATGACACTGTCTCTCTGTCTATCTATCTCTCTCCGCCGCCGCAACACACTACACAAGGCCACCACGCAGGCGGCCTTATATAGTGTGCGGCGTGTACTTAACCCCCTGAGCCATAATTGGACAAAGCCACTCTGGCTTTGGCCAATTACGGCTCTCTGTACACACGGCGCTGTGATTGGCCAAGCATGCAGCTCATAGTGCATGCTTGGCCAATCATCAGCCAGCAATGCACTGCGATGCCGCAGTGAATTATGGGCCGTGATGCGCCACTCGAATTTGGCTCGAACGGCCCATATCGTTCACAAATCGACGAACAGTCAAACAGGCGATGTTCGAGTCGAACATGGGTTCGACTCGAACTTGAAGCTCATCCCTAGTGGTCAGTGTGGTGTGTCGTGTAGTGGTCAGTGTATAGTGTATTGGATTGTATAGTGTAGTGGTCAGTATAGGAATCAGGTAGGTCAGTGTAGTGGTCAGTGTGTAGTGTAGTGGTCGATGTAGGAATCAGGTAGGTTAGTGTAAGGGTCAGTATAGGAATGAGATAGGTTAGTGTGTAGTGTAGTGGTCAGTGCTATGTGGTCAGTGTAGTGTGTAGTGTAGTGGTCGATGTAGGAATCAGGTAGGTCAGTGTAGAGGTTAGTGTAGTTGTCAGTATAGGAATCAGGTAGATTAGTGGTCAGGTAGGTCAGTTTAGGAATCAGGTAGGAAGGGAAGAGACTCAGGGAGTGTGAAAAGTCCGCAGGTTAGGGGACGCAAATTACTTGCCTTGCCCCAGGCGCTGACAACCCACGCTACGCCACTGCTCTCCTCTCCAGCCTGTCATTTAATACTGAAACCAGTAGAGGAAGTTTTCTGCACAGCGCACTTCCTCTACTGGCTTCTTGTTGCTAGCGCTGCACAATCAGGGCTGCTGCCCTCGATCACTGGTTAGTGCTTCCGATCCCAACCTTCAGCTGCTGCAGTGCTTTGGGAGAAAGCTTCCATCCCTGCCTGCCGCCACTATTCAGCCTTTGTTGCATGGAGACGAGGAGCCCTGAAACACTTCCTCAGCTCTGTTCTACAGTAGGGGGAGCTCTCCGGTCCACTGCACTGTGCAGAAAAAAAAGCCTGCACATATCATGGAGAGCGTTGACGGCAGAAGAGGTGAGGGACCTGTCACTGTAAAAATTTTGCAGAGACTGAGTTCATTCAGAGAGAAGTGCACTGTGAAAGTGTGTGGGAGAGCTGTAGTATGTGGAGAGAGGTAAAGTTTGTGTGTGTTTAGCAGAGGGGAGAACATTGTACACAGAGGAGAGCTGGAGGTATTTGTGATGAGAGGGGAGCTGAGAAAGTATGTGTGTGTGGAGGAGGGGGAGGTCAGCAGAGAGGAGAGCTAGGAGGGGATTTGTAATGAGAGGAGAGCAAGGAGGGGATTTGTGATGAGAGGAGAACTAGGAGGGGATTTGTGATGAGAGGAGAGCAAGGAGGGGATTTGTGATGAGAGGAGAGCTAGGAAGAGATTTGTGATGAGAGGAGAGCTTTTTTTTTTTCTCTTTTTTCTCTCTCCCTCCCCCATGGCATAATAGCATGGCTGGGAAGCGGGCAGCAGAGGAAAAATTAAACCAGCACCAGTTACAAAATCAGCCGCATCAAGCAGGAGGCCAGGTTACACGCTCGGCCAGAAACCAGACAAACCAAGCGAAAGTCGCAGCAGCAGCTGCAGTAGCGGCAGCAACAAAATTAGAGCGTTTCTCCAGGACATCCCTATCACCAGTAAAATCCCAACAGCTAACTCAAGCGAGTACCCAGGCGAGTAGGAAAAGTCAAAGCCAAAGCAGCGGGCCAATATCGGCCGCAACAAGCCCACTCGCAGTTCCGCCCTCAAAAAGTCACGGAGCAGGAAAACTTGCCCCTATAAGCGGTGACACAGACCCTAAAAGGCTACCCAACACAACTGAGCCCGGGATGGAGAGTGGCCAAAGTGGAGGAGCGGAAGAGCCATCAATGAGGGACCTCCTGTATGCGATTACTGCATGTAAGGAATCAATTTCTGGTTTGGATGTTCAGCTAAAAAGCATAAGAGAAGATCTGATAGCGTTGGGTGGCAGATTGAAAGAAACGGAGGGAAGAACAACAGCCCTAGAGGAAAGATTAAGCCTGGTGGAAGATACTATCTCCGCTTAGACAAGATATGATTGATATGAAGAAACGCATAGAAAATCAATCCGCCAAAATAGATGAACTAGAAAATAGAAATCGAAGAAACAACATAAGAGTAATAGGCATGCCTGAACGGAGCGAGGGACCTAATCCTATTGAATTTCTGGAGGGATGGATTAAGGAGACATTTGGGGCCACATCTTTTTCTCTTTTCTTTGGCATTGAACGCGCCCATCGAATCCCCTCCAAACCTCGGCAGGGCAAGGAGTACCCAAGACCTATAATTATGAAAATGTTCAACTTCAGAGATAAGGTGTCTTTGCTTCGGAAAGCGAGAGAAATGAGAGAAATCTTGTATAGGGGAGCGCGGATTTCACTATATCAAGACTTCTCCCCAGACCTGCAAAAGCTCAGGGCGGCATACATGCCAACTAAACGTGTGCTTCAGCAAAAAAAGATGGATTATGCATTACTGTACCCCGCCCGCATGAGAATAACCACCAGGAATGGGACATTCTTCTTTGATTCTCCCCGTAAAGTGGAAGATTGGCTGGAGAATGCAGAGAGAACAACACGGAATGAAGGAGAGGAGAGACTAGAGACTGATTAGATCAAGGAGGGGGGGGTTGTTTTGTTTTCTTGTTTCCTTGGGTCCCTCTTTTTTCCTTCCCTCCCCCCTTTTTTTTTTTTTTTTTTGTCCTTTTGTGGTTCTAGGGAGGGGGGAGAGAAGAGGGGAGGGTGAAACAATGAGTAACACACTAAAGAATTAAGTAAATGATGTGTTGCAGGTAGAGTTGAGAAAGAGGTACAGGGATAGATCATAAAGTAGTAAAGGTTAGTATACACTTACTTAATTCACTGGATTGACACGACAGATTATTTCTTATACGAACACAAAAAATTAAAAACACATGAACAGTACTAACAAGGTTGAAGGAATAGGATTATAAATTAGCACTAGTGGGATATTCACTTTTTAGAATACACTGAGCTGCCACGATAAACGATTTTGCTTACAAGTATAATAAATTAGAACACTTGAATAGCACTAATATGGTCAGGGAGGGGGGGAGGGGGTGGGATAGGGACCCCTGGGTCAAAGAGGTATCGTAAATGTTTGGCACTGGCAAGGTATGCCAGTGTAGTATGGGGAATGAGAGCAAGCGGGAGGTCCGGAACATAGCCCCTAGGGTAGGCCCAGCTGGGCAGGGAGGGAAGGAAGGAGGTGGGTGGGAGAGGGGGTGGGGGAGACAGGAGGGAAAGGGGTGGGAGGGGGGGTGGAGTGGGGTGGGGGGTGGGGGAGGATGGGGAGGGGTGGGTGGGAAAGTCACAACTCAAACAAATAATGAAAAACACCACAAATATAAAATCATATACAAATACCCCCTACGTTCCACCAAGGATGGTAAGGGGATTAGGAGGAATGCTGACTGTTATGTATTACTCACTGAAGGGACCCAAGGGGCAGGTAAAATTCTGAGGGACAATTGTATTCTCATTCCCTTCTCATGTTGTTGTCTCTTGCCTTATAGTTATTTGAATTGGTATGATCCCCAATATGAGTAAGGAAACTGGGAAAAGGAAAGGCCTACTCTTGATGACATGGAATGTGAGAGGGTTGGGGGATAGCGACAAGAGAAGGGCAATGTTTAGATTTTTTGATAAAATGAAACCTCAGATAATCTGTTTACAGGAAACACATTTGTGTTCCAACTCTGTCCACCTACTGCGCTCAAGGAGATACCCGACTCAGTTCCACTCCATGCACACCTCACATTCAAGAGGAGTCAGTATAGTGGTCTCCTCGGATGTCTCCTTTGAATGCATAGAACAGAGGGTGGACAGGGAAGGAAAATTTGTCTTCTTGCTATGTAAAATTAATGGTCTAACGTGCATAATTGCATCAATATACATTCCACCACCATTCTCACCAGCTTCACTCGGGTGTCTATCACAATTCATAGCCTCATACCCGGATGTCCCGGTACTAGCACTGGGTGACTACAATAACATTTTAGACAACTCCCAGGATAGAATGTCTTTGACATCTAGAACTACGAAACAGACAACTGGCAGGACTGCTTTTGCAGCCCTGCTTATGGAAATAGGACTCCGGGATGTATGGAGAGAGAGACACGAAGAGGATAGATGCTATTCATGTTATTCTGCAACACATGATGTCCTCTCCCGTATCGACCTGGGTTTAGGGAATGAGGCACTCCTGCAGTTAGTGGAGGACTCAGCGTATGAGCCACGTTTATTATCTGACCACTCCCCATTCTGGGTGCGGTTAGGCACCACTGGAAAGCTGGGGCGACCATTATGGAAGGTGAACCCCTACTGGTTATCTCTGTTTCCCCAAATAGATAGTACAAGAAAGGCGCTACGGGAGTTCCTGCAATTTAATAGGGGGTCTGCAAGCACCATGGTAATATGGGATACACTTAAGGCATTCTTGAGGGGATGTCTTATTAAAGAAATTGCGGGAATTAAAACACGCTCCAGGAAATGGGAAAACAAGGTACGGGAAGAACTGATAGAAAGGGAACAGGTTTTGATAAGAGACCCATCAAAATCTAATCAAGAATCCTGGAGAGAGGTACAAGCGATATACAGCTCGGTTTGGTTATCAGCAGCAGAGAAGAGAAGATACTTTCAACAACAAAGTTACTTTGAAGAGGGGGAAAACACTGGCCGCCTTCTAGCCCTTATAGCCAGAGAGCAAAGAGATCCTACTAGTATCCTGGTTGTGAGGGCTAAATCCGGGGAGAGGCAGACCCGTAGTTCAGACATCTTGAGCAGCTTTCAGCAGTTCTACGGGGACTTGTACTCCAGCAAAACTAGATATAACCCGTCTGAGTTGATACAGTTTTTGCAGACCTGTCCGCTCCCGCAATTATCGGAAGCGGACAGGGAAATGTTGAACTGCCCAATCACATTAGTGGAATTAAGAGAAGCACTGGAGGGGACAGGTCACCATAAATCACCAGGCCCGGACGGGATTCCGGCAGAGGTATACTCCCACTATAGAGAGGACCTCCTACCATCATTACTGCAGGCTATAAGGGAGGCTGAGGAACTGGGTTATCTACCGGATAGCATGCGTGAGGCAATAATAACAGTAATTTTAAAGCCTGGGAAAGATAATCTTCTATTAGACTCATATCGCCCAATTTCGCTACTAAATGCGGATGTCAAACTGTTCGCAAGTGTCTTGGCCAAAAGGTTATCTCGAGTGATTAGCAAGTTGGTCCATCGTGATCAGTCTGGCTTTATACCTACCCGATCTACATCAGATAATATAAGGAGACTCTACATGAACCTTCAGATGCCAGTGGATAACCCAGGGAGTAGGGCCATTCTATCTCTCGACGCCTCAAAAGCGTTTGATAGTGTGGAGTGGCCCTACCTCATGGAAACACTGAAAAGATTCGGGTTGGGAGGTAGGTTTGTAGCTTGGGTAGAGATACTTTATTTTAAACCCAGAGCCAGAATACGTATTAATGGTGACCTTTCGCCTCCATTTGAATTGCATAGGGGGACGAGGCAGGGTTGCCCATTGTCTCCATTACTGTTCGCCTTGGCAATAGAGCCTTTAGCTATAAAGATCCGGAACTCAATGGAGGTGGTGGGGTTCCGTAGACATCAGAGAGAAGAAAAAATATCTTTATATGCAGACGATGCACTTATATATCTGGGTGACATGACCTCATCCTTGCGGGCAGTGATGGAGATAGTGAGAGAATATGGCAGCTTCTCAGGCTTTGTTATTAACTGGTCAAAATCAACGCTAATGCCTATAGACCAGCAGAGGGACCGACTACCAGTGGGAACGGAACAAATAACAATAGTTGATAGTTTTAAGTACTTGGGAGTGATGGTGTCCCCGAACCCGGCCGAGTTGAATCTGGAACCACTGCTCTCTAGGCAGAAACAAAAAAGCAACAGCTGGTGCAGGCTCCCCCTATCAGTTATAGGACGAGCAAACCTAATAAAAATGGTGTGGGCACCACAGCAATTATATGTCTTCCACAACTCTCCGACATGGATACCAAAAAAATGGTTTAAGCAAATTGACACACTAATGAGGGAATTGATATGGAAAAAAAAGACACCCAGAATTAGCTTAGAAACATTGCAATACGAAAAGGATAGAGGAGGGCTTGCAATACCCAACTCTAGGCTATATTTCCTGGCATCACAATTTCAACAAATGGCAGGATGGGGTCGAAAGGGAAATGAGGACCCTACATACCAATTGGTGACTGTGATGGAACCCACACTAGAAGCGGCCTCTCATCTGGAAATGGACTTGCCAAGTATGAAGGGGGTAGATCCAATTAGTACGCTTTTTAAAAAGGTATGGGGTGAGGTTCGGAAAATCCTAAAGATAACAGGCGTGCTTTCATTCACGCCGATCTGGCACAATAGCAGATACTCTGAGATCCAGGGACTACAGGGGTTCACACAATGGCAAGAAAAGGGGATTCAGTTCTTCCCACAATTATATGAGGGAGAGGTGTTGAAGACATACGAACAATTATGTAGGGAATTCCAT
Source organism: Aquarana catesbeiana (assembly GCF_042186555.1). Lineage (NCBI taxonomy): Eukaryota > Metazoa > Chordata > Amphibia > Anura > Ranidae > Aquarana > Aquarana catesbeiana. The sequence goes on from NC_133325.1 coordinate 474,759,990, forward strand.
TTGAATCCGAGGGGCTTTTTCCAGTACCTTCAATTACGCCATGCGATACAGGCACAACAAATAACACACTCCCAGACAGTACCGGCAGTTTCACTTTTGAACGAGATCTTTTTGGCAGACACAAGGAAAGGGTTAATATCCAAAATATATAAGGAGTTGCTGAGGTCAGTCCAGGATCATACATTGTTAAAGTGCCGAAATAAATGGGTAGAGGACATAGGAGAAATAGATGAAAAACAATGGGAAATGGCGCTCGAGGCTATTCCAGTGGTGTCACTCTCCGCAACCCAAAGACTGTCACAATTATTCATTCTTCATAGGGCCTATAGGACATCAGTACAGCTCTATAAATGGGGTCGAGGAGACTCCCCACTGTGCCCCAAGTGTAAGGTACACAGTGGGGACTTTATTCATCTAATTTGGAGGTGCCCAAAGCTGCATAGGTACTGGGATGAGGTTTCCCAACATATTTCAAGGTTGGCGCGGGTCCCCATCCCCCTTAATCCGACCGTATACCTGCTCGGAGCTATAAGTGTAAAGATGTACCCGGGAGGAAAGTACTGCATGTTATCTAGACTGATGTATCTTGCCAGGAAACTTATTGCAAAGTACTGGATGGCTTCAACTGTCCCTACAGTTAAGCAATGGATTGCCTACGTCAATTCGTTTCTCCCCAGAGAACGACTGGCTTACGCCCGTAGAAGCGATCGGAGTAAATTCAACAAGATATGGCACCCATGGCTGAGGGATGCGGACCTGGCCCCACATCAATTGATAGTAGAAAGGCTTCAGATGTAGTGACTGGGGGGGGTGATGTAGAGAGGAAGAATGAGATTGAGATACCCGAGGGGAAGGAAAGTGAGAGTAAGTACACAGGGGGGGGAGAAGAAGGAGGAACAGGAAGATGGCCTGTAAAATTAATGACAACAAAATCAGATAAATAAGAACATTGGATAGGAGGGAAACCCGCGGTAGTTGTATAGGTGGTACAAGAACCATCAGAGGTAATATGAAAGGTTTGCTGTGACGGAGGGGGGGTGGGGTAGGGAGGGGTGGAGGGGAGGGTTGGAACAAATTGAAGGGAAACGGAGGAATGAACTAGCAATAGAGATATGATTTTGTATGGAGGAAGGGCGGGAACACGAGAATAGGCCTATATAAACTACACACCCTATACCATGTTTTGCTTTACAATATAATGTGAATGATTGAAATTATGATCTTCCTTTTTTTGCCAGACATAGCCCCTGTGTGGGTCGACCTGGCTTTTGCCTCACATTGTTATAATTTATTGGCATATGTGCAATAAAAATGATTGAAAAAGGAGAGCTGGGAGGGGATTTGTGAAGAGAGGAGAGCTAGGAGGGGATTTGTGATGAGAGGAGAGGTAGGAGGGGATTTGTGATGAGAGGAGAGCTAGGAGGGGATTTGTGATGAGAGGAGAGCTGGGAGGAGATTTGTGAGGAGAGGAGAGCTGGGAGGGGATTTGTACAGAGAGGAGAGCTGGGGGGATTTGTACAGAGAGGAGAGCTGAGGGGATTTGTGATTTTAGGAGAGCTGGGGGATTTGTGATGAAAGGAAAGCTGGGAGGATTTGTGACGTGAGGAGAGCTGGGGGGATTTGTGATGAGAGGGGAGCTGGGGGATTTGTGATGAGAGGACAGCTGAGAGGATTTGTGATGAGAGGAGAGCTGGGAGGGATTTTGGGGAATTTGCCTTATGTGATACACAGCTCTAATGGGGCGTACACACGGTCGGACTTTTCGACCGGACTGGTCTGATGGACGCCGACGGACCAAATCCGGCGAACAATCCGATCGTGTGTGGGCTTCACCGGACCTTCAGCAGGCCTTTCCAGTCGCAAATATGACGGACTTTAGATTTGGAACATGCTTCAAATCTTTACATCGTAACTCCTCCAGACCCAGAAATCCACTCGTCTGTATGCTAGTCCGACGGACAAAAACCGACGCTAGGGCAGCTATTGGCTACTGGCTATCAACTTCCTTATTTTAGTCCAGTGTACGTCATGATGTACGAATCCGTCAGACTTTGGTGTGATCGTGTGTAGGCAAGTCCGGTCGTTAGAAAGTCCGTCGAAATTCCGCCAAAAGCCAGTCGAAAGTCTGTCGAAATTCTGTCAGACAGGCTGTCGGACTTTTGTAGCTGAAATGTCCGACCGTGTGTACACAGCATAAGCCTTATATCATTACAATTTTTTGGCGCCACTGTAATTCTCCCCTCTAAGGAAGGGGTGGGGTTTGGATGTGGTTGGGGCGGGGTTTGGGTGTGGTTGGGGCGGAGTTTGGGCTTGGTTGAGGCAGAGAGTTGGACAGAGAGGGTGAGTTCCTGCACCTTTTCTCTGAGAAAAAAAGCCCTGGTATTACATGACTGAGTAAATGTCAATCAAAGTGTGAGAGCGCTGAAAGCTGAAAATTGGTCTGAGCAGGAAGGGGGTGTAAGTGCACTGTATTGAAGTGGTTAATATTACTTTCACTTTCAATGATAATGGTGAGGCCGTGCCTGAAATTAAATGTGACAGATCGGAAGTAGCCTGATGTTAACAGACAGTGGAATACATTTACATCTGGCTGCCATTAAAGCTATTACAGGCCTGCCCATGTCCACTGGGCACAAACTGACTGGGCACAGATGTAAAAAAAAAACTGATATCCATCCTGTTCAGCTCTGATTCAGCGGGGTATCTGCTCATGGATCAGAGTTGACTTCACTCCACCATGTGAAAGGAGCCTAAATATAACCAATCAAGATTAAAAATGAAAATGATAAGTACTAAAGTGACTAACTTAAAGGTGCATCAGCTCCTCCTTCATCTCTTACATCACTGACAGCATAAATGCTTTAGGATTAAAAAATAACCACTGCATAACATAGATGAATTAAGGTTCAATTGGGCTTTAGGCAAGGTCTTTGGCCCTATTGATTTATTTGAAATGTACTATAAGGATTGCAATAGGCACTGAGAAACCATTGCATTTGCATTGTTTGTAATGGAACAGCCTACCTCAATAGACATTATCTGCCTACAATTACATTCCTTCTTGTAAAGAGACGGGCAGATGCACAGCTTTGACCAATTGTGCACATTCCCTAGTTTTACTACAGGAGCATGTAGGTCTTAGCTGAGCCCCTCAACATCCACCAGTCCTAAGCTCCTGCCTAGGTTGCCTTGTGGATGATCCATCTTTGTTGCATGTTATTTTTCTACATGGGGATAATGGATGGAATATTGTAGGTAAACAAACATAGAACATATTTAACCTATTTCTGATAAGAATATGCATATAATTATTTTTCTACATGGGAATTATGGGTGGAATATTGTAGTTAAACATACATAGGAACATATTTAACCTATTTCTCATAAGAATATGCATATAATTATTTTTCTACATGGGGATTATGGGTGGAATATTGTAGTTAAACATACATAGGAACATATTTAACCTACCTCTGATAAGAATATGCATATAATTATTTTTCTACATGAGGATTATGGGTGGAATATTCTAGTTAAACATACATAGGGGTATATTTAACCCATTTCTGATAAGAATATACATATAATTATTTTTCTACATGGGGATTATGGGTGGCATATTGTAGTTAAACATACATAGGAACATATTTAACCTACCTCTGATAAGAATATGCATATAATTATTTTTCTACATGGGGATTATGGGTGGAATATTACAATTAAACATACCTAGGAACCTATTTAACCCATTTCTGATAAGAATATTCATATAATTATTTTTCTACATGGAGATTATGAGTGGCATATTGTAGTTAAACATACATAGGAACATATTTAACCCATTTCTAATAATAATGTATATATTTATTTTTCTACATGGGGATTAAGGGTGGAATAGTGTAGTTAAACATTCCTAGAAACATATTTAACCTATCTCTGATAGGAATATGGGTATACATATTGTTCTACATGGGGATTATGGGCAGCATATCATAGCTACACATCCTATGTAATACATTTGACCTGTTTCTCATAGTATTATGGGTATAGTTTTTTAGGGGGATTATGTTATTGATTTTTAGGGGGATTATGGGTGGCATATTATGTTTACACCTAACAATGAACCCTTCATATTTTCCATCCTTGTAAAAAATCCTATGTATGTTTAACTGTAATATTCCACCCATAATTCCCATGTAGAAAAAAAATGATCTGCATAGTCTTATCAGAAATGGGTTAAATATGTTCCTATGTATGTTTAACTGTAATATTCCACCCATAATCCCCATGTAGAAAAATAGTTATATGCATATTCTTATCAGAAATGGGTTAACCACTTAAGGACCGAGCCTCTTTTTTAGATGTGTAACAACACAAAAAAAAACATTTTTTTTTGCTAGAAAATTACTTAGAAAAAAAATGTATAATATTTGGGGGTTCTAAAATGCTAGAGAATAAAATGGTGGTCATTGCAATACTTTCTGTCACATCGTATTTGCGCAGCGGTCTTACAAGCGCACTTTTTTTTCAAAAAATACACTTTTTTGAATTTAAAAATAAGACAACAGTAAAGTTAGCCCAATTTTTTTAATATTGTGAAAGATAATGTTACGCCGGGTAAATTGATACCCCACATGTCACGCTTCAAAATTGCGCCTGCTCGTGGAATGGCGACAAACATTTACCCTCAAAAATCTCCATAGGCGATGTTTAAAAAACTCTACAAGTTGCATGTTTTGAGTTACAGAGGAGATTTAGGGCTAGAATTATTGCTCTCGCTCAACCGATCGTGGCGATACCACACATGTGTGGTTTGAACACTGTTTTCATATGTGGGCGCTACTCATGTATGCGTTTGCTTCTTGGCGGGACGGGGCGCGTTTAAAATTTTTTAATTATTATTATTTATTTTACCTTTTATTTTTTATTTTTACACCTTTTTTTTAAAAAAAGAAATGTTGTCACTTTTATTTTACCTCTTAAATATGAGATCTGGGGTCAAAAAGACCTCAGATCTCATATTTACACTAAGATGCAGTAAAGATAAAAAACATTTTTGTCATTTATAAAAAGAATTTAAAAAAATGGCCCTTTAAGAGCTTTGGATGGAAATGACATTTTGATGTCTCTTCCACCTTGCAATGTCATGGAGATGGGTGGGGGCTATCTTCCCCTCACTCATCTCCATGCCCAGCCAGCAGAAGGACCTGATCGCCTCTGCCACTGCCAGTAAGCTGCGGAGGGCACTGGAGCGGGCCAGGAGGGGGGTCCCTCTCCGGCCACCGATAAAAGTGATCTCTCGGCGAATCTGCCACAGAGGCCACTTTTATCACGAAGCAGACTGCCAGCCGAACAAGAGGATACTGGCGTTATGGCAGCTAGCTGCTGACATAACAACGATATCCTCCTTCAAAGTAAGAACGTATATCAGCGTGTAGCAGTCTGAAAGTGGTTAAATATGTTCATATGTATTTTTAACTACAAAATTCCACCCATAATCCCCATGTAGAAAAATAATTATATGCATATTCTTATGAGAAATAGGTTAAATATGTTCCTAGGTATGTTTAACTACAATATTCCACACATAATCCCCATGTAGAAAAATAGATATATGCATATTCTTATCAGAAATGGGTTAAATATGTTCCTATGTATAGCTGATCACCGCCATTACTAGTAAAAAAAAATAATAATAATAAAAATGCCAAAAATCTCACACTGTTCCCTGTTTTCCTTTTGTGAAAGCATATCCCCCAAAGCACCCCTAGGGACACACTTAAGCCTTTGATCACTCCTGATATTAACCCCTTCCCTGCCAGTGCAGTGCATTCTTTTAGCACTGATCACTGTAATAATGTCACTGGTCCCTAAAAAGTGTCAAAAGTGTCAGTTAGGTGTCCAATGTCGCAGTCGCGCTAAAAATTTGCTGATCGCCTACATTACTAGTAAAAATAAATAAATAAAAAAAAATTCCATAAAAGTACCCCATAATTTGTAGATGCTATAACTTTTGCGAAAATCAATGAATATACGATTATTGCGATTTTTTTACCAAAAACATGTAGAAAAATAGATATCGGCCTAAACTTTTTAAATTGGGATATTTATTATAGCAAAAAGTAAAAGATATTGTGTTTTTATCAAAAATGGCGCTCTTCTTTTGTTTATAGCGGAAAAAATAAAAACCGCAGAGGTGATCAAATACCACCAAAAGAAAGCTCTATTTGTGGGGAAAAAAAGGACGTCAATTTTGTTTGGGTACAGTGTTGCACGACCACGCAATTTTCAGTTAAAGCAACACAGTGCTGTATCGCAAAAAATGGGTTGGTCATTGAGCAGCCAAATTTTCCGGGGCTGAAGTGGTTAAATATGTTCCTATGTATGTTTAACTACAACATTCCACCCATAATACCCATGTGGAAAAATTGTTATATGCATATTATTATCAGAAATAGGTTAAATATGTTCCAAGGTATATTTAACTGTAATATTTCACTCATAATCCCCATGTAGAAAAATAATTATATGCATGTTCTTATCAGAAATAGGTTAAATATGTTCATTGTTAGGTGTTAACATGATATTCCACCCATAATCTCCATGAAAAATAATAATTCTGCCCATATTTCCATCAAAACAGGTCAAATGTAATTTTTCCATTAGTTCTGTATAATTTATTATGATCCTGTTGTACATATATATCAGCAAGTGAACAGTTAAACATTAGCAACTGCTTCTTGCAACATTGTATTAAGCACTGCAGAAAAGAATAACATAATCTGAAAAACAACAGAGTCATTACCATATGTGTATAAAGTACACTGACATCTATTGAGAGTTCTGAGTATTGCAGCTAATAATCCAATCATCCCATCATCCCAACATGCAGTTTAGCACGTCCCATATGTAATGGATTTCTAGGGATTTACAAAATCCCCAACGTGTATAGGTAAATAATATGTCGTTGTGTACTGTATGCAGGAAAGAGGAGAAATCAATGACACCACATGCTTGTATAGAATTTTACCAAAAATATATCAAATATTGGGACTTTTAAGGTGCCACGAATGTGCATATACAAAATAATATGAAGTTCACAATTTTATTTTCATATGAAAAAGGTTTAAAAAGAATTCAAAATATATCTAAAATTGACAAATCAGTTGCTAAGCATAACATAAGATAAGTATAACCAAGTAGGCATACATTGACATAAAGGTGATATACAATATATGTCCAAACTTGATGTAGTTATCTCAACATGTTTCGCCTTTAGTCTGGTATCATCAGGAGATTTTACACTACACGTAAGCTGTATCAAAATATAGCAAAAAAAATGAATATCAGTTAAAGGAGAAGTAGGGCCAAAGCTTTTTTTGGCCCAACTTCTCCTATGGATTATAGGAGTGCAGTTTGTTCTTATTCCTGTGACCCATTTTTAGCTGACAGCAGGCTAAAGTCACTCAGCCGGTCAAGGCTCTGGAAAGACCAGGACTTTACAGTTAGGATCCACCCAGATGCCTGGACCAGCAGCTGGCTCAGCCTCTCAGTGATCCACTAGAAGACTGAGCAAGCCACTTTCAACCTTTACAGTGCCTGGTGCTCCAGTGAGCACTGGAGGGGCAGAACAGGGAGTCAGTGACTGGCAGTCACTGCTCTCTGCTCACTGAAGACCGAGAACTGAGCAATCAGTGATCTTTGATTGCTCAGTTCTCAGTCTGTAAGCAGCGGGGGACAGATGGAGCATGGGACTGATGCTGCATCCACCTAGGTGAGTATATATATTTTTTTTTTTTAAGAATCCTTCTCTTTAACATTTACAAATGAACGTGATGATACAACAAGATTTGGTGGAAAGCATCACCACTAAAAAACTTATATATCGAGAATTAAAGATGTGCAAAAATTCCGGAGGCTCGTTCTCATAAACATATGCCATATTTGAGCCCAGGGCAGTATTTGGTAATCCATAGGAGAAGTATTGGGATAATTTTTACAATATAGTTCTAAGGAGAAATAAACAATTATAATTCAATATTATAATTTTAGGCCAAGGAAATTGGTCAAAGGGCTCTAAAAACACGAAGGAATTTCATCATAAGAAACTCCTTTAAGAAACCTAGGGCATCTGAAAGATAAATAAATAAGATGTGGTGAAGAGCTTTCTCTACTGCAAGCCACAAGGATACCTAAGACAGAAAACTATGCCTTCAAGGCAAGAACAAAACAAACTTGGTACAAATTGGAATAGTTTCCCAGGGTCATAATGTGTTTAAACTGTCCATGTGCTCCAGCAAATTGGCTGCCGGAGACACATCCTTATATACTCCTCCCACCTTGATGGCATCTGAAGTCACGGAAGGACGTGGATTCAAGAAGCACCTCCACGCGTGTGCAGCTCTGCCCCTACGTCACGCATATGTGCACAACATCACTGCCATATTGCCTTAAACAGATCCAGCACTTGGAAAGCTTGCTGGACTGAGGGGGGAACGATGGGAAGGAAAGCAAAAAACAGACAATGCACCATATACTGGGAGAAAAGCAGCCTTATGCCCTGTACATACGGTCGGATTTTCCGGCGTAAAAAGTGCGATTGGATTGTGTTGTCAGAAATTCCGATTGTGTGCGGGCTCCATCGGACTTTTTCCGTCAGAATTTCCGACACACAAAGTTTGAGAGCAGAATATAAAATTTTCCGACAACAAAATCCGATCGTTTAAATTCCGATTGTGTGTACACAAATCCGACGCACAAAGTGCCACGCATGCTCAGAATAAATTAAGAGACGAAAACTATTGGCTACTGCCCTGTTTATAGTCCCAACATACGTGTTTTATATTATGCATTCAGAATGATCGGATTTTCCGACAACTTTGTGCGACCGTGTGTATGCAAGACAAGTTTGAGCCAACATCCGTCGGAAAAAATCTGATGGATTTTGTTGTCGGAATGTCCGATCGTGTGTACAGGGCATAAAAAGTGGCCTGGGGAGAGAGGAAAAAACATCTCTCTCCCCACATCAAAATCACTGACACCCATAAGGGTAATAGACCCAGAAGGGAACACCCAGATGATACACTTGAAGAAGCACATTTAGTGTGAAATGCATACCCTCTTTCCCTCTCTACCGTGTGTACTTTTGCACAAATTGCTGCTTTTATGGACTGTGTATGATTTAGTTAGGAGTTGCCTGCAAATCAAGGGAGTTCAGCCATCCAGATTCTGCTCTTGTATAAAGGTAAACATGTTGAGTTGACTACATCAAGTTATCACTAGACTTATATATCACTTTTATGTCATTGTATGCTTACATTGCAACTGATCGGTCTTTTGGATACGTTTTGTATTAGATCACCATCCCACCCCTTATGGGATCATACTGTGGGGGTGAGAGGTCCCTCCAGATAACATATCCTCCAAAAATCACGTTTAGAACAACTAATCTCACCTAGAGCTGGGAAGCCTCGGCTTCAAACCAGGATTTTTATAGGCTGAAGATAGAGGCAAGGGGAATCGTTTTGTATTAGTTTTTAAATCTTTTTTAATGTATTCATTTTTAAACCTTTTTCATATGAGAATAAAATTGTGATTTTTATATTATTTTGTATATGCACCTTAACAGTCCCGATATTTGATATTTTTGGTGTGATAGGTAAGTAATAGTTATTTAAGGGTTACCAATTGAGGTGCTTAGTCAGTGTTCTAACCTCAAGTCTTGGGCACCGATCACACCCGGAGTAACAGGAGTCCCACCAGAACCCAGGCAAGGGGCTATTCTGGTTGAATATGTGTAAAGGATCAGCCCCATTGAAGCAGCACACATTCTATGTACAGCAATTGACTAGACTGGGAATTTTGGGATTTTTTATTGTTAGCCAAGCTGTTAGTAAAGCATGTAAAAGACCGTTTTTAGTAGCCATTGTCCCTCATTGTTACTAACCGGCACTACAGTAATCTAAAAACACTATTGTGGGTGTTAAAGTTATTAATTTGATTTAAAAAGCTTGTCATACAGAAAATTCAAAAGCTGTCATTGTTTACCTCCTTTGTCAAGTGGTATTTGTATAGCTACCTATTTGCTTCAATACTTTATGAATCTTAAACACAGATAAAGCAAACATTCAGTGAAGTAGAAACTTCTGCTATGCATATTCAGTGACAGAGAAAACTCTGAAGTCAGAAAGACCAGAATGGCTTTAATTTTTCTCCCTGCTGGTTTATGTGAAAAATATTGTAACCATGTCTGTAAATCACAAAAAAGTGGAGTGCAGTGCTGTTAAAGTGACGTTAAACTCTGGTAAACAAAAAAAAAATCTATTCAAGTATGTATTCTTAATTAAATAAGTAAGTATCTTCTGTTGCTCTCGGTCTCCCCCAAGTCTCTAAATGTCTTCCTTGTTTGCTGCTTGATCCAACTTCTCGTTAGAAGGTGGCTACGTTCATTCCTAATGATCCCAATGTATTTAGTAGGATTGTAGCCACCCTTTCTTGCTCACTCCTGAGGTGGACTAGGGACTATGGATTATGAGATTTGTAGTGTGCATAGAGCAGTACACATGACCGCAAGTAATGTGCTTGGCTTGTTCCAAACAAATGGAAGTGAGCTGGAAAAGGAGAAGTTCAGGAACCAATGGAGGGTGTTACAAGGAGGCAGGAAATACAGTTAGAAACTACAGTATCACACAAAATTGAGTACATCCTTCACATTTTTGTAAATATTTTCTTATATCTTTTCATGTGACAACACTGAAGAAATGACACTTTGCTACAATGTAAAGTAGTGAGTGTACAGTTTTAATAACAGTGTTAATTTGCTGTCCCTTCAAAATAATTCAACACACAGCCATTAATGTCTAAACCGCTGGCAACAAAAATGAGTACACCCCTAAGTGAAAATGTTCAAATTGGGCCCAATTAGCCATTTTCCCTCCCGGTGTCATGTGACTTATTAGTATTACAAGGTCTCAGATGTGAATGGGGAGCAGGTGTGTTAAATTTTGGTGTTATCTCATACTGGTCACTGGAAGTTCAACATGGCACCTCATGGCAAAGAACTCTCTGGGGATCTGAAAAAAAGAATTGTTGCTCTACATACAGATGGCCTAGGCTATAAGAAGACCATGAAACTGAGCTGCAGCGCGGTGGCAAAGACCATACAGCAGTTTAACAGGACAGGTTCCACTCAGAACAGGCCTCGCGATAGTCGACCAAAGCAGTTGAGTGCACATGCTGAGCGTCATATCCAGAGGTTGTCTTTGGGAAATAGACATATGAGTGCTGCCAGCATTGCTGCAGGGGTTAAAGGGGCTCAGACCATGCGCCACACACTGCATCAAATTGTTCTGCATGGCTGTCTTCCCAGAAGGAAGCCTCTTCTAAAGATGATGCACAAGAAAGCCAGTTTGCTGAATACAAGCAGACTAAGGATATGGATTACTGGGACCATGTCCTGTGGTCTGATGAGACCAAGAAAAACTTATTTGGTTCAGACAGTGTCAAGCGTGTGTGGAAGAAACCAGGTGAGGAATACAAAGACAAGTGTGTCTTGCCTACATTCAAGCATGGTGGTGGGAGTGTCATGGTCTGGGGCTGCATGAGTGCTGCCGACACTGGGGAGCTACAGTTCATCGAGGGAACCATGAATGCCAACATGCAATGTGACATACTGAAGCAGAGCATGATCTCCCTCCCTTTGGAGACTGGGCCACAGGACAGTAATCTAACATAACGACCCCAAACACACCTCCAAGATGACCACTGCCTTGCTAAAGAAGCTGAGGGTAAAGGTGCTGGACTGGCCAAGCATGTCTCCAGACCTAAACTCTATTGAGCATCTGTGGGGCATCCTCAAACGGAAGGCGGAGGAGCACAAGGTCTCTAACATCCACCAGCTCCATGATGTTGTCATGGAGGCATGGAAGAGGACTCCAGTGGCAACCTGTGAAGCTCTGCTGAACTCCATGCCCAAGAGGGTTAAGGCAGTGCTGTAAAATAATGTTGGCCACACAAAATATTGACACTTTGGGCCCAATTTGGACAATTTTACTTAGGGGTGAACACACTTTTGTTGCCAGCGGTTTAGATATTAATGGCTGTGTGTTGAGTTATTTTGAGGGGACAGCAAATTTACACTGTTATACAAGCTGTACACTCACTACTTTACATTGTAGCAAAGTGTCATTTCTTCCGGGTTGTCACACGAAAAGATATAATAAAATATTTACAAAAATGTGAGGGGTGTACTCACTTTTGTGAGATACTGTATTTCATGAATAATAGATTACAGGACAATTAAAGGAGAAGTCCAGCCAGAGCTCATTTGGCTGGGCTTCTCCTATGGGTCACAGGAGTGCAATTCGTTTTGCACTCCTGTGACCGCTTTCAGCAGAGAGCAGTCTGAAGTCCGCTCTCTGCTGACTTCACCAAGATCAGTCCAGGCACCTTGTCATCCCGACTCTGGAAGTCTGGATCTGCCAGGTGCCTGGACTGATGCGAGCTGCTGAGAGGCTGAGACGGCCATTTCCCGCCCCTCCACAGCTCAGTGCTCCAGTGAGCTTGGAGGAGAAGAGCAGGAGAGCTGCTGATTGACAGGAAGCAGCTCTGTGCTCAGGGAGGTGAGAGAACCAAGCCATCGGCGGTGTTCAGTGGCTCGATTCTCAGTGAAGAGGCGGCGAGGACAGCTGCAGCATCTTGACTGATGCTGCATCCACCTAGGTAAGTATGATTACGGGATAAAAAAAAATCCCATACTTCTCTTTTAAGTAATGGGTGTGTATAGATTATTTTTTAGAAAATAAGGATATCACTTTAGGAGTTGCTATTGCCAAGTGAGTGTACAGTATATGGCCACAGTTCTGTGAACATCTGACTATCACACCTATATGAGCTTGTGGTTATCCCCTTGCATAGCAATGACATTAATATGGAGTTGGGAGGGTATAACAGACTCCACTATTTTGGAAAGCATCATATGAGATGTTGTCACAAGCCTGTGGAAATATGTGCCAATTCAGCAAAAGAGTTTTTTGTGAAATCGTATAATATTGTTGGACAAAAAAACTCGGCTCACAGTTGGTGTTCCAATTAATCCTGAAAGGAGTTCAGTAGGGGAAGGTCAGAGCTCTGTGCAGGCCTCTCAGTTTTCTCCACATCAGATCTGTCAAAACAGGTATTTATGGATCTGACTTCGATCAAAGAGGCAAAGTCATGATGGAACAGAAAGAGCCTACCCCAAATGGCTACCACAAAATTTAAAAGTGCATATTTGCCTAAAATGCATATATGCTTGTCTGCATGTCTGTTTGCTTTACCATTGATAGTACACTTCACTGGAATTTACATACTTTTGCCACAAAGGTAAGTTTGATGGTCAGATGTCCAAAAACATTTGGTCATATAGTGCATTTCAACATTAAAAGAAGTAGTATACCCTTCCTACAACTCTTCCCTCATAATATTATATATGTATTCATTCATTATATATGTATAATGAATGAATATGTAGCACCCACTAGTGTGATAGAAGGCTAGTGCATGTTTTTGTGAGAGTAGATGTGTTTTGATTTGGGTTGGGAGTGACTCAGAGTAGAGCTGGGTGACTCACAGGCAGTGTCACCAAGACCTTGTACTTCTTTCCAGAATGTTCTGTTGTTTTCTTGAAAGAAAGGTGGAGAGGGGAGGTGGTGCTGCTTGGGGTGTTTTGAGGAGCCCTGACCAATCCCCAATTTGGATTGGCAGGAGGCAGGCCTTCTTAAATACCCAGGGTCAGCCCAGCTGGGGAAGAGCTGATAGGGTGGAAGATGGAGATGGAGTGTTAGACTGTTGGGGCCTTCAAGGGAGCTCCCCAGTCTGGGGGGTGGGGCCTTGGGCCTGGGCTCAGATGTGGATGGGAACCTCTTACAACCCACAGAGGTGTCCTGACCAGGAGGCACAGGCGGAGCAAGAGAGGACAGTGGGAGAACACTGCCAAGGAAGCCTCCAGGAGTTCCACAGAGGCAGCCCAGAGGGCTGGTGAGTGTTCACACAGTTGGGAGGACTGTGAGGCATGCCAGAGAGGACTGGGATGAGCAGTCTGGGGTGGGTGCAAAGCCAGTCTGGAGGATTGTGGTGACACGGGCAGTGGAAAGGGGTAGCTGCAGCTAGGAGGGCTTGCAGTGCCTGAAGAGGTGGTACTGGGAGCAGTAGCCACATGGACAGCTAGCACTAAGGACTACCATATTGCTACACCATAGGGACCTGCGGTCCCTGTCTGCAAAGAGCATTCACTTTAGGCCTGGCTGAGCCAGTGTCAGGTCTACAAATCAGTGCTGGCTGGTCCGGGAAAATGCAAGCAAGTGATGTGCTGGAGGTGTTGAGGACAGATAGTCTGCAAGCAAGTGAAGTGCTGGAGTGATGTGCCGAAGTTTTATATACTGGAGGTGTATATAGTTGTCCCATGTAATTTTCTGCAATCAGTTGGGCATCTCATAAATATCCCATCCTTATCCAAGCTTATTTCCCTCAATAAAAAATACAAAACAAAGTTCAAGGATTGGTTTTCTGCCTGAGGGTGAATGAGAACTGTGTGCCTGGTTGGGCAGGGTGATAGACAGACCACAACACTCAGCAGCCCCTACGGGGGTGCCGCTACAAGTACATATGATCGTTGGATGTACATATATGTTTTAGACATGCATAGTTACAGAGTTAAAGGCTCAAATCAAATACTTGAGATATGTTTGCTTACTGCCATTTTAGTTTCAAACTAAGCATATTAGAGATTTAGGAGTGGAAGATTCATGTATTATTCAAATGTCAGAACAATCTCTTCCAAATATACAGTTTATGTGTATTTGTATATACCACAATTACAGGCATAACTAAATTTGTGGCCATTTTCGGTGAGTGAAACCATACATATACTGTACAGTGAAACTCACAGTATTAGTATTATGATTTTGCCATGATAAATGTAAAATATTTAATTAAAGTTCAACTCTGGGAAACTCGAATATGATCCCTCGCAGTGGGGCCGCACCCACACGCAAAGAGTCATTGTTGTTTAGGCTAGAGTAGAGTACAAGAGTTTTACTTCAAGGGATCATTTTTAAGTTTCCCTTAGACCCCTTTCACACTGGGGCGGTTTGCAGGCGGTATTGCGCTAAAAATACCGCCTGCAAACCGCCCCTAAACAGCCTCCGCTGTTTGTTCAGTGTGAAAGCCCGAGGCTCTCTAATTTTCAGTATAGTGTATTGTTTGTTTTATTTGTGTAAGTAACCATAAATCCAGGTTTGGTATCCCAAGTGAGCACAACATTAGCCTTACTCACATCTGGCAATTAAAAATGAAAATGATCTTTACGCAGTTAGCTTTATTCTATCAAGTAAAAATCTTTACCACAACTTTAATAATGCCTGAAACCTTTCTCTCTTTGATGAATCAAATGATCACACAAATGATAATATGACTTGATGGGCCATTTTTAATATGTATTGGGTAATATAATACATTGATGAGCTGAGCCCCAGGAGTAATAGCATACTGCCAGAACAGAATACGAAATACAAATCATTCTTAACACAAATAGAAACTTTTTTGGTATAGTGGCAACCTTATATAAGGATTGTAGTCATAGCTATGCTTCATATACACTGACATATAACTGTCACTTATTTGTCTACAATATCTTTCAACTCTCTGCATCATGTGTGCCCGAGTCACTGCCAGTAACTGAACTAATAGAAAATGGTCACATTAACTCAATGATAGCACAGGCTAAAGGGAAGCGATATAAAAGCAGATTGAAGCCACATTATTAGGAATGACACATTTGTTTAAATACTATTAAAGCAGCAGTAGGGCCAAAGCCCTATTATAAGCCCTCTTATTTCTTATTATAATAAAATAACATTTACACATACACAGGATGACAGACATTGGCAAATGGAAACAGATTGTAAGACCGCAAAGTGTTAAAAACTGATGGGCGCATACTGTGAGACACATTCATGGTAAATGACAGATAGAAATATCAAGGGTAAACTGCTTGATAAAAATGATTCCATCTGTGGAGCCAGGAAAAAAGTCCCAAATTAATAGGCTTTTGGAGAACTGCATGGTGCAGTCAAATGACTCAAATGTGGACAGTTTTAGATTTCTTAGTTCTTCAAAACAATATGATTGTTTATGATATTTAACAGTGCGCAGGCTTCAAACGCAATATTTTCCAAAAAAAGAGCATCTCTAATGCACATACAGATAATAATTCAGCTATAGAACAGTAGAGTGATTTATACCTGAACTGATGATTTTATCCATTTAAAAAAAAATCCACGGTACGCTTTTTGTCTGTTGTGCTTTTTTGGGGAGTCACCCTGATAAATTAAAGGGTGAATTAAGCAGAGTATAAGGAGTTAATTATATCCAAGAAGAATAAAACCAAGAAAATTCAGATATGATCATACTTAAGCCTAGTACACATGGTCCGAATGTCAGGTGGCATTGGCTGGTTCAATAGAAACCGTCCGACATTTGGCCTGTGTATACTGCAGAAGGTCTGCCGATCGGCACCCGAAAAAGATCTGCCGATTGGCTCCTGATCAGTGCTCTCAGCCAATGGCAGTCCCCGTGTCAGAACACAATAGCACAGCAGGGGTGATTGCTGTACTAACACTGCATAGTTAGTACAGTGGCTCCTTCTGAGCTGTCAGGTTTTTTTTTTCCATTCAGCCCTGTTGGATTGAACGGAAACAAAAATTGTAGTTTGTATCAGGCTTTAGGGGCTAATTTATAAGCCAGCGGTATGGCCTTACTACAGCCATTCTGCTGTTTAGCTTTTGTAAAAAAAAAAAAGCACAGTGCTATGCTCTATAAATGCAATATTTTGATTGCTCTGGGACTCCAAAGTAGTCCCATTCAAATAATGGATTTGAAAAGAAAAACCTGGGAGGGGAGCCAAGTCACATGACTTTTAAAATTTATGTGAATTGCAATTTCCCCAATCACAGAGTGTTCTCTGCAGTTATGCATAGAATACCCCATTGGACATCACACTTTGCATTTTACAAACCATATATAATGGCAGTATGTGTAAGGCATGAATGTGTCTCAGTCCCTATATGTTTGCTAAAATACAATCCAAGGGTGCCCATGGGACTTTGTGAGACACAAACAGCATTTTTAAAAAAGGTATGTTTTTTATTCAAATACAATGTCTAAAAGATTTTAGTCACATTAAAAGGTCTCAAGACACATTTTTCAGATATATACACATAAGATATATCTATAATTACATGAATCATAACAAGACTGGTGATCCAAGGAGCAGATGCCTATAAATTGAATCTCGATGCGTATACATTATTCAATTTAGATCCATACCTGATCAGACATTCCCATCGGGACCACTAGGCAATTTTAGAATTGAGTGTCCATTTTTTTATATACTAGGTGAAAACTGGTTTATAAAACAAAGTTACAGTTATACTTCATAAGAAATTGTAGCTTCAAAATTGCCCCAGTTTTCCCATACATGAAGGAAGCAATTATTCAGACCCAATCAGTCAAATTTATTGCATGCTAGAAAATGTTTGTTTAAGAAAGCTATTTTTGAAATGTCCTCTTCCATTAATGATAAACTATGATGGCTTTCGGCCAATTTTACTTCAAAGTTACTTTATATCAGTTTTTTTACTAAATATAAAATTATTCCCACAGGGTACACTGATAATATTGATATCACTGATCATTATGTGTTTTCTATCAGCCGTTTCCACTTAGAATCTTGCTTTTTATTGAAATGACATATGTTGCCATCTAAACAGGGATTTGTCATTCCACTGACTCATTCAGATCTCTGTGTAAATTTGACTTTGTGCTATTGAGATCAATTTACAACAGATTTTTTTTCAACAAAGTGGCTATAAACAGACAAACATGTAAAAAGGAGTCTGGAGCTTCATCTGCTCAATAGAAATATTAATCTAACATATTCATGTGCACTATTTCATACTTTCCTGACAAAAAAAATTTAAATATTTATTGATTTATAATTAGAAAGGTATAATCAGAACAGTCCATTAAGTTATAACAAATATTCATTGTAACACTGTTAAAATACAGTTATATGCTATTTCTTTTATGTTGCTTTAAAGTTTTGATAGGTTGAGTTTAAGATAAGCACATTTTAATTATTACTGCATATTACGCTGCTATGAATTTGTAACTTTAACCTGATTTATGGGCTATATTTGTTTTACTTCTGGCCTTGCTCCTTGCCCAAGGACAAAAAGCCTTAGCAAGCAAAACAGATAAAAAATATCCCTGAGTAAATGGACATTTAGAAACATAAAAATATGACTCCCAAACTTGGTCGTTTATCAACTCTTCCAGCTGCGAAACTGGGGCAAACTGCATTAAATCTATCTTCTAAAAGCATCCCAATTGAAATCAATGAGATGTTATATAAAGTGCAGTATTTTTACCTCGGTGTGTTGTAGGGAAGACATTGATAAATGACAGCACTATGCAGTTTCACTGCCTTCTTCAGCAGACTGTGAAACTGCATTCCTGTTTCTGCTCATATCTTATAAAATGAGTCTTCTTTAGCAATGAACTAGTGTATTTGTCCTGCTTTTGGTAAAATTCAATATTATGCATCTATTCCTAAAATCTCATGTGTTTTAAAATTTTAATGTATTATGTATTAACAGTCCAATGCCTAGGAGGTTGTTTTATCTACCTGCAACTACAGCCCCATTGCAAATGCTCCCCCGTCCTTAAGCTAAATTAATGTCTGTATGTCTGCTTTGAAGGATCAACAATTCAGTCAGCTTCCAGTAGACACAACCTCTTGGTGAGTTCATTTTTCTTTTTATTACTTTAAATTAAACCTTGGGAAAATTGTGACACGTATCTCATGAAGAATTACGCTAGGGAGGTGGAAAGAAATTGAATAAATATTTAAGTTATTGTTATTTTTTATTGCTTTTGAACAGCTTCCTCTAGCAGCTCTCCACTGACCAAATGAAATAGAACATCATTTGTTCTTACTGCAATTAATATCACAGGAAAGTTGCTGCCAATATGCTTATAAAATGGGGGTCTTATGAGATAAAATTGGTGGAAATTAAAGAATATTTTGTGGCAAAACTAGTTTTTTTTTACTCTTTAGTTTTGGATAGAGTGGAGAATGTTAGAAGCCCTATCAAATTTATTTATTTTTTTCCCCTGCTAGAGAGATCTACCTTCTATCTTGGATGTGTGTGAACACCACTCTAGGTCAGTCTTCCATCTCCACTTCCACTAATACACAGACCAGGTGTTGGCCCAATCCATCACGGATTCCAATGAACAAAAAAGAATTCTGGTTGGCCGCACGTCCAGTAAAATTAACTTTAATTTCAGCAAGTCCATAAAAACAAGTCCAAAAACACAAATAAACCAGCTAATGCATTTCATGCTTCCTATTTGTTACAGGAAAAGAAAGTGATTGAAATTTCAACAGTTTATTAACCACTTCCAGCCCAGTCATGTCATATGATGTTATTGACTTTAAGTAGGGATATCTGAAAGATGCCTGCATCTGAAACAATGGGCAAATGCTTCTACTCACTCTGTTGGCAACTGCCTTGACCTCATATTCTCCTACCTATGCACTCCACGCAACCTCTCCAACATTCCTTTTCCTCTGTCTGGTCACCACCTTATTAGTTTCACTCTCTCCTTGCCTTCCTTCTCTTTGCCTTCCAACTTCAA